>NC_058372.1:81097857-81740000 GCF_018350175.1 Felis catus
TTAACATATTGAGAAATATGGCTCTGAGAAATCCTGCAGTAAGGAAGCCTGTTTAACTTTATTTAATTCAGTGGTTCTTAAAATTTTCTGACCTGGGAACCCTTTTCATGGGATTTCTATTAATGTCACATTAAGCTAGTTTTCAATGGACATCTATACTGGAAATGTTGGCCTAGGATAGTTAACAGTTAAATATCCCTCAATGGATAGTAATATGGCAATTTATTTTTATTGTGATCTTCCCTCTACATGGCCCTGTTCCAGCAAGGTTTTGGAGAGAACCCACAAGACTGTCTGTGTATCAGATTGTTAGATACCCTCACACACACTGAGAGAAGTAGTTCTTTACTTTCATTCCTCTGCCCTGCCACATCTCCCAAACCAACATATTTCCTCCCTTGAAGTCGTCCTGTAAGTAGTGTGGCATCAAACACTGGGGGGAGGGGGGGCCTGGGTGGTTTTTGTCTGTGTCACTGAGAATAGGATCTAAAGGCTGGAGGAAGGGACACAGAGTATACTGGGTAGCCTCCTTGTGGCCATCACTTCTTCTTCATACACAGATGATATCATACCTGGTACAGACATAGTATCTAGATTAAACACAGCCCAGCTCAGGAAACATGAGGTTTAGGCAAATTCTCGTTTATTTCTGCAGTCTCATGTTTTCTATTATTGTCTACTTCTGAGGACTTTACTATGATCTCTCATCAATTTTACCAAAAAGAAACCACTGAAATCTTGAACTTTAGGTTTTCATTTTTTTTTGACAGTGCTTCATTGTTCACCCTCCTTCCTTCCTCATTCTGCCTTTGAAATTCAAATTCAGCAGGTTGTTAGCTCTGATTATATCCTCCTTTGTACACTGGGACATCATTTCTTACCATTTTGCTGTGTTTCTCTTCTGCTCAGATCATTCTTTTCCATGACATATTAACACTTAATCACTTCATGTCTGTTTTATATTTGTTATTATCCCAGTACATTGAGTTTCTCAAAGATTAATTATATCTTTTTCCAGATCTAATGAACTTTCCTCAGTTCTTACCCACTTTGACTCCTTTAGACATTTGATAATGCTGATTATTGATTTTTAAAAAACTCTCCTCATTGACTTCTATAGCAATGTGCTTTCCTGTTTTCTTTCTTTGCCCTTTTTCTGTATCATTTGCTAGCTCCCATGCCACTCTTTAATCCCATTCCCATTCCTGTTTGCCAAAGCCAAAGCCACGTTCTCTGCTCTCTGTTTCCCACATGTACCTCTCATGATGTCAGCTAGTACTTCTATATTGAATGACTTCCAAATCTGCATTAGTCATCTTGTTTTTGCCCTTGCCACAATTACACATTTTCAACTGTCTGTAGCATAAGTGTACTTGAACAGAAAATCACAGGCTTTCACTTACCTCTAAAATGGGTTCTTATAACTGCTTTACTTCTGTTAATGGTCTAACTAATATTAGTCTTCAAATAACTTTACAGTTATGTTTCACATTTACCATCTCCTTTATGCAATCTACATTAACTTTGTCCTTTTATATCAAAGTGTTTTTCATGTTTTCTGCATGTACATTTCCCCCACCCAGTACCCTGGTTAAAACTGATACCTGTGAAGTTTGTTTTTGGGACCCTCAATCAAACAATTCTGTATTCTGAAAGTTTCCACTGGTGTCTGTTTCCTGTTCCCTTGAATTTAAAGTGCCACCAGTCTACTTTTTTTCCTCTCATAAAAACTCTGTCAAAAAACAAAAACAAAAAAGCCTTTAAACTGATTCTCTCTGAGGTAGGAATATTTGAAAATAGTTTATCACATTGCCTAGTCCTATTACTGCAACTCAAGTTTCTTTAAAGTGGAATCAAGCTTTGTGTTAAAACAATGAAGGCTCTAAATCTTATAGACCATCCATCATGAATAGGGACCTTTGAAAATCAGTAGCCTGTATGATTACTTACTTGTATAAAAGTCCAATACCACTATCCGTTCTGAAGTCCTAATTTTTAAAAATTCCAGTATAATGAACATACAGTGACATATTACTTTCAGCTATACAATATAGTGATACAACACTTCTATACATTCCTCAGTGCTCATGATGACAAGTATACTCTTAATCCCCTTTACTACTTCACCCCCTCCCCCCAACCACCTCCTCTCTGATAGCTACCAGTTTGTTTTATATATTTAAGAGCCTGTTTTTTGGTTTCTGTCCTTTTTTCTTTGTCTGATTGTTTTGTTTCTTTTTAAAAAATATTTATTTATTTTTGAGAGATAGAGAGACAGAGCATGAGTGAGGGAGAGGCAGAGAGAGAGGGAGACACAGAATCCAAAACAGGCTCCAGGCTCTAAACTGTCAGCACAGAGCCTGACATGGGGCTCGAATTCACGAACTGTGAGATCATGATCTGAGCCGAAGTTGGATGCTTAACTGACTGAGCCACCCAGGCGCCCCTGATTGTTTTGTTTCTTAAAATTCCACATATGAATGAAATCATATGGTATTTGTATTTTTATGATTTTGCATGTATGTATTTGTATTTGTATTGTACATATGATTTGAATTTTTACATATTTTTATGTATTTTGTTTAGTGTTATACCCTCTAGATTGATCTATGTTGTTTCAAATGGTAAGATTTCATTCTTTTTTTATGGCTGAGTAATACTCTATTGTATATATACACCGCCTCTTTATATATTCGTCTATCAGTGGACACTTGGGTTGCTTCCATAATTTGCCTATTGTAAATAATGGTGCATTAAGCATAGAGGTATGTATCTATTTTAGAATTAGTGTTTTCATATTCTTTGGGTAAATATCCTGTGGTAGAATTACAGGATCATATGGTAATTCTATTTTTAATTTTTTTGAGGAAACTCTATCCTGTTTTCCACAGTGGCTGCACAAATTTGCATTCCCACCAACAATGCACGAGGGTTCCTGTTTCTTCACATCTTCGCCAATGCTTGTTTCTTGTGTTTTTGATTTTAGCCATTCTGACAAGTGTGAGATGATATCTCATTATGGTTTTGATTTCCATTTTCCTAATGGTAATGATGTTGACCATCTGGATGTCTTTGGAGAAATGTGTTTGTGTCATCTGCCCATTTGTATTGGATTATTTACTTTCTTTGGGTGTTGAGTTGTATATGTTCTTTATATATTTTGGATATTAACCCTTTATCAGATATATCATTTTCAAATATCTTCTCTCATTTGGTAGGTTGTCTTAGTTTTACTGGCTGTTTCCTTTGCTATGCAGAAGCTTTTTTTTTTTTTTTTAAGATTTTATTTATTTATTATTTTTTTAAATGTAATCCCTATCCCCAATGTGGGGCTCAAACTCAAGACACTGAGATCGAGTCTCATGTTCTATCACCTGAGTGAGCCAAATCCCCCTGCTGTTCAGAAGCTTTTTATTTTGATGTAGTCTAACAGTTTATTTTTGTTTTTGTTTCCAAAGCTTCAGGAGATAAATCTAGAAAAATGTTGCTATGGCCGATGTCAGATAAATTACTGCCTGTGTTCTCTTCTAGGATTTTTATGGTTTCAGTCTTACACTTGGGTTCTTAATCCATTTTGAGTTTGTGTGTGTGTTTGTGTGTGTGTGTGTGTGTGTGTGTGTGTGTGTGTGTGTGTGTATGGGGTAAGAAAGTGGTTCAGTTTCATTCTTTTGCATGTAGCTGTTCAGTTTTCCCAGTACCATTTTTAAGAGACTATTTCCCACTGCATATTTTTGTCTCCTTTGTCAAAGATTAACTGACCATATGATTGTGGATTTATTTCTGGGCTTTATATTCTGTTCTGTTGATCTGTTGCTGCAAATGGTAAGATTTGCCACTGTTTTGATTAGTATAGCTTTGTAATGTAACTTGAAGTCTGGAATTGCGATTACTCCAGTTTTATTTTTACTTTTCAAGATTGCTTTGGCTATTTTGGGTCTTCTGTAGTTCCATACAAGTTTTAGAGTTGTTTGTTCTCATTCTGTGAAAAATGGTATTGGTATTTTGACTGAGATTGCATTGTATCTTTAAATTGCTTTGGGTAATATAGACATTTTAACAATATTTGCTCTTCTAATTCATGAGCATGGAATGTCTTTCCATTTCTTTGTGTCCTCTTCAATTTCTTTCATGAGTGTTTTATAGTTTTCAGAGTACATGTCTTTCACCTCTTTGGTCAGGTTTATTCCTAGGCATCTTGTTATTCTTGGTGCAATTGTAAATGGGATTGTTTTCTTAATATCTCTTTCTGCTGCTTCATTATTAGTGTATACAAATGCAACAGATTGGGGCGCCTGGGTGGCGCAGTTGGTTAAGCGTCCAACTTCAGCCAGGTCAGGATCTGGCAGTCCGTGAGTTCGAGCCCCGCGTCAGGCTCTGGGCTGATGGCTCAGAGCCTGGAGCCTGTTTCCGATTCTGTGTCTCCCTCTCTCTCTGCCCCTCCCCCGTTCATGCTCTGTCTCTCTCTGTCCCAAAAATAAATAAATAAACGTTGAAAAAAAAAAGACAAGAACCTTAAAAAAAATGCAACAGATTTCTGTGGATTGATTTTGTATCCTTTGACTTTACTAAATTTCTTTATCCATTCTAGCAGTTTTATAGTGGTGTCTTTTGGGTTTTCTATATGTATAGTATCATGTCATCTGAAAATAGTGAAAGTTTTACTTCTTCCTTACTAATTTGGATCCTTTTTATTCTTTTTTGTTTTCTGATTGCTGTGGCTCTTATAATTGTTGGTATTTCTGTCGTGTTGGTTGTTATTTCTCCTCTTGCATTTCTAATTTTGTTTACTTGAATCCTCTGTTTCTTTTAATGAGTCTGGCTAAAAATTTATAAATTTTGTTGATTTTTTTCAAAGAACCAGCTTTCAAAGTTTCAAAGAACCTGATTTCATTGATCTGTTCCATTGTTTTTTTTTTTTTTTTTAGTTTCTATTTTGTTTATTTCTGATCTAGCAGAATGTATCTGCAAGATCCATCTTGTCCAATATATCATTCAAAGACACTGTTTCCTGGTTGATTTTATGTTTGGGTGATCTGTCCATTGATCTAAGTAGGTGTTAAAGTCCTTGCTATTATTGTATTCCTATTGATTACTTTCTTTATGTTTGTTATTAACTGTTTTTTGTATTTGGGTGCTTTCATGTTGAGTGCATAAATATTCATAATTGTTATATCTTTTTGTTGGATTGTTCCCTTTATGATTATTTAATATCCTTCTTTGTCTCTTGGTACAATATTTATTTTAATTTATTTTAATGCTTATTTATTTTTAAGAGAGAGAGAGAGAGAGAGAGAGAGAGAGATAGAGAGAGAGAGAGAGAGGCAAAGAAAGAGGGATATACAGAATCTGAAGCAGGCTCCAGGCTCTGAGCTGTCAGCACAGAGCCAGATGCAGGGCTCTAACTCACAGACAGCGAGATCATGACCTGATCCAAAGTGGGATGCTTAACCCACTGATCCATCCAAGTGCCCCATACAGTCTTTGTTTTAAAGTATCTTTTGTCCAGTATGAATGTTGCTACTCTTTATTTTCACTTCCATTTGCATGATACTTTTCCATCCCTTCACTTTCAATTTTCATATGTCTTTAGGTCTAAAATTCGTCTCTTGTAGACAGCATATAGATAGGTCTTTTTTTTTTAATCCGTTTTGTCACCCTATGTCTTTTGATTGCAGCATTTAGTCCATCTACATTCAAGTAATTATTTACAGGTATGAACTTATTACCATTGTGTTACTTATTTTATGGTTGTTTTTATGTTCTTCTCTGTTCCTTTCTTCTCTTGCTGTCTTCTCTACATTTTGCTGGCTTTCTTTAGTGATATACTTGGATTCCTTCCTTTTTATTTTTTGCATATCTATTAATAGGTTTTGATTTGTGGTTACTATTTGGTATATATAACATCTAAGGCATATAGTAGTCTATATTAAGTTGCTTACGCTTGAACCCATTCTAAAAGCACTAAAGTTTTACCCGTCTGTCCCATCTTAAGTATATGGTGTCATGCTTTACATCCTTCTTTTTGTGAATCCCTTGACTGCTTTTTATAGATATATTTAATGTTATTGCTTTTGTGCTTCATACTTTTCTTACTCTTGCTTACAGTCTTTCCTTTCCACTCAAAGAATCCTTTCAACATTTCTTTCAAGGATAGTTTAGTAGTGATGAATTCCTTTAACTTTTTTTTCTGGGAAACTTCTTATCTCTACTTCTATTCTGGATGGTAGCCTTGCTGGATAGAGTATTCTTGGCTGCAGGGTTTTTTTCTTTCAGCACTTTGAATATATCACAGCACTCCCTTCTGGCCTGCAAAATCAAGTGATAACCCTACGGGGTTTCCCTTGTATGTAACTGTCTTCTTTTCTCTTGCTACTTTTAAAATTCTATCTTTATCACTACTTTTTGCCATCTTAATTACTAAGTATCTTGAGGTGTGGGCCTCCTTGGGTTGATTTTGTTGGCGGCTCTGTGTGCTTCCTGGATCTAGATTTCTGTTTCATTCTCCAAATTCAGAAATTCTTCAGCTATTATTTCTTCAAATAAAGTATCTGCCCCCTTTTCTCTCCTCATTCTGGGATCCCTACAATGTGAATGTTATTATGCTTGATAGTGTGACTGAATTCTCTTAATCCAGTCTCATTTTTTATTATTCTTTTTTCTTTCTCATGTTCAGCTGGATTACTTTCCATTACTCTGTCCTCCAGGTCACTGATCCATTCTTCTGATTCCTTTAGTCTACTATTTATTTCCTCTAGTGCATTAAAAAAAATTTTTTTTAACGTTTATTTATTTTTGAGACAGAGAGAGACAGAACATGAACGGGGGAGGGTGAGAGAGAGAGAGGGAGACACAGAATCTGAAACAGGCTCCAGGCTCCGAGCTATCAGCATAGAGCCCGACGCGGGGCTTGAACTCACGAACCGCGAGATCATGACCTGAGCTGAAGTTGGACGCTTAACCTACTGAGCCACCCAGGCGCCCCTAAAAATTTTTTTTAATGTTTATTTATTTTTGACAGAGAGAGAGAGAGAGAGAGAGAGAGAGAGAGAGAGAGAGAGACAGAGCATGAGTGGGAGAGGGGCAGAGAGAGGGAGACACAGAATCTGAAGCAGGCTCCAGGCTCTGAGCTGTCAGCACAGAGCTGGATGCAGGGCTCTAACTCCCAGACTGTAAGATCATGACCTGAGCCAAAGTCAGACACTCAACTGGCTGAGCCACCCAGGCACCCCTCTAGTGCATTTTTAATTTCGGTTATTGAGTTCTTCATTTCTGATTGGTTCTTTTTTATGTTTTCTATTTCTTTGTTAAGGGTCTCACTGAGATCCTCTACTCTTTTCTCAAGTTCAGTGAGTATCTTTATGACCATTACTGTATGTCTCTATTAAGAATATTAGTTATCTCCATTTTGTTTAGCTCTCTTATGGTGATTTTTGTCCTGTTCTTTCTTTCTTTTTAAACATTTTTAAAAATATTTATTTTTATTTTTGAGAGAGAGAGAGAGAGAGAGAGAGAGAGAGAGAGAGAGAGAGAGACAGGGCACAAGTGGGGGAAGAGCAGAAGAGAGGGAGACACAGAATCTGAAGCATGCTCCAGGCTCTGAGCTGTCAGCACAGAGCCGGACGCAGGGCTTGAACCCACAAACCATGAGATCATGACCTGAGCCAAAGTTGAATACTTAATCGACTGAGCCACTCAGGCACCCCTCTCTTTATTTTTTTTTTTTAATGTTAAGTTTTTATTTTAATTCCCGTTAGTTAACAAACAGTGTTATATAAGTTTCATGTGTACAATATGGTGATTTGACACTTCCATACATCACCCTGTGTTCATCAACAAATTCACTCCTTAATCCCCATCACTTATTTAATCCATCCTCCCACCCCTGGTAACCATCAGTTTGTTCTCTATAATTAAGAGTCTGTTTCTTTTTTTTTTCTTTTAATTTTTTTTAATGTTTATTTGTTTTTGAGAGAGAGACAGAGAGACAGAGAGACAGAGAGACAGAGTGTGAGTGGGGGATGGGCAGGGAGAGAGGGAGACACAGAATCTGAACAGGCTCCAGGCTCTGAGCTGTCAGCACAGGGCCCAAGGCGGGGCTTGAACTCATGAACTGTGAGATCATGACCTGAGCTGAAGTTGGACACTTAACTGACTGAGCCACCCAGGCACCCCAAGTCTGTTTCTTGATTTGTCTCTCTCTGTCTTGTGCTTTCATTTGGGACATATTTCTCTGTTTATTCATTTTATCAAATTCTCTGTGTCTGTTTCTACGTGTTAAGGAAGTCTGCTATGTCTCCTGCTCTTGAAAGTAGTGCCTTATAAGAGGAAGTCCTGTAGTGCCCTGCAGTGCAGTATCCATTTACCAGAACCGCTGCTTCAGGGGTGACTGTATGTGTGTTGCATGTGGCTTACTGTTATGGCTGAGCAGGTTTTGCCTTCCGTCCACTTGTCTGCAATGGCTCTCTTTGCCTGTTGTGTGCAGGGTTTGGTTTCTGTGTTATTAGTGGGTCAGTCTGGGGCCACCTAGGGCTTGAGTTGGGTCAGACCAGGCATTTGTCAGGGCTGCAGTTGCTCAGAACTGCAGGGTGCTCTCCCTGTGTTGTCTCCTGAGAAGCTTTCAGTGGTGGGCAGAACATGCAGTCAGACCCAATGTCTACCCCCAGCCTGCTGTTGGGGCCACATGTGTGGTTGTCTTCCTCTATCCCTTGGGCAAGAGTCACTTTGCAGTGGTGCTGGTCCCTGTTATGGGGCTGCTTTCACACTGCCACACTTGTGGTACTGCCTGGACCGGGTTGGAGGGAGCAGGTTGGCAGAGGAACATGGGGTGGGGTATTAGCCAGGTTTGTGGTGGTCTGCTATGGGAGGAAAACTGGAGCAGCTCTCAAGAACTCTTGTGGGAGGTGGGTTGGAGAGGGTGGCTCAGCAGGAGAATGTAGAGGTGGAGGATACAATCAGCAAACGAAGCGAAGACTGTTTGTTCTGAGCTTGTTCCCACAAGCATCTTTGGGGAGGGGGTGGGTGGCAGGGAGAAAAATGGCACCACCAGCTCTTTTATTCTTGAAGAAGTCTTCCAAAGTTCCCTCCCCTCCAGCATATGCTCTGAGATTACCAAATAAATCTCCCTGCCATATACCCTAGGTATTTTTCAAACTGCTGCTTCTATGCTATACCTCAGTGGGGCTGTTTGTTATGTTGTTTCTTTAAGGGTGGGGACTCTGCCCTGCTGGCTCTCCCAGAGTGGAACCCACTGATTCTTAAAGTTTCAGATGTTAAGCCCCAATGATTGTGAGGAACTTGTGAAGTTAAGCCCATCTGGTTTTCAAAGCCAATGTTATGGGGATTCAACTTCCCGGTGCAGGTCCCCCATGTCTGGAGTGCCTGGTGTGGCATATATTCCTCTCCCTTCTCTGTGCCTACAGTGTTCACCCCCCTGCGCCATGCACTGTCCCACTGTCCAGCCTAGTTCCCATCTGTATCTTTGCCCTTCCTATCCATTTTCACATGGCCTCTGAATTTAGCTGTGGAGAGTCTGTTCTGTCAGTCTTCGGGTTGTTTTCTGGGTTATTTATGTTGATGTGGGTTTTATCTAGGTGTTTCCATGGGATGAGTTGAGTTTAGGATCCTCCTACTCCACCATCTTCCCTGGAAGTCCATCCATGAAGTCCTAATCTTGTCAACTCCTTGTTTTAGCTCTTTAATTCCAGGGTCTTATTTTTCCAAACAATCCAGCTACCAAGTTCCCACAGTTATCACTCTCCCTTATTGTTTCCAACATTGCCTACTTTACCAGGTTTGGTCCATTTGCTCATTTTTGACATTTCCTATGGACTATTCTTTCCCACTATTTTTTCAGCATTATTCTTGATTAAGTATTTCCTCCATCAGCAAGTGGGCCTTTTACTCTTGCTCTTCCTTGTGCTTTGTTTTCGTTAGTCTTTTACTCTTCTCTTCATCTACTAGAATCATACTGTTAAGGATAATGTCAGTGCTTCTGTCTCTAAGGTATTTTTTCACTTTTTCTGACACCAATTTCTCTCTCTTCAATTGCAATGGTAGTGACAGTCAGAACTACTTAAATCAGCATATGACTCTTCTTTACATTTTTCATTACTATTTATTTTACCTTTCTAACTTGTGGGCCAGGGTGACATCTTACGTGTCTTGAACATGTATACATGATAAGCATTTGTTAAATATATGTGAACTGGCAGCTTATTCTTCCATGTTTGTTATATGTTGACCTAAATTGGTAACTACATGACTATATTGCTGAAGTTAGTCCTTTGATTCAGTTAAGAATGAATTTATTTTTCTCACCTAAAGAGGTAAAATATATCCCCATCATATTACAATATTTGTATGAATCCCTCAGATGTTACTACAAATACTTAGCTTATAATAAAAGTTTTGGAATTCAGTTCTAAATGATAGGGAAGTGTTTAAAGAAGTTTGATAATGAAGGCATTTAAAATAAAAATGTAAATGAATGTATGAATATGCCTCAGACTGAGTCCCACAGCCTTTTCAAAATGAATTGCAAAAATAAGGATTAAAATAATTTCTCAGACTCTTACTGTTAAATTATAGTGAAATGAAAGCATTTAGACAGGGGTTATAGGCATTGCATTGTTAATTATAGTGGTTGCATTTGCTTTTGTTCCAGTGCATTGTAATTAATGAAGATCTACAGCCCTGTGCTTTGTCTTGGAAAGCATATACTGTTTTCATAGGCACCAGTACAACTATGATATTCTTCATTTGTTTCTCAGTAATAACTCTTTCTTAACACAGGGGAGCTCATTGTTGAAGCAGCAACATGGCAATCACAGTGTGATTTGAGCTTGGACAGATCAGAGAGCAATTGACTCTATTCACATATGCCTAATCTTGTCTCGACACCCACAAATGTGGTCTATAATAACAATGTGGCATTGTGTAGACCAACTCAGTAATGATAGTCCAATCATGCCTTTAAAGAAATTCTCAAGTCCTAAGAATGACTTTAGGGTACAAGTGAGAAGTTAACAATGACATAAATTAAAATCTCGACCTGAATCTTGATTCCGCCCTTGTGATTATGTGTTTGTCAGTTTGAACTGGAGAATATAACAAACGATTCTGGGAAGGAAGATAGATAGATAACTAAAAGGACCTCAATCTTAATGATATTAATGTTTTGTAAGCACTGAATAGCCACAAAAGGGAGCCACAAAAGGGAGGTGAGGGTAAGATTTCTGCCTCTTACTAGAAGTATTACATAAATGTAGAATTAATGATAAAGACAATAATTCCCATCTTTTGCTCTGTCTGTTCTCATTTACTAAGATTCTTCTGCAAAGGACACTAGCTCTAAAAGAAAAAGCAATGGATTAGACTTGGCACATGGCCCAGCAGAAACCTGACAGTTACCTCCCCACTGCCTTCATGAGCATTTGAGGGCTTTGTGCTGCTATTATTTTGAAATAATCAGTGTACACACAAGAGTGAACATACAAATTGTGCCACTTGATCCTTCCTCTCTGCTCTGCAGGGACCAACAGGGTCCCCTATGGAGATGTGGATGGCAGAAAAATCCTTCTCTAACTCCTCCCAAATTCCCTGTTGGAGCTGGGCGTGCAGCCTAGTAGGTGTTGGGAAGTACCAACTGATCACTAGCACCTTTCTGTGAGGCCACTGGTTCTTATGTGAACCAGTGGGTGAGAGTTGGGCAACAAGATGGGCAACTCCTTTAGTGCTGAGGAACTGATGGTCCCTTGTGACTTAGGGGGCAGAGACGATTGCACCCTCTCCTCCACATCTATAGAGAGTTGCAAGCTATGAGTTGATAAGAGCCCAATTTCCTCTATTGGTGTTGAGAAATTGGGCTGATTTTGATATTTTGAAAAGGAGTGTTAGAATTTTGTTGTAAGTGCCACTTAAGGTTTTTCAAAAAAGCACTTCCCTATTTATAGAGGAAAACACTCCCTACATAATATGAAGAACAAAATCTCTCAAATCTGGAAAAAGCTAATTGACTTTAGATTGTCTTATCAAAATATGAACTGATATCATAGGACTCCAGCAGATTTATCCACTACAGATCTTTTACTTTAATTTATTGGTTACTTCACAGAATTGCCAACTGCATTACAGTCCTGTGTGTAGTGGGAAAAGCACTATCATATAACTCTTGAGCAGATGTGCTACAAGAGTCTTTTCATTTCCTTTCTTAAACCCAAAGAATAATGACACTGCAATATCATGTGGTGAAAAGAGCAATAATTTGATAAACATTGTCTTTCCATTAGATTAGAGCAATTAATCTGATTCTAATTTGGCTGAAACATTATCATACTGGAGTCCCAAGAGCCCTGTGAATAATCTCTAAACACATTGGCACACTCAGTAGACAAACATTATCTCCACTCGCACTGTTCTTCCATATGGTCTCCTCCCATGGTGATGGAGGGCACCCTGCTGTTTCAATCAAATAAATGTCAATTATCTGAGATAGATTTTTAGTTCTCGAGCCCAGGCTTGCAGTGCAGCCAGAGTGACTGGGTAGAATGGTCTGAAACTGTTTCTTGCACATGCTGCTTGCATTTTATAAGGAATTCACACCTTGCCACATCATCCGGTATTCCAGGAACTCCGTAAATAAAATGAGTGCTTTTAGAGGCTGTGTGTGTGTGTGTGTGTGTGTGTGTGTGTGTGTGTGTGTGTGACAGAAAGAGAGAGAGAGAGAGAGAGAGAGAGAGAGAGAGAGAGAGAGAGAAGGAGAGAGAAGGAGAGAGAAAGACAGAGACAGAGAGATAGAAACAGAGAGAGAGAAGAAGAATTCTTGACCTTCATTTAGTTTCACTTAGCTTATTTTGGGTGGTAGAGTATTTATTAAACTGAAAGAAGGATACTCTACCCTACATGATCTGAAGTAAAGTTGCTATGAATGTTTATGTCCTAATCAGTCCACCCTTTGTACCAGCCCTCTCTGTCCCTGAATGGAAATCTGGACATAGAGTTCTCAGAAACAAAGATCCATATTTGACTGCTGGTTCCTTTTGTAGACCTTTTCCTAGACATATTTGTTCTGAGTATCCTGGGCCTTGGTGGTAAGAGCTACAGGGTTTTCCTACCAACCTTGCAGGGGCTGCTGATGAGATCAGCTGTAGTTCCAAAAGGCAGGGGAGGAAAGGAGGAAGGGAGCACGACTTTTCTGTGTTTGGGGGAAGGCCCTATGAGGGCACTTCTGGAGCCCAAGAGGAAAATCTGTCTTTTAGAAAGAGGGCTCTGGGTATGAGGCTGACATCGTCAAACCAAACAAAAGTAGACAGCGTGAAATAGTATGACATACTGAGAAGACTGTCAGTTCTATGTTTTTTTGCAGAGCTCTCTATCTTTAGGGTGTCAATTATCAGGTGTTGGTTTTGTTATCAGACAAGCCCTTGTCTCAAAAGCTTGTAAATTTGCCCAGAGACCTGAGGGCCTCTGATGACTATATGTCTAGACTAAAAGCACTAGGTCACTCTCCTTGCTGCTGCTACTGTGACAAGCTGGCACAAAGAGAAAGGCAGTCCACGGGGATCTGGACTAATACACTGTGGCAATTCAGCAAACGTTGTCAGAAAGGATTTCAGTTTTCGCATTGGCTGTGATCCTGAATCAAGAAGGAAAGCCACCAAATGCTCAGACTGAAAAAATACAGTAGCATCAAACCCCTCCTGCCTCTGAAATGGTTTAATTGGAGACTGTCAGTCATTGACATCAAATGTCAAGCCCCAGGTCACCCAGTGCATTTAGAAGGCAGGGAGTTCCTTAATCCAGAGGTGGGCCCTGTGCACCTGCTCTGTAAAGTGGGAGGCGTGGAGGATGGATATTTTAGCAACAGCTGGAGCATTTGCTGAAGAGAGCAAGCATTATGCTAGGCTGACATGTGGAGGAGGTTCATGAAGAGAAGAGTGAGATGAATTAGAGGTGGTAAGGTACAGGCTCTGGAGGGAGGTGGCTTGGGCTCAAAGCTCAAGCTTACTACTTATATATATGATCATGGGAAATTCCTGTAGAATTCTCAGTTTCCTTATCTACAGAATGGAGATTGATGATAGCACTTAGGCCATGGGTTTGTTATGGGGACTAAATAAGATAATGAATGTATCTTGGTGCTGGAATATAGTATGTGCTCAATGAGGGGTTCAGAAGACTTGCCTTTCAATTGTGTGGCTTCACCACTTACTGGCTTTATGTCTCTGAATAGGTCACTAAATCAGTGTAAGCTTCGGGTCATGATCTCAGTTCATGAGACTGAGCCACATGTCAGGCTAAGTGCTGACAGCGTGGAGCCTGCTTAGGATTCTCTCTCTCTCCCTACCCCTCCTCTGCTCATGCCTGCACTCTCTCTCTCTCTCTCTCTCTTCCACCCCCCCTTAAAATGAATAAATAAATAAATAAATAAAGTAAACAAACAAACAAAAATTTTAAAAAGTCAGTCTAAGCCTTAATGTCCTAAGTATCTTGATGTTACACAGTCATTTTGAGACTCAAGTGATAGAGATGCAGTGTTGCAATGAGTACATTCTAGTGTCTATCATGTCCATGGCAACAGTAGCTATAGGCCTCTATATGCAAACCAGAGAAAGTACCTTCTTCAGTGCTGGAATACAAAACTGCTGAATTAAATAGATTAAACATAAATTATATGAGGAAAGAGCTCTGAGTCTGTACAACTTTGCTATGGTTGTCATAACAAAGTACCACAGACTGGGTGGCTTAAACAACAGAAATTTATTTCTTCACAGTTCTGGAGTCTAGAAATCCATGATAAAGGTGTCAGCATGGTTGTTTCTTCTTTGGACCTTATTTAAAAAAATTTGTGAATCAAACTGGTATAGATGCTGAAGATTAATTTATAGAGGTCAGATCTCTGTCTTATAATTCAAATTTCAGTTTTCCTTAAGGGGCAAAAATTGCAGTAACCTTATTGAAAGCCTAAGCAATCTTGTGCATATTACAGAGAATAACATCCATTAGAGTCTGATGGCTCTAGAATGGAGTAGAATCATCAATTGTATACTTACTTACTTTTAAAAGATTTATCATGATTGCGTGATGATTGTTTATTATGTACCTGTGTGTGCATGTACACGTATGTGTTCTCATTTAGAGAGGCAATGAGATGAGGGAAGAGATGATTACAGATGTGTATGTGACAAAATTACTTATTCCCCCCCAGTTTAACTGAGATATGATTGACATATAACATTGTATTAGTTTTAGGTGTATAACCTAGTGATTTGATATATGTGTATATTGAGAAATGATCACAATAAGTTTGGTCAACCTCCATCACAATTTTTTTCTTATAATGAGGACTTCTAAGATTATTCTATTAGCAGCTTTCAAATATAGAATACAGTATTATTAATTGTAGTCACCATGCTATACATTATATTTCCAGAACTTATTTTATCTTCTAAGTGGAAGTTTGTACCTTTGACCACTTCACACGTTTCACCCATCCCCTCTCTTGTTTAGTTTGTTTAGCATGTCTTCACATGCTCTCTTACCTTTGTATGCATCAGTGTCCTAATTTCCTCTTATGAGGACGTCAGTCATATTGGATGAAAGCAAGCCCTAGTAAGCTCCTTTTAACTTAATTGGCTTCTTAAAGGCCCCATCTCAGAATGGAGTTGCATTCTGAGGTAATGGGATTAGGATTTATACATATGAAATTGGGGGGCACAATTCAGCCCATGACAGTCCCATACAAAGATTATATTTTCATCATGATACTCTCAGTTCTATCAGATTTGAATAAAAGGAAGTTGAAAGAATAGGAAGTAGAAAGAATATCGAACCAGATATCATGGCTTCTGTAGTGTAGTCAGGATTCACACAGATTAGCTGAGTGACCTTGAGAAAATTCTTTACTATTTTAGAGCCTCAGCTTCCTCTTCTCTAATGTTCATTTTGACATTAAGACCTTATAATGATTTAAATAATATCTATCCATCTCTTCCTCTCTCCATCCCATCATCCATTCATCTCATCATCCCTCCATTCATCTGTCTTCTCATTCAGTCAACAAACACTTATTGAGCACTTATTATGTTCCCAGCACCAAGCCAATTTCTGGGAATGCAGTGATGGATGAAATGATTTCTGTTCCCTCAAAGCATTTGTTAGTATAATGGGGAAGACAGACAAGTAAAAAGTATTTAGACTTTCTCTATTCCCTCTTCTACATAACAGTCCTTCAAGTATTTGACGAAGGCTGACATTTCCCACTTTTTCTCTCCTGGCTTATTTCTTAGATTAAATTTACTCTAATTTCTTTATTCCTCACATAACACAGTCTCCACACTCTTTGTTCCGTTAAATTAATGTTCTGTGGAATTTTCTAGTGGTTTTAAAAAAACAATTCAGAAATATATAAGAGCTACATGAAGATTAAGAAGCAGACAACATGAGACTTTATTCATGCTGGGGCCTCACATTGATTTAATCTGGATCAAGATGTAATGTTACAAATTACACTGGTGTCTCAGACTATACTTCTCTCCCACTTTCTCCAGTTGTGTCACTCAGCCACATTCATTGAACTCTTGTCATAGAGCATTGTATTGAGCAAGGTTAGCATATACCTTTTAGTCAAACCCATAGGTCATGATATTGACACAAGGGCCACAATATTAAAAAAGCAACAACAACAAAACCTATTAATCATGCATCAGGCACTTTGTGAATTTTATCTCCTTTAGTCATTGTAACAGTCTATGAAATATTCACCATTTCATGGTTGGGGCTCCTGGGACTTGAAGGTTAAATGACTTGCTCAAGGTCACACAGCTGGTAGGAGGAGCCAAGATGTATCCCCAGATCTCATTTATTCTGAAGACTTGGCTCATAACCCCTATGCTTAGGCCTCTCTCTCAGAGCTCTCTGTTCAATTAAATGACAGAGGACTGCTTAGTGGATTTTCTGTTGGGCTGCTCAGATATTAGAGTTCCCATGTAAGGGAGATGTTAGCAGCAGATTTAGGTCAGGCCTCATGGGAATTACACCTTGATGGAGACATTATAGTCTCCAACTGGGTCTGGGCCTCAGTTTTTCCCTCTTGAGATCTCACTTTTATTATTTTGTCAGGGTGATCAGGCTTTGCAGGATAGAATTTTTCTAGCAAAACACAAAAGGGAATGATTTATAAGCCATAGTGCCTACTTATCATGGGAAATATAACTGATTTTTTAAATCAGGAGCATTTCTTCAATAGGCATTCCTTTTATGTGGGGGTCAGTCACTCAGAAAGACAAATAATAGTTCAGAAGTTTGTTTGGTGAGCATAGGATTTGCAGAAAAGAGATTAGGTTTTGCTCAGGGGAAGTCTCCTCAGGCTAATATAACTTGGAGTTAATCCTTCTCTGCCCTACAGTTATTTCTGCCTAAATTACTGGAATCCACCTTCTAGAATCAAAACATAATTTTCTTTGGTCACTGTTAGACACACTGACAGTCTCCCAATTCTCTTTAGGCAGTATTTTTCTTTTGGAAATATCTATTATCAAAAACATCCCTTGTGACATTCTTCATGTTATAACATTCTAGATTACTGTTTGTCTTTATTAGTTTACACTGTAGGTTGTCTATTCATTAATGAGGTTTGTGTTGGACCTTGTATTGGATGTAGGCATTGAGTCATCCATTTCACAGTAGGTAAGAGGTTTGGGGTATTGACCTCAACTAGAAGGATGGGCCCTAATTAGTTTAAGAAAATCATAGTAAAGCTTTACTGCCAAGCCAGTGCCAGTGTCTGTTTTAAGATGCCAGATGTAAACTGGCATAAGAGATATGGCCCAAGAATTGGCCCATATACCCATTTGGGCAAATGGGACATGAAGGGAGATTTGAGGGAGGGACACTTCTGGAAAATGCTTCCCCACTTATCAGAGGGAGCCATGGAAAGAGTAAGGGTGTAAGGTCAGAATAGTTGTGATTACTTTTCTGCCAGCTAAGGGTGAAATCCCTATGGAGGAGAGAAGAACCTAGAGCAATGCAGGGGAATGGGGCTGGACTCATTGTATTAAGTCAAGACCTACGCCCACCCTACCTCTAGACTTTTACTTATGTGAGCAAAAACGTTCCCTCTTTGAGGGGACCAGTTTGATTTAGGTTTTTAGATATATGCAGCTGGAAGCATACTAACTGAATGATGACTTTCTGAAATCCATTTCATATTCACAAACCATCAATAAAAGTTCTGCAGGTGGTCAAACCAATTTTTTACATATGTTTTTTTGATACTTGCAGTTCAGGAAGTAAGATGTTTTGAACAGCCATTGGCTTTTATGGAGTTCAATTTACCCATTTTTTTCTGGCAATTACTATAGTTATTAATCTAGCCACAGGTCACAGAAATGTCAGCATAGCCATTTCTCTGGGTTCAAGATAAGAACATTTCCACAAGTATACCCATATATCAATCAAATGAATCATTCCTCAGAACTATCGCAGTAAGTTCCAGAAGTCTGTCCTAGACCACCACCCTGACACCAACATCTTCTTTGTTTAGCTCTGATCCCATAGACAATGTCAGATGACTTTACCACTTCTGGGTCCCCAAATGATGCAAATTTAGTTACCTCTTGTTCAGGATCCAACCAGAATCATACATATTTTTGAAGTGCTAGTGCCTAATGAAATTAACAGATTATGCCAGAATGTGAATAAATGTACTGTATTCTTCATAGGAATGTTAAAAATATCTGCTAAATTAACAATATGATTTGTGACTAATTAATTTACCTTTTAGAGTGAACTTATCTTGTTATGGATCAGTAACAAACAACAGTTTGACAGCTGGTCTGTAGATGGCCTCCTTTGAATAGTAGTAAATATGGTTCTAAACAAACCATTCATTCATTCATTTAATAAACATTTACTAAACTAATATGTAGGAGTAACTCAAGAATAACTCTGGAAGTTATCTAAGAAAACATCTGCCTTACCCTTCATATTCAACCAGATATTATGCCTTTCTCTACATTCCTGCTGGCATTGACTTGATTCAGGTTTCCATTACTTTCTGAAATGTTGCTGTCTCCCTGCTGCCAGTCTTGCCCTCTCCAGGCCACAACATGCTGTTAAAATATGTATTTCTGTGCTCAAGGTGCTTCTTTAACTTCTGTGTCAATGAAACCTGCTGTATTGGATTCTTTGCTGAATACACTGCAAATAGATGTTAGTGCCTTGTACTGCAAATGTTGTTGTTTAATGAGCCTTCCACCATGCTTTCTTGAGATAAATGTGTTTACAACTTGTGTAGTTTCCTCTGTGGCCTCTCTTTATGCCATCTGTGTTTTGGAGAACATTTTTGACTCATCATGGTTGACACATGGTGTGCAAATGATAATGCTAGACCTGTGGCAAAGAGACAAACGAGGTATATCTTATTGGATGTTATAATGCAAGTTCTGTGACAGTTCAGCCATCTTCAGGAAATGATTCAGGAGAGAGGGGCAGTAAATGGGTGGGAGACATTTTTTGAAATTAAGAAGGGCTATCAAAGCTATCAACCTGGGAGAAAAAATTAGTTGTAGGAAGGAGAGTGGAGAGAAACCATAGTCAGAAGAATATAATGACTTCAGATGATTTGATGAGAAAGGAAGTACAACAGTTATTGGAGGATTCTAAGACCTCAAGTCTTGAGAAAGGATGCTTTAACTACCCTAACTGCTAATTGCATTTTGGCTTGATATCCACCAATGTATCCCTGTGCCTAAAGGATTCTTTATTTATTTTTTCCTAGGATAGTAATGCTTTTATTTATTTATTTATTTATTTATTTATTTATTTACATTTGTATTTAATTTGTTTTAATTTGCATCCAAGTTAGTTAGCATATAGTGCAACAATGATGTCAGGAGTAGATTCCTTAAAGCCCCTTACCCATGTAGCCCATCCCCCCCTCAGAACCCCAGTAGCCCTCTGTTTGCTCTCCATATTTAAGAGTTTCTTATGGTTTTTTTACTTTTTATTTTTTTATTTTTTATTTATTTATTTTTTTAATATATGAAATTTGTTGTCAAATTGGTTTCTGTACAGCACCCAGTGCTCATCCCAACAGGTGCCCTCTTCAATGCCCATCACCCACTTTCTCCTCCCTCCCACCCCCATCAACCCTCAGTTTGTTCTCAGTTTTTTTAATTTTTTTTTTCAATATTTATTTTGGGACAGAGAGAGACAGAGCATGAACGAGGAAGGGGCAGAGAGAGAGGGAGACACAGAATCAGAAACAGGCTCCAGGCTCTGAGCCATCAGCCCAGAGCCCGACGCGGGGCTCGAACTCACGGACCGCGAGATCGTGACCTGGCTGAAGTCGGACGCTTAACCGACTGCGCCACCCAGGTGCCCCTGTTCTCAGTTTTTAAGAGTCTCTTATACTTTGGCTCTCTTTCCCACTCTAACCTCTTTTTTTTGTTTCCTTCCCCTCCCCCATGGGTTTCTGTTAAGTTTCTCAGGATCCACGTAAGAGTGAAAACATATGGTATTTGTCTTTCTCTGTATGGTTTATTTCACTTAGCATAACACTCTCCAGTTCCATCCACATTGCTACAAAGGGCCATATTTCATTTTTTCTCATTGCCACATAGTACTCCATTGTGTATATAAACCACAATTTCTTTTTCCATTCATCAGTTGATGGACATTTAGGCTTTTTCCACAATTTGGCTATTGTTGAGAGTGCTGCTATAAATATTGGGGTACAAGTGCCCCTATGCATCAGAACTCCTGTATCCCTTGGGTAAATTCCTAGCAGTGCTATTGCTGGGTCATAGGGTAGGTCTATTTTTAATTTTTTGAGGAACCTCCACACTGTTTTCCGGAGTGGCTGCACCAGTTTGCATTCCCGCCAACAGTGCAAGAGGGTTCCCATTTCTCCACATCCTCTCCAGCGTCTATAGTCTCCTGATTTGTTCATTTTGACCACTCTGACTGGTATTTTTTTATTTTTTTAATTTTATTTTTTATTTTGAAATTTACATCTGAATTAGTTAGCATATAGTGCAACAATGATTTCAGGAGTAGATTCCTATGTCCCTTACCCATTTATCCCATCCCCCCTCCCACAACCCCTCCTGTAACCCTCATTTTGTTCTCCATGTTTATGAGTCTCCTCTGTTTTGTCCCCCTCCCTGTTTTTATATTGTTTACTTCCCTTCCCTTATGTTCTTCTGTCTTTTATCTTAAAGTCCTCATATGAGTGAAGTCATATGATATTTGTTTTTCTCTGACTAATTTCGCTTAGCATCATACCCTTTAGTTTCATCCACGTAGCTGCACATGGCAAGATTTCATTCTTTTTAACTGCCGAGTAATACTTCATTGTATGTATATATACCACATCTTCTTTATCCATTCATCCATCAATGGACATTTGAGCTCTTTCCATACTTTGGCTATTGTTGATAGTGCTGCTATAAACATTGGGGTGCATGTGTCACTTCAAAATAGCACACCTGCATCCTTTGGATAAATACCTAGTAGTGCAATTTCTGGGCTGTAGGGTATTTCTCTTGTTAGCTTTTTGAGGAACCTCCATACTGTGTTCCAGAGTGGCTGTACCAGCTTGCATTCCCACCAACAATGCAAAAGAGATCCTCTTTCTCTGCATCCTCGCCAACATCTGTTGTTGCCTGAGTTGTTAATGTTAGCCATTCTGACAGGTATAAATAAGGTGGTATCTCACTGTGGTTTTGATTTTTATTTCCCTTATGATGAGTAAAGTTGAGCATTTTTTCATGTGTCGGTTGGCCATCTGGATGTCTTCCTTGGAGAAGTGTCTATTCATGTCTTTTGCCCATTTCTTCACTGGACTATTTGTTTTTTGGGTGTTGAGTTTGATAAGTTCTTTATAGACTTTGGATACTAGCACTTTATCTGATATGTCGTTTGCAAATATCTTTTTCCATACCATCGGTTGCCTTTGAGTTTTGCTGATTGTTTCCTTTGCTGTGCAGAAGCTTTTTATTTTGATGAGGTCCCAATAGTTGTTTCCCTTGCTTCTGGAGACGTGATGAGTAAGAAGTTGCTGCGGCCAAGATCAAAGAGGTTTTTGCCTGCTTTCTCCTCGAGGATTTTGATGGCTTCCTGTCTTACATTTAGGTCTTTCATCCATTTTGAGTTTATTTTTGTGCATGGTGTAAGAAAGTGGCCCAGGTTCATTTTTCTGCATGTTGCTGTCCAGTTTTCCCAGCACCATTTGCTGAAGAGACTGTCTTTCTTCCATTGGATATTCTTTCCTGCTTTGTCAAATATTAATTGGCCACACGTTTGTGAGTCCATTTCTGGGTGCTCTGTTCTGTTCCATTGATCTGAGTGTCTGTTCTTGTGCCAGTACCATACTGTCTTGATGATTACAGCTTTGTAGTATAGCTTGAAGTCCAAGATTGTGATGCCTCCTGCTTTGGTTTTCTTTTTCAAGATTGCTTTGGCTATTTGGGGTCTTTTCTGGTTCCATACAAATTTTAGGATTATTTGTTCTAGCTCTGTGAAGAATGGTGGTGTTATTTTGATAGGGATTGCGTTAAATATGTAGATTGCTTTGGGTAGTATTGACATTTTAACAATATTTGTTCTTCCTATCCAGGAGCATGGAATCTTTTTCCTTTTTTTTGTGTCTTCTTCAATTTCTTTCATAAGCTATCTATAGTTTTCAGCATATAGATTTTCACCTCTCTGGTTAGATTTATTCCTAGGTATTTTATGTTTTTTGTGCAACTGTAAATGGGATCGATTCCTTGATTTCTCTTTCTGTCACTTCATTGTTGGTGTATAGGAATGCAACCAATTTCTGTGCATTGATTTTATACCCTGCAACTTTGCTGAAATCATGGATGAATTCTAGCAGTTTTTTTGTGGAATCTTTAAGATTTTCCATATAGAGTATCATGTCATCTGCGAAGAGTGCAAGTTTGACCTCCTCCTGGCCAATTAGCATGCCATTTATTTCTTTGTGTTTTCTGATTGCAGAGGCTAAGACTTCCAATACTATGTTGAATAACAGTGGTGAGAGTGGACATCCCTGTCTTGTTCCTGACCTTAGGGGGAAAGCTCTCAGTTTTTCCCCATTGAGGATGATATTATTGTTGGGTCGTTCATATATGGCTTTTATGATCTCGAGGTATGCTCCTTATATCCCTACTTTCTTGAGAGTTTTTACCAAGAAAGGATGCTGTATTTTTGTCAAATGCTTTCTCTACATCTGTTGAGAGGATCATATGGTTCTTGTCCTTTCTTGTATTGATGTGATGAATCATGTTAATTGTTTTGCGGATATTGAACCAGCCCTGCATCCCAGATATAAATCCCACTTTGTCGTGGTGAATAATTTTTTTAATGTATTGTTGGATCTGGTTGGCTAGTATCTTGTTGAGTATTTTTGCATCCATGTTCATCAGGGAAATTGGTCTATAGTTCTCCTTTTTAGTGGGGTCTCTGTCTGGTTTTGGAATCAAGGTAATGCTGGCTTCATAGAAAGAGTTAGGAAGTTTTCCTTCCATTTCTATTTTTTGCAACAGCCTCAAGAGAATAAGAGTTAACTCTTCCTTAAATGTTTGGTAGAATTCCCCTGGAAAGCCATCTGGTCCTGGACTCTTGTTTTTTGGGATATTTTTGATTGCTAATTTGATTTCCTTACTGGTTATTGGTCTGTTCAAATTTTCTATTTCTTCCTGTTTCAGTTTTGGTAGTGTATATGTTTCTAGGAATTTGTCCATTTCTTCCAGATTGCCCATTTTTTTGGCATATAATTGCTCATAATATTCTCTCATTATTGTTTTTATCTGCTGTGCCGGTTGTGATCTCTCCTCTTTCATTCTTGATTTTATTTATTTGGGTCCTTTTTTTTTTTTTAATCAAACTGGCTAGTGGTGTATCAATTTTGTTAATTCTTTCAAAGAACCAGCTCCTGGTTTCATTGATCTGTTCTACTGTTTTTTTTTTTGTTTTGTTTTGTTTTTTTGTTTTTGGTTTCGGTAGCATTGATTTCTATTCTAATCTTTATTATTTCCTGTATTCTGCTGATTTTGGGTTTTATTTGCTGTTCTTTTTCCAGATCCTTAAGGTGTAAGGTTAGGTTGTGTATCTGAGATCTTTCTTCCTTCTTTAGGAAGGCCTGGGTTGCTATATACTTTCCTCTTATGACCACCTTTGCTGCGTCCCAGAGGTTTTGGGTTGTGGTGTTATCATTTTCATTGATTTCCATATACTTTTCAATTTCCTCTTTAACTGCTTGGTTAGCCCATTCATTCTTTAGTAGGATGTTCTTCAGTCTCCAAGTAGTTGTTACCATTCCAAAATTTTTCTTGTAACTATAAGAAACATTTCTAGTTTCATAGTATTGTGGTCTGAAAATATGCAAGGTAGGATCTCCATATTTTTGTACTTGCTGAGGGCTAATTTGTGTCCCAGTGTATGGTCTATTCTGGATAACGTTCTATGTGCACTGGAGAAGAATGTATATTCTGCTGCATTAGGGTGAAATGTTCTGAATATATCTGTTAAGTCCATCTGGTCCAGTGTGTCATTCAAAGCGGTTGTTTCCTTGTTGATTTTTTGGTTAGATGATCTGTCCATTACTGTGAGTGGGGTGTTGAAGTCTTCTACTATTATGGTATTACTATCGATGAGTTTATGTTTGTGATTGATGTATATATTTGTGTGCTATCACATTTGGCGCATAAATGTTTACAATTTTTAGGTCTTCTTGGTGGATAGATCCCTTGATTATGATATAATGCCCTTCTGCGTCTCTTGATATAGTCTTTATTTTAAAGTCTAAATTGTCTGTTATAAGTATGGCTACTCTGGTTTTAACCTGATAGATGGTTCTCCATCCCCTTACTTTCAATCTGAAGGTGTCTTTAGGTCTGACGTCTTTAGGTCTTGTAAAGAGCATATAGATGGATCTTGTTTTCTTATCCATTCTGCTACCCTATGTCTTTTAATTGTAGCATTGGTTGCATTGACGTTTAGAGTGAGTACTAAAAGATATGAATCTATTGCCATTGTGATGCTTGTAGAGTTGGAGTTCCTGTGGTCTCTGGTCCTTTCTAATCTTTGTTGCTTTTGGTATTTTTTTTTTTCATCTTTTCTCCCCTCAGAGAGTCCCCTTTAAAATTTCTTGCAGGGCTGGTTTAGTGGTCACAAACTTCTTTAATTTTTGTTTGTCTGGGAAACTTTTTATCTCTCCTTCTATTTTGAATTACAGCCTGCTAGATAAAGAATTCTTGGCTGCATATTTTTCTGATTCAGCACATTTGTATATCCTGCCACTCCTTTCTGGCCTGCCAAGTTTCTGTGGATAGGTCTGCTGCAAACCTGATCTGTCTTTCCTTGTAGGTTAGGGACTTTTTTTCCCTTGATGCTTTAATGATTCTCTCCTTGCCCGAGTATTTTGTGAAATTGACTATGTTGTGCCTTCTTGATGGTCAGTTTTTGTTGAATCTAATGAGGGTACTCTGTGCTTCCAGGATTTTGATGTCTGTGTCTTTCCCCAGGTTAGGAACATTTTCTGCTATGATTTGCTCACATAGACCTTCTACCCCTATTTCTCTTTCTTCCTCTTCTGGGACCCCTATGATTCTGATGTTTTTGCTTTTTAATGAATCACTGATTCTTAATCATGCTCTTTTGTCTAATCTCCCTTTTTTCCTGCTTCATTATTCTCCATAAGTTTGTCATCTATATCACTGATTCTCTGTTCTGCCTCATCCACCCTTGCCGCCACAGCATCCATCCATGATTGCAGCTTAGTTATGGCACTTTTTATTTCATCCTGACTAGTTTTTACTTCTTTTATCTCCTCAGAAAGGAATTCTAGTCTATATTCAATTCCAGCTAGTATTCTTATTATCGTGATTCTAAATTCTGGTTCAGACATCTTGCTTGTATCTGTGTTGGTTAAATCCGTGGTTGTCATTTCTTCATACTCTTTCTTTTGGGGTGAATTCCTTTGTTTCATTATGTTGAAGGGAGAAAGGGAATTAATGAGGTAGAAAAATTAAAATTATAAAAAAATTTAAATAAAAAGTATTAAAATTAAAAAATTCAAAACACACACACACAAAAGTCGAATAAATGATGCTAGATCCTAGGTATGTTTTAGTCTGGGTGTTGAAAGTGGTTTGATATATTAGAGAAAAAAGGGGGAAAAAAGGAAATCATTTGATAATTTGAAAAAATGAATACACTGAAACAGACTAAAATGAAATGATGGAAGTAAAATAGAATTTGAAAAAAATTACACAAAAGTAGAGAATATAGTGGAAAAAAATTGACGAAAAATATTTTTAATAAAAATTGAAAATAAAAATGAATTTTTTCTCATTCTGTATTCAAGAAAAAGAAAAGAAATGAAAAAGAGAAAAAAGAAAAAGAAAAAAAGGAAATCATTTAAAAATTTGAAAAAGTGAATACACTGAAGTAGACTAAAATGAAATGATGGAAGTAAAATAGAATTTGAAAAAATTTACACAAAAGTAAAAAATATAGTAAAAAAATGAAAGAAAAATATTTTTAATAAAAATTGAAAATAAAAATGAATTTTTCTCATTCTGTATTCAAGAAAAAGAAAAGAAGTGAAAAAGAGAAAGAAAAGAAAGAAAATTGAATAGATGGACCTGCTAACAGACTGAAATACGACTGAAATTATTTTGCTTTCCCCTAGAAGTCAGACCATGAAGCGCTTTATAGTCCATAAACTAAGCAGGCGGTGAGACTTGTGTTCTTGAAGAGTGAGGTGGGCCCAGTTGGGCAGGGCTTGGTGTAACGGCTCTGTTCTCCACTTGTCAGTGCTGCTAGCTTACTGGATTGTTTTGGCGCTCATGGGTGCGTATGCACATGCGCGAGGGTGGTGAAAATGGCGTCACCCAGCTACCCAGTCTCTTGTATCAGAACTCTGTTCTCCCTGATCAGCAATCCCACAACCGTCCTTTGTCTTCAGCTTTTGTCCACTCCCCGCTTCTTCACTGTCCGTGACCAAGCCCCAGGCAGTACCTCTCTCCTGAGTTTTGCCTCAGATGCGGCTGTTTTCCCTGGCCCCTTACTTCTGAAGAACTGCAGCTTTGACCCATTCAGCCCCTCTGCGGGAGGATCTCACCGAGCAATGGCTTAATGAGCAATGGCCGAATGTTGGCTGCACCCAGGAACGCTTGATGGACCCTGCTGCTGTCGGCGCCCCGAGACTGTGGCCAGGAGCCAGCCCGCCCCCCAAAAAGATCGCGAGATAGTGTAGCAGAAGGGTTTCAGGGATTATGGAAAATCACAACACACATCTGGCACTAGGCTTCACCCTTAACAACGTTGTTCCAGCACCAGTGAATGTGGCTGTTCTCTGTGGTCTGCTGGGCCCTGGCGGCCTCACAGCCTCTACCAAATGTCCTTCCAGCAGTGGATCCGTTTTTCCCTGTGTGGCCTGAGAACCTCCCGGACCCCACTCTGTTCCCAGGGATTCACCCTTCCCACCAGAGCACTGCCAGGTATCAAGCTGTGGAGTTGCAGACTCTGTGCTCCCTGTTTACAGTCTTTTTTTTTTAATTTTTTTAACGTTTATTTATTTTTGAGACAGAGAGAGACAGAGCATGAACAGGGGAGGGTCAGAGAGAGAGAGGGGGGCACAGAGTCTGAAACAGGCTCCAGGCTCTGAGCTGTCAGCACAGAGCCCGATGCGGGGCTTGAACTCATGAACTGTGAGATCATGACCTTAGCTGAAGTTGGATGCTTAACTGACTGAGCCACCCAGGCGCCGCCCCCCCCCCCCATTTACAGTCTTAATGGAATTTAAACTCTCTCCTTTCTCCTTTCTCCCTTTTTAGTTTAGTCCCTGCAGCTGTTTCTATATTCCACTTTCTCTGCAGCTGCTTTTGGGGAGGGGTGCTTTTGCCGTATTCTCCCCACCACCCTCAGTCTCCATCCTCTCCTCACCTGCAAAAGTGGCTCCCTACCCGCTGCAGCTTCTTGCTCCCCAAGTTCACCTCTCTGCGTCACGTACCTGCTGAATTCTGTGGTTCAGGTTGTGCAGATTGTTTGTTAATCCTCAAATCAGTTTTCTAGGTGTGCAGGATGGTTTAGTGTTGGTCTGGCTATATTTCATGGACGCAAGACACACAAAAAAGTTCCATGCTGTTCCCCTATCTTGGCTCCCCTCTAAACAAATCAAAAAAATTTTTTAATGTTTATTTGTTTTTGAGAGAGAGAGAGAGATAGAAAGACAGAGAGTATAGGGGTGGGGGCAGAGAAAAGAGACACAGAATCTGAAGGAGGCTCCAGGCTCTGAGCTGTCAGCACAGAGGCTGATGTGGGGCTTGAACTCACAGACTGCGAGATCATGACTTGAGCTGAAGTCGGAAGCTCAACGGACTGAGCCACCCAGGCTCCCCAAGAAAAGCCTAAAATATTTTTTGATAAACAAGAGTAGTGAAGAGAGACTGGTCCTACCAGGTACTTTACTGCATTATAAAGCTACAGTAATCAACATTATTTTTATAGTATAGAAACAGTATGTACTTTAGAAATTTATTTCTTTATATAATCATTCAACATATAATAAATACAGAGTTTCAAACCAACTGAGTAATAATAGATTATTAAAAATGACATTGGGACAATTATCTAATTATTGAGACCAAAGAATTACTGTTTAGCTTCTCCTTCATATGATTGATCCTAGATAGATTAAAGAAGTCCTAAAAATGTAGTAGAAATTAATGTGTATATAATTTTGGGATGGTGAAAAATTTTGAAGATATTAAAACCTTAAAGATTGATAATTTATCTACGGGAAAAATTTTAAACTGATTAGTTTTTTTAAATGTTTATTTTTGTGAGAGCACAAGCTGGGAGGGGCAGAGAGAGAGAGAGAGAGAGAGAGAGAGAGAGAATCCCCAGCAGGCTCTGTACTGTCAGCAGACAGCCCAACGTGGGGCTCAAACCCACAAATCGTGAGATTATGGCCTGAGCTGAAGTCAGATAGTTAACCGACTGAGCTATCCAGGTGCCCCTAAAACTTCTGAATTTTAAACACACTCCAAACACATAAATTAAAAGAAAAATGGATGGCTCTTATAACAAAAAGAACAGAAAATAACAAATGTTGGTGAGGATGTGGAGAAACTAGAAACTTTGTCCACTATTGGTGGAAGTGTAAAATGTTGCTGCTGCTATGAAAAACAGCACAGCAGTTCTCCCAAAATTCAGTATCGATTTACCAGGGTGCGTGGGTGGCTCAATGATTTAGGCATCTAACTCTTGATTTAAGCTTAAGTCATGATCTTATGTATCCTGGGTACAAGCCCCATATCAGGCCCTGCGCTGACAGCATGGAGGCTGCTTGGGATTCTCTCTGCCCCTCTTGTGCTCTCTCTCTGTCAAAAATAAAGAAAATAAACTTAAAAAATAAATAAAAATAGAATTACCATGTGATCCAGCAATTTTACTTCTGGCATATAGTCAAAAGAATTGTAAACAAGGACTTGAAAAGATATTTGTATACATAGCAGCATTATTCACAATATCCAAGGGGGTGATGGAACCCAAGTATCCATTGACAGATGAATAAACAAAGTGTGGTGTATACTTTGGAATATTAATTACTTTAAAATAGAAGGAAGTTCTGACACATGCTACAATATGGATGGACATTGAGGGCATGTATGTGGGTGAAATAAGCCAATCACAAAAGCACAATACTCTATATATTATGAGATATCCAAATTCATGGTGACAGAAATTAAAATGGTAGTTGCCAGGGGCTGGATGAGGATGAGGGGAATTGGGAGTTATTGTTTAATGGGCACAGAATTTCAGTTTTGTAAGGTGAAAGTCTCCTGGAGATGGATGGTGCTGATGGTTGTACAACAGTGTGAATGTACTTAAGGTCACCGAAATTGTACACTTCAAAATGGTTAAGATGGTAAATTTTATGTTATGTGTATTTCACCAAAATTAATAATAATGATAATAATAATAATAGGAATGGTGACACTTATCTGGATTTTATTTACACTCATCTTTCTTTTATTAGCTAAATGACTTTAGGCCAATTTGTTAAACTCTCAGTGTCAAACTTTTTTCATTATATGGTTACTTTGAAGACTCAGTGAAATAATTCCTGTAAAGTGGGTTTTACAGTGCATGGAACATAGTAACTGCTCAATAACTGGATGCTGCCTACTATTATGTTAAAAGTCAAATGATAAACATATATTATAGATGCATAGAGTTGATATGTAAAGAACTTTTAACAAATGAGTGAGAAAATGATACTGCTCCCAGAGTTTGTGGACAAAGGACATGTTAGGCATTTTGGTTTTCAAGGAATAAAGACATTTCCAGGTTAGCTTTGATTAGGGACTTTTTGAAGAATAAATAAAAGAGATAGAGTCTCACAGAAATCCAAGAATAGGAGAAACAGCTCAAGATTAGAAATAGATCTAAGGTAGTTCGGGGGATTCGGATAGTAGAATCTCCATATATCTCCTCTTGTTTAATCTATGTCTCATTTCTTCTTATCTAATAAATCGTTGCTTCGCACATTTATCCATTTTGTCAACATCACAGATTTTGCTCACTCTTGGTTTGTGCTTCCTTATATCTTTGATTTTTTTTATGACTCCAATTTGCTTTTAGTTGTTCATGGATCTTAGAGCATTTTCAAGCTTCATTTCCTATGGCTAATAGCCTAATTTTTCTCCCATTTATTCAAATCAAATTATTAAAAATGGAATCTGATTGGAATTTTGTTTGTTTTAAGAATCTTATTGGACATTTCTTTGTTTCTGGCAAAGTTTTTTCTTACCATGTTGTCTTCAAGCTCATTGTTCAGCTGACTTTTGGCTGCCTTTATATTACATGATCGGCTGTAGTCTAATCAACTGTGGTCTGGGTGGCAGATTTCTGTGTGGAACAAAACAGACCATCTAGGGCTGTCTCTTATGAAGTGGCATTTTTCTTTTTTTACTTTTCTTTTTATTAATCACTTTTGTAATGACCAGATTGTTGAGCTTTTCTAGTTGACGATGAACTCTTCCTTCAGTGTTTATGTCTGCTTTTGATAGTTTCTCCCTAACTGTTTCCATCACCTTGTTCGCAAGCTGCTAATCTGTTATCCAATTTTCCATCTGTAAATCAGAACTGGGCAAAAGTTCAGTGGGAATGTAAGATAACCAAAATAGCAAACTTGATTTACCATAATTTATAGAAAACAATAAGTCAATGAACTTTGCATTGGGGTGATTTTTGTTTTTGTATTGTTCATTTGTTTGTTTTTTGAATATGTACATGATATTGGTGCAGGGGCTTTTGAATTGCTTCAGGTTTGTTCTGGGTTCTGGAAAAATGAGGTGGCTAAAGTCTATTAGATTTAGTGTAAGTTTCTCATACATTTGAGCTGATGTGACACCTTTATTCACAGTGTAACATATTCCTTTATGTATTATTTTCTTCGGCATAGTGCCTTTGCTATGAATTGTTTCCTCTTCAGTTAAAAAAAAAAATAAGCCAAATTTTCTTGTTATCTTTTGGTTAAGGAAGGGAGTACTTTCTTTCAGGGAAAACAATTAAAAGTAATATAGAACTCTACAGTGTGAAAGCAAGATGATCTTTTTATGCAAATACTACCTTAAAGTTTTTAACCATCTGTTCTTAATTGTGCTTGTGGGAGATTATTCTCATATTCTAAGAGACGTATTGTGAATACTTAGGTATGTATCTAAGACAGCTCAAGAAAGTAGGGATCAGCATCATGTACGTTAAAAAAAATTTGTCAAAGGAAAAATTTTTACCTGTATTTGTGCATGAAAGATGGAAATGGAAAGAAAAATACATAAGTTTTCTATTTCAGTGGTGGAAAGTAAACCATTGTGATTCTATTCGGGGGCCCACATACATGCATATCATGTAGTAAGACAATAGCAATAAACTATTTCTATTTTTTCTTGTTTGTTATAAATTAAGCCTTGTTGTTTTCCAGGACCTTCAGTGATTTTAAAGGAAGATAACACAAAGATGGATAGGGGCATGTGGTTGGCTCAGTCAGTAAAGCATCCAGCTCTTGATTTCGGGGCAGGTCATGATCTCACCATTTATGAACTATAGCTCTGCATCGGGCTTTGTGCTGACAACATGGACCCTGCTTGGAATTCTCTCTTCCTCTCTCTCTCTCCCTCTTTCTGCCCCTCCCCCACTCCCACCACACACACACACACACAGACACACACACACACACACTCTCTCTCTCTCTCTCTCTCTCTCTCTCTCTCTCTCTCTCTCAAAAAATACAAAGATGGACAAAGTATAGCCTCTATCCCACCTATACCTGGGGAAGTCAGTATATTTTTAATGTAAAAGATTGGTGGTAGCTTGCAAAGGAAGACTCCCCGAAAACTCTCAGAATGAATCTTGAGTCTTGGAGTGCTAGTACCAAGTGGGTAAGATGCTGGGACAACAGAGTCAACAGTATTTCTGGATTGTACATTAAATGCAGAATACAGAAAAGGATATAATACTGGTTCCAGTTTTGGGTCATGTGATTTATGTATAGTCTGATGGATTTATAGATGAGCAGAGAAATATCAATGGTATCAAATATTGTTAAGATTGTCAGTTTGACTGCAGATAAGCAGCATAAATAAACCTCTGTCCAAGTAGGAATTTGTTCTGTGGCTTTTTCTCTCTTTCCAACTCAGCAAAATCACAAGAAAACCATAAAATCCAAAAAGACCTTGGAGATCAAATATGCACATTTTATAAATTAAGAAATGGGGGGTTTAGAGAGGTTGAACAAGTTGCTCTAGGTAACCCAGCCAGAGAGTGGTTGAATCAGGATGGGAAGCCAGATTTGTAGTGAAATTGACATTTTGATATACCGCATGGAACTTTCACCCTGTTGTGCTTGTGGAAATAGTAAATCATTCCACACTGTACTACTAAAATAACTCTTTTGAAGTTTGTTACTATTTCTTGAGGCTTAAAATTGTTGTTTGTTTGTATTGGGCAGCCTTAATGGTTCTTCTCATACGTAGAGAATTTATGACCGAGTCTTCTCCTTGTATGTTTTAAAAGGTGATCAGAGGTTATTAATGACATATTTTGGGACCAGTATCTTGCTTTGTGTCAGAGTAAGCAGATGAAATGTGGTTGTGTAATTGCTGTGTGTTGGTAATGACTCTAGACTGCAAGCTAAAACATCTGGATTATGGTCCCACTTCTGTATTAATTAACTGTGTGTTCTGAGTCTTAATTTCCTCATTTGACCAAAGAAGCCTTCAGTTAAATAATCTCTAAGGTCCCCATAAACTGAAATATATAATATTCTAGATCAGGAAAAAGTTAGGGAAATTTTAGTCTACACTTATAACAGGGCTGATATGGGCTAAAGATTTGAAAAATGTCTAAGTCTACTTCATAACAATTCACTAAAAAATTGTCCAACTCTTAATTTCATACTGGATTTTGGACTTTCTTACTCACAAAATTATTAACTTGAACTTTCAAGCAGTAAGAAGCAAGTACATCTGTCTTTATAAATGTATTATAACTATACTGAACTCCCTGTACCACTAATAAACGTGCTCCCATGCTTACTGGCCTTTGCACATATTGTTTTCCCTAACTACCATTCCCTCCACCTTATCTTGGCTCTGGCCTAGCAAACTCCTACCTTTCCTTTAAACTCCATCACAAATGTTACCTCCTTAAGAAGAGTCCTATAACTATCTTGCTTGTCAGTCAAACCAGTATTTATTGTTTCCCTACTATGTGCAAAGCATTCTGTCAGTAGCTAAGGATGGTCACAGCTCCAGTTGTCATACCTTAGTAAGGAAGGTTGACATCAAGTAAATAATTATAAGTAAACAGTAATTACAGCAATACAAAATAATGTGAGGGAAAAGCATGGAGTGCTCTTGGAAGGTCTATTGGGAGGAACTAAAGTCAGGCAGCATTGGTGACTCTCTTCTCTGGATTCCCAAAGCATTTTATTGCATATCTCTACTGTGACACCAGTATTAGAAGTTAAGTATCTATCTCTTTTAAGCCTGTGTTGTAACTACTAGCCACATATGGCCTTTTAAATTTAAATTTAAAAGTAATTAAAGTAAAATAAAATAAAATAAAAATTTATTTCCTCAATCACAGTAGTCACATTTCAAGTGCTCAGTAGCTACATTTTCTAGTGGCTATCATGTTTAACAATGCAGATAGAGAATATTTCCATCATCACAGAAAGTTTTATTGAACAGTGTTGCTCTAGCCTACGAATTCTCCAATATCAAATATTGTGTTTCATTTGTCTTTGTATCCCTAGGGCCTGGATCAGTTATTTACATAAAAGAAGCTCAATACTGATTGATTGATTCATTTACTTAAAAAATATTTGTATATATGCCTATTATATGGCAGGTACAATTCTAGGTATTGAAGGTAAAATAGTGAACAAAAAATAGTTTCAACTTTCATGGAGCTCACATTTTAATGGGGTTGAGAAGAAAAATGGACAACAAACCAACAAGCAAATATATAATCTATCAGATAGTGATGAGTACTATGGAGAAAAATCAAACAGGTTAAGTTACCTATCAAGTAGCAGAAGGACAAGGGTTGGGTGTGATGGGTTGACTTTTTATATAAAGTGGACAAGAAAGGCCTCATTGAGGGAATGAGTCATGTAGAGGGAGCAGCAAACGATGTCCCTGAGGTAGGAGTGTGTTTGACTTGTTCCAGGAACAAGGAGGAGACTGGTGTTCCTAGAGTTGAGTGAGTACTGCAAAGCATCATAGAAATGATAGTGGACAGCAGAGTAAGGAGCAGGGCTTTTGATCCTCCAAGTGAGATGGGAAAATATGGGAATTGTTGAGCAGAGGAATGAAGGGATCAGAATTATGTTTTAAGTGTGATTGATCCAGCTGTTGCATTGGAAATAGACTGAAGGGGTTAAAGCCGAAGACCAGCGAAAGGTTTTAAGGCAGGGGAAAATAGCAGCTTGCATGGGTGGTGATCATGAAGGTGGCTAAGTAGTGTCCACGTTTTGAATATACATCAGGCACCGTATGCTGATGGATTGGATGGGAATTGGGAAGGGAGGAAAGAGTCAAGGATGACTCCAAGCATGTTGGCCTGCTCAAGTAGAAGAATGGACTTTGCATCAACTGAAGTGAAGACTGGAAGTTGTAGATTGGGTAGGAAAATCAGGAATTTGGTTTTGGAAATATTAAGTTGAAACATCTGTTGGGCATGAGTTATATACTGGTGTCTGAGGTCCAGCTAGAGGTATAAATGCTTGTTGACTGACTAACTGAATGAGTGAATGAAAAATTACTATCTTAAAATAGCAGTTCTGAATGTGAAGCTGCAGGGTTTAGATGTGGGGAATAGTTTGTACACAGACAAGACAAATTTCAAAGACGAGGCCTTAGAATGTGAACAAGCTGTAGATGTGTGGCCAAATAAGTAAGAGTGATTAATACATTTCTATGATTATTATTTGAACAGGGATTTGGGGATCTTAAATCCAAAATATCCTCTGGTTCAGAAGATGGGGCAGGATGTGTTAGTTTCCTATGGTTGCTATAACAAATGACTACAAAGTTAGTAGCTACAATAATGCAAATTTATTATTTACAGAGGAGCAAGTCAGAAATTTCAAGTGAGTCTCAGGCAAAATCAAGGTGTATGCCAGGCTGTGTTTCTGTTTAGAGGTTCCAGGGGAGAATTTGTCTTTCTCACACTGTAGCACTCTCTGGCTCTCCTGCATCTCTCTTTTACTTATAAGAACCCTTGTAATTACATTGAGCTCACCTGAATAATCCAGAATAATCTCCCCATCTCACGGTAGTTGATTGGCAATCTTAATCCCATCTGGAACCTTAATTCTCCCTTGCCATGTAATATAATATATTCACAAATTCTGGGGATTAGGATGTGGATACCTTGGGAGAGGTGATGTCTTGAGTTCTTTCTTTTACTGCCAAAAGATCAATATACAATAATAGAAGTGATTGAGAGGATGTCTAAAGTATAAACAAACTCCAATTAGACATCCTCTCAAATGCTTTTATTACTATATATTGATTTTGACACTAAAAGCCAAAAAAGGCTGAGAAAAGCTAAGCAAAGAACAATTTGAACAGGAATCAACATTTATATGAAGTTCTCTTTTCAATTAACTTAAGAATATTTATGGTATATGTAAAAACAAACTCAGACCTAAGAATATCATGCTGGAGGGTGTGTATGTGTGTGCCTGTATTTGTGTAATTACTCCATATAAGCATAATTATTGGTTATAAATTTTATGTAAAATCATATTAAATGAATACTAGAGTTTGTTCTGTGCTACTCTCAGGATTTATTTTTGGTCATTTATGTATACCTTAGATTTATAAGGGCCTTATTTTCTGAACTTAATCTGTAAAATGCAAATGTCCTTATGGGTCATAGGATTGAACATTTGAGGCTGAGAGTATCCTGGAGTAACTATTGTATTTTGTTGGTCTCAGGAGTGTTAAATCTTATTCTGAAATGTCTCTCCTAGTCATTGTCACCAACATTCTCATGGCTGCCTTTTCAGCCCAGGCCAGGATGGCTGTTATCAGTTTTCTAACTGGTGTTACTCAGGTGAATCTGGAGGCAGAGAGTACAGTGGGTTAAGAGAGTGTTCTGGAATCAAATTATCAGAGTTCAGTCTTATTTTGGCTACTTTCTAGATGGATGGCTGTAGACATTTACCTCACCTCTGTAAACCTCAGTGTCCTGTCCTATACAATGGGGATAGTACTGATTGCATAGAACTGCTATGGGGTTTATATTAAATTAGGAGTTAATGAACTTGACTAAGACAGCAAATTGTGAACTTACTGATTCTCAGATCCAAATCTATCTCTTGTTGTCCTGGCTTTTGATAATTGAACTGGACCCTTTGCCAACTGATGCAATGGTAGGTTTGTTAATAGAGTGTGCTAGAAGGGTCCTGCAAGGCATAGTAGAGGATGAAGCTTTTCTTCCCAGTTTTTGGGTCTTTTTTTTTCCTCCTAAGGCCCAGCTATCGGTATGTGGGAAACCCAGTGGAGGTCACCCTCCAGTGAGTTTCTCTGGCACTGCAGTGGGCAGTTTTCTATATGCCATCTCTGACGTGCCCATATTCCAGCAGGCAGCTTCCATTAGACGAGCTTTGGCCTATGGTATCCCAGCAAATGTTACTGACATCTCAGTGAACAGCTTCCTATGAAAGAGCTCTAACCCATGTTATCCCAGAAATCCCTGCTACCCAGCAGGCTCTAATCACCTTCTCCAAGCCTGAGGTGTGAATCTCAGACTGGTATTTAATAAATACCAGTAGGGTTTATTCTAGGATGACAGAGACGGTTTAACTTTATAAAATCTGTAATTAACCATGTTAACATATTGACAGAGAAAAATATGCTCATCTTAAGTTAACAAATCTTAAAAAAAAACTGTGAATAAAAAAAAGATGTCTACATAAAACTTAATGTGAACTTCACATTTAATGGTGAATTAATTAGAAGCATTCTCTTAAAGTCAGAAATAATTTAAGATGCCTGCTGTCACCACTTGGATTTAGCATTGTACTGGATGTCCTAGCTAGCTCAATATGACATGGAAAATAAATAAGAGGTATGGGGAATAGAAGAATAAGAAACCAAATTGCCATTGTCACAGATGATATAATTATATACATATGAAATTTAAGGGAATCTAGTAGAAGTAATCAGAATTCATCAAGGAAAATGCTTACAAAACTGTACATTAAAACTAATGGCACTTGAGTACCATCAGATACAATAGATTTAGAAATGTAATTTTAAAATATCCTATTCTTTTAGTCACAGAACTATAAAATATGCGAGATTAAATTTAACATAATATACATATGACTTTTATAGAAAAATTTATAAAACATTATTGAAGAATATATACAAAGACCTAAATAAATGGAGAATAAAGCCATGTTTTTGGGCAGGAAGTCTCAGTATTTTAAAATTTTGATTCGCCCCAAAATAATTTATAAAAGCCAAGCTAGTTCAATCTAAATCTTAAGTTTTTTCAGAACCTGTCAAGCTGTTTCAAAAATTTATGTGGATGAATAAGGGGCCACGAATAACTAAAGGAAAACACTTGAAGAAGATTAAAGAGAATGAACTTACTCTATCATTATTAAGAGTTGCTATAGGGGCACCTGGTTGGCTCCGTAACCCAAGATGGGTTAAACATCCAACTTCGGCTCAGGTCATGATCTCAGGTTCATGGGTTAGAGCCCTGCATCAGGCTCTGTGCTGACAGCTCAGAGCCTAGAGCCTGTTTTGGATTCTGTTTCTCTCTCTCTCTCTCTCTCTCTCTCTCTGCCCCTCCCCAACTCATACTCTGTGTCTGTCTCTCAGAAATAAATAAACATTAAAAAAAAAAATAAAAGAGTTGTTATAAAGATACAGTAATTAAAATGTGTTGTATTAGCAGAAGGTTACACAAATACATCCGTGTAAACAGAACAGGGAGCCTAGAAACAGCCATGTGTGTATATGAAAAATTAACGTATGAGAGTAGTGGCTTTCTGGTCAATGGTGAAAGATAAGATGATGGTGAGGCAATGGACTAGTCATACAGGAGAAATAAATTTGTAGGCCTACCTCCCACCATACACAAAAATTCATCCTAAATGGATTAATAACATAAAGACAAATTGAAAAATATAAAAAAGTAATGAAAACAACTATGATGTTGGAAGTTAAGAAAAGAGCTCTTACACAAGACTTGAGAAGCACAAAGCTTAAAAAGATTATTAACTTTAGCTATTTAAAACAAAAAAGATCTGTACATAAAAGGCCATAAAATGAAAAGATAAACCCTATACTGGGTGAAAATATTTGTAATCCAAGCAACCAATAAAGTATTAATAAATATATGTATTAAATAAAACTTTAAAAGCAATAAAAGGGAAATATTTCAATAAAGAATGACAAAAGATATGAAGAGTCAATTAATAGAAGAAAATTTTAAGACCGATAAATAAACAGTTGTAAATCCTCACTGATAGTTATGGGTAATGAAATTTAAAACAAAATGGGGCAACATTTCATTAACAAGTAGATTGCTAAAACTTAAAAGCTGATCATATGATGTGTTTTGCAATAATATCAGAACATAAGAACTTTAAAAAACTGCTGGTCTTAGGATACATTGGTGCCTCTGCTTTGTTTTGTTTTGTTTTATTTTTACATTTCAATTTTTTTCTTTAAGGGGAGTGAGTTGCATATGGGGGAGGGTTAGATGCTTTATAGACAAGGAAAAAAAACTAATAGAACCAATTTATTCATCATAATCTTCATATTCATCTTCTTCATCCTCCTCCTCCTCTTCATACTCTTCATCCTCCTTGTCTTCCTCCTCTTCTATTTTTTTCTTGCTTTTCCCAGCCTTGACGACTTCCTTTTTTGCCACATCAGGCTTTCCTTTTTAGCTTGATATACAGCAATATCCTTTTCATGTTTTTCCTTCAGCTTAGCAGCCTTCTTTTCATAAAGCCACTTGTCATCTGCAGGAGAGTTACTCCATATCTCTCCCAGTCTCTTTGCAATGTTGCCAACAGATAGGTCAGGATGCTGTCCTTTGAGTTTTGGGCGATACTCAAAACAAAACAAGAAAAAGGTTGAAGGAATCCCCTTGGGTGCATCGGGATCCTTGATCTTCTTTTTTGTTTCCACTTTAGGGGGGGACATGAGTTTTCATTTCTCTTCCATAATGGGCCCTGTTTGCTTTTGCCACGTCTTCAAATTTTCCTTTGGAAAATTTGGAACATGGTCTTCCATCTCTTTGAGCACTTAGAAAACTGAGAAGTTGGCTGAAGCATCTGGGTGCTTCTTCTCGTGTTCCTCTCATCAAGTTTGCATACAGAACGCATATGATGACATTTTGTATCTTGGCTTCTTAGGATCTCCTCTGCCCATGTTTAATTATTTTCCTCAGCCAGGCACTAAGTCACCCAGTGCCTGTCTGGTTCTCACTTGCCCTGTCACTGTCTCTATGGAGCTCAATGTACTGCGGTGTCTGTGTCTGGTGAATGTACTTTGGAAAGTAATTTAATAATCAATGTCTATGGACTTGAGAATGTATACACACTACAAGATTACATTTCTACTTTTAAGTTATATATTGTGGTTGAACTCTCAAATGAAAAGGCATTCTCAAAACTATCATTTCATTTCTTCATTGCATTGTTGTACTAACAAAAATTGAAAGGATCATAATTGTGCAAGAATAAGGAAATGGATAAATTAAGAATAATGTATTAGAATATTAACAATTTTAAAAATGTACTGGAAGAGTTCATGTCAGCATTCTGTGATTCTCTTACGGAGGTAAGGGATGGTATCTCTAACACTTTATTCATATCTTTATTTATTTGTATCTGCTACATTTTATTTTATAAATATCTGAGGCAGATATTGCCAAATATCAACATTTGTAAAATTGGGGGAAGGGTGCTTCATATTTTGTTATATGGTTGAGACTTGAACAATGTAGTTTTGAACTGTGCAGGCCCACCTTTATGTGGACTATTTCAATAAACACAGTACAGAATGTAAGTGTATTTTCTCTTCCTTATGGTTTTCCTAATAACATTATCTTTTCTTTAGCTTACTTTATTGTAAGAATACAGTGTATAAGACATATAACATGCAAAATATGTGTTAGTCAACTATTGCTGAGGTTTCTGGTCAGGATTAGGCAAAAATCATTACATTTTTGGGGAATCAAAAGTTACACATGGAGTGCTTGCTTCGACAGCACACATACTAAAATGAGAATGATGCAGAGAAGATTAGCACGGCCCCTGCACAAGGGTGACACACAAATTCTTGAAGTGTTCCATATTAAAAAAAAAAAAGTCATATATGGGTTTTTGGCTGTGTGAGGGTTGGCACTTTTAACTCCCACAAGTTTCAAGGGTCCACTGTATTATTATCTGTACTATTCCATATGTATGAAATAGTTCATAGTTAAAATTAAAATATTTATTTAAATGAAGGCAATACTCAAAATGTTAAGGTGTTTACCTATTCCTTATTTTGCCCCACTGCATAAGTTTGAGACTGTAGCTGTAATTTTAGATGGAGTCTTAAGTCTCAGTACTAAGAGAAGATATCTTGCTAATGATCATAAAAGAAGGGATTCTTAATCTTGGTTTCATTAGTGCTGTGCTCTAATTAACTAAGCTAACTGTCCACAGGTGACGACATTTATAAACAAATAAAAACCTTTGCTTGATGAGTTTGGACACTCATATGATTAAGATAAGGAACAGCTGTATTGCTTGTGGGACCAAGAACAATAAGATGCTGTTAACATTGCTAGTCAATCTGACATGAAAAATGTTACATAGTATAGAACATTTGGGCTATTAATATCTAACTATCAAATAAAATTTTAAGTTGCATTTTTTATTGAGAGGATAGTTAGCAGTGGTTTGTTTTAATTTAATTTTTATAAAACAATTATGTGTGTAGAGTTGAAAAAACAGTAACTTTGAAGAGAATTTGAGGACTCTGAAAAGAAGAAAAGAATCTCTTTTCTGCATTTACAGATATTTCAGAAATCCCATTTCATTTGTGAGGGTTAGGTTTCTAAAAATCTCATGGCAAGACAATTTCTTAAAGTTTTATTTATTTTTTGGTTATGGGACTTAAGGACCTAAGAGAAATATAGGGTAGGAATAACAACATTTATAGAGTAGATACGTCAAAGCTTATATATACATACACATGTGTGCATATACTTATGCATATAAAATATGTATAATTTAAGTGATACTAAAATATAAAATGCAACAAGAAAGTTAATGATATTATTCATAGTTTTTTTTGAGTAATAGAAAATATTGAATTGGTTTCATTTATTTTTTATTGGAAAGGGAGGGAGCTGGCTTCTCCTACTCAAACCATGGTTCTTTACTGTCTCATCATTCAGATTGAGGTTTGAATTTAGTTGTGCATTTGTGTCTTTGAGGGATTTTGATGGCTAAGCATGGCTAATTGGCCCTGTTGAATGGTTTAGACACTTCAGAAGACATTTTCTGAAGTAACTTTTGGTTGTATAAAGTATGATCTTTGGGTAAGGTTGTGTTGGATTGGTTTTAGAGTATGCTAAAATGCTAAAGTTGGAAGTTTTTAGAATAATTTCCCCATCATTATTCCCCCAAAGCAGTAACAGAAAGGAGAATGAGGAAAGAGAGATCTGTGCCTTCTCAGAGACAATGCTATGGTTCTTGATCATCTGATCGATGCTAGTTACAGAAGAGGCCCAGCAATGCCCACATATTAGATTTGGAATTGTCATGGTCACTGAAAATGTTTAGAGAAGGAAATTCTCTAAACTTACGTAAAGGAACATAATGTAAAAGGAACTTATGGTCAGAGAGGGAGAACTCTAAACATATCTGACTGCATTAAACCATAGAATTATAGAATCCTATGTTATTAAAGCTGGAAGAAACCTTAGAAGTTTTCTAGTTTAACCTTTTCATTTTTCATCTATCGTAGAGATATTTAAAACTGTGTCTAAAGGCACCATTGGCTCAATTCTTTTCTAATTTATTTTGACAGTCATAACAGTCAAACCAATTGTGTGTAAAAGAGACACAGAGACAATTTCAATGGGATATTAACCTCTTGATACATTATTTTAAATATCAGTCATAAAAAAGCCAAGGTTTAGAAGCCCAGCTTATGGCTTATGTCATCCTGCATATTTTAAATGCACCATAGTTGGAATTTAAATGCCAAATTGTCTAGATATCTTATACTGCCAAATATGCTTTAAATAGACAAGAACTATGCTATTTATAACCTCAGAACACCATGAAAAACCTCATTTTCCTAAGTGTGAAGTGTGGAAGCTAGGATGAAAGAGAGTGTTTCACTTGATTTATAAGCTTTAAAATATTAAAAATAAGGAACTCCAAACCAAGACCTGGCTTCCAACATTTGATGAGTATTTATTTGATGAGTATAAACTATCTCTCTGGAAAAACTGCCTCATTCTGGTTAAAAATTTTTTTTTCAAAGTGTTCTCAAAAATGGTCTTCCAAGTAGGTGTGAGTAGTTCACAAAGTGGGAAAATTCACCAAGAGAAATTTTTAAAAGCCCACAAAGTTTTTCTGGAGAAAAATGGAGAGAACCTCCGGAGGATGTATATATGAGGTAAAATAGAACTTATAGGAAACACAGAAATCCTTTCAGGCTTCCAGGTCACTGCGCACTTTTTTTCTGACAGAAAGCAAGATGGAATTTAATATTCAAAAATTTTGTTAGGGGAGATGGCTATGAAAAGAAATAAAAGAAGGTGTCCTAAGAGGCCGAGAGAGTCATTAATTATGAGGCAAACCTGGGGCTCCTGGGTGGCTCCGTCAGTTAAGCGTCTGCCTTCGGCTCAGGTCATGATCTTGTGGCTTTTGAGTTAGAGCCCCGTGTCGGGCTCTGTGCTGACAGCTCAGAGCTTGGATCCCACTTCAGATTCTGTGCCTCCCTCTCTCTCTGCCCCCTCCCCCACTCACACTCTGTCTTGCTGTCTCTCTCTGAAAAATAAATAAAGAATAAAAATAATAATAAAAAAGAATAACTATTAAAAAAATATGAGGTAAACCTGACTTTAGGTGAAAGAGAGAAGAAAGGTCAGCAGAAGCATCCTAGATTGCTGTGCAGTCTGAGGAAGTTTCATCAAGGCCTTGAGCCCAAGTGGGACAATAAAGGAGTCTTATTATCTCCCAGGATCCAGGAACTCATCTGCCTGAGTAGCCCTGCTGCACATGGTGAATGGGAGATAGCTGCCTGTGGGAGTACAGACTTGGGGCAAGGACTCAGAAGGATTTCATAGAATAGCAGCTGGCGCTGTGGATCAATTTCACTAATAGGATGTCTGCATGATGAATTCTTATAGCTGCTACATCAAACCAAAATTATGGGCTAAATTATGAAACAGACAGTTTAATCTGCTTTCTCCCCACTTTTCTTTCTTCACCACATCTCTTTTCCTTTATAGAGTGTTTCTTCTTCCCTACTCCTCTTAGATATTTAGTTACAGCCTTTGAAATATCTTCTACTCTGGGAAAGTGGTTTGTTCCTGCAAAATATCTAATATTCACAGTAGGGCAAAATTCCATGTTCCTTAAATATTTTGCTTTTGTATCCCCTAAAAGAATAAAAAAATGATCAACTTGCTCACAAATTCTTGGTTTGGAGTGCTTTCTTTTTAATATTTTAAAGCTTATAGATTAAGTGAAATATTCTCTTTCATCCTACCTTCTCCACTTTGTACTTAGGAAAATGAGGTTTTTCATGGTGTCCCGTAGATTATAAATAGCATAGTTCTTGTCTACTTAAGGCATGTTTGGCAGTATGTGATACGTAGACAATTTGGCATTTAAATTTCAACTATGGTGTATTTAAAAGATGCCAGATAGGAGAGTGTCCCAGATGGCAATGTAGAAAGACCCTGAACTTATCTCCTCCACTGTCTGAAGAAGAACTGAGGGCTGACTGAACAACTTCTCACAACGAAAGATAGAGAGGCCATATAGAGAATGGCAAGAGACAGAGAGAGAGAGAGAGAGGGTAACAAAGGGAACCTCTACACCCAATTCTGCAAACTGCAATACAGAGGGATAGTACTGAGGGGCTGTGAGAAGATTAGTCATCCTTGGAGCACAGAAAAAAGCCACAGTTTAAGAGAGAAGATAGAATGAATATAAAGTTTCTACCATTAGAACCTTTCCTGCCAAATCTTGGAGGAGGTGGTGAGCATGATGGTTTATGATTCCCTTCCACCTTGACAGTGTGGATGAGAGCATAGTCTGGGCACACGAGTTGGCTCACTGCCTCACTGAGCCCCAAGTCCCTAGCCCACACCAGCACAAGCCATCCCACTAAAGTGGCCTCAGTGCAGCACACACTGAGATACCCCTGGTGAGCTCTCATTATAGCTCTAGTCAACAAGTCAAGGTAACACAAGAGCAAAATACCCTGGAACACTCCAGGCCCATACCAATGTGGCTCCAAATGACTCACCAGGGTGTCTCTGCATGGAATATCCCAATACCTCGTTGCCCATTTGCCTTGGCTCTAGCTTCCCTGCCAGGGTGCACCTGTGTGGAGCAACCTGGGGCACACTGACTTGTACCCATTTCAGCTTTAGCTGTCTTGCCAGGGTGGGTGCCTTCTGTGTGGAGAGTTTTAGGACCATGTCAACCCATGTATGCTTCAATTCTGGCCATCCCACCAGGGAAGCCCTATCATGGAGTGCTCTGATATTCCCAGCCCATGCAGCCACAACTCAAGCCAGTTAGCCAAAGTCACCAGGCACACATAGTCTACATAGGGGATGGCCAGATAAGACCATTCCTTCAAGTTTAGGAGGAGTAGCTGTTCCACCTAATTCATAGAAACAAGCACAGAAAGTCAAGCAAAATGAGACAGAAAAATATGCTCCAAACAAAAGAACAAGACAAAACCTTGGAAAAGGAACTAAATGAAACAAGGATAACCCATCTATCTAATAAACATCTCATAAATCTACTTAATAAAGAGTAATGGTCATAAAGATGCTCATTGGACTGGAGAGAAGAATGGATAAACTCAGTTAGAACTTCAACAAAGAGATAGAAAATATAAAAAAGAATCAATCAGAGTTGAAGGATACAATAACTGATATGAAATATATACTAGAGGGAGTCAAGAGTAGAGGATGCAGAAGAATGGATCAATCTGGAAGCTATCTGGAAGACAGGGTGTGAAAAGCACCCAAATTGAATAGCAAAAAGAAAAAAGGTATGGGCACCTGGGTGGCTCAGTTGGTTAATCGTCTGACTTTGGCTCAGGTCATGATCTCGCAGTCCTGAGTTTAAGCTCTGCATTGGGCTCTGTGCTGACAGCTCAGAGCTTGGACCTTCTTTGGATTCTGTGTCTCCCTCTCTTTCTCTGACTTCCCCACTCTCTCTCTCTCTCTCTCTCTCTCTTTCTTTCAAAAATAAATAAACATTAAAAAAATTAAAAAAAAAGAAAAATGGTAAAAAAATTAGGATAGGTTAATGGATCCCTTGGGCAACATCAAACAAACAAACAAACAAACAAACAAACAAACAAACACCTGTATTATAAGGGTCCCTGAAGGAGAAGAGAGAGAGAGAGAAGAGCAGAAAACTTGTTTCAAGAGATAATAGCTGAAAATTTTCCTAACCTGGGGAAGGAAACAGATATCCATGTTCAGGAAGAAAAGAGAGTTCCAAACAAGATGGACCCAAGGAGATCTAAATATAGTAATTAAAACGTCAAAGATTAAAAATAAAGAGAATTTTTAAAGCAGCAGGGCTTAAACTCAAGGACCGTGAGATCATAACAAAAGCTAAAGCAGTTTGCCACCACTGATGATAAAGGGATTTCTTTAAGTGGAAAAGAAAAGGCCATAACTAGAAGCAAGAACATTTATAAGAGGAAAAATTTCATGAGTAAAAGCAAACATACAGTAAAAGTAGTAGAGCAATTACTTATAATGCTAATCTGAAGGTTAAAGGACAAAAATAGTAAAATTGATTACATCTAAAAATTTGTTAAGGGGACTCACAAAATAAAAAGATGTAAAACATAACAATACAAATGTGGAAGGGGGAGTAAAAATGGAATTCTTTTAGAATGTATTTGAACTTAAGTGACCATTAACTTAATATAGACTGCTATATACTTAAGTTGTTATATTATATAACAAATATATAACAAATATTAACAGACATAAAGGGAGAAGCTGACACTAATACGACAATAATAGGGGATTTTAACACCTACTTACATCAATGGATAGATCATCTAGGCAGACAATCAATAAGGAAACGATGTCTTTGAATGATACATTAAACCAGATGGGCTTAACCGATATATGCAGAACATGCTCTCCCCAAACAAAAGAAACATTCTTTTCAAGTGCACATGGAATATTCTCCAGGATAAATCACATGTTAAGTCACAAAGCAAGTCTTAATGAATTTAAGAAGATTGAGATCATATCAAGCATCGTTTCCAGCCATGGTATGAAACAAAAAGAATCAATCACAAGAAATAACTAGAAAGAACTCAGGAGGCTAAATAACATGCTACTAAACAACCAGTAGGTCAATGAAGAAATCAAACAGGAAACAAAAAACACATGGAGACAAATAAAAATGAAAACACAATGGTAAAAAATCTCTGAAATGCAATGAAAGCATTTCTAAGAGGGAAGTTTATAGCAATTCAGGTCTACCTCAAAAACAACAAAAATCTCACTTCAATAATCTAAACTTAAAGCTCAAGGAACTAGAAAAAGAAGAACAAATAAAGCCCAAAGTTAGTAGAAGGAATGAACTAGTAAGTAGTAAATACCAGAGTGGAAATAAATGAGAAAAGAACAATAGAAAAATTTAATAAAAACAAGAGCTGGTTCTTTGAAAAGATCAACTAAATTGATAAACCTTTAGACAGACTCATGAAGAAAAAAAGAGAAAGGACCCAAATAAGTAAAATCAGAATGAAAAAGGAGAAGAGAAATAACAACCAGTATCACAGAAATACAAAAGATTATAAGAGACTACTACAAAAAAATTGTATGCCAACAAATTGGACAACCTAGAAGAAATGGACAAATTCCTGGAAACATGCAATCTTTTAAAACGGAATTAGGAAGAAACAGAAAATATGAATCAATTGTGAGTAATAAAATTGAAGTGGTAATCAAAAAACTCCCAACAAACAAAAGTTTAGGACCAGATGGATTCACAGGTGAATTCTACCAAACATTTAATGAAGAGTTAATACCTACTTTCCTCAAGCTATTCCAAAAAGTAGAAGAGGAAGGAAAGCTTCCAAATACATTCTACAATGCCAGCATTAACCTGATACCAAAACCAGACAAAACACTACAAAAAAAGTGAACCACAGGCCAATATCCCTGATGAATAGAAATGCAAAAATCCTTGACAAAATGTTAACAAGCTGCATTCAACAATACATTAAAAGGATCATTCACCATGATCAGGTGGGGTTTATTCCAGGGATGCAAGGATAGTTCAGTATTTGCAAATTAATGTGATACACCACATTAACAGAATGAAGACTAAAAATCACATGATCATCTTAATAGATGCAGAAAAAGCATTGACAAAACTCAACATCTGTTCATGGTAAAAACTCAACAAAAGTAGGTTTAGTGGGAACATACCTCAACATAAAAAGGTCATATATGACAAACTCACAGCTAACATTATACTCAGTAGTGAAAAACTGAGAGCTTTAACAAGACAAGGATGTCCACTCTTTCCACTTTAAAAAAATTTTTTTTTAACGTTTATTTATTTTTGAGACAGAGAGAGATAGCATGAACGGGGGAGGGTCAGAGAGAGGGAGACACAGAATCCGAAACAGGCTCCAGGCTCTGAGCTGTCAGCACAGAGCCCGACGCGGGGCTCGAACCCACGGACCGCGAGATCATGACCTGCGCCGAAGTCGGCTGCTTAACCGACTGAGCCACCCAGGCGCCCATCTTTCCACTTTTATTCAACATAGTACTGGAAGTCCTAGCCATAGAAATCCGAAAAGAAAAATAGGAAAAGTTCTTTGAATTAGAAAGGAAGAAGTAAAACTGTCCCTATTTGCAGATGACATCATATTGTATATAGAAGAACTAAAGACTCCACCAAAAAAACTGTTACAAGTAATAAATGAATTCAGTAAAGTTGCAGGATACAAAATTAATATATAGAAATTTGTTGTGTTTCTATACACTAATAATGAAGTAGCAGAAAAAGAAATTAAGAAACAATTCCATTTATAATTATACCCAAATTAATAAAATACCTCGTAATAAATTTACTCAAGGAGATTAAAGACCTGTACTATGAAAACTATAAAACACTGATTAAAGAACTTGAAGATGACACAAATTAAAAGATATACCGAGCTCATGGGTTGGAAGAATTAGTTTTGTTAAAATGTCCATACTAGTCAAAGCAATCTAAAGGTATAATGCAATCCCTATCAAAATACCAAGAGTAGTTTTTACTGAACTGGATTGTTTACTGAACAATCTTGAGAAAGAAGAACAAAGCTGGAATTATCACAATCCCAGATTTCAAGGTATACTACAAAACTATAGTAATCAAAATGGTATGTTACTGGCGCAAAAATAGACATGAGATCAATGGAACAGAATAGAGAGCCTAGAAATAAACCCATGCTTATATGGTCAATCTATAAAAAAAGGCAAGAATATACAATGGGGAAAAATCTCTTTAATAAATGGTGCTGGAAAAACTGGACAGCAATATGCAAAGGAATGAAGCTGGACCACATTCTTACACCATGCACAAAAATAAACTCAAAATGGATTAAAGATCTACATGTGAGACCAGAAACCATAAAACTCCTAGAAGAAAACATAGGCAATAATTTATTGGATATTGGCCTTAGCAACATTTGTTTGATTTGTGACCCAGTGTGTAATCTATTCAGGAGAATGTTTCATGTGCACTAGAAAAGAATGTGTATTGTGCTGCTTTAGGATGAAATATTCTAATATATCTGTTAAGTCTATCTGGTCAACTGTGTCTTTCAAAGCTATTGTTTCCATGTTGATTTTCTACTTATATGATATGTCTATTGCTGCAAGTGACAGTTCACTATTACTATTGTATTGTTATCAATGAATTTCTTTATGTTTGTTATTAATTGATTTATATATGTGGGTGTTTCAAGTTGGGGGCATAAATATTTACAGTTGTTAGATCTTACTGAATAGATCCCTTTATTATGATATAGTGCCTTATTCACCTCTTGTTACAGTCTTTGGTTTAAAATCTAGTTTGTTTGATATAAGTATCCAGTCTGGCTTTCTTTTGATGTCTATTAGCAGGATAGATGGTTCTCCACTATGGTGAATCATGATCAGTAAAGATCAAAGAGGTTTTTGCCTGCTTTCTCCTCGAGGATTTTGATGCCTTCCTGTCTTACATTTAGGTCTTTCATCCATTTTGAGTTTATTTTTGTGCATGGTGTAAGAAAGTGGTCCAGGTTTATTTTTTCTGCATGTTGCTGTCCCGTTTTCCCAGCACCACTGGCTGAAGAGACTGTCTTTATTCCATTGGGTAGTATTTCCTGCTTTGTCAAAGATTAGTTGGCCATATGTCTGTGGGTCCATTTCTGGGTTCTCTATTCTGTTCCATTGATCTGATTGTCTGTTCTTGTGCCAGTACCATACGGTCTTGATGATTACAGCTTTGTAGTATAGCTTGAAGTCTGGCATTGTGATGCCTCCTGCTTTTATTTTCTTTTTCAAGATTGCTTTGGCTATTCGGGGTCTTTTCTGATTCTATACAAATTTTAGGATTATTTGTTCTAGCTCTGTGAAGAATGCTGGTGTAACTTTGATAGGGATTGCATTGAATATGTAGATTGCTTTGGGTAGTATTGACATTTTAACAATATTTGTTCTTCCTATCCAGGAGCATGGAATCTTTTTCCATTTTTTTGTGTCTTCTTCAATTTCTTTCATAAGCTATCTATAGTTTTCAGCATATAGATTTTTCACCTCTTTGGTTAGATTTATTCCTAGGTATTTTATGTTTTTTTGTGCAACTGTAAATGGGATCGATTCCTTGATTTCTCTTTCTGTCACTTCATTGTTGGTGTATAGGAATGCAACCAATTTCTGTGTGTTGATTTTATATCCTACAACTGTGCTGAATTCATGAATCAATTCTAGCAGTTTTTTTGTGGAATCTTTAGGGTTTTCTATATAGAGTATCATGTCATCTGCGAAGAGTGCAAGTTTGACCTCCTCTGGACAATTAGCATGCCATTTATTTCTTTGTGTTTTCTGATTGCAGAGGCTAAGACTTCCAATACTATGTTGAATGACGGTGGTGAGAGTGGACATCCCTGTCTTGTTCCTGACCTTAGGGGGAAAGCTCTCAGTTTTTCCCCATTGAGGATGATATTATTGTTGGGTTGTTCACATATGGCTTTTATGATCTCGAGGTATGCTCCTTATATCCCTACTTTCTTGAGAGTTTTTACCAAGAAAGGATGCTGTATTTTTGTCAAATGCTTTCTCTGCATCTATTGAGAGGATCATATGGTTCTTGTCCTTTCTTTTATTGATGTGATGAATCATGTTAATTGTTTTGCGGATATTGAACCAGCCCTGCATCCCAGATATAAATCCCACTTTGTCGTGGTGAATAATTTTTTTAATGTATTGTTGGATCTGTTGGCTAGTATCTTGTTGAGTATTTTTGCATCCATGTTCATCAGGGAAATTGGTCTATAGTTCTCCTTTTTAGTGGGGTCTCTGTCTGGTTTTGGAATCAAGGTAATGCTGGCTTCATAGAAAGAGTTAGGAAGTTTTCCTTCCATTTCTATTTTTTGGAACAGTTTCAAGAGAATAGGTGTTCACTCTTCCTTAAATGTTTGGTAGAAATTCCCCTGGAAAGCCATCTGGTCCTGGACTCTTGTTTTTTGGGATATTTTTGATTGCTAATTTGATTTCCTTACTGGTTATGGGTCTGTTAAAATTTTCTATTTCTTCCTGTTTCAGTTTTGGTAGTGTATATGTTTCTAGGAATTTGTCCATTTCTTCCAGATTGCCCATTTTATTGGCATATAATTGCTCACAGTATTCTCTTATTACTGTTTTTATTTCTGCTGTGTTGGTTGTGATCTCTCCTCTTTCATTATTGATTTTATTTATTTGGGTTCTTTTCTTTTTCTTCTTGATCAATTTTGTATCAATTGTGTATCACTTTTGTTAATTCTTTCAAAGAACCAGCTTCTGGTTTCATTGATCTGTTCTATTGTTATTTTTTTTTTTTTGGTTTCAATAGCATTAATTTCTGCTCTAATCTTTATTATTTCCTGTCTTCTGCTGGTTTTGGGTTTTATTTGCTGTTCTTCTTCCAGCTCCTTAAAGCATAAGGTTAGGTTGTGTATCTGAGATCTTTCTTCCTTCTTTAGGAAGGCCTGGATTGCTATATACTTTCCTCTTACGATTGCCTTTGCTGCATATTTGGGGGTACTTTTTAGTGTAGGTCCACAGTCCTCTGTTATCTTACCCCACATATCTTATAAAAGAACTGCTGAGGATGGCTAGGGTGGCCTAAGGCTTATTTTAATTGAGTTGGGAGTCTTGGCAAAACAGATGCTTCCTGGCTAACCCCCACTCAACTGCTAGGGCATATAGTGGCACACAATAGTGCCATTGTGTGCCATTATATGCCCTAACAGTTGAGTATTAATTAACACAGAACACTTAATATATTGCATTTCCTCTTAGAATATTCTCTCAATTCTTGAAGTATACTGGTATCTCGAGATGTTTATTTGCTACAGATTGGCTGCCACTTATCACTCTTAGGCTCATTCCCACCCCTACCCCCCCTCAGCAGAGGCTGTTGCATTTTCACTAGCTGATTTTATTAGTTTGTCTGTCCTTAGTTGTGACCCAGGGGAAAATGGATTGTTTTCAATATGCTGAAAGCATTCCTAATTTTCTCTGGGTGAGTGTCCACATGTAGCTTCCAATTCGAACAGTGATGGGATAATACATTGTTAATTATGGTGGAAATTTGAAATTGTGGTATTTGTGGAATTAAAATAGAGAGAAACTCCATATAGAGAATATATATCATTTTTCCTCAGACATTATTATTTCAATCTTTAAAAAAATTTTTTTAAAAATGTGTATTTATTTTTGAGACAGAGAGACAGGGACAGAGTATGAGCAGGGGTGAGGCAGAGAGAGAGGGAGACACAGAATCCAAAGCAGGCTCCAGGCTCTGAGCTGTCAGCAGAGATCCAGACATGGAGTTGCAACTCATGAACCATGAGATCATGACCTGAGCTGAAGTTGGGTGCTTAACCCACTGAGCTACCCAAGCATCACCATTATTTGATTTTTCATCAAGTGTTTCTTGTTCTCTTCTATATTGGTTATGGTTTATACAGATGGTTTATTCAGTCATTTTGTTTTCATCTGTGGCTCAAGGACATCTTGGCATTTGCTTCTATTTTCCACTAATGCCGCATATTGCTATTACTAAGTTTATAGTCTAAGCTTTTGTTTGGGCAAATGATCTGATTTTTCAATAGAGTAGGATTCAGTGCCACTAATATACTTTAAAATAACATTTTAAAATTGCCTTTTTCCCCCTACTTAGACGTTTAGTTGCTTTACCAACATACAATTTCTTATGGATAAGATTTCCATTTAACACCATGATTTAGATTAAATTACTTTCTTAAAATCACATCACTCCCATAGTCTACTTAGTTTTCTAATTCCCATATGTTCCACTATTGCTGAAGCAACTTCATCTATATAACGTGACTGAAGAGTCAGCCTTCATTCACAACACAGCACAATCTGTTAAAGTGGTAAATATTACCCATTTCTATTATTAGAGCTGAAATGGAATTTTCTCTTGCTGCATTTTCAAGATGTGACATAATTAGATAGCAAACATAGAAAAGTCAGAAATAGTGGAAGCTAACGGATGTCATCAGTACCAGGGAAGCTTGAATTCAGCCTGTCTTGCTTGGCTCCTGACTCGTTCACACAACGCCCCCAGGCCATCTCATTCTCTGTTTGAATTATAGGGTGCTATGTGAGCTTTGCAGGTACTGGGGTAAGGAAGCGTGAAGCAAGGTTTCCAATTCTATATTGGTTTTCAGACTGAATGAGAACAGGGAAATTCTCGCTTGATGTTTCAATTCCCTTCAGCTTCCTACAGACACCCTTTCCCAGCTCTGAGAAGTAGCTGAGTAGTTCTTCATTTTATCTGGAGAGGCTTCTGACTTCTCCCTTCTTTATTAACTACAAATCAGAATTGTAAACAAACAAATAACTGTCCTTGTTGCAGAATTGTTATTGTAATTAGTGCAGTATACAATTCCTGGCAGAAATGAGAAATGAGGGTGGAATGGGTGAATGTGTGTGTGTGTGTGTGTGTGTGTGTGTGTGTGTGTGTGTGTGTGTAGACCTCACAAAAGTGATTGAAGAAGGAACTGGGCTAACTGGAGAAAACCTAAAATGAATCATTTTTTTAAACAAAAACTTATAAGAGCTTTATAGTTAAAAATCAAACTTACCCGGGGCCTAAGAGTTTATTAAGGGAAAACTTTTATATCTTCAACAGGGCTATTAACATTGTAGTGTACCAGCTAATGCCTACATTGAGTGCATCAGTGGAATTAAACTCAGGTCCCCTGACTTTCAAGTTGTGCATTAATCACTGATGCTGCATGGTCTGGCTTATCTCATTCCTTAAATAGTTTCCTACTCTTTATGTTATTATTAGGTCATAGTATATTGAGAATTCTAGGTAAACTTAATAGGGTAGCATGACTTGATTTGTTTTAATAAACTTTAGATAAAATTGCTGGTTTCTCTAGACTGGTATGATTTGCAATTCCCCATGAAAATCTTCCTTTTGACTCATACATTTTGGAGTTAGGAAAGATGCAAAACTCTTGTTTTCCTTATAAGGTGTATGTGGGTAGTGAAAAGAGGCCTGAATAGACTTTCATGAGCCAAACCTTCTCATAGACCTTTGCCCATAATGAACCTTCTGACCTCAGGTGGATTATGTAATCTCTCAGCAACCTGTTTCTATCATATGCATAATTATAGGGGATGGAATTTATGATCTTTCTTTATGATTTTGGTATGGCTGAAAATCCATAAGATCTGAACAAGAAACACCATTGGAGTTCTGTATGTTTGGCATTGTTCTTTGACTTACTTTGTGAGTGAATAACAGGAACACCAAAGATTTTTCATTTCTTTGTTGATGCTCAACAAACCATGTTGAGATTATGTCTCTTTTGGTAGGAAGAGGAATGACTAAATGAGTGATTTCTTTATTTGTTGAGATGTTCCCAGCATGTTAACCACACATGACAGTAACCTTTTCAAATTGTCTCTGTCTTTCTTGGTGACAAAGTGACTTCATTTTATAGGTAGTTCACAGGTATCTCAGAGGCCTCTGGAGCAACCATTAGTAAAAAGACATGATGACTCCTTTCTAGATCTGATGTATAAGGGTTTGTATTCCCAGCTCTTTTCCAGAGTTTAGGGCAATGATCAAATCAAACATTTTATGTGTGGTTATAAGAACTCACCTATAAAAGTATACACTAATATCTGAGAATGCTTGTATTGTTGCTAGGTAAATGATTCCCTACCTTAAACCTTCCTCGTTGCACAAAAATGTTTTGACCAAAAGTGTTCATATCTTGAGCTTGATTCAGACCTAGTCTAAGATGAAACTTTCAAGGATGAATAATGATGTGACAGATTGTTGTATTTACTGGATGCTTGTTACATGCCAGGCACTGTGTACTGTATGTTCATTACTATTTATAGGCATTATCTCATCTTAATGTTTAACAACAGTCTTATGAAAGAAGGACTAATATTGTGCCTATTTTGTAGATAATGTGACTGAGGCTCTGAGGGATTACATGACTTCTCCAGCTTCGACTCAATTAGGAAGTGTTGGAACTAGAACTCAAATCCATGTCAGCTTGACCAAAAAAGTTTGTTTTCACCAATACTGCACAATTTTATCTCACCAGGTCATCTTTCTTCTGCCCAGGAACAAATTCCCTCACTGTCAGCAGGTGATACCTTAAGTGCAAAGATACTTTCTCTAACACAGACATACTTTGATGGACATGTATTCCTGCCCTATTGATTATTCTGAAATTTTCCTTCTGGTGGAGAACCACTGAAAAATACTTGAGAAGTCACATATTCCTATTTACATAGAGACATTGCTATTTCTTAAATTCAAGGAAATTCCTCCAAATTTAAATGAACATCTTTCTTCCCTTTGAAAACAAAAGTGCCTCTCAGCCAACAAATGAGTGAAAAAAGACCCCAACAGGTCTTTTAATTCGCAGATGCTTGAAATAAGTGAAGATCAAAAGGTTTTTTGCAGACTGCTTTTCCCTCTGGGAGACATTTGAGCATGTTAAGAATAAGCATCACTTAAAAAAATTAATAAAACAAGTTGGATTTTAAATATGTTCCAAAAAATAGGTTTGCACAAATATTGTGCCATCTTGTGCTGTTCATCTTATGCTTTTAGACACCCAATGAATAGTTCTTTCCTACATCCAACCCGTGCTGTTTGTACATACAGACTTTTGTAGAACATCTTAATTTAACCAGAAAGATCATTACCATGCAACACATTTATATATTGCAGAAAGCCCCACAAAAAGGTATCTGTGTCCTTGCAGATAAGAATGTTCCCATTTAGATTAACTGAAAGAAAAACAAGCCTAACAATAGATGTTGCCTTTAAAAAATAAATAATCTGATTTTCAAATAACATCCCAAAGCCACTATGGGAATAGCTGTCATTCTGTCAAATAGAGTTGGCCTAGTTTGCAGTGGAGCATCTTAAATGGCAAGGGCCAAATGCGTGTTTAAAATTCCCAGTTGAGTTGTTTCTTCTGGAGGCATATGGACTGTCTGACCATCTCTTTCACTAAGATTACAGTCAGTATCTTCTGTTTTGTTTTTTGGAATTACTTACATCCAACTAGGACCATCTTTAGATAAAACTATGAAGGAGATAAGGCTTGTTTAAAGTATCCCCTAATCTACCTTTTAGCATCCTCCTCTGGGAAGCTTGTTGTGTGCCCCACTTCTGAGAGGGAGTACCTGGTTTATTGCCTGTCACTCTAGCTGATGACCCCAGTATACTCTGTTTAACCACCACCACTCACATCTTTGCTCCCCACACATGTTCTGGAACATCCCTTTCACCTTGTCTTTCATTTGTGCTTACCTGACTGAGTTCCATTTTCCCAGGGTGATTTGAGGCTAATGTGATAAAGTAATGACTGATATTGGGTGAGCAAAACATTAGCATTTAAATAGGGACCTTCTGGAGGAGATGCACTTAACAAGGAAGAGGTCTTCAGAAGGAGCAATTTCAGACATTATGACAGGACCAGGTCAGAGATAATTTTGTCAGATGGGGCCTTGAGGTTATGAGCAGGGGCAGCCCTAGTTTCTAGCCTTTCTCTCAGTCAGGATTTCAAACATTTATGGCAGGATCCCAACAGCTTTTACAGGACTTTTGACATAAGTACTTTGACCCAAGAACATTTCCCCCTGCTCCTTGACAGGCTCCACCTTTCCTCCTTCAGAGAAGTATACTGTTCTTGAAGCAATTGAAAATAGAACCTCTCTAGCAGTTGGCAAGGAAACATGAGTATAAACGTGGCAAATGAACATTTTCAAAAGGCCCTAAATCCAGGGCCTCTGCATCCCATAGCTCCAGGGTGCTATCCACATAGAATCACAATGATCCTTGTCTCCTGGAGATCTGAACACAGAAGGCTGTGCAGGAATCCTGATTTGTGCTTGGGGCTCCTGAACAGAAAGAAGTGCGTTCTACTCAGCCTAATCAGGACTACGGATAAGTTTTTACTCTCCCTTTTTCTGTAGGTGCAATGTAAGTATCCTGATTTAGGGCTCAGTGCTTCACCATCATCCTTTTACCCCCTGAAATACTGAGAAAGTAAGAGGTTGCTACATGAACCACAAACTACAAGGGGTGCTTTGGGACCATTTAACAAGTCTGCCTAAAGAATACCTGTATGAAAGGGGCACTGACTTAAGGCTGGTTACTTTATTATCTTTATTAATATATTCAATGTCCTCTCCCTGGTTCTTTGGATAAAGATGATGGGTGAGACATCTGTTCCAAAGCTGTTCCATTGAATGGCGATTTTGATGACTTAATGCCTTTTCAGACTTCTGCTGCCACTGCTGTTCTTTGGTTTTGATTTTCAAGCAGCTGAATGGAATCTCTAAGCCTTCCATTATGTCTGCCTTTTTTTTTTTAATTCTGAGGAAATAATTCAGAACACGTCAAGGACAAATGCTTGAGTTATAGAAACATTTTTTATTACCATTATTATTACAAAGCAACCCAAAAGATCCTTTAATTTCTTTGATTGTTTAAAGTAGCTCTGTAGAAACATGACGTCTTAGATGTGAAGAGAGTTTATAATTGAGCACAAGTCTGAATGCCCGGACAATGTAGTGGGTTGCTGGGATTCCCAGGGACTCTGGAAAGTGAAAGAGGTCAGTAAAAGTTTATCAGAATTTGATAGCAGCCTCCATACAAACATCCAGATAAAACTACAGCCAGTTACTATGTATGGCTTATTATGCACACACCCCCCAACTCCTCAAATTCTGTGGAGATTTAAATCTTTCATCTAGAATAAAGATTTGTAGCATAATGACCCGATTTAGCTACAAAGAAGAAATAAATCTGACAGCTGGGACCAGAAGAAGTATTAATCTCCAAAGTTCACGTGAGTCTTTGTTTCCCCCTTTCAGTTTTTATGCAGCAGGGGCAAAAAAAAGAGTGAGCAACTCTGTTTGTATTTCAGTTCAAATTACATTGCTTGGAAGAAAAAGGACAGGGAAACGGGGAGTGGGTGTTAGACAGAGTTGAAAGAAAGATTTTCCATTCTTTACAGACAGAGTAACCGACAGGAAAGTGAAGAGATGGAGCTGAGCTAGTCCGTGCCATGGTCTGTCCAGGGCTGCAGAGAGAAGCAGGTGGATAAGAAGGTATTCAGCAGAGGAGCACCGTGGGCACCTGGATATGGTTTCAGTTTACCCAGGCATACTTTAGTGGAACATTTCACTATGTGAAGTCAGAAACTGAATGGATAATTATTCTACTTTTCAGGTTCAGGTTTGACCCCTGTCACACACTGACCCCAGGTGAAGACAGAGCCCACTCCCTAGTTGACCAAAGGGTGGGCTCTGATCTAAGCCCTCTGAAGCAACCTTGGCTTCTGGATATATGACCTCTTCAATTAGCTTTCTCTGTGTTTTATATATATGGAGAGTTTTGGCTCATTTCTCCACTTCTGCCTTTGCTCGCTGTGAAAACACATTATAAAATATAATCGTCTGCGAGTGATTCTAACAATTCTAACTGACTGGCTATTATGTAAGAGAAAAATCATACAGTTTTAAAGAACTTTAACTTTTGAAAGTGAAGTGAGTACCACACGCTGCAAGAGAGTGTATTGATTTAATGGTCACACATAATCCTGTAAAATTAGTCATGAAACAGACACTAATTTTAAAGAATAGTGCTGCTATTAAAATGTATCTCTGCACAGCTGTAGGGCAAACAGATTTGATTCCCCCAGGGGGAAACTGAGAGGTCTGTACAATTTTTGCCAGTCTCTGAACTTACTATGTGTGTTAGTGACAGTTTGAATACTTCAGGTCACATGACTTGGATTCCTAAGCAAATTCTCTAGGATCCCAAAGAAATAAGCAATAAATTGCCCTCCTGTGTTTTTAGTTAACTTCCTTTAGATCTCATTGAGCCAAGAGTCAAATCCACAATGAGTAAATGTGTTGAGCATTGTCAGAGAGCTGTATTAATGTACAAAGGCCCACTTTAAAGGTCATAAAGTATTTCTCTCACATGGGTGATGAATAGCAGTTTGGAATTTCCTTGGCTCTGTTATACTGTGTACTGAGGTGATGGTAACGTTCATCATGGACAGCCTGTCTTGGCTCATTTGACTAAATGAAAGGCTAAGAATTGAATTCTCTGCTTATGGCAGGGTCTTATAGATAAATCATGAGATTTTCTCTAATGATGTTTGCAAAGGATCAGTTTTAACATTAGAAGCTATGGCTACCAGTTGTAACAAGTGTTCAAAATGGAGGTTTGATCTAAGTGAAACTGTTACAATTTCATCCAAGACCTGTATGACTAGAATAGGAAATCTAACCCATAGGGCTACCAGATGTCATAGGGCAGTACTTTGAAGGTATAGGTTAGGATTTAAAATCTTATTGGTAAACTGTAAAAGTAGAAAAAAGCAGAGGAGGTCTGGTAATGACAAGATCATAGTATCAAATCTGTAGAGAAAAAAATTTGTACAAAGATCAGATAGGAAATAACAGCTGGTATACATTACCAGCAGAAAACAATTTGCACACTTGTCTAATTATTTTCTGTTTTGTTGTTCCATCGTTTTATAATTTAGCATGCTGTCTGGTAAGCCTTCTTCCAAGCCAGCTGGTGGCCCAAACTTATAAGGAATTTGCTTATTTCCCCATCTCTGCTTTTGAAGCAAAGGTTGTTTTGAGGTAGGGCTGTGAGAATCCAAATCCTGCAAAATGACAGCTCACAGTGAAAGGTAAAGAAGGCTGATGCTATAGAATCTCCCATTATGAAGCAGCCTGGGGCTATTTAATGTAGGGGCAAATGGCCTACACATCTAATAGTCATGAGGTTACTACTATATTAAAGCATAGAACAATAATTAATTATTTTTACAGTGCGAACACAAAGTCATCATGAAAATGTGAAATGTTCAGTAAAAGTTTGGGCTCTTAAGAGAGTAAATATATCTGCGTAGAACTTATTCTCTAATGACCCTGGATAAATGCACTGACTTTGCAGTCTATTATTACTATTATTTTTTCATAGATAATACAAAAGTAAAGTTTAGGATAGCTCTGACACAAACAATCATACACCTTAAAGTAGTAGGGACTAAACTGATAATTAAAAAAATTTTTTTTAAATATGAAATTTATTGTCCAATTGGTTTCCATACAACACCCACTGCTCATCTCAACAGGTGCCCTCCTCAATACCCATCACCCACCCTCCCCTCCCTCCCACCCCCCGTCAACCCTCAGTTTGTTCTCAGTTTTTAAGAGTCTCTAATGTTTTGGCTCCCTCCCTCTCTAACCTCTTTTTTTTTCTTCCCCTTCCCCATGGTCTTCTTAAACTGATAATTTTGAAGGCAGAAGTAGTTAGATGGCTTTAGATGTTTTAAGTGTTTCCTATCTTTGTCACTTCCATCTTTATATGGCAAATTTAAAAATTTAAAGCATGCACAGAAAATGAGAGAAAAAATAACTTCCTGTTTATTGTACTGATATGTTGAATAAAAAAATAGGTAAAAATGATTCTCTCAGCTGGTTAAGTGATTTCCAACTTGTGTCATCTCCTTCAAATGTGACCTTTTCCATAGTTTCTGATAGGATAAATAATCTTGGAACCTCATTTTGAAACAAGTATTTCAAGCAAAATAGAAAAAAAAAAACCCACTCTAGGATAACTATTTTAAAAATCTTGATCTGTATGGTTTGCTGTTGGAAGCAGTTCCTCACTTTAGGGAAAACCAACCAGTCATACACATCCATGAATAAGCTGCAGCAGCATGGTATCACGTTGAATATAGCAAATGTTAGTGACCATTCACAGTGGCAATTATAAATAGCTCTTAGTAACTCTTGTGCTCTCTGTGCAAACAGTTTGTTAGATTAGGACCAAGTGTGTTGGTGACATGAGTCAAGAAAAATGGGATGTGCATTCTAACACAAGGGAGCCTTCTCCAGACCATTACAGAGAAAGAACACTATTTTTCTTTGGCTTTAGCACAAACTTGTCTTTGACAAAATAACCAAAAGAACTTCAAATCCCAGCTAACTGAAAGCCAAAGAAATAAAAGTTCACTACTGCCCCTATATTTTGGCAGTTTCCTTGTTCCATCTTCATAGCGTAGATTCTATTATCAGAATTAAAGCCTTCCTTTGTTCTGAATCAAGGACTTGGAACTGTGCACTGGGTCAAAAATGTAAGCTAATTCCACCTGCTGTCTTTCATCTTGTTGAAAATTGCTAATGAATACCCATATTCCTTCTCTTACGATGGAGTTAAATCCTGATAAACCCATTGTAGGTTGAAAATATTGTAAGTCAAAAATACTTTTAGTATACCTAACCTACCAAACATCATAGCTTAGCCTAGCCTACCTTAAACATACTCAGAACATTTAGCCTACAGTTGGACAAAACCATAGAACACAAAGCCTATTTTATAATAAAATATTGAATATCTCATGTCATTTATTGAACACTCTACTGAAGGTGAAAACAGAACGGTTGTATGGATACAAAATGGTTGTGTGTTGGTGGTTTACCCTTGTGATTATGTTGCTGACTGGGACCTGCAGCTTGCTGCTACGGCCCAGCATCACAAAAGAATATAATACCACATGCTGCTAGCCTGGGAAAAGATCAAAATTCAAAGTAGGGCTTCTGCTGAATGTGTATCACTTTTACACCTTTGTAAAACTGAAAAACCAGAATTCAAACCATCTTAAGTAGGGAACTATCTGTATTCTTTAAATATTGAGTGATCGTAATCTAAGTTTTTTTTTTTTTTTAATGTTTATTTATTTTTGAGAGAGAGAGAGAGAGAGAGCGTGTGGGTACAAGTGGGGAGAGGCAAAGAGAGAAGGAGACACAGAATCCAAAGCAGGCTCCAGGCTCTGAGCTGTCAGCACAGAGCCCATTGCGGAGTTTGAACCTGCAAACCATGAGATCATAACCTGAGCTGAAGTCAGACACACAACTGACTGAGCCACCCAGACGCCCCTTGAGCGATCTTAATCTAATCTAGTACAGAGTGTGTTTTCAAAGTGGTAGGTTGTTAGATACTGATAATGGGGTCCTTATAAAATAAACACTGGAGTAACAGAGCTAGTTTTTTTTCCTTTATGTGCTCTGCAGGCACCAGTTCTTTATGAGTATTCAATAAATATTAAGTAATTAGGTTTATAGCTATGGAAGCACAGCCAAAGGCTAAGTGGGTTTTCAAGGTTGTAAAACATGTTAGCAAGGAAACCTGGGATTGAAATTAAGAGTTTTTAGCCTCTTCCTGGGGCTTGGGTCACTATGTCCCTCTATTTTCTTAATCACGTATAACCATTGGGTTCCTTAGCAAGTCCTAATCCAGAGCTCAGTTAGGCAAAATTTGGCAACCTCCAGGCAATGTTCTATTTTTCAATGGGAGAACATATTTACTTCCAGCTGGATCACATCAAGACAAGCCATTTCTCTTATAGCTCCATTCTTGCCAAAAGACTGGAAAATAACTTATTAGTGAGTCTAACATGTCAAGAGCCACAACAACAGCTGCACTGAATATAGCACACACAGGATGACTGGATGCTGTGAAACTGGGTTGACTGAAACCAATGCAATGATAATTCCAGGCCTCACTTTGATCTTTCCAAGTGGAGGGCAAGTCAGAAGGAAACTAATGCCTACATGATCAGATTGACTAAGCTTTCCATTTGCGTTATCCTTGTAACCTTTGTGTATGTACTACTTGAGATCATATTTAAATTAATAATAGAGGCTTATGACTGAATCTTATTTTTAGGACCTGTCTATAGTTCACATTTCAAGATTTTTAATTAGGTCAAATAGCATATTGGGAATATAAACTCAGTTTAAAAATATATGTATATTAGTTAATAAATTCAAATATTCTATAAGATCAAAGTGAAACAAGTTCAAATAGTACACTATTTGTAATATGCACTGCCATCACACTGCTGAATGTTTGGTGATTTAATGAATTGAGTAACTTAGAATTTATATCATTTACTAAATATACATAAGTGGTACAGTTTTCATACAATGATAATTGCTTTTCAGCCAGCTGGCAATAGCATTTATGGAAAATCTTCAGTGTCCTGGACAAAAGTAAAGAATGAAGAGGGAAAAATTCCAATACTTTACTATTTCATTTTTTTTTTTTTTTAGAAATTGTTGTTGCTTGTTTAACAAAAAGATTTAAAAGTAGAAAGTAAATGCTGCACCCAATCACGTAAGTGCTTACATTCAAACTTTTATAGTTTAGAATAGGAAAATCTATTACCTATTATTAAAATTTGAATTTATTTCTAATTTGGTCCAATTATGGGAACTACTATACATCTTCTCAACAGTGTTTCAGTGGCATACACACAGTCTGACTGTTGGGCAGACATTTAGAAATATTTATTGAAATATAATGATTCATATTTGTGTGCCATATAAGCACTAGTCCTGGATGTATTGTATAGCTAAACTAATTATAATATAAATAAATAAAAAGAAATTAAAATTCCAAAATAATTTTTGATGGCCTAGTAATGTAAGTAGTTTTGATTTTAATTATTATTGAAAGACAAAAAGAGAAATTAACTGCAGTAATAATAGTATAACAAAATAAATGAATGCTATTATCTAATAGATGTTGTACTTTATGCACACTGTCTCATTGAATAGTACAGTAACCCAATGAATACTCTTAATGATTTTTTAGGTGATAAAACAAAGTGCCAAAGAGAGTAATATCACTTAACTAGAAACTGACAGGGACAGGCTTTGAGCTCAACCCAGTATGACTCTAAAACCTTTTTAATGCTCTCCTGTGTTAAATGTTGACAGATATTAGAGAGGTGGATTCCAGTTTGGAGCATGACATATATATCAGAATGAAAGCTTTCATTTTATTATTAAGCACCAGTGTATTTAATAAGTTAGAGTAGATGTTATTTGCTCACTCATTTGCCTGAAAGATGAGTAGAAGGAAGATGAAGTACAGAAACAATATCTATATGAGTCTTATTCTAGTTTTATTCTTAAAAGTACACAGATGCCGGTGGGTACTTATTTTGTAAATTTGTTTTCTGAATATGTGCCATTAAACTCTAGCACCCCTTTCATTGAAAAAAAAGTATGGCTGTATTTATATATCTTATAGAAATACTTTGGAGTTTAAAGGTTATCCCCCAAAAGTGTGATTTTAAGATTGATAATAAATGACTATACTAATTTTGGGTTGCTTTGTACAATATTGAGAGGATCTTGAAGAAGAAATGAAAAGCCCTGCATAGCAACTCTTAATATGTTTATTTTTTTTTTCAGTTAAAGGTAGAGCATTGCCTGGAAATTACAGCTTTTTTAAAGCTTGTCTATTAAGTGAAAATGCCTGAAAAATTATTTGTCATGAAGGAAGACTGCAAGGATAGCAAATGAGTTTCAATTCTATTGCCAACTCCAGTTCATTAATAGTTGCTCTCTGGAAAAGCATTGTGTTGAGAAGGATTCTGAGTCTATGTCTGAGCTCAGGAAAGAAGGCTGTGACCTATTAATGATGTGTACCATGGGTGAAAGATTTGGGCATGATCATATGTGCGCCTTATATTACTTTGCTCGACCAATGTTTTTTTTTCTCCCTCTACTAATTTATCATGTTCTCATTAGATATGAGATCACTGGAGACAGAGACAATGGTTACTTCATTTTATAGGGTGATCAATTGTCCTGCCTTGGTAGGGTTTGATGGGTTTTCCAGGATATGGGAATTTCAGTGCTAAAATGGGTAGAGTCTTAGGCAATTGGTAACCCTAATTTTTTTTGTGTGGGGGAGGGAGCTGTAAATACTCTTTTAAAAAATTGTTAAAAAACATTTTTAAAGTTTTTATTTAAATTACAGTTAGTTAACATACAGTGTAATATTAGTTTCAGGTATACAATATAGTGATTCAACTATCATCCATTTTTAAAAATTTTTATTTATTTTTAAAAATTTTTTTAAAAAAATTATTCATTTTTGAGAGAAAATGAGCCAAGGAGAGGCAGAAAGAGAGGAAGACACAGAATCTAAAGTAGGCTCCAGGCTCTGAGATGTCAGCACAGAGCCTGACATGGGGCTCGAACTCACGAACTGTGAGATCATGACCTTAGCTGAAGTTGGACGCTTAACCAATTGAGCTACCCAGGTGCCCCCGTCATCCTATTTTTAAAAACTATAGCTGAACCTTGAGCAACATGGGATTGAACTGCACAGGTTCACTTATATATGGACTTTTAAAAAATGAATACAGCACAGTACTGTAAATGTATTTTCTCTTCCTTATGAGTTTCTTAATAACATTTTTTCTCTAGCTTTATTGTAAGAATACAGTGTATAATACATATACAAAATATGTGTTAATCTACTGTTTATGTTATCAGTAAGGCTTCTGGTCAAGAGTAAGTTAAAGTAGTTAAGTTTTGGGAGAGTCAAAAGGTATATGAGAATTTTCAACCACATGAGTGGGTGGTGCCCCAAACCCTTGAATTGTTCAAGAGCCAATTGTATTTATTTTGAAATAATTATAGGCTCATAGCAAGTTGCAAAAAATAGTACAAAATCTCATATACTCCTCCCTTAGCTTCTTCCAATGGTGACATCTACTAGAGCTATATTGTAATACATACCCTACTTTTGTATACCTGTCAGTGTCAAGTGTCTATAGAGACACTCAGCAAAGAAAAAAGATCCATTGATGGATATGTGGATAAATGAATACTGGTATCAGATGAGACGTTCTCTATCTGTATTATTACTAGCTATATTCACCTCCTTTCCATAAAGAAAGTGTTCCCGAAGCTTAGAAATTATCCATAGATGGGGTGCCTGGGTGGCTCAGTCGGTTGGGCTTCCGACTTCAGCTCAGGTCATGATCTCAGGGTCTGTGACTTCGAGCCCCATGTTGGGCTCTGAGCTGACAGCTTAGAGCCCGGAGCTGCTTGGAATTCTGTGTTTCCCTCTCTCTCTGTCCCTCACCTGCTCATGCTCTGTTCCTGTCTCTTTGAAAAATAAATAAACATTAAAAATTTTTTTAAAAAATTGTGCAAAGACTGCATAAGAATCACTTCATTTAGCACAGGAAATGTGGGGAAAACATAAAATCCTTTTTAAACTGGCCTGTGCACAAAGGAAGTTGGGATTATAAAATGGACATGGAACTGTGACCTTTAAAAGAAAGGCCTGGCACAGTGGCTCAAATCTCAGTTCAATAATGCAAAACGGGGTTTTCTTCAATTTGTATGTAGGCAGTTGAAAACATACATCCTAGTAGATTTGAAAGTACACTCAGTATGGTATAGTGTACTATGTAGTATAGAAGATAGAAGCAGAGAGAAGATGGCATCTTTGAGGGTGCTAGTGAATCAAGGTTCAGTGTGATATGGACAGATAGTGGAATTTTCTTATCTTGGTAGGAGTTAAGTAGACTGCAAGTGATCTGGGATGCTTTTTGCAGAGTACAGTCATATATTTGTTTTGGTCTTTAGAAAATCTCAGTTTGGAAATTATCCATGTAGGAATAGCACGAGTCAGTAATTTAAACTTACGGCAAAATCGTAGTTTTGTTTCTCTGAAACCATCATGTGCAAACACATGCACACAAAAACCATCCAGGAGACTTTAGTGCTATAGGCAAAGTTTGCTTGAAACTTAGAGCATCTAAAAAATGTGTTGTAAGAAAATTGATCACTTTTCTCCTTTTTCTGTTGATATTTAATTTTGAGCTCCTTTATCTAACTTCCAAGCTCATCCTGGTTCTCATTCAAAACCCAAATCCATATCCCTTGGATCTTGAGACTTATTCTATCTTGTCTTTGACCTCACAATGCCCTTTGACCTCTAGTATTATTCATCTTTGCCTTTAATTTTCCTTTTTAATTTGTTTCCCTGCATTTTATCTTCTCTGTTCACCTCCCCATAGTTGCTGCAGGGAGAGCCATGTAAATCATTTTATTATAGGCCTTTCTCTTCATTGTGTGATTAAACTTCCTTTGAAGTCTATGAAATTGGACACTAAATGACCTGTAAGAAATTAAAGGGTACTGGATTTCATTATACTGGTGCCCAAAAGATAGTCCTTTAAACTGATTAGGAGAAATTTTGCCTTCCATTAATAGACTGAAATCAAAGTTGTCTGTGTGTTCCTAACAAATAGGTTAAAGTCTAGTCTTTCTTCTTAGAATTCTATATATGTCATATCTTTCCATATCTAATGCTTGGATCAGGGCAGAGGGTGAAGAAAGACAAATGAAGGGGCATCAAACCTTCTCACTAGCTCTATCAAACAGGTCACTGGGTCTAGCTGCTGGGCATCTTGCTCCAGAGAAGGGGGAAGCAAAAGAAAATTATCCCAGCTAGTCCCGTGTGAGGGAGCAAAGCTGCACAAAAGGGAAAAATACATGTTTGCTCACATTGTGTCCACACATGCACTAGTGTGATTGAAGTTAACTGAAATCAAAGCCAAAGAGAGTAAGACACACTTCACGAATGTTTTCACTTCTGTAATTCCATTCTGTGTTCTGGCTAGTTGTGGTGCTGAAATTCAGGCAGCTGCAGTTTTTTAGCCTGGTATTTTCCTCACCTTCCAGATCCCCACTGGCATAACATTCCTTAGTGATTGATGGGACTAGATGCCCTGCATCTGGGGGGTGAGGGGTGGCCCGCCTGCAGGGGGTTCCTGTATCAGGAGCATACACAAGTGGCTTGCCTGCCTCTACACTCCTGGGGGAGCTGGGGTTCCCAGCTTCCTTTGTGTGAAAGGAAAGAATAGAGCTGATTTACGGAGTAAATAAAATATCAGAGGAAGTAGAGAGGCTAGCTGTTACTTATAGCTAAGAGAGATTTATGAGATTACATAGTAACTGAACCTAAACTTTAAGCTGTAGTCATTATGGTCTACATAGTTCCATACCTCATTAGAGGGAAAAATGTGGAGAATGGAGAACACTAAGTCCTTCTTCTGTTAAAGAAATGTTTCTGGTCTTGGTGCAGATGTGATCCACAATCAAAAGAACATTCTACATTTTTTATAGCATCTTTCCATAGCAGGTTTCACTAGAGACTGTAAATCTTACTCTAACAGAGTTGAATGGAAAATCCTCTATTTTATGTTTGGAGAAACTGAGGCTCAGAGGCAGCCAGCACTTTAAGGTGTACATAAGAAGCAAATGGCTGAGGCAAGAGCACCTGGAACTTTTATTTTATTTCTAGTCTGTTTTTACCTCTCAAAAAATTCAGTGAATAAGAAAAGAGAAAAAAAAGCCTTACTGGATTCATTGATATGCCAGGCAGCACCCCACGTTCAATTCCATTTCAAAAGCTTTTCCCCCTATAGCAGTGATAGATTCCACAAGTCTTGGAGCAAGTTAAGGGACTGAAGGGTGCTTGTGGGTACAGTGAGCTATTTTGAGTGTGCTTTTGGAAAACTGAAATTACTGGAGCCAAATCTGCCAAGGCTCAATGTTACACTTGTTTTATAAGGAGAAGGATTCATGTAAATCCAGAGGTATGTGGCTCAAGAAGTGGACAAAATTAGAGGCAGTCTGATCTACATACTAACATGGTCTTGCACGCTAAAGCCTTGCTACTCAAAGTGTGGTTTCTGTACTAGCATCAGCATCATCTGAGTGCTTGTTAGAAATGCAGAGCCTTGGGGCACCTGGGTGGCCCAGTCCGTTTGGCCTCTGACTTCGGCTCCGGTCATGATCTCACGGTTTGTAAGTTCCAGCCCCGCATCGGGCTCTGTGCTGACAACTCAGAGCCTGGAGCCTGCTTTGGATTCTGTGTCTCCCTCTCTCTTTGCCTCTCCCCAACTTGTGCTGGCGCGCTCACGCTCTGTCTCTCAAAAATAAATAAACGTTGGGGCGCCTGGGTGGGGCAGTCGGTTAAGCGTCCGACTTCAGCCAGGTCACGATCTCGCGGTCCGTGAGTTCGAGCCCCGCGCCAGGCTCTGGGCTGATGGCTCAGAGCCTGGAGCCTGTTTCCGATTCTATGTCTCCCTCTCTCTCTGCCCCTCCCCCGTTCATGCTCTGTCTCTCTCTGTCCCAAAAATAAACGTTGAAAAAAAAATAAATAAATAAACGTTAAAAAAAAAAAACCCAAATGCAGAGCCTCAGGTTCCATCTCAGACATACTGAGTCAGAACATGCTTTGTAAACAAGATCCTGAGGATTTGTACGCACATTAAAATTTAAGGAGTGTTATGCTGGCTGGCACTAAGGAACGGATCAGACCTGGGCAGGACAGATGAGATTCTGGTGTTGACTCGGTGTTGTGAATGTAGATTTGAGACGCGTAGTGAAGAGCACGGATGCTAAGTAGGATGACCCAGGTGAGTACTTGTGAGCGTTCACAGAATCCAATAGGAAAAGAGAAGGGAAGAATAGTCAGCCAGTGATGCACAGGGACTTGGAAATGGGCAAGTTTGAGAGCATCTTCCTGGAGCCAGCCAGCAAGTACTGGGGGTAGGGGAAGAGATAAGTGAGGAGAGAGTTAGAGGAGGTAAGAGGAGAAAGACAGCTCCCAGAAGATAGCATAGAGAATGAGGGTTGTTTTGTCTGAAAGAAAGCCATGCTTGGAAAACTAGGCAAACTGAAGAGGTTGAGGGGGATCCGTGGTTAGAAGGTTTTTGTTGATAAAACCCATATACTGATACAGTGGAACAAGCAGTGTCAGACCTTCTCTAGGGTGGTCCCATCTATATTTAACAGGAATTTTCCTTAAGGCAGATGGATCCTTGGTTTGGCCTCTAACAGTGGCATTTTTAAGTCATGTTGACTTCTTTGCTTCCATTCCATTTAACCAAGAAATTAGTTTCTTGGGCATATTGTTACTGCATCTGACAATAATTAACATTTATTTATTTGTTTGTTTGTTTGTTTGTTTGTAATTAACATTTTAAATGAGCACTGGAAATGTATGAATAAATAGGAAGCTGTTAAATTACAGGCCGAGCTTTTGGCATTACAGGCCAATTTACAGTCTAGCTTCTGACATTGTGCTCGCTAAAATTACAAATGTTAATTTATAAGGAAGATTTTGTTTCAGAAGCAATTAAAAAAATTGGTCCTAAGCTTACTTAAATCCAACCTCCTCATCCCCGGAATAGAATTAGTCATATTTGAAATTAGTAACCGAAAACTTAATCCTAACCCTACATCTGGCACTTCAGTTCTTATGATTGCACTCAGTTTCAGATAGAGAAATGTATGCATTAAGCCTGATCTCATTTTACACACTATTTTGTAAGCTTTCTTTATCTGGAAATAGAAGACCAATTTAGTCTTTGGGCAGTGTTAATTATAAACCAGACTCAAGCACCGTGCTTGCCTTTGTAGGATGAGGAGACGTAAAGTTTCTTTGGAGGCTGGATTCTTTTAATGAGATAAGTACAGGGCTGTTTCTATTTGTAACTAAGTTGTTTAAGGAGAAAAAAAGCCTTTGAATTCCACAGATGAGCCCCAGGCTAGAAAGCACAGACATAGCATTGTCTTCTGCGCACTCTGACCCCCAAGGAGCAGTCTTTTTGAATGAATAAAGGCTCAACTTCTTGTAAAAGTGACCATGATTAATACATATCATACAAATCTGTAATACTCCACCTTATTTGCTAAAGGGAAATTCCAAGGGATAGACTGAGTAGGAGTCTATAGAGCCATGTAGCTGCTGCTGAGTACTGATAAAACTCTGCAAGTTGTTCAGCACATGAGGGAACAGTTCTTAGCAAATACAGTGCTAATTAAGCATCAAGTTATCTAATAAAAAGGATGGGTATATTTTGAAGGAGGTGAGCAGGAGTGGGGAAAGAACAGAAAGTTCATATAGGATGAAGTTCGTAATCTATACTTAAATAATCCGTTCTGGATTCATCACCAATTTTTGAGAGGAGAAGGGTCAACTATGTCTACAGATCACTGCTTTTTCTGCTCAGTGGTGGAGTTAGTTGTAGAGTTAGGATATCCATGTATCCAGACTTGGTCATAAACAGACATTTTATAATAATCTAATTAATTTAGCTACTTTGTCACTTTTAATTTTCGTTTCCATAAAGAGGAAGGAGAGTTGCTGAAGATGTAGGCAGAACTGATGACACTCAGTAAAGAGAAGCTCTGCATGATGAGATTTTTGTTTGGCTCTGGCTATAATCTACTCATTCTTTTCCTTCGCTCTTTTGGAAAAGACAATGCTAAAACATTTGTATTTACTGTGTAACAATTGCTACCGTTTATTGAGCACTTAATATGCACTAAGTCCTTAATGTGTATGTTAAGGGCAAACAACTTGTAAGAGGTGGAGTTAGCACTCAAACCCTGATTTATTTGTGACCAGAGACTGTGCTCCTAACATCCATGCTAGTCTGTGTATCATAGAACAAAGACTTTGGGCTTTTCAACTGAAACATACCATTTAAATAAGAATGATTACACTTTCCGATATAATTAGGTTGTTCCTTATTGTCCTCCATCTATAAATTGAAGTATTTCCTGTCATCTAGTAGATTTTCTCACATGGTAGGCCTACTTATGTTCCCTTGTGGTCTCTAAATTCTCTTTCCCATATACTCTAGTAAAACAAACCTCTCTTGGGTCCATTAAGTTTCTCTTCTTTTATTTTTTCTACTCTGCCCTCCCTTCATTTTCCCACATCAAACTAGACACTAAATGAGAGCGTAGATGTGAAAGTGTATTGAAAAGTTAGGAGGAAATCAAACATAAAGCATTATGATTATGTCTGAAACAGATGTATTCTACATCTGCTCAACAAAACTACCCCTCTCTCTCCAATCAAGACACTCAGCAAAAATCTTTCTGGAAATCCAGAAGGAAATTCCAGAAGGCACAAAGGCTATGAATCAGGCACATGAGCTGCCAAGTCAGTCAGTGTCAAGACAGGTTATGTGTGTAAGTACACCTTAAACCTAATGAAGGCCAGTTTCTAGGGAAAGGTTGTGAAGAAATTTTGGAGGAGAGTTAAGTACTGTATCACCTGAAAGCTGTTCCATGACCAAGAGGTTAAAGAGCCTTCTTTTGCCAAGAGAAATGAGTAGTCTCAATATGACAGCATATAGATTAGCTAAAACAGGGTGAATGAGGAAATTAAAAAGTTACACAAAAAAGAATAAAAGGCTCAGGAGTTCTGTTTCAAGAAGAAGCAATACACAGTTTGTGTTTGTTTGTTTGTTTGTTTTTAAGAAAAATTGGTTGCTAAAACCAAAGCTCTCTCTTGGTTTGTATACTGGATACCACAACTAGTTTGGGAATAATATGGGAGTAATAAATCAGTAAAGATTAACTAAATGCTTATCGTGAGTGGCTATGAAATCTCGAATTGGATGCACTTTGGGATTTATCTTTTTAAAATTTTATGCCCTCATTGGTGCTTTGTGAGTCATGCCAAGTGAATCACCACCTACATGTTCTCAGATTTCTGCCATGCCCTCTAGTCCTAACCTTGTTATTTAAAAAAAAATTTTTTTTAGTATTTATTTATTTTTGAGGGCGAGAAACAGAGTGTGAGCAGGGGAGGAGCAGAGAGAGAGAGGGAGACACAGAATCCGAAGCAGGCTCCAGGCTCTGAGCTGTCCGCACAGGGCCTGACATGGGGCTTGAACTCACGAACTGTGAGATCATGACCTGAGCCGAAGTTGGGTGCCCAACCCACTAAGCCACCCAAGTGCCCCCATAACCTTGTTATTTATGGGGGCTAAAATTTTGTTCTATTCACATGATGATTTATAATTTATAGACAGCACAGGAACAAAAGTACTTAATGACTGTTCATAGCACCAATGTCTCTTCCAGAAGGTTCTTCCTTACCTTGCTCTAGAAATGCTCTCTAGTTCTGTTTTACACTTCATTTCGCTGGTGAAGATCAGGAAGGTCTTGGTCAGCGAAGGATTCCATATGGCAATGAAGATAACAACAAAATGTTTCATTTTTGTGAATCTCTATTTAGTTTGTAATGAACTTGTTTTAAAGACCGCTAACAGAAGTCTTTTGAATAAACTAGTTATTAGGAATGAAGAAATGAAACCTACTCATTGTTTTGTAAATGTAGGTTTTGTCCCTAGGTAAAACTTGAAGCATGTGTTATTGCCTCTGTTATTCGTGCATCTCACCTTCCTGCACCCTGCACCCCTTTCTTCTGTCCTGAACTTCAGCTTTCCAGGACTCTTATGTTACCCAGGCATACATACTTTCTTTGCCTTTGACTTTTCTGGCTGTAACACAATGATTATATCAACTATAATCAGTTATTCAAATAATTTAATTCACATGAACCATGTTGAATAATAAAATGTTTATGGATATTTAAAAAAGTTTTAAAATGTTTAATATTTATTTATTTCTGAGAGAGAGAGAGAGAGAGAGAGAGAGAGAGAGAGAGAGGCAGAGTGTGAGTGGAGGAGGGAAAGAGAAACAGAAACAGAATCCCAAGCAGGCTTCAGGCTCTGAGCTATCAGCACAGAGCCTGATGAGGGGTTTGAACTCACGAACCATGAGATCATGACCTGAGCCAAAGTCAGACTCTTAACAGACTGAGCCACCCAGGTGCCCCAAGGAATTTAAATTTTTAAAGAGAAATCTTGAAGCAATATATGTTTATATAAAGGAATAAATCTAAATGTGATGGCCAGTAGAAGTGTTTGTGCCTAAATGAGTTGTGAGTAAACTTTTCACTCCGAAATTCACCTTTGAATTGGGAATACCCACAGAGACTCTGAAGAAAGAGAGGTTGAAGACAACTGTATTTTATATATACTAATGCTCTGGGGAAACATTTTTTGAGACGAGATGCTGATCTAGAGATGACTGACAGAACAGAACTTTTAAATAGAATATGTAACTGAAAAGAATATGTAACTATCTTAGCCCAGCTTTCCTAGAAAGCAAAGCATCTAAGGGGAAACTGGTAGTGTTTATTGTGGAGAGAGGTGCAATACCAAGGCAACACAATGAGGGAGCAGGGGAAATGAAACTGGGTGGGAGGAGGTGCATTACTGAGCTTCATGAGAAACACTGCTTGGTAATAATACTGTGTCTCTGAAGGGTCCATTTAAAACCTGTCATCTTCAGGACAGTGTTGGAGGAAGGAAGATGAAGAATTTATCAGTTGAGCACTTCTGTCTCTTGCTCTTACTTTTTCAACTTGATTCTAGGGCATTAACTACCCTGCATTTCTGGCTTCTGTTACCAGGGAGGCTGAGATAGGTGGCTTCCCTTCAGTGAGAGGCTGAGGCTACACTGTAGGGAGAGGGAGGAAGGGGGGTCACGCATGACTCAGTGAATGTAAGAGCCCTGTTAGTGATACTACGCGGTGGCTGTTGATACTGACAGCCACAAATAAAGATGGTAGTGGTGGTGAAAGAAAAAAAAAAACAGTGTTAAACCTAAGTTATATAGTCAGGGAGAGCCTTTTCAGGGGAGGCAAGCTGGTGCTGGATATCCAAAAGAGACGAGAGAGGAGATTCAGAAACAGGGAGATGCTGCTTCTTTGTAGTTTCAGGAGTGATGCTGGCATATTGCTGTAATTAGATTCTAAGGCCCTTAATGACAGGCTCATATCCTTTTCCATTGTGTCACCCCAGACACCTAGCAGATAGCCTAGGGAAGCTGTAGACATCCTACTAAGCATTTATTGAATTAGGAATCAAACACTTTAAGTTGAACCAAGTTTGGTGCTCCTGGGTGGCTCAGTCAGTTGAGCGTCTGACTCTTGATTTTGGCTCAGGCCATAATCTCTCATGATCTCATGGTTTGTGAGATGGAGCCCCATGTTGGGCTCCACACTGTGTGGGGAGTCTGCTTAAGATTCTCTATCTCCATCTCTCCACCCCACGCCCTCTCTAAAAAAATTATGAAATAAAAAAAAAAAGTTGAAGCAAGTTCATCTGTTTGTTTACACATAAGTTTTGTCTTGGTAAATAAACTTGAGGCTTTTGTGTGTAGAGGCCAGGGCTATGTAGAGAATGTGATCTTCCTTAGGACAGAGAGGAAGCCAACATTCCTTTGGAGGTGATATAGCATGAACAGTTAGAGTCAAATAAATTTGGGTTGAATGCTGGCTTTGTCACTTACTTGCAGTATAACCATGAGCAAGTTAGTTACTGTCTCAAAGTCTCACTTTTCCTCATGTGTACAATGAATATAATAATAGTAATTACCTGTGGGATTATTGGTATAAGACTAGGGTGTATATACTATCTGGGCAGTTACTGTTGGCTATTATCACCATTGCTGTTATATATTTTTCATGCTGTGGGTATTACAAAAGGTAAATTAGATGTGGTCTGACAAATAATTTCTTTAAAATTTAAATTAAAAAAATTTTCCTATAGATCATATTTATACAACTCTTTATAGGAAAGTGAAATAGTAAAAATAATTTGATTGGCAAGTCCTATATTCTTTTTCCTATTATTATTATTTAAGTTTTTAATTCCAGTTAGTTAACATACGGTGTTACGTTAATTTCAGGTGTATGATATAGTGATTCAGTAATTTCATACATCAATCAGTGCTCACCATGACAACTGCATTTCTTAATACCCATCACCTATTTAACCCCCACTGACCTTTCCTCTGGTAATCATCAGTTTGTTCTCTATTGTTAAGAGTCTGTTTCTTGGTTTCTTTCTCTCTGTCTCTCTCTTCTTTCCCTTTGCTTGTTGTTTTATTTCTTTAATTCCACTTATGAGTGAAATCATATGGTATTTGTCCTTTCTCTGACTGACTTATTTCACTCAGCATCATACTCCCTAGCTCCAGCCATGTCATTGCAAATAGCAAAATTTTATTCCTTTTTATGGCTGAATAATATTCCATTATATATATATATATATATATATATATATACACACACACACACACACACACACACCACATCTTCTTTATCTGTTCATCAATCAATGGACACTAGGGATGTTTCCATATCTTGGCTATTGTAGATAATGTTGCTATAAACATTGGGGTGCATGTATCCCTTTGAATTAGTGCTTTTGTATTCTTTGGGTAAATAACCAATAGTGTGATTGTTGGATCATAGGGTAGTTATACTTTGAACTCTTTGAGGAATCTCCATACTGTCCTCCACAGTGGCTTTACCAGTTTGCATTCCCACTAACAGTGCAAGAGGGTTCCTTTTTCTCCACATTCTCCCCAACACCTGTTATTGCTTGTGTTGTGATTTTAGCCACTCTGGCTAGGAGTGAGGTGATATCTCATTGTAGTTTTGATTTGCATTTGCCTGATGATATGTGAACTTGAGCGTCTTTTCATGTGTCTGTTGGCTATCTGGATGTGTTCTTTGTAAAAGTGTCTATTCATATTTTCTGCCCATTTCTTTACTGGATTACTTGTTTTCTGGGTGTTGAGTTTGATAAGTTCTTTATATATTTTGGATACTAACCCTTTATTGGATATGTCCTTTGCAAATATTCTTCCATTCTGTAGGTTATCTTTTAGTTTTGGTGATAGTTTCCTTCACTTTGCAGAGGCTTTTTTTTTTTGTTTTTGTTTTTAATGTTTATTTATTTTTGAGAGAAAGGGAGAGGTGGGGAGGGACAGAGAGAAAGGTAGACCCAGAATCTGTCAGCACAGAGCCTGATGCGGGGCTCGAACCCATGGACTGTGAGATCATGACCTGAGCCAAAGTCAGACGTTTAACTGACCAAGCTACCCAGGCACCCCTGTGGAGGCTTTTTATTTTGAAAATCCCAATAGTTTATTTTTGCTTTTGTTTCCTTGCCTCAGGAGACCTATCTAGAAAAAAGTTGCTAGGACCGATGTCAAATAAGTTACTGTCTGTGTTTTCTTCTAGGATTTTTATGGTTTCAAGTTTTCCCTTTAGATATTTAATCCATTTTGAATTTATTTTTGTATACAGTGTAAGACAGGGGTCCAGTTTCATGCTTTTGCATGTTGCTCTCCAGTTTTCACAATACTATTTGTTGAAGAGACTGTCTTTTTCCCATTGGATATTCTTTCTGCTTTGTTGAAGATTAGCTGACCATATGACTGTGGGTTTCTTTCTGTTTTTTTCTATTCTGTTCCATTGATCTATGTGTCTGTTTTTGTGCCAGTACCATACTGTTGTGATCACTACAGCTTTGTAATATACTTTGAAGCCCAGAATTGTGATGCCTCCAGCTTTGCTTTTCTTTTTCTAAATTGTTTCGGCTATTTGGGGTCTTTTGTGGTTCTATACAAATTTTAGGAGTGTTTGTTCTAGCTCTGTGAAAAATGTTGTTGGTATTACGGATTGCATTAAATGTGTAGATTGGTTTAGGTAGTATAGACATTTTAACAATATTTCCTCTTCTAATTCATGAGCATGGAATGTCTTTCCATTTCTTTGTGTCATCTTCAATTTATTTCATCAGTGTTTTATAGTTTTCAGAGTACAGGTCTTTCACCTCTTTGGTCAGGTTTATTCCTAGGCATCTTGTTATTCTTGGTGCAATGGTAAATGGGATTGTTTTCTCAATATCTCTTTCTTCTGCTTCATTATTTGTGTATAGACATGAAAAATATTTCTGTGGATTGATTTTGTATCCTGTGACTTTACTGAATTCACTTATCAGTTCTAGCAGTTTTTAGGTGGAGTCTTTCAGGTTTTCTACATATAGTATGTCATTTGCACGTAGTGAAAAGTTTACATCTTTCTTATTGATTTGGATTCCTTTTATTTCTTTTTGTTGTCTGATTGCTATGGCTAGGAACTTCCAGACTCATGTTGAATAAAAGCTTGATTATTTTTTATTATTCTGTTCTTCTAAGTCATTAATTTGTTCTTTTGCTTCTTCCAGCCTGCTATTCATTCCATCAAGCATATTTCCAAGTTTTTTTTTATTGAGCCCTTTATCTCTGCTATGTTTTTTATTATTTCTGTGTTAGTGATCTCACTGATGCCTTCTACTTTTTCCTCAAGTCCAGTGAGTATTTTATCATCATTACTTTAAATTCTCTATCAGGCACGTTACTTATATTTGTTTTGCTTAGATCTCTGGCTGTGGCCTTGTTCTGTTCTTTCATTTGAGACAAATTTCTCTGTCTTCTCATTTGTCTAAATCTCTGTGCCTGATTCTCTGTGTTAGAATTCTGAGTCAGCTACATCTCTTATTCTTGAGGGTAATGGCCTTATGAAGAAAAGGTTCCATAGTGCCCTGCCGTGTAGGGTCCCCTGTTCCCCAAGACCTGGAGCTTCCAGCGGTGTCTCCAGTGTGTGCTGCATGTGCTCTGTTTCTGTGTCTTCAGGCCAGTCATCTGCAGAGACTCTCTTTGCCTGTTGTGGGCAGTGTTTGGTCCCTAGCCTGAATGTGGTACATTTTACTAAGTGTTCTGGTCTGTTTGTGAAATGAGAGCAGTCTCCACTGCTGCTAGAACCAAGGTTCCACAAAACTCTGGGTGGGGAGACTTGGTGTTGACAGAGGTTTGGGCTGGTGTGCTGGGGGAGGGAACCCGTGCTGCTGGGACTGAGGCAAGTGTGACTGAGACAAGCAGTTGTTCTGGAATGAGGGCCAGGCAGGGCTTGGTGTAAGCAAGTTAGGTAGTGTCAGCACTGTCCTGATTCTTGCAGGTGGCAATGTGCTAGTGCTGAGGGGCGGGGGAGGGAAATGGTGATGCTAGTTCCTTTTTTCCTGGAGGGGGTCTCGCCATGAACACTGTCTCTCTGGGACATGCTCTGAGAAGAGCAATTACATTCCCATTGTGTGCCCCAGGTTTGTCTGTGCTCTGTTTGCCCTGCTTTCTCTTCAATAAGAGCCCTAGTGGCTCTGGGCTATATCCCAGCCAAGCCTACTGATCTTTAAAACTCTAGGCTTTAAGCCTCTCTGGTTGCCAGAACTCATAAAATTCAGCCCCTCTTGCTTTCCAAGCCAACTGCTATGAGGATTCATTTTCTCTTTGTGCTCCCCTGAGTGCCAGTCTGTCTCTTGCCCTTCTCCATGACTGTGACCTCCTCTCCACCATAGCAGCCACAATTCGTTTCTCTCCCAAGCAGCATCTCAGCACTTTTTGCCTTCTGTGATGTGACTTCTTTACTTTTAGTTGTGCTTTGTTCTGCCAGCCTTCCAGTTGATTTCCAGGGTACTCCGGGTGATTTGATAGTTAACTAGTTGTATTTGTTGGGTGAGACAAGCCTAGGGTCCTCCTACTCAGCTGCCATATTCCAGCTCCATTTGAGTCTTATATTATTTTTAAAGTTATTTTAAGTTCCAGTGCTATGTAAAATAAGAAATTCTTATGAGTTAAGCATTTTCTTTTCAGAAGTAACTATGCTGCATATATGACTTATTCAAGTTAAGTTGAAAGGAGACTAAAGTGCCTTTAGTGTCTCATGCTATTAATGTGAACATAATTTGAAATAAAACTTCCTATTTTTACCTTTCCTGTTATGTAGCATCTTCCATTAACAGAAAAATATTATCCGTAAATAATTAATACTTAATCATGTCATAGGTGGATTTTGCAGTCATCTATTTGAAATATAGATGATAAAAGTTACTGTCTTATTAGCAGCAGTCTTGCTATAATTTAACGAGTAAAAATGTCACATAATAAACATTCCAAATCAAAGCAGATATGCCAAAGTCCACAGTTGTTTGCATATTGTTAAAAACTCAGATCCAATCAACATCTATGTGAAGCAGAAAAATAAGCAAATTAATAATTTGCTCTACTATCTATGTTACTCTTCAAGAATATTATTTATTTATTTATGTATTTATGTATTTATTTATTTAATATTTATTTTTGAGAGAGAGAGAGACAGAGACAGAGCATGAGTGGGAGAGCAACAAAGAGGGACACAGAATCTGAAGCAGGCTCCAGGCTCTGAGCTGTCAGGACGGAGCCTGCCGCAGGGCTCGAACTCTTAAACCAGGAGATCATGACCTGAGCAGAAGTCTGGTGCTTAACCGACTGAGCTTAAATCAATAAACACTTAGTTTTGGAAATAAAATTCTAAATAGAATCCTAGTTCACAAATGTGTTCATAAAGTAGTGGGTTCAAACACTAGCTCCAACACTTGCCTGCTATGTGAAGTGGGGCTAGTTAACGTATTTTTTGAATTAAAATAATATTAATAAAAAATGGAAACAGTAATGACTATATGCTGTTCTGGTGTTTTAAATTAATGAACAAATTACAGTGTGAAACATCTGTCAGACAATAGAAATTTAATATACTAGCTATTATGTTCTTACCTGCAGTGTATATTGTTTTTATACAAACTACCTCATCAATGAGAAACCCCTGCCCTCACTGTTATTCACTGAGACAGACTGTGTATATTTTATAAGACATAAAGTTTATTATTAATTGAGTTTGGTTAAGGGAAGCATGGAAAGATCTAGATAATCCCTCATGCTGACATTTTCATCTATTATTGTAAATATTGATTTGGGATTTGCTTCTGTTGTAAATTTCTAGGAAAAATGTAGTATTAAGAGAAAATCTTATTAAGGCTATTGAATCCTTATATAGTCAGAGAAATTAATGTAAAAAGATTACACAACTGTTGATTAGTTTTCTGTTATTAATAATTTATACTTTGCATAGAGATAAAGGAAAAGTGATCTAGTTTGAGGCCTCAACTCTGGAGATGTAGTAGCAGAGGAAACCTCTCAGCTCCATTATGTTGCCAACCTTCTGGAATTAAGAAATAAAGAACTTATGGGATTTGAAATACATAGAAAGGATTGCATTATAATAGCCTGATAAATAACTACAAAGTTTATTAGCCTACTTATTAAAAAAATGACTTTCCTCTACCACGTATATTATACTGGTGATAAAGATGAACAAAATCAGCATCCATTTTTACTCCCTTGAGTAAATTGTTTTTTCACCTTGGATGAAAAGGTGAGTGGTTATTTCAACTGCTGTCTTAAAATGTAGTTGTTTTATGTTATCCAGGCTTTTGGAATTCCAATCACCACAAATTTTTATCAGGCTGCACTTTTATAATAATAATTTAAAAACTCCAACTATCTATTAGTTGTTACCTGTTTACTTGAAAATAAGTTCATTTAGTACCAGGAAAGATACACTTCATATTTCCCAGCTTTCTACTTGTGTATACAAATTCTGTGAGAGCTGAAACTCTCCACTAGTCATTAAATTGTTGAAGAAGGGAAAATGAACCAACAGACATCAGAGATTATTGACTAGAACAGAGGGCTCATCCACACCTGCCCCTATGTGACAACTGGGGACTATATACAAGAGTCATTTGAATTTCTTCAAACATGCTCCAACTCCTCCGGTATTCTAATATGCCTACCCCCTTCCTGGCAGGTGACAGTGGTGGTGGGATTCCTCTATTCCTTGGAAATCACACTCTAGTAATGATGTGAGCACATCATATCTCTCCCTTGTTTTGGGGTGGAAAGTTTTTGAAAATCGCTGGTCCTGATGGAAATTTTAAAAGTCATAGAATGTTTGCTTGGGAAGCATATAGACAAAGTCTCTGTTGCCTGGAAGACAAACAAACAAAACCCCTCAATCTGGTAAAAAACAAACCATTCTTTAAATCAAATCTTTAAACCTTTCTTCCTTGATAACTTAGAGAGTGAGGGCTTATGATCAAATTGTCTGAAGTCTTTTTATATCAAGTTGGCTGGTGTTTCCAAGGTAAGTTTTAGAGGCATGAATATGTCTTAGGAAAAGTTTTTGACTTTTTGTATTTTCTAGACTGGTGTTTTAGAGAACACTGCTCTTGCAAGACATAGTGGGAACAAAAAAAGGGAAAAATTTGAATGGGCTTAATGGTCCCATTGATTGGGAAATTCTGTATCATCCTTCAAATATTGAGGAGTCTTGAAATCACAACATCCATAGTACTCAAAAAACAAATGAAAATGCATGCTGCTTTCTTCCTTAAGCTTGTCTTTTGAACCAATCCTGACATTCAAAATATGGAGAAGGGACTAAGGGGTATTTGAGTCATTATTATGGACTTGGTGTTTAGTAACTAAAATTGCGAGCAGAGTTCTGTGGAAATTTTAATGATGCTAAACACGGTACGTATGCATTTTTTGATCTAGCCTTATATCTTTCCACCACAAATGAATATGTTGAAGGACATTACAAGAACATGCAGTAAACTTTTTTAAGCAGTAAAATTAATCAAAAAAGGAAGGTATTTTACTTTTGATGTGTTACTACTTCCCTGTGTGAATTGCTTTTGGCAGCTCAGAGACAGCTTTAAAACCCTAAACTCTATAAAGTAATACTTGCATTTCCAGGCATGATTCAATCAGAGGCAAGATTTCAAAATCTATGGCTCTGTGATTGGAGGCCCCTGACCTTTTTTTCTAGATCAAAAGTTGGTTTTCTAAGGCTTTCATGACCAGTGGACAATGGCAAGTAGAACAAAAAGCAAACAACTTGTGCACAAAATATGGGGCCTTATAATGCCATTTGTAAGGATTCTGTGACTACACATTCACTACTTACTTGCTTGTTTCCATTGCAGACTGTTAACCTATGCTCTTTTGGAACTGAGTCCTCAAGGATGTCTGAGAAACTGTAGGATATTAGTTATCTGAGATAAAAGAAAAATCGCCTTCTATAACATTTTATTTTATTTTTTTTTAATTTTTTTTTCAACGTTTTTTATTTATTTTTGGGACAGAGAGAGACAGAGCATGAACGGGGGAGGGGCAGAGAGAGAGGGAGACACAGAAACGGAAACAGGCTCCAGGCTCCGAGCCATCAGCCCAGAGCCTGACGCGGGGCTCGAACTCACGGACCGCGAGATCGTGACCTGGCTGAAGTCGGACGCTTAACCGACTGCGCCACCCAGGCGCCCCAATATAACATTTTAAAAGTAACACATACTTTCTGAATATAAACGAATACAAGTGGCATGTCGTAAGCACTTTATACACATAGCTTATTTAATCTTTATGACATCAGGACTGTTATTTTACCACTTTAAACGTGAAAAACCATGATCAGAGATCACACAGCTAGTATGGAGGCAGTACTAAATCTGGTCATCTGGCTTCACAAGCCATGCTTTTAATATCTATGAATGACTATGCCTCATATAGTTGAAATAGATGAGTCAAGATGTGAAAAGTTAAGTGAACTCAGATTCAAATAGCTACTGGAAATAGTAGGAGAGATATCAAAAGGCGGTGCATAATTAATTATCAAGTAAATTGTATATGCCATACATAGTATTGGAGTATAAAAACAGAAGGAAATACATTAGTTTGGGGATGGCTTGTCAGGGTATGTTTCTTTAAACAGTGATTGGGAGAGAAGAGTGTGGTTTCAGCTTAGGCTTGAAGGAAGGGCAATGTTTACAACATCAGAGACCATGGTGTCTTGAGATCTTGGGAACAAAGTGGGTCCTGATCAGTTACCTGCAACTGGGCATGCTAGTCCAGGAGAGAGGGTCTGACACCTGGAGTTAGACCCATGTATTAGAGTAGGATAGGAATTGGAGAGCTGACTAAAGGGGAGGTGCTGACATGCTGTCCATTCTGACAACTATTGAGCTGTTTTCAAAGGGCAGACTTATTACTGGCAAACAGTTGACTTTGGAAGAATCATGATGAAGTAGCAAGGTGTCTCAATGTGTAGGAGAGACATGGCCAAGTAGGGATCAGGAAGAATTTGTAACAGAACTCCATAATCTGGGAGGTAGGAGAGGTGTGTGGATGGGTAGAGGCTGGAGAGTACCAGAGAGGATGGAAACTTGAAACGGGGGGGGAGGGGGGAAAGCAGTTATAAGATCTGGGCATAGAAGTTGGGGACTGCATTTAGAAGTGATCTGGGGGTCTAAGTTTTAAAGTGTAGGTGAGCATTGTTCTGTTTGGAGAAACAGCAAGAGGGTCTTGGAGGTGGACCGTGGAATATGAGGGAAAGAGGAGGTTTGGTGAAATTACTTTTGCCTTTAGTCATAAGCAGATCAGGAACAGGGATTGTAACTGAGTATGAAGTTGGGAACTAATTTGTTCCAGTCATGGAGTAGAAGTGGGAGAGAAGTAATGGGTAAGAGTATTTTTGGGAGAGAGGAAAGGGTAGAGTATTACAGGTTGGAAGGACTGTGTGAACAGAATCATGAAGAGGTATGCAGAAAAGTTAGGAAACCACTATGTTTGGAGAAGAGTCTGAACAGATCAATAGCAGGAAACAGGATTAAAAAGTAACACTGAAGTCAGATTATCGAGAATTTTGATTTCTGGTCTAAAATAATTGCCTTTTATCTTATTGGCGGTTGAGACTTTGACCACTTTTGAGCAGAGTGGTTGATATCATCAAAGCAGTTGTGCAGAAGTATAATTGAACAACAGTGTGGAGTATAGATTGGCAAAGGAAGGAGTAGTAGATCAGTGAGGAGGATTCTACAACAGCTTAGCAAAAACGAATAAGGACCTAAAATAGGTTGGTGGCAGTGGGGCTTGGAATTGAGGGAAAGGGTACAAGACATATTACAAAATAAGACTTGATAGGACTGGGCAATTGCTGGGACAGTTGCCTGAAGTGGAAGGAGTCAAAGATGGTGCCACAGCCTGAACAATTCAAAATTTTAAGAGGAAATTTGCCTTAAAATGCCATGAAAGATGGCCTTAGAAAATGAAAGTTTTGCTGTTATCAATGTTTAATCTGAGATAACAGGGAGATACTCAGGAGGATATCTGTAATAGACCCCTAGAAACAAGGCACCAGACCTGGGGAGAGAAATACGGACTGGTGATACATATTTGTGAGTCTTCAATGTAGAGATATTATTTGGGTTCATAAAAGTCAGATAGTTATCTGAGAGGGCAGATAGGACATAGTGGGAAATACAGGGCCACATTAACAAAGAGAAAAAAGAATTTCATGTGAGACGAGTAAGTAGTCAAAAATCTTAAATGCTACAGGAAAGTCGAGGAGAATAAAAACAAAACATAGGGCCATTGATTTAAATATTTAAGTATTATTTTTAGTATAATGATTAATGTATGAAGCTACATATTTTATGGGTTGGAAAACTAACACATTGTAGCCATCTTCTTGGAAATGTAGTTTAGATATGGTGAACAATATATGCATATAGGTCTTAATATTATTTGTCTGGTGTTTGGGAATTTCCCATTTAGTCCTCTAAATTGACTGGGTAGTGTGTCTTCTAAGTATGTTTATATTCTGTGCCTGACCCATCCTATATTTCCATTTCTTTTGGTGCAATCAAGTGGAAATACTTCAACTCCGTTACTATAGGTCAGGGTACATCAACCTTGGCACTACTGACATTTTAAGCTGTGTAATTCTTTATTGTAGGGTGTTAGCCTGTGATTGTATGATGTTTAGTAGCATTCCTGGCCTTTTACCACTGGATGTCCATAGCATCTATCTCCCCGCTCCCTCCCTAACTTCCCTGCCCCAAGTTATAACAATCAAAAGTGTCTTTAGATTTTGACAAATATCTCTCAAGGAGCCAACTAGCTCCTTATTGTGAACCACTGCTGTCAGGGATATCTGAGATTTTGGTTCTTGAGGACTTAGTTGCTGTTCTGCCATTCTAGTAACTATGGGGTTACTACTCCAGTTCCTTGGGGTAAACAACTGCCTTTCACAGTCTCTACATGCTGGCTTCAGATGGAGTTGACTCTGCCTTTCAGATACTGGTGGGCATAGGACAATAAATCTTGCCATTTCCCTGCCTAAGTTGTTGAGTTAAGGGTGGATATATGATCCAAATCAAACCAGTTGGCTTGGGTTAAAGGTAATCCTAAAGCTAGTCCTTTTAATCAAGTGGCCAAACATACATGGGTTCTTTTCCATAGATTTGAACCTCAGAAGATATAGGCCTAGAACTGCTGGCCACCATTTTGATACTTCTGAGTTTAAGGGTGTCTTCAAGCTAGTCAACCTGGACTTTTTAGTTATGTGACCCATTAAAATACATTTTGCTTGTTTCTCAAGTCATATTTTCTCTTACATTAGAAAAGCCTCTAATTGATATAAAAATGAGTTCTAGAATTTAGGGTTGCAAATGAATGAACCTATGATGGGGGCGGGTTATTTTAGAGTTGGTGGAGGAGAATGAAGACATTTCCATAACACTTTTTTAAAAAAAAGGTGCACTTTTAAATATTACCTCAGCTGTTGGAAATGGAAAGCTATGTTATACAATAGCAAAGCAGATGATTAAAATGTCACCTTTGGTATATCGGTGCTCAGACCATGTACTTGCTAAGGTTAAAGCATTAATTAGAGGCTTGATAACAAAGTGGCAGGATGCTGGATCTTCACGGACTATATTTTTAAGCCTCAGTAATGTTCTACCAAAAAGAGACAAGCCTAAGTAGAAACTCTCCTGTCTGAAGGCAGAGAAGGAAAAAAATATAACTTGCTAAAGAGAGGCCTTTTTGGCCTGCAGCCCAGAATGCAAGATGGTTTAAAAGTCTGGTTTATAGGTTTGGAAAATCCTAAACCAAATCCCCAAATTAAAGATAATCACACAAAGTAAGGATGGTGTGTTCAGGCAAGAAGGTAGGAAACAGTAGGAAGGTTGAGGCTTAGGGAAAATCTGACTCTCCAGACCTCTTCAGGGAATGTCTCTATTATGCCTCCCTGCCCTAAAAAGAGAACCAGTTTCTCTTCTAATAGCTGTGAGGTAGCTTAGGGCACAGGGCAATTAATACCCTGGTGACAAACTGCTCCCAGGCAGAAGCCAAGATGGATGTCATTAGGATAAGCCCAGAGAGGATGGGCTGGACACCTAGACCTGTTACTAAAGGATAAAATTCCCAGGCTGTGTTCTAGATTGGGTAAATATGACTAACCAGATCCACGGGTTTTGATACTCAATTATTTAATCGATTGGGAATCAAAAGACCAAAAGCATACCAAGTATTTAAGAGGATTGTAATGCCAGAGAAATGCCAAGTCTGGCACACTGGCTCAAAGTCAGTTACCTCAAACCTCCAAACCTCCACCAACCAGTATGTTTAAAGGAAATATGCAGAACTCATGCTTTGTTCATTCAGTCAATAAATGTTTAATGAGTGCCAGAGATCAGGCACTGTGTTCCAAATGGTCATATGGTTTTAAATGAAACAGATCCCCCAACCTTTCTTGTCCAGCCCCAAACACACAGAGCTGAAATTCCAAAAAAGGGAGCCAAACAATAAAAAGTAAACAAATAAATGAATAGATGAAGTCAGATTGTATTAGTGCTATGAGAAAAAAAAAAAAAAAGAGAGCTGTAACAGAGATTGATCAAGAAGGGATGTGAAAATTTGGAAACTCCTTTTTCTTCTGTATTAACAGGCTATTTTGGCCCTTCTACTAAAAAGCACTGAAGTGGTAAATTACCTTTGGATTTGACATTGTACTTACCTCTTTGAAAGGTCCAGATCTTTAGTATTCATCAATTACTAGTGCAAAGGTAGGCAGTTTTGGGTGGACTTAATCATTGAGATATTTGAGCAGATTTGTTGAAGGCCATCTTCCTCACACGGAGACAGAAACCTGAAAGGTAGACTGGATGGCATATTACAACCACCTAATGAATCTGTTCCCTCCCAGTTGGGATCTCGGGCACATTTACTCATCTTCAACCAGTGTAATTAAAGATGAAAAGTATAGCACTGATGTATACTTCTCTGGGGAGGGAGTTGTTTTAATTGTAGACCCATCAGTGGAAAATGAACTATGCTGGAGAAAGATCAGGCTTAATTACACACCTGTTGGTTGTATCAAGCAAAACTGTTGCACTCTGCTGTAATAGGGGAGCTACCGAGAAAAGCCCTGTGATTTGGCAAAGCTCAAAATATCACCTCATTAGAGCTTATAATTTCTGTCTTTTAAATCATTGAATCATCACATTTTAGGTGAAAGGACCTTGAGGTTGTTTCATGTAATTCACATAACTTATAGATGAGACAACTCAAGTCTGGAGTACTTAACTGACTTGGCCAAATTCACACAAATAATTTGAGAGGCATTTATTAAGCTTCTTTGCTAACTGCTCATGTTTTCTAAATGCTATCTACTTAGATTTGAAAGGAGATGGTAGTGACAGAATCTCTAGTTGGAACCTCAGGAAAAGTTTTAAAGTTAAAACCAGACAAGTTACATTTTTAGACAATTTTCTCCAAATATAAGAAACGGACCATTATTTGGAGAGAAATGACTATGATCCTAGATCCTTCAGGCAGCTGCCCACTTACTGGAGCTATAACCAATTCTTCTAAATTCCTAAGAATATAAAGGATAGAGAACTCTCAGGAAGAATCATATTTTAAATGACACCTCAGGATTTAACTTGAAATTCCTATTTAATTTTGTTTTCTTGGTGACTGAAGTGTGTGATCCTGAGTCTTCTACTATCGCTTTGCTTAATCCTACACTGCATGTGGGTCTGAGTAGTTGGCTGCATGCCTCATTTTCCCTGGCTGCCTCCTGAGATCTGCTTTGCTTTTCTTAGGCAAGGTCTTCCAAAGCAAGCAAGCACACCTAGTCACAATAGAGCAAGAGAACTCTAAGTGCAAGACAAAAGATGCATGTACTTCTACACGTGTGTGCATAAAGGAGGAGTAGAGGAGGGAGAGAGAGATTCACTTATTAATTCAACAACTTTTACTGAGAGGCTGTTGTGTGCCAGGAATACTAGTGGGTTCTAGGTATAGAGATATAAACCAATGAGATATGATTACTCTCTTTGTGGAGCTTCTAGTTTTGGAGGAGTTCGAGCACACTTTTGGCACCATTGTTGCCTTAGTCTAATATCACAGTATATACTCTTCTGGTAGCCTTCTTCTGCTCATTGTATCTTTTATGAGATACATTTATGAATGTATCATTCATGTTGTTGCATGTGAAAGTGTTTTTTCTCATTGCTATATAATATCCTATTTATTTTATTTTGTGGATGTTTGAGTTGTCTGCATTTCAGGCCATCAACAGTAATGTTGTTCTGGGTGATGTCATTAAGATGGTGGAAAAAGAGTTTCCTGCAATCTTACCGTCAAAAAACACTGATTCTGACAATCACCTATGGATAAGAGTAGCTTTGTGGAAGTCTGGGAGTCTAGTGGAGAAATACTAGTGTACTACTAGAGCAAAAATATCTAAGATTTGGATCCATTGAAGAGGGTAAGAGGAGTAGTTTCATTTTACCTGCATCACCCCTCCTCCAAGGTGACAGAGCTTGGTGCCAAGAGAGACTTGCTCACCCATGATTTCTCCCACAGGGAAGAGTGAGGGAATGGGAGTGAATGCCTGATTTCCCTAGGTGCGCAGGGTGCAGCCCCAAAAGCCCACTTCTTTCTTGCCCCCTCCAGGATACGGGAGTGAGCTGAGTGACTGAGGAGCAGAGAGGGGCTGGGAGAACAGCAACCAGGGCTTAGAGTATAAAAGTTACATGGAACCTACTAGCCACTTTGTGGACTCCATCAGGAAACCCATGCATGGGTCACTGGAAATGCCTTGCCTGTGTATCCTCCCACAGGGCATGACCAATACTCATCGTGCCTCACCTACACCACCCCCCATCCTGTGGCTAGTTCCCTGTGTGTGCTCCCAATGGCAGTGATTGTGAGCCTTTGTAGATGGCTAGTGAGGATGCACAGAAACCAGGGCTGACTCTGTGAGACTGGGAGAAAGCACATGAAGTTAAGCATTTAGCACCACCCTAAGGAAAGCAAACAGGAGGCTGTCAGCACCTGGCCTGTCTTTCCAGGATGGAGAGAAAGCATACAATCAAAAAAAAAATCTTCTAAGAGGGAATAATGTGGAGTGGGTGTATCCATAGAAAATGTTGAGAAATCCTCAGAATTCCCAGCATAACTGACAGATGGTATTTCTTTTCTGAAGCTGGTCAGTAAAAACTGGAGGAGGTGACTGCTACTTCAAATGCAAAGATAGCGATGCAGACTTTAAGGCACATGAAAAATCAAGGAAACAAGTTACTACCAAAGGAACAGAATAAATTTCTAGTAACTGACCACAAAGATAGGGAAATCTGTGATTTGACTGATAAAAAAATCAAAATAGTTGTTTTAAGGAGGCTAGGTGAGCTACAAGAAAACACAGAAAGACAATTAAAGGAAAACAACACAAGAACAGAATAACAAATTTAACTGAGAGATAGAAATCATAAAAAAGAAACAAACCAAAAATCTGAAGCTGAAGAGTACAGTGAATGAAATGAAAGGTACAATAGAGAAGATCAGCAATAGATTTGATTAAGCAAAAGAAAGAATCTGTGAACTGGAGGAGCAGTTATTTGAAATTGCAGGCGTATCTCAGAGATACTGTGGGTCCAGTTCCAGACCACTGCCATAAAGTGAATATCACAACAAAGCGAGTCAAATAAAATTCTTGGTTTTCCAGTGCATATAAAAGTTATGTCTATGCTGCATTGCAGTATATTAAGTATGCAATAGCATTATGTCTAAAAAAACAATGTATATACCTTAATTAAAAAAATACTTTATTGCTGGGGCACCTGGGTGGCTCAGTCAGTTAAGTGTCTGACTCTTGATTTCAACTCAGGTCATGATCTCATGGTTGTTGAGTTTGAGCCCTGCATCAGGCTCTGCCCTGACAGTGTGGACCCTGCTTGGAATTCTCTCTCTCCCTCTCTCTTCCCCTCCCCATTCTTGCTCTCTCAAAATAAGTAAATAAACTTAAAAAAATACTTTATTGCTAAAAAGTGCTAACCATAACCTGAGCTTTCAGTGAGTAATAATCTTTTTGCTGATTGTGGGTCTTGCCTCAATGTTAATGGCTCCTGGTTAATCAGGGTTGTGGTCACTAAAGTTTGAGGTGGCTGTGCAATTTCTTAAAATAAAATATTGAAGATTGCCACATTGATCGACTCTTTTTTTCATGCACGATTTCTCTGTAACATGTGAAGCTGTTTGATAACATTTTACCCACAGTAGAATGTCTTTCAAAACTGAACTCAATTTTCTCAAACCCTGCTACTGCTTTATCAACTAAGTTTATGTAATATTCTAAATCCTTTGATGTCGTTTCAACTGTTGTCACAGCATCTTCATAGGAATGGTTTTCACCTCAAGAAACTACTTTTTTAAAAGTTTTACTTATTTCTGAGACAGAGAGCACACATGTGCATGAGCAAGTGGGGGAGGGGCAGAAAGAGAAAGAGAGAGAGAGACTCCCAAGTGGGCTCTGCACTGTCAGCATGGAGCCCAGTGTGGGGCTTGAACTCACGAACTGTGAGATTATGACCTGAGCTACAATCAAGAGTTGAACACTTAACTAATAGAGCCACCCAGGCTGTGTTTCCAGCACTCCAAGAAACTACTTTCTTTGTGCATCCTTAGGAGGCAACTCCTCATCCATTCAAGTTTTATCATGAGACTGAAGCAATTCAGTCACATCTTTAGGCTCTCATTCTAATTCTAGTTCTTTTGCTATTTCCACCACATCTGTAGTTACTTCCTCCACTAGAATCTTGAATTCCTCAAAGTCATGCATGAGGATTGGAATCAACTTCTTCCAATCTCCTGTTCATGTTGATACTTTGACCTTTCCCCATGAATCATGAATGTTCTTAATGGCATGTAGAATGGTGTATCCTTTCCAGAATGTTTCACTTGACTTTGCCCAGATCCATCAGAGGAATCACTGTATATGGCAGCTATAGCCTTACAAAATGTATTTCTAAAATAATAAGGCCTAGAAGTCAGGATTACTCCTTTAGCCATGTGCTGCGGAATGGATGTGTTAGTAGGCATGAAAACAACATTAACCTGTTGTCATTCTCTGTCAGAGCTGTCGTATGACCTGGTACGTTGTCAAGGAGCAATAATACTTTGAAAGGATTTTTTTTTTTGGCAGTAGTTCTCAACAACAGGCTTAAAATACGCAGGGAACCATTGTTGTAACCAGATGTGCTGTCATCCAAGCTTTGTTGTTCTCTTCATAGAGCACAGGCAGAATAGATTTAGCATAACTCTCAAGGGCCCTAGGATTTTCAGAATGGTAAATAAGTATTGACATCAACTTCAAATCACCATCTGTATTAGCCCCTGCTGAGACAGTCAGCCTGTCGTTTAAAGCCTTGAAGCCAAGCATTGACTTCTCCTCTCTAGCTATAAAAATCCTAGATGGCATCTTTTCCAAAGAGGACTATTTCATCTACATTGAAAAATCCATTGTTTAGTGTACCCAGCTTCATTAGTTATCTTAGCTAGATCTTTTGGAGAACTTGTTGCAGCTTCTGTATCAGCACATGCTGCTTCACTTTGCAATTCTATTACGGACATGGATTCTTTCCTACAATTTCATGAACCAATCTCTGCTAGCTTCATACTTTTCTTGTGCAACCCTTCTCATCTGTCTTAGCCTTCATAGAATGAAAGAGAGTTAGGGCCTTGCTCTGGATTGGGCTTTGGCTTAAAGGTATGTTGTGGCTGGTTTGATCTACTTCCAGATCAGTAAAACTTTCTCCATATCAGCAATAAGGCTGGTTCACTTTTTTCAGTTCTGTGTTTACAGAGTAGCACTTTTATTTTAAAGTTTATTTATTTTGAGAGAGAGAGAGAGAGAGAGAGGGAGAATGAGTGGGAGAGGGGCAGGGAGAGAGAGAATCCCAAGCAGGCTCTGCACTATCAGCACAGAGCCTGATGTGGTGCTCCATCTAATGAACCATGAGATCATGACCTGAGCTGCCATCAAGAGTCGAATGCTTAAATGATTGAGCCACTCAGATGCCCTACTGGAGTAGCACTTTAATTTCCTTCAAGAACTTTTGGGGCACCTGGTTGGCTCAGTCAGTTAAGCATCTGACTCTTGATTTCAGATCAGGTCATGATCTCATGGTTCATGTTCATGGTACTGTGCCCTGTGTTGGGCTCCATGCTGACAGCATGGAGCCTGCTGGGGATTCTGTGCCTCCTGATCTCTTGCTCATCTCCCCTCCTCCGTGTGCGCATGCAGGTGAGCTCTCTCTCTTAAAATAAATAAACTTTTTTTTTGCTTTAAAAGAACTTTTTGCTTTGAATTCACAACTTGACTCTTTGGCATAAGAAGCCTAGCTTTTAGCTATCTTGGCTTTTGACATGCCTTTCTCACTAAGCTAAAACAACCCTAGTTTTTTATTTAAAGTGAGAGATATAAGAACCTTCCTTTCACTTTAACACTTAGATGGCATTGTAGGGTTATTAATTGACGTAATTTCAATATTGCTATGTCTAAGGAAATAGAGAAGCCCAAGGAGAGGGAGAGATGTGGTAGACTAGCCAATTGGTGGAATAGTCAGAACACACACATTTATGAATTAAGTTTTCCATCCTATACGGACATCGTTTCTGGTACCCCAAAACAATGACAATAGTAACATCAAAGATCACTGATCACAGGTCACCATAATAAATATAATAACAATAATAATATTAATAATAATAACAAATAAAAGTTTGAAATATTGTGAGAATTACCAGACATGAAGTGAATAAAGGCTGTTGGAAAAATGGTGCTGATAGACTTACTCAGTGCAAATATGTGAAGTGCAATAAAGTGAAGCACAATAAAATGAGGTATGCTTATATTTCTTTGCCAAAGAAAAAATAATGAAAAGGAGTGAAGAAATCCCACATGAAATTTGTCGTACCATCAAAAGCAACAATTTGCACATGATTGGAGTCCCAGAAGGTGAAGAGTAGGAGAAAGGAGCAGAAAGCTTATTTATAGAAATAATGGTTACTAATTCAATGTTATATGTCTATTTTATTTCAATAAACCTGGGACAAAAAGGGAAAAATAATGGTTGAGAACTTCCCAACTCTGAGGAGAGACTACATGAAGCTCATAGGTCCTTAAGAAAATTCAACTAAAATAGATCTTCTCCAAGAACATATTGTAATAAAACTATCTAAAATCAAAACCAAAGAATTTTAAAAACAGGAAGAGAAAAACATATTTCTTACATACAAAGAATCCCCATAAGATTATCAGCAATTTCGCAGCAAAAATCTTCAGGCTAAGAGAGAGTGGAATGTTATATTTAAAGTGCTGAAAGGAAAAAAGTTGCCAACCAACAATACTTTATCTGGCAAATTTGTCCTTCCAAAATGAATGAGAGGTAAAGAGTTTCCCAGAAAAGGGCGCCTGGGTGGCGCAGTCGGTTAAGCGTCCGACTTCAGCCAGGTCACGATCTTGCGGTCTGTGAGTTCCAGCCCCGCGTCAGGCTCTGGGCTGATGGCTCTGAGCCTGGAGCCTGTTTCCGATTCTGTGTCTCCCTCTCTCTCTGCCCCTCCCCCGTTCATGCTCTGTCTCTCTCTGTCCCAAAAATAAATAAACGTTGAAAAAAAAAATTAAAAAAAAAAAAAGAGTTTCCCAGATGAACAAAAATGAGGATGTTTGTCAACACTATACCTGCCTTATAAGAAAAGCTAAAGGGATTTCTTCAAGCTGAAATAAAAAAAAACAAAAAAACAAAAAAACACTAATTAGTAACATAAAAACATGAAAATATAAAACAAAGTAAAAAAGGTAAGTACATAGTCAAAATCAGAATTCTCTAATACTGTCAAATGGTGGTGTATTAATCACTTAACTCTGGCCTAAATGTTAGAGGATAAAAGTAATAAAAATAACTATAGCAACAATTATTTGTTAATGGATGAACAATATGAGAAGGTATAAATTTTAATGTGAAAAACATGAGGGTAGCATAAGGGTAGAGTTTTGTATGTGATTGAAGTTAACAGTGTAAAATAGATTGTTTTTACTCTAAGATGTTTTATGTAAGCCTCATGGTAACCACAAAACAAAAACCTACAGTAGATACACAAAAGATGAAGAGAGGAGAATCAAATCATACTACTATAGAAAATCATCAGTTCACAAAGGAAGATAGTAGGAGAGGAAGAAAGGAACAAAAGAACTGCAAAACAGAAAACAAATAATAAGATGGGATTGGTAAGTCCTTACATATCAATAATTACTTTAATGTAAATAAATGGATTAAATTCTCCATTCAGAAGATATACAGTGGCTGAATGGATATTAAAAAAAAAAGACCTTATTATATGCTGCTGCCTACAAGATATTCACTTCAGCTTTAAGAACACACATGGACTCAAAGGATGGAGAAAAGATATTCCATGCAAATGGAAATCACAAGAGAGCTGGAATATTTACATCCAGAGCTTAATATTTATATCAAGAAGAAAAATAGACTTTAGGTCAAAAGCTGTAACCAGAGACAAAGAAATTCCTTATATAATGATAATGGGGTCAGCTTATCAAGAGGATATAACAATTGTAATATATATGCACCCTAGATTGGTACATCTAAATATATTAAGCAGATACTAACAGATCTGAAGATATAAATAGATACCAGACAGTAATAATGGAAACTTCAATACTGCACTTTCAGCAATGGATAGATAATCCAGACAGAAAACCAGTAAGGGATTATTGGATTTGGACAATACTTTAGACAAAATGTACATAACAGATACATACAGAACAGTCTGTTCAACAGCATGAGAATACACATTATTCTCAAGCACACATGGAACACTCTCTAGGATAGAGCATATTATAGTCATGAAATGAATCTTAACAAATTCAAGAAGACTTAAATAATACCAAGTATATTTTCCAACCACAGTTGTATGAAACTAAAAATAACAGAGAGAAAACTGGAAAATTCACAAATATGTGGAAATTAAACAACACACTCCTGAATTACCTGTGAGTCAAAGAAGAAATCACAAGGAAATTAAAAAAAACCTTAAATATGCAAATGAGACATACCAAATATTATGGGATTCAATAAGAGCAATTCTAAGAGGGAAGTTTATAGTGATAAATGCCTACATTAAGACAAAAGAAATATCTCAAATAAACAACCTACCTTTACACTGTAAGGACCTAGAAAAAGATAAAATTAAGCTCAATGTTAGAACATGGAAGGAAATAAAGATCAGAGCAAAAATAAATTAGAGTCCAGAAAAAGAAAAGATCAATGAAACTAAGAGCAAGTTAAAAAAAAAAAAAATTGACAGACTCCTAGTTACCCTAAGGAAAAAAAAGAAGACTCAAAAAAAAAAAAATCAGAAATGAAAAAGAAGACATTACAACTGATACCACAGAAATACAAAGGATCATAAAGAGACTACTATGAACAATTATACACCAACTATTGGAAACCTAGAAGAAATAAATTCCTATTGGAGTGCCTGGGTGGCTCAGTGGGTTGGGAGTCTGACTTGGGCTCAGGTCACGATCTCATGGTCCATGGGATCAGCCCCCACATGGAGCTGTGTGCTGATAGCTCGGAGCCTGGAGCCTGCTTTGGATTCTGTGTCTCCCTCTCTCCCTCTGCCCCTTGCCCACTCATGCTCTGTCTCTTAAAAATGAATAAATGTTAAAAAAAATTAAAAAAATAAATTCCTAGAAATATATAACTTCCCAGATTGAATCATAAGAAAAAATAGAGACTCTGAACAGACCAGTAACAGGTAGGAAGATTGAATCAGTAATTAAAAATCTCCCAACAAAGAAAAACCCAGGACCTACAGCTTTACTGGTGAATTCTAGTGCACATTTAAAGAGGAATTAAAATTAATCCCTTGCAAAGTTTTTCAAAAAAGAGGAGGAAACAAACTATTTTTATGAGTCCAGAATTCTACTTGTACTAAAGCCCAATACAGACAGTATAAGAAAAAATTACAGGTCAATATCCCTAACAAACATAGATGCAAAAGTCTCAACAAAATACTAGAAAACTAAAGTCAAGAGCACATCCAAACTTTTCTGTATTATGGTCAACTTGGATTTATCCCTGTTTCAACATATGCAAATCAACAAATGATATAGAACATTAACAGAATAAAGGATAAAAACATATAGTCACCTCAGTAAATGCGGAAAAAAGCATTTGATGAAATTAAAAATCCTTTCATAATAAAAGTCTCCAACAAGTCTGGTGGAGAAGGAATGTACCTTGGCATAATAAAGGCATATATGAAAAACTCACACCTAACATCATAATGGTGAAAGGTGAAAGCTTTTCCTCTAACATCAGGAACAAGACAAAGATGCCCACTCTAGCCACTTCTATTCAACATAGTACTAGAAGTCCTAGCTAGAGCAATTAGGCAAGAAAGAAATAAATGGTATCTAAATCAGAAATGAGGAAGTAAAACTGTCTTTGGTTGCAAATGACATGATCTTCTATATAGAAAATCCAAAACACCTCTTTGAACTAATAAATGAATTCAGTGAACTTGTAGGATACAAAAGCAGCATACAAAAAGCAGCTGTGTTTCTATACACAAAAAGGAAATACCTGAAAGAGAAATTAAGAAAACAATTTCACTTACAATAGTATCAAAACAATAAAACACTTAGAAACAAATTTAACCAAAGAAGTGAAGGACCTGTACACTGAAAACTCTAGGACAATAATGAATGAAATTGAGGAAGATGCAAATAAATGGGAAGATATTTCATGTTCATGGATTGGAAGAATTAATTTTATTAAAAATGTCCATATTACCCAAAGCCATCTACTGATGCAATGTAATCCCCATCAAAATTCCAATGACATTTTTCACAGGAATACAAAAAAAAAATCCTAAAATTTGTATGGAAGCACAAAAGATCCTGAATAGCCAAAACAATCTTTAGAAAGAAGAACAAAGCAGGAGGTATTATGCTTCCTGATTTCAAACTATGTTACAAAGTTATAGTAATCAAAATAGTATGGTACTATCATAAAAATAGACATGTAGACCAATGGAACCAAATAGAGAGACCAGAAATAACCACCCTCCCCCCCAACACATATAAGGTCAACTAATGTTTGACAAGGGAACCAAGAACACACAATGGGGAAGGGAAAGTCTTTTCAATAAATGATGTGGGGAAAACTGGAAAGTCACATACAAAAGAATGAAATCGGACACTTATATCCCTCACAAAAAATGAACTCAAAATGGATTTAATGACTTAACTATAAGACCTGAAACTGTAAAACTCCTAGAAGGAAATAGAGGGAAAAATCTCCATGACGTTAATATTGGCAATAATTTCTTAGATATTATAACAAAAACACAGATTAAAAAAAAGCAAAAATAAATAATAAAATAAAATAAAATAAAATAAAATAAAATAAAATAGGGACTATAACTTCTGCATAGCCAAAGAATCAACAAAATGAAAAGGTAACCTATGCAAAGGTTACCTATGCAAAACCTATGCAAATATCTGTAAGCCATATATCTATAAGGAGTTAATATCCAAAATATTTAAGGAACTTAGACAACTCAATAGCAAAAAAACCCATTTAGCCTGATTTAAAAATGGGCAAAGGACCAAAATATACTTTTTCCAAAGATGTACAAATGGCTCACAGATACGTGAAAAAATGCTTCATGTCACTAATCATGACAGAAATGAAAATCAAAACCACAATTTGATATCACCTTGAATCTGTAAGAGTGACTTTTATCAAAAAGCAAGAAATAACAAGTGTTGACAGTATGTGGAGAAAAGAAAAATCTTGTACACTATTAATGGGAATCTAAATTATAACAGCCTTTATAGTATGGAGGTTTCTCAAAAAGTTAAAAACAGAAGTACCATATGATCCACTTTTGTGTGTATATCTAAAGGAAATGAAATCACTATCTGAAAGAGATACCTTTACTACCATGTTCATTGTAGCAATTCACCATAGCCAATATATAGAAACAACCTGTGTCCGTTGATGGACGAATGGATAAAAAAGATGTTATATATGGATAAAATAGATTATTCAACTATGAGAAAGAAGGAAATCCTGCCATCTGTGACATGGATAACCCTTGAGGGCATTATGCTAAATGAAATAAATCAGAGGAAAAAGTACAAGACCATTTAAAGAGTAAAATGCTGGTTACCGGAGCTGGGGTGTGGGGGCAGATGGGATGGTGCTGGTCAATGGGTAAAAACCTTCAGTTATGTGATGAATAATTCTGAGGATTTAATGGTCAACATAGTGACTATAGTTAATAATACTGTGTTGTAGACTTAAAATTTACTGAGAGTATATCTTAGGTGTTTTCACCACACATATACATGAAAGTAACTATGTGAGGTGATGACTGTGTTAATTAGCCTGATCGTGATAATCATTTCACAAAGTATATGTATATCAAATCCTTGCACTGTACACTTTAAATACATACAATTTTGTCAATTATACCTCAAAAAAGCTGGAGAAATAATGACAGTATGCTTCTTAATATTCTTAAAAATAATAACTTATTTGGACATAATTTACATACCATAAGACTCACCTTTTAACAATGTACAGCCACAGCTAAGTGATTTTGGTTATATTCACAGAGTTGTGCAACTATCACCACTAATTTTAGAACATTTCCATCACTACAAAAAGAAATCCTATTAGCAATCACTTCCCATTCCAACCCCCACCCCTTCCCTTAGTCCCTGCCAACTCTAATGTACTTTTTATTTCTATGGATTTGCCTATTCAGCACATTTCATATAAATGGAATCATATTTAATATGTGGTCTTTTGTAATTGACATCTTTCACTTAACATGTTTTCAAGATTCCTCAATTTTGTGGTACATGCCAGTACTTTGATCCTTTATAAGGTCAATTAATATTCCATTGTATGATTATACCACGTTTTGTTTATTCATTCATAGATGTTGAGTATGAAATGTTGTGTGATAATTTCAGCCTCTGTATGGTGCTGTCTTCCTCTAGAGAGTTTTTTTTTCTTCTTCTTCTTTCCTTCTGATTAAGGACAAGAGTACCTTAATATATCCAGAGATTGAGCAGAGTCGAATAATTCCTCCAAGAGTGTTTTGAAAGTGTGTCTGCATGTCACAAAACTTTTGAGAATGCCTTTCATATACCCTCATATTTAAATTACTTTCTAACCAGAAATAAAACTCTTAGATCAATAATTTTTTTCTTTACTTCTTTTAAAAATATTGTTCCATTATATTCTTGCATCTGTTCTTGTCCTATGTAAATGATCTGCTCTTTCTTTTTGTACACTTTTAGCCTTCTCTTTTTCTGTTTTAAAATTTTATTGTAATCTGCCCAGGTGAAGACTTCATTTGTCCTGTTAAGCACTGCGTAACTGTTTTTCAAACTGAAGTTTTTAATCTTCCCTTAGTTTTTGGAAATATAACACCATTATTGTGGAAATTTTTCCTTTCTTCCATGAGAGGGAGCATATCGTAGCGGGTAAGATCACAGGTTTTAGAGCTGGAGATATTTAGGTTTTAAATCCTGTACCACTTATTAGCTGTGTGAAGTACTCAATATCTACTCTGTGTCTTAGTTTCCTCGTTTGTAAAATATGAACAATAATGTTCTCGTCTTAAGGTTCTCATAAAGTTTAAATACATTTATGCTTATAAGTGCTTAGAATAATGCCTGGCATAGAAAAAGAATTACATAATTAGTATTGTTTTTTTTCCTCTTCTACTTCTGGGCTTTCTGTGTTCCTGAAGAAGACTCTTCTATACTTAACAAGTCATCTTTTTATATTTCAATCTACTTTTGCTTTCCTATTGCCTTCTGCCAGAGTGTTTCATTTGATCTTTTAGATCACTAACTTGTTCTTCAGCTATGATCATATACTTTTTATCCCATGTATACTATGTTTTAAAATTTCAACCCTTTGGGGAGCCTGGGTGGCTCAGTCAGTTAAGCGTCCAACTCTTGATTTTGGCTCAGGTCATGATTTCGCATCCCTGCATCAGTCTCTGTGCTGACAGTGTGGAGCCTGCTTGGGATTCTCTCTCTGTCTCCCCCTCTCTGTGTCCCTCCCTTGCTTGTGCTCTCTCTCTTTCTGTCTCTCAAAATAAATAAATAAGCTCAAAAATTTCTCTCTCTCTCTCCTGCTTCCTCTTTTTCCCACTCGTGTGTGCACGTTCTCTCTCTCTCTCAAATTAAAAAAAGTAAAAATAAAATTTCAACCATTTTATTATTGATCTCTAATATCTCCTTATATTAATTTTTAAGATTTCTTGTTCGTGTTTCAAATTACTGGTAGCCTCCTTGCTCATCCTTTTTATTTTTATCTTAACATAGTATTTCAATGTTATGAGTGTAATAAGTAAAATTAGAAGTGATAGAGCTCTATCAAAAAGTTAGAAAATCTAGAAGATAGTATTTCATGTCTGAAATATTTCAATATAGTTAGGGACAGGGAGAGTGCCTGGGGATATAGATGAAATAAGATTGGCCATGAAGCAATAATTATTTAAGCTAAGTGATGACTTATAGAGATTTTTTATGCTATTCTGTTTAATATATGTTTGAAATATTCCATAGCAAAATGCTTAAAAAAAATAAAGTCTAGGAAAAAAGTCAGAAAATGTAACTCAAAAAATAATTTTAGGTCATATATGCTGATAATCAAGGCTCCTCCTAAAACCATAAACAATTTCTCATGAATTATTATCCTTGGGAATCAACTTATACAAAATTGAATCATTTATCAAAACAGTAAGCATTCATGTCAAGAAAGTATATTTTCTCATAATAAGGATTTTCTAGATATTTACACTTGAAGTATTTTTCTGAAACATTTGAAATTTCTCTAGGAAAATAATTTGAAATTAATACTAAAATAAAATATGGTTGTCTCCCCAAATCTATACTCAAAACTACTCTTCTTGGGAGGGATTTACACCAGGGTTAATCATGTTTTTCTCTAGCTGGTGGAAATATGGCTGACTTGAATAGTCTATTTAAAATTTTTTGGATAGCCTTTCATTGTATGCTTTCATTAAAAAATGTTATCTCCATGTAGATGAAAAAATCCTGTATCGCAATTCAGATTCTGAATAGATGATAATGGGAAGGAGGGTTGGGTGATAACATTGAATCTACATAGTTTAACAAAATTTTCAAAGTGGAATTAGCTTTATAATGTTCTTCCATCTCCAAAGAAACGTGATTATCATAAAATATTTTAGGCCAAATATAAAAACATACAAAGTATCAATAAGAAATCCAACTGTTTGATCAGAATGTTGTTATGTAAACCCACTCATTTCTTTTTTGATGGGATCAAAAAACAAAGATGTAGCGATTCTGACATTTCCTAACCCTTATGCAACAAACATACCTTTATTTCTTCATTGCTAACTTAATGTTGAAAATTGTGGAGTACTTCCAGGTAGATGCAGCTTTTTGAAGTGATTTCTTAATCAATTCACACCTCCCCTACCTTCCTCAGGGTAACTTCTCAAGGTAATGTCGCCCCCTCTGCTCAGGGTAACATTTCAGCTTCAGTTGATGTTATTCTGTGTTTAGGTGGGGAAGGGTATATGGCCAGAGAGCATCCTTAGGCATCCACAGAGGTATAACTCATCCACTGTGTCTTTCTGCTTGGCTACATCTGCTGATATGTCGGGGTCTGCCTTGGCTATGAGTTATGTCCATGTAGATCACTTTATGTTTTCCTGCTCCTAACTATAAGGCTCCCTTCTGACCTACTTTGTACCCCTTTTGGGGATACAGGGGAAATTTGAGTTCCTTCAAGTATAGCAAGGCACTTTATCAACTATTGTTAACATCTTTTATTAATTGCATAAAATTTAAACCCAGCTTGCTTCAGTGAGTTTCAAAATACCCTGTTCTGGCAAGTCAATAGCCTTAACTTTCAAACCTTTTCCTTTGTTGGGGGCTCCCCCACAGCCCATTTTGAAACTCAAAGGCCAAGTATTTTCTCTCTCTCTGACCTCTTCTCCTTCTCCTCTTCCTCCTCCTCCTCCTCCTCCTTCTTCTTTTTGTTGGGGATGGGGAATGACCTCTGAGACAATGAGTACTATTGAGTTGATTGGGCTGTCAAGGGGAAGCAACAAAAAGAAAATGCAGGGGAAAATCCCAGAGGTAAAATATAGGTAAATTCAATTTTACCCCATGAATCTACCTCATTTTTTCTTTCAAATGGGAGGTTTGTAATTTGTTCTGCTATATGAAAATTATACATAATCATACAGAAGATGCAATCTTTCTAATCAAATATAAGTCATCCTATATGTTTTTCCTAAATCATTGGTAACTGATTCCCCCGTCTACATCTCATATTACCATTTACACCAACATACCCGTATTTTATATGGGTGGTTTATACTATATTTGTTATTTGTGACCTTCTGCTTTAAAAAAAATAATTCTTATTAAATATTGAATAATAAAATATATAAAATATGTGAAGGATGTAAAGAATAAAACAAATACATATATGCTAACAACCTACTTACAGAAATGGAAACTCTCATTTACCTGTAAAGTACCTATGTCCTCCTTCCAATTTCTTTTCTCTTATTCTCCTAAAGGGAATTATTCTGAATTTTGTGCTTATCTTTTCATTGTTTTTAATTATAGTTCTTCTACATGAGTATATCCATGTATATCCTTGGCCAAAGGATATCCCTTACCAATAAGTTAACTGGTAATTAACCAATAAATTTAGTTGTGCATTAAAAAAATTCTATAAATGGAATGACATTTTATATACTTTTCTGTGACTTGGTTTATCCACTTACCATTTTAATCCTAGATTTCTCTATGTTGTGTGTACAGTTTACTTTATTAATTTCCACTGCTGCATAGTATTCCATTGTGGTATATACCATAATTTATGTATCTATATTGCTGTTGATGGACATTTAAGCTATTCTAGGATTTTGCTCATACAAAAAGTACTCCTATGAAACTTTTTGAAAATATGTCCTAGTATAATTCCAAGTTCTCTAGGCTAGACACATTCCAAAGAGAAACATTTCTGGATTATAAATTATGGGCAATCAACATTTGGTTGTCACTTTTTCATTTTTGTTAATTACATGAATGTAAGTGATACTTTATTTTGATTTTAATTCCATTTTCTTGAATACTAGTAAAGTTGAGCAGCTTTCTGTGGTTACTCACCATTCATATTTTTTCATGTTTGCAATGAAAAATTCCATTTTATACCTTTCCAAAAATCTTTTTGTCTCTTGTTATATTAATTTGTGTGATTTTAAAAACATGTTTTTGATATGAATTCCTTATTGGTTATATAGGTTGCAAATATCTTATACTAAATTGTGTATATTAAGACACATTTTGGCGATTATATAGTTTTCAGTGTTTTGCTATCATAACACATTATTGAATATTTTGTAGCATTTTGTTCCATTTAAAAAACTTGTATTGAGTAGGCTAAATCTCAAGAGTCCAATTATTGGGTCAAAAGGTACAAATATTTTCATGGATTCTAAGTAAATACTGCTGAATTACTTTCCAGAAAGATTGTACCAATTTGCAATTCCAGAAACAAAGATGTAACAATTTCACTCTAATCAACCTTAGGTTTTGTCATTAAATATTTTTGGCTAGTCTAATGTGAAAAATGTTTTTCAACATTGCTTTACTTTGCATTTCTCGATTACTAGCATGTATGAAAATTTTTCACAGTGTTTGTTTACTAATAGTATTTTCACTTATGTAAATTGTGTATTTTTACCTTCCAGGTCTTCATTTTATGTTAGGCTAGGAATAATGAATATGGCTCTCACAAACCAAAAGTGGAAAGTGATCTTCTATTTTTAAAATATTTTCAAAGTCTGAGTCTTACTCTTTTGAGTCTTACATGTAACTACTTACAATAATTTTAATAAATATATTTAGAAAAATGTGCCTGGCATTGGGAATAGAAAAGTAAAAGAGTTGGCTTTCAAGGGATTTAGCCTTTCAGGTTAAAGCAGAGAACTATGACAGAAAGGTGCTCTAGTGTTATGAGAGTCCTGAGGAGGGATCTCTTAACTCAGATCAAGGTTCCAAAAGACTTCTCAAGGTGGTGGCCCTTGCATTAGACCAGGAAGATGAGTGAGTGTTAAGTAACTGGAACAGGTGCTGCAGACCAAGCTGGCTGCATGTGGGAAGGAGTAGAGGTGGAAAAGAACAGGGCCCTTCCCTGTAAGGGACCAGAGCTGGCACTAGAGAAACAGGCTGGAGACCCAAGTGTTCACCCTAAGGAGTTTGACATCTATTCAGAAAGTGCTGGAGATTCTCCAAGAATTTTTAAGGAAATATAGAAAGCTCACAATGGCAGAATAGAATGGAGAATAGGCAGATCTTGGAGAGAACAATTTAGAGACATTTACTAGTAATTTAGGCAAAAGAAATGGGGCAGTAGTGATGGGAACATAGAAGAGGTGAGGAAATTTGAGAACTATTCGGAAGTATATCAATAATAGCTTTAAGAAAACCTAAGACTTAAGTCACATTTGTTATGAGAAGAGAAGACAAGGAAAGCCTACTACACCACCAGGGACCGGTATAACAATCTCAGGATGGAGTCAGTGAGGGGACTAAGGGAGGTCTGAACACTTTCTCTTCCTACCCACAGCTCCATCCTTTACTCTGAAGAGCCTTATGCAATTATGTGGGCACCCCACATAATTATATCCTAGTCTCCTTACAACAAACAGCTGTCTTTGTGTCCTAGAATGGGCATAGTGATTCCATCTGCCCTTGGGAGAACAGAGTTCTTTGAAGAGTCTTGTGCAGGTCCTTACAGCAAGTGCAAGCCTGTGGGGACAGAAAGCTTCAAGCTTCTGTGTGCTCAGAGTATTCTCTAGGAAGGAGAACATTGGACTGCAGGTACCCATATACCATGGGTCTCAGAGACTCTTTGCTCTATGAAGCATGGCCTGGCCAGAGGAGAAAGTCCCCTTTTCTGGGACTGAGGGTTGTATAGGTGAAAGTTTCTGCCCCGGCAGGTGGGATCTCCCAGCAAGCATGTGGCTTTGAGGCTGGGGCTGAGCCTCTGTAATGTGGATTCCGTGGGCAGCTTTAATGGGCACTCTGCTCTCAACTAAGCTTTAAGTAGCAGGAACAACCTCATAGGAACAGGAAAGTTAAGAGACTTGCAGACTTGGTGACAACCACACTTTTTGGAGATGTCCACAGGGATGATATTTATCTATTTTTTTTCCAACTCTAGCTTCAGGTTGGGTTGCCTGAGTAAATTTATGTTATAGAAAATATTTATGTTAAAAATCTCCTCTTCAAACTATTAATATTTCTTTTTGTTCTGAATGGTCACGAATGGCTTTTCTATTAGTTAAAAATTTTTTTAAAAATATTTATTTACTTTTTGAGAGAGAGAGAGAGAGAGAGTGCAAGTTGGGGAGGGGGCAGAGAGAGAGAGAGACAGAGACAGAATCCTTAGCAGGCTCCAGGCTTTGAGCTGTCAGCACAGAGCCCAACACGGGGTTTGAACTCGTGAACCGCAAGATCATGACTTGAGCCGAAGTCGGACTCTCAACAGACTGAGCCACCCAGGCACCCCTCTATTAGTTTTTGTGTACCAGTTTTCTCATTCTTAGTAATGGCTATTTATACACTAGCAAGATTAAAATATTCAACAATATTCAATAATATTATTTATTGAGTAACTACTGGGTATGTGGTGGGGGCTATAGTGGTTAACCGGACAGAAAAAAATGGACTTTTTGAAGCTTAGATTCTAGTGGGAGACAGAAAATTAAAAGGTAAATAGTGAGTATATAAGGTAATTTAAAACCTGATAAATAGTCTATGTAAAATAAAACTGAAAATGTGCAGCAGAGTGAGAAGAAGACTTTTGTAAGGACTAACATTTTAGGATGTGTCTCACTTAGATTTAAGTTATGTTGAGATACTGAAAGTGTCTAGTTAGCCTTAATGGCCATTTTCTCCCCCAAAGCCATCCCTGACTTTGTTAAATTTTTCTTTTGCTCTAACAGCTCACCATAGTTTACAGCATTGATCATTTTTTGGGGGTGATTATTTAATTAATGTCCTTCTTCCCCAGAAACTATGTTTATGAGAACAAAGATATAGTCAGCCTTCACTCTCCACTCCATTCAGGCACCAGCAACGAGCTTGCTTGTGTAGATGCTCAATTAATGAATGCATTTGTTGGAGTGAATGAATGACTAGCAGTTTTTAAATGCTTAATGAATCTGGAATTGTGTGTATTTTTCTGATGTGTTCCAAAGTCAAGGTGTGCTTGACAAAGTGGGCACATGATAAATATCTCATTGTATAAAAATGGATTTTTCCAGATCTTATTATGTTAATCTGGATGAATAATATGTGGCCCTGTTTGATTTTTCAAATTGGATCATTCCCAATGTTCATTCAGGAACAGTGGTGCAAATATAGTAAAAAAGGTGGGAAGACATTTTTTGAAATGTAAACTATTTCTGAGCTGACAGAATAATCTCCCTGTGCCAGAAGAGGAAAGGGAGAAAAGTATAAATGTATGTCATCAGGACAGAGATTTATGCATTATTTTAATAATATTTTGGTTGGAACATACTTTAGAACAAGCGGTATAAAAATATAAATTCTATAACTTGTCTTTGCCAAATTACTGAGTATTGTTAGGATTCAAAGACTGATATAAATCTTTTCCTTTTAGGGGGCTATGGAAACTAGAAGGAAAAGAGAAATAGGGAATTATTTGGCTTGAAACAACAACAACAAAAATGAATGCATGAGACAAAGGGGAAAGAACAAGTGGGGAAGCTGACTGCTTAAAGAAAAGATCAGCCCTGGCTAGATCCTCTTTATACAACACAACCAAATTCAAGGATCCATTTAATTTTTTTTTTCAACGTTTATTTATTTTTGGGACAGAGAGAGACAGAGCATGAACGGGGGAGGGGCAGAGAGAGAGGGAGACACAGAATCGGAAACAGGGTCCGAGCCATCAGCCCAGAGGCTGACGCGGGGCTCGAACTCACGGACCGCGAGATCGTGACCTGGCTGAAGTCGGACGCTTAACCGACTGCGCCACCCAGGCACCCCAAATTCAAGGCTCCAATTGATGTTTGTTAACTTTTCTGATCAACTCTGCACTTTGCAGCAAGTGGATCAGAAAGGAAGAATCACATAGGAAGTTTCAAAATGACTACTTGTGGCTTCTTCCTTTGAGGCCTGGAAGATTCTCATTGATGAGGAATTCACTGCTTCTCAAGTAGCTCATGTTACCTCTAAACACTACCATTAGAACATTCCTGTTCATGTGGAGCCTAAATCTGTCTTATAGCTTCTGTTCTTAGTTCTAAGTTCTCCGTGTCTTCAAAATAAATCCAATTTGTGTTTTACATTACAGCCTTTAGACATATGTGGTCATGTCTCTGCTCCTCCTCTTGTCTGTATTTTTTCTTTTGTAGGCCACCTTCTTTGCTCCCTTCTGTGAATGCATGGTCTTATCTATGTCCTTTTTCATCTGTGATGCCTCTGATTTCAGTATGGAGTTAAGGTGACCACCTCCTTAATGCTAACTATTATATTGCCGTTTTAATGGAAAGCAATATTCTTGGTAACCACATTGTACTGTAGATATCTATTGAACTCAATGCCAGATAAAATTCTTGTCTTTCTCAAATTATTCTGCTGAGCTATGTCACCCCATTTTGCCTTTATGCAGTCATTTATTTAGAACAGTTGTTGTCCTATGACTTCAACATGGTGAATATTTTATATTCTAATTTTGTTATCCAAACCATTTACTGTTTTCAAAGTTTTACGTAATAGAAAAAACTGTTAAGTATGCCTCTCTATCTCCATCCAAGTCACCGGTAAATCTTGATCATGAAGGACCAAGCTTAGAGTCTGTAGTTACCGTTAGAAGGAAATTCTTTACAATTTGGCATCAATCTGTTAGTTGGTAACTTTTTGGCATGGTTATTCAATCTATTACAAATCTGCCATATCAAGTTGTCATTGGGCCTAGTGATTTTCAACTTTTGCTGCACATTAACATCAACTGAAGAAGTTTCAGAAATCCTTATGTCCAGTCTCTACCCTAGACTAATTATGTCAGAATCACTGGAGTAAGATTGAGATGTTAGTATTTACAGATTTTTTTTTAACGTTTATTTATTTTTGAGAAAGAGAGACAGAGACAGAGTGCAAGTGGGGGAGGGGCAAAGAGGGAGGGAGACACAGAATCCGAAGCAGGCTCTAGGCTCTGAGCTGTCAGCACAGAGCCTGACATGGGACTGAACCCACAAACTGTGAGATCATGACCTGAGCTGAAGTCAGATGCTTAACTGACTGAGCCATCCAGGCATCCCAGTACTTTTTATTTTTAATTAATTAATTAATTGTAAGTTTATTTATTTATTTTGAGAGAGACTGAGACAGAGCAAGTGGGGGAGGGGTGGAAAGAGAGGGAGACAGAGAGAATCTCAAGCAGGCTCTGTAGTGCCAGCACAAGCCTGATAGAGGGCTCAAACCCACGAAGCCATGAGATCATGACCTGAGTGGAAACTAAGAGTGGGAGGCTTAACTGACTGAGCCACCCAGGTGCCCTGTGATATTAGTATTTTTTTAAATCTCTCCAGGTGATTTTCATGTGCAGCCAAGGGAGAACAATTGACCTAGCCCAATAATTCCCTAAATGTCTTTGATGACAGGAATTATCTGGGGGTACATCTTATAAGTACAAATTCCTGGTCCCAATCCCTGTTCACTGAATCAGAATCTCCCTGGAAGCCTCAGGAACTCAGCAACTGGTAGTGTATACTAATGACTTTTTTTTACTCCAAAAGAAGTAGTCAAATCCCTGTTGAAATCCAGGTTTACTATTTTACCATATTTCTCTGAAAGTAAGGAAAAGTGTCAGTATGACTTAACACACATGTGATACATTGCACTTTTTGTGTTAAAATATCATTTGTGGTAGCCCCTGAGTTGAATTTATATTGACAGTTTTTTTGTGTGTGAATCTTTAAGGACATTTATTCATTCAACATATGTATATTAAGCGACTCTTCTTGGTCAGGCCTGATGCCAGGTAGAGGAATACTACTGTTATAAGAAGGTAGGCATATTCCTTGATCTTACTTGTTCACAGTCTGGATGAGACACAAGCATAAAATAAATGCCCTAAATAAGAACAAATTGTGGTAAATACAACGAAGGAAAGAGAATGCTGAGATAGGAATGATGGGGATGATGGTGGTGAGGGGGTTGATTCAGGGAGAGGGCTTCTTTAGGAAGTGACATTTAAGTGGTACATGAAGCCTGAGGAGACAGCTCCAAAAGAAGGGAGGGAAGAGCATTGCCAGGGAGAAGAACAGCATTTGAAAGGCTCTGGAGCAAGATAGAGCCTGGAATGTTTGAGGGACAGAAAGAAAGCCAAGTAGGGAGGGTATGGAGAATGAGGTATGAGACAATGTAGGGACAGTTTTTGCATTATGGTAATGAGTTTAGATCTTATTCTAAGTGAAATGAGAAACCACTGAATTGGTTGGGGTGTGGGTAATGTGCTTATAAGGGGAACTGATTGAATGGGAACTGAGGGAAGAATGGAAGAAAGGAGACCAATCGGGACTTTTTTTATTTTGGTAGTCCAGATAAGCATTGATAATGGCCTGGGCTAGGATGATGGAAGTGGAGAGGGAGAAAAGCAGATGGATCTTGGAGCTAAAACAAAACCCACTTGGATATGGAGTATAAGGAGAGGGAGGAATCAAGGATGGATGTTTTTATAGAATATTACTAGCCTGATAAATCATGTCTACATGTGTCGCGTATATAAATAACATTTTGTTTGAATGGGAAATGCTTGGGATAAATTCATAAATGCCTGCTATGTACAGGCTCTGGGCTGGCTGCTGTAGGATATACTCATCTGATTATCATGGGCCTAGTTTCCAAGGAGGAGTCACAGCTATTGGATTCCAAGCCAAGTTCTTTCATAAATTATTACACTATAGTTTTTGCCTACTGACATAATAAATGTAGGGCTGAAAATTAGTATGAAATAAATTAGAGTATCTAGAATTGTAAAATAAAATAGTGATTGTTTGAATGAACATCATAGGTATATGATCTGTGTGACCGTGGGCTCACTTTACTTTTCTGTAATGTGAGGGCTTTGGACCAGGTAATATCTCAATTGTCTCCTAGCTATGACATTCTGTATTTCTGTCACCAGTCTGTAGAGACAAGACATGCTTGTTTCATAAAGTACAGTTCAAGGCATTCTAAATTAAATGCCAAATGAATGGGTCATGTGAGAGTTTTCTTGGAAAGTTCTGATAGAGGAGAGGCTAGTCTAGAGTGGGTTGGCCAAGTGAAAGTTTGCTCTGAGGGGGAACAGATCTGTTTGGCAGAACTAGAAATTGCAGTCAGATAACAGTGACAGATAAGCTTGCAAAAATATGTTCAAATGGGGTTGTGGAGAGTCTTGGATACCTGGCTGATTGAGATGGTTCAGACTTTATCTTAAGGTGAGTTGTGAACAATAAAATCAAAATTTGTGGCTTTGTCTTTAAAATCAATTTTGTGGGTATATAGCATACTGGCATCTAGGAGTAAGTAGGGACAGCATCGACGTCAGTGGTCTACATAGGAAGTGATTGTCTCATATCCCCAGGACTCCCATTTGTTCCCTCTTTACCCTAGAAGTAGAAGCAGGCTTTAGGACATTATCTGGCAGATGGAAATTTGACTCCTCACTTTGTCACTTTCTAATTCTAATTTTTCCTAATTCTAATTTTTCCTAATTTTTTCTAACTCTGAGCTGCTCTGCACCTTACTTTTGTGATCTCTTAAGTGAGGCCAATAAGAGCTTCCTTATGTGGGGGTCATGGTGAAGATTAAATATGAGAATTTTAAAGCCTTATGAACCCTGAAGTTTGCATGTGCCCCGATACATGTGTGTCTGCATGTGTGTGTATGGAAGAGATGGCAGTAATGGGGAGTGCTGGAGGATGAGAGGCAAGATAGGGGCACACTCTGGCCTGAAGAAGGGCAGGAGTTTGTCACAATTCACACTCTGTCACAAAAGGTGTGTGAGGCTCTCTTTTTAGCAGGTGTTGTTCCATGTCATTGAGCCTTACAGGCTTATAGTACAAACTTGATTAGTCAGGTTGTTTTACTGCAAAGCTTTACAGTAGTGCTCATCAATCAATGGTCATGGTGGGGAAATAGAAATGCTGAAGGTGCAAGCAACCTGAGATTTTGCTGTGTTTCTTAGATCTACATCCTCCTATTTTCCCTGCATAAAAACCAACTGGTTGAAGTGATTCTACTCTTTCACTTGGAGTGTTGCCTTGCTTTGGTGGGCTGGGAAAGCAGGAAAGTTGAAAGTCATTGCTGTGGAGAATAAATAGTGGTGTCCTATAAAATGTACCAACAAGATTCATGAGGTAACCTAAGAACCATGGCTTCATGGTGGTTTTCTACTATTTCTGAAAGAGTGAGCTCATGGCTGGGAGTCACTGTGGATTAAGAAATGCTCAGATGGCCAAGATTATGACTACCAAAAGTCAAATAGGTTGTTTCAGTTGAGGGGCTGGGACAGGTCTTGGCCTGTGTGCTTGAATTCTTATATCTACTGTTTCATTCTAACTCCTTGAGCTCCTGTACCCAAGTCTTAGCCTCTGGTCTTTCATCATGATTTTGGTCATATGCAATGACAGTGTGTAGTGATTACAGATTTATTTTGAAAAGACAACCTACTGACCTTTATATGAACAGCAGCTTTAAAAGGCTAGAAAAGTCTCTAAGTCAAGCATATATGCTTGGTATTAGGTTTAAATTTGGAAGTGATGCAATGGGTAAGGCTAACCCCATTCTCCATATGTTTTTAGTTATTATCCTGTTTAGTACAGTGTCATTTATATAAGTTTAATCAAATTTATTATCTTTGACAAAGAGGCAAATGCTTGGAATACTAAGTTGTTTTTTAAAGATGAAGTACATAATTAATTTTCCAAACTTGTCTAAAAATGCTTAGCGGTCAGTTTTGCCATTTAGATTTATTTAAACATATGTAAATTTGGCATTTTGAGTAGCAATTAATAAAGTTGCTGTAATTTTATTCTTGGATTTTTCTCTTCCTCTCTGGCTTTTTGAAAAGGTAGTAGGCTAAGCATTAAATTGCTGTTCTAGTTTTCAAAGATTTTGGCTAGTACTTTCTGGGATAATACAATAGTTTATATGAGAACAGTTTCATTATGGATCTTTTAAAGATACAGGGTTTCATTTAACATAACATTTGCTTGTGCTGATTTTAAAGTGTAAATGTTTTATTCTGTTATGGCAATTAATAATAATCTTTTTCTAATGCAAATAAAATTTTGATTTAATTACTTAATTCCCAAATATTCTTTTTCCTAGTGCTCCTTCAACTTCTAGATACATTCCTTTTTTGCATTTATTTTGTGTATAGTATTCATTTATATCAAATAAGTTTACTCTTTGAACAACACTAAGCAACTAACTAACTGTGGGTAATTTAGGACAGGTCATTTTGAAACCTTTCAGGCCTCATTTTCTTCATCTGTAAAATAAAGATGTTGGACCCCAAAATATATGTTTTTTTTTCCAGCTTTAAAATTGTTACTTAAATATCTCTCATCTTTAAACAAATATGACAATTTTCTTGACACTTTTTAGGATATTTATCTACTAGGCATTGTTTGACTTTTTGTGTGTAGGCATCTTATCTGACCTATTTTCAAAGCTTTGTGGATGTAGATGTCTGATATCTCAAAAATTTTAATTGCTCTTAACCTTTAATTTTTAAAATTTTTATAGATTTTTAAGTTTTATTTTAATTACCCAGTGCTCATCACCACAACTGCACTCCTTAATTCTCATCACCTGTTTCACCCATCTCCCTACACACCTCCCTCTGGTAACCATCAATTTGTTCTCTATAGTTAAGAATCTGTTTCTTGGTTTGTCTTTCTCTCTCTTTTTTCCCTTTGCTGGTTTGTCTGTTCCTTAAATTCTACATATGAATGACATCATATGGTATTTGTCTTTCTTGGACTGACTTATTTCACTTAGCATCATACTCCCTAGCTCCAGCCATGTCTTTGCAAATAGCAAAATTTCATTCTTTTTATGGCTGAATAATATTCCATTGTGTATATAAACCATTTCTTTATCTCTTCATCAGTAAAAGGGCACTAGGGCTGCTTCCATATCTTGGCTGTTGTAGATAATGCTGCTACATATATTGGGGTGTATGTATCCCTTTGAATTAGTGTTTTTGTATTCTTTGGGTAAATACCCAATAGTGTGATTGCTGATTCATAGGGTAGTTGTTTTTTGTTTGTTTGTTTTTGTTTTGTTTGTTTGTTTGTTTGTTTAACTCTTTGAGGAGCTTCCATACTATCTTCCACAGTGGCTGCACTAGTTTGTATTCCCACCAACAGTGCAAGAGGATTCTTTTTCTCCACATCCTTGGCAATGCCTGTTGTTTCTTGTGTTGTGATTTAGCCATTCTGACAGGTGTGAGGTGGTATATCATTGTAGTTTTGATTTGCCTTTTCCTAATGATAAGTGAAGTTGAGCATCTTTTCATGTGTCTGTTGGCCATCTGGATGTCTTCATTTGAGATATGTCTGTTCATGTCTTCTGCCCATGTTTTAATTGGATTATTTGCTTTTTGGGTATTGAGTTTTATAAGTTCTTATATATTTTAGATACTAATCTTTTATCAGATATATCATTTTCAAATATTTTCTACCATTCAGTACATTAGCTTTTAGTTTTGTTGATTGTTTCCTTCACTCTGAAGAAGCTTTTATTTTGATGTAGTTACAATTGTTTATTTTTGCTTTTGTTTCCCTTGCCTCAGGAGACCTATTGAGAAAAAAGTTGCTATGGTGTAAGGCAAAGAAGGTATTTCCTGTTTTCTCTTCTAGGATTTTTATGGTTGAAGGTCTCACATTTAGGTCCTTAATCCATTTTTTTATTTTTGTGAAAGGTGTAAGAAAGTAGTCCAGTTTCATGTTTTTGTATGTTGCTGTCCAATCTTCCCAACACCATTTGTTGAAAAGACTGTCTTTTTCCTATTGATATTCTTTCCGCTTTGTTGAAGATGAACTGACCATATGATTGTGGGGTTCTTTCTGTTTTTTCTATTCTGTTCCATTGATCTATATGTCTTGTGCTGGTACCATACTGTTTTGATCACTACAGTTTTGTAATACACCTTGAAGTCCAGAATTGTGATGCCTCCAGCTTTGCTTTTCTTTTTCAAGATTGCTTTGGCTGTTTGGAGTCCTTTTTGGTTCCATACAAATTTTAGGATTGTTTGTTCTAGTTCTTTTAAAAGTGCTGTTGGTATTTTGATAGGGATTCCATTAAATGTGTAGCTTGGTTTGGGTAGTATAGACATTTTAACAATATTTGTTCTCCCAATCCACTAGCATGCAATGTCTTTCCATTTCTTTATGTCCTCTTCAATTTCTTTCATCAGTGTTTTATAGTTTTCAGAGTACAGGTCTTTCACCTCTTTGGTCAGGTTTATTCCTAGGCAACTTATTATTCTTGGTGAAATTACAAATGGGATTTTTTAAAAAAAATTCTCTTTCTGCTCCTTCATTGTTAGTGTACAGAAATGCAACAGAGTTGTGCAGACTGATTTCTTTTAAACTTTTAAGAATTTTTATTTATTTATTTTGAGAGACAGATAGAGCATGTGAGCAGGGGAGGGGAGACAGGGGGAGAGAGAATCCCAGGCAGGCTCTGTACTCAAACAATGTGGAGTTTGATCTACAGTCACAACCTGAGCGGACATCAAGAGTCAGACGCTCAACCGAGTCACCCAGGTACCCCCCATCCCCTCATTTTCAATCTGCAGGTATCTCTAGGTGTAAATCAAGTGTCTTGTAGGCAACTTATAGACAGATCTTGTTTTTTTATCCACTCTGTCATTCTGTGTCTTTTGATTGGAGCATTTAGTCCATTTACATTCAAAGTAATTATTGATAGATATGTATTTATCTCCATTTTATTATTTGTTTTGTGGTTGTTTCTGAAGATTTTCTCTTACCCTTTATTGTATTTCTCTCTTTCATGCTTTGCTGGTATTCTTTAGTGATATATTTGGATTTCTTTTTCTTTATTCTTTCCATACTTATTAGTGGTTTTTGATTTGTGATTATCATTAGAGTTGTATATAACATCTGCATATAGCATCTATATTAGGTTGATGGTTGTTTAATTTTGAACCTATTATTTACTCCTCTCCTTCCCATGTTTTAGGCATATGGTGTCATGTTTTATATTCTTTTATTTTGTGAGTTCCTTGACTGATTATTTACAGAAATGTTCATTTTTACTGCTTTTATGTTTCCTATCTTAATATTGTCTCTTTTGGTCTTCCTTTCCACTCAGAGAATCCCCTTTAGTATTTTTTGCAGGGCTGGTTTAGTGGTCATGAACTCCTTTAGTTTTTGTTTTTCTCAGAATCTCTTTTTCTCTCCGTCTCTTCTGAATTTCAGCCTTGCTGTATAGATTGTTCTTGGATACATGTTTTTCCCACTCAGCATTTTGAATATATCATACCAATTCCTTCTGGTTTGGAAAGTTTCTGCTTAAAGATCCATTGATAAGCTCATGAGGTTTCCTTTGTATGTAACTGTCCTCTTTTGTCTTGCTGCTTTTAACTTTTTTTTTCTTTATCACTATATTTTGCCATTTTAATTATAATACGTCTTTGTGTGGAACTGCTTTTATTGATTTTGCTGTGTGCTTTCTGTGCCTCCTGGATCTGGATATGTATTTTCCCCAGATTAGGGAAGTTTTCAGCTATTATTTATTCAAATAAATCTTCTGTCTCCTTTTCTCTCTCTTCTGGGACTCATAATATGAATGTTATTATGTTTGATGGAGTCACTGAGTTCTCTAAGTCTATTCTTGTTTCGCATAATTCTTTTTTCTCTCTTTTGTTCAGCTTGATTACTTTCCATCACTTTGTCTTCTAGGTCATTAATTTGTTCCTCTGCTTCTTCTAGCCTGCTTCTTCCATCGTGTTTCTCATTTCATTTATCGAGCTCTTTATCTCTTCTATGTTATTCCTTATTGCTGTGTCATGATCTCAATGATGTCCTCCACACTTTTCTGAAGTCCAGTGAGTATCCTTATGATTGTTGCTTTTAATTCTATATCAGGCATGTAACTTATATGTACTTTGCTTAGATTTCTGGCTGTGGCCTTATCCTACTCTTTCATCTGGGACAAATTTCTCTGTCTTCTCATTTGGCTTAATTCTCAATAACTGTATTTGTGCATTAGGACTATGTCTCTTGTTCTTCTGGGTAATGGTATTATGAAGAGTCCCTATAGTGTCCTTTGTTCCCCAGTGCCTGGTGCTTCTGAGGGAAATGTCTCCAATATGTGTAGTGTGTGCTCTGTTGTTATGTTCTGGCTGCTTTATCCTTCAGGCCATTCATCTGCAGAGGCTTTCTTTGCCTACTGTGGGAAGTGTTTGGTCCCTGGCCTGAATGTGGCATGTTTTACTAGATGTGCTCTGGCCTACTTGTGAAAAAAGGCCTGTCACCACTGCTTCTGGATACAAGGCCTTTCACAACTCCTTCCTGTTGGCAGAGGGTTGGGCTAGTCTTCTTCGTGGCCCACCTTGCTGGGACTTAGACAAATGTGACTAGGAGAGCAGTTCTTCTGGAGCATTGTGGGGCAGGGCTTGCTCTAAGTAAGGTAGGTAGCCAGTGTGGGTGCTGTGCTGGTTCCCACAGGTGGCCCTATGCTTGTGCTGAGGGGTGTGAGAGGGATATGGTGCCTGCCAGTTTCTTTGTTCCCAGAAGGGTCCCTCCATGAACATTGCTTCTCTGGGACATACTCTGAATTGAGCAGCTAGCTTCCCCATGGTACACTCCAGATGCTCTATAGATCACTGTTAACAGGCTGTCTATCTTTGAGCTGTTTGCTCTGCCTTTTCTCAAAGGTCAGCCCCAATGTCCTTGGAGCTCTTCCGGAGCCCAAAGTGCTGACCTTTAAAACCCCAGGCTTTAAATTCCACTGGTTGCAAGAACTCAGGCAATTTGGGCCCCCTCTCTTTCCAATCCAGGGCGTTCGCTTTCCCTATATGCTAGTCTGTATCTCACTCTTCTCCATGACCTCAGTTCCCTCATCACTGCAGCAGCCATGATCTGTTTCTGTCCCAAGAAGCATCTCCATACCTCCTACCTTCTTTGATGTGGCTACTTTTCTACCTTCAGTTGTGGAGTGTGTTCTGCTAGTCTTCAGATTGAGTTCTGTGGGTATTTAGGATGACTTGATAGTTATCTAATTGTATTTGTGGGATGAGATGTGCCTAGGGTCCTCCTACTCTGCCGCCATCTTCTCTCAACTCAAATTGCTTTTAGCCTTGTGTGAACAGTTCCACACAAATGGAGAATATACAAATATTTGTGAAATGAATTGATGAGTTTTCTCCACAAAGCAATTTCAATTTCAATTTCAATTTCAATTTCAATTTAAAAAATTGCTGGATTACTAAGCTTTCACCTTTATTTGTACAGTAACTTTTAAAAACTGAAATATTAGAATTTAACTTTTTAGGCTCATGAGTTAATTAAGATAACATTAACTTTTAATATTGATGAAAATGAAAATGTCTGCAAGGTATCACTTGTGATCATCGAAGTTCTGGTTGGTATGGCTATGTGCCTTGAAATGATAGAATTATAAAATGGTAGAAGCTTTATCAATGTGAATCCTTGTAGGACAAAAGTAAACAGAGTCCTTTCTTTTCTCCCTCCTACCCCCCAATTTGACAGGGTCTGAAGTAGATACAGTTAGATAGGTAGCATAAGGCAGAAATAAGTTTGTTGTTGGTTTCTTTTAAAGCCACTGATTCTTTTTGTTACTATAGCAAACGTTAGCCCATCTGACTATTTCAAGCTGTAAATTGAATGAAAATAATTTTATACTTAAAGTTATAAGCAAAACACTTTATAAATTGAAATGTTTCATATTCTGTTATGAACCTCCACTAGGCTTTTGTGAAAAGCTTAATCGAAACACTTGAGTAAAATTTAGCTCAACTTTCACATACTGTTTTCATAGAGTGAAAAGTAATACTGCTTTTGATACAGCTGCAAAGTAAATTATTAAAGAAACATTTTTAGAATTGTGTTACAATAGAGATAATAGAAAATCTCTGGTGGTGTGAATACTTGTTGGATATATTTTTATTTAAATTCATTTTCACAGGTAAGAACCAGGCTCAACCATTTCCTAAATTCATTACCATATTTATTTACCACTAGTGATTTTCAAGTCAGTTATTAATTTTTTTATAGAAAATAGGTTTTAGTATATGTAAACAGACTGCATTTGAAATTTCTTTAGTTTTAATTTCAGATTTTCAATGCTTCTTCCCCAAAGGAAAACATATTATAGAGAGTAAGAAATTTAAGAAAACTGTCTGAAAGTCTTTTGCATGCCAACTACTGCTTTCATAAGACACAGAAGTTACCAGCACAGACCTCACGGCTGGAAGCCTGTGTTCAAATTTCAGCTCTATCATTTATAAGCCTTCTGATCTTGGGCAAGTTACTTTTTCTCCTTGTGCCTCAGTTTCCTCGTCTGATAAAAGGAGATAGTAATCTTAAATCATAGGGCTTATGCATTACTATATGTAAAATGCTTAAAGCAGTATCTGCCATGTAGTAAGTACTCAATAATTATTGTTTTTTCTTGGTAAACATTCAAATAAATTTTCTTTTATGTGTAAAAATGCATCTATTAGGAGGAATTTTCTATTATTGGAGAAATTTATCAACAAATTTTCATTTACTTTGCTATGTGATACTCTGCTTTTTCTTTTTTTTTCTTTTTTTTCTGTATAGAGTTGTTTTTCTATCCCTTATTTCTTTGTCACATTTTGTTATCTTCCTGGTACTTAATCATGCATGTATACTGTAAACTATATTTTCAATTTATTTTTGTTGATACCAGTGACCTATGAGATTAGTTGCCTCTAAATAATTAGTACTATGACCAGTCCCCTTCATAATACTAAAAATCTATAAGAGTAAAATTTGTTTCTAGAATCATAAAACATATTTCCAATCCAAAGTATATAAGTGAAACATCAGTCAAGATAAAATCTAGATCAAGCAAACATTTATTAATGCACTCAGCACTTGTTAGGTGCTATGGAAAATAAAAGTGATATAAAGACAGGACTCATGCTCACCAGGAATTTATAATATAGTTCAAGGATTATCAATAATAAACATGAAGCAAACAGAGACCTCTATAAGATAGGTTAGAAACAAATCATTGTTCTTATAAAAGTGACACAGAAATTTTGGTAAGGAAACATCACTTTAGGCTGAAGAATTTATAGAAGCTTCAAGAAGGAGCTTCCAAATGTAGATATTCCAAATAATCTATTAACATTTAGCTTAATCCATACACTGCTCCTGTAGCACAAAAAAGCAATCAGCTTAAGGTACAGCTGTACTGCAAAGCACAGACTAATAAATCTTTAGGGGTCTTCATTATTGTTATCATATAGAGCTGATAGAAAATGATGGAACAGGGGTGTGGAAATATCCCAGGAGAATGGATTGCACAAGAGAGGAGATGCTGGAGCCAGGCCTAGATAGAGGGGTGAGACCAAGTTAGGGAGTACGTAAGGGGTTGACTAGTTGCTATGGGCTGGGTAGAGGGGTCTGACATTTAGACTGAAGCCCTTAGATAAGCCATATTGTGCGATGGCTGACCTTTAAGTCTTGGGACTCTGTGTAGTTTCTCAGAATATCATCTGTGGCTCCTGGATTATATATAGAGAGGATTTCATTATGATCACATTGATAATGTGATTTAGAATATAGTGATTGTGACTTAAATTCCTAAAATGAAATTATAATGTAGGAATATTTAAAAAAATATATATATATATTAATATTTGAGAAATAAATTACAGTAGCCTTCTATTAGTAACTGGTGAAATCTCACACTTGATTGAATCGCTACTATGAGCATAGCGAGGCACGAAGACTTGTGTTCTGGAAACATTAATCTGACATCATTTTAAAAAAGGATTATAAGGGAGAGAGAGAGAAGAGTGTCAAGAAGAGGGGTAGGGGGAATAGCTGTGTGCATAGAGAGGGTGTGGCAAGTCCAAGATACTTGAAATTGTGAATCAGCGAAGCTATTTTGTCAAAAGTCTCTATTTTTCTGCTAATTTCATGAGGAAAAATTTTTCCTGAAAATAAGATTTCAAAAGGAGAGTGGCATTTGCATTAGGCATTTAATAGGCTTAGGTGGGGAAGGAGGGTGACAGAAGATAAAGGGAGAATAAGAAAAAGGGAAAGAAAAGGAACTTCAACCTTCCCGTTGTTCAGGTGGGAGGTCTCCGAGAGCAAGTCAGCCCGACCTGCTTTAGAGTCCGACTCATGCCACCGCTTCTGCATTTCCCACATCCTAACAGTGCAAAACTCATTGGACTTTGGAAAAGAGTGTCCCAGTAGAGTCACTCTGCAACAAATTGTGAAAACAGATGTGAAATTTCTTCTTTGTCTGACAATGGGGAAAGATTGTCATAGAAAAGTGGACTGGGAAAATATTTCTCAATAATGCTTGAGCAAAACTAGAATGACTTCACAGATTAGTAGGACATTTGTAGGACAGTTTCTTTTTAAAATTTTTTCTTGCTGTATGTAATAACTAAGTCATGTGGTGGTCAGGATGATACATTTATTGACCTGTTCAAATATATCAAAGTGACCAGCTGATAGTTTTTCTTGGTTTTTATTTCCCACTAACCTCATTGTAGTCATTGTAGATATAATAAAAAAAAGAAGAGCTGCTTTCTTTCCTAGTTTGGTATAAACCTTGACCCTGGGCATGTAGGCAAATGGCAAATTTCAGGACTGAATTACCCCATTTGCATGGGTTCTGATTTTTGTCACACTCTACATGAGAAATTGATAAGTGGAGGTTGACAGGAAGCTGGGTGATTTCTAACTTTTAAAATAGGCTCATTAAGCACAACATCAACTCAAATCTGCACACTTTGTTCCTGTGTGGCATGGCTGCTAATTATTCCCTGCTGACTGAATCAGTTATAAGAGAGCAACACAGCAAGTCAAAAGTTGGGAAGTTCCTAGAAAAAGCTGTTGATGAATATCAATTTGTACTGTGTTCACAGTTAACTTTCTTATTAGCCAATTCTAAACTTGCAACATTATATCCCTTGATCAAAAGAATGTCAGTGGACAAGTGTCTCCAGCTGATAGGACATTGCACTCCAGTGAAGGAGATGGACGCTACCCAGGCACTCAGATGAAGTTTGATTGGAATGAATGTGAGTCCCAAGATGACTAATCCTACTTCCCAGCCCACCCAGCCTAGTTCATGTTCACCTTTCTGCCACTGTATACTCAGGAATTACTCTACCTTTTTTTTTTTAATTTTAGAGAGAGGGAGCACAAGTGGAAGAGAGGGGCAGAGGGAGAGAGAGAGAGAGGGAGAGAGAGAGAGAGAGGTGGGGAGATCTTTAGCAGGTTCCATGCTCAGCATGGAGCCCAACTGGGGGTTGGATTCCACGATCCTGGGATCATGACCTGAGCATGGAACCGCACTCATCAAGAGTCAGACACTCAACTGACTGTGCCTGGGTGGCACTCCAGTTTCTACTCCACTTTCTTTTCTAAGTCAGATCTTTTCCTGGCCCATCATGGCTTGAGCTTGAGCTATAAGCTCTGTATAAAGGGGGGAGAACTTTATGGTGAAGTTATTTATCCAGTACTCCTTGATACTCCCCGATCGGGTGTTTGGAATCAATGAATGAGAAAACTTTCATTTCAGTTGGTTGACTTAGTGCTAATAATGACAAGGCTGCCATTTATTGATCATCTACCCTATACCAGGTACTGTGTAGAATTTATCATGCATTCTCTTTTAATATCCACCATAACCCTTTGTAATAGTTGTTATACTTCTCAGTTTACAGATGAAGGCACTCACTGAAACTTATAGAATACAGGTATTGGAATACCACACAGGTACTCACTGTTGATCCTAGGATTAGAAACTTTATTTCTCTGAAGCTAAGCCTGTGCTGTTTATGTAAAATGGTGTTAAGTCTGAAACAAGAACTTTTTTCAACAAGTTGCCCACTGGGAAAGAGGTCTCTCCAGGATTTAAAACTGTACCTTGCAACCAACTGTAGCCCAGCCTCTGATAAATCTAGACTTTAGACATAGTAGGATAAAGCAATTAAGAAATAAACTGGCTTGTAGTTTTACCCCACAGGATTGGGATGTATCGCTCTTCTTCCTACCTCCAGAAGGCAGCCATGTGTGATCTCAGTTTGCCTTGATTCAGGGTTTTAAATTAAAAGGCTTTTGTTTTTTAAAGTCTGGGTTCAGTGAAGGAGGAGCTGGGTTAATAGAGAGGTGACTCATAGGATTAAGGGAGCAGAAAAGTAGCTCAACTCAACAGTAGAAATAGCTGGAGTGTGAGTGCTTTGTGCTTGCATTTTGGCAGGCAGTGGGAAGGAAGAGACACTTCCTGCTCCAGCTCCCTGAAATCCTTTGGAGGCGATAGGGCCAAGAGCATCTCGGTGTCAGCAATGATGGGCTGAAATCCAAGGTCCCCCTGCAGTTTTCCAGCATTGTGTACCAGTTCTAATGTGGGTGTGCCCCCAGGTAATAACCATCGATGGTTTTGATTTCTTGATTTTTTGATTTTGAGAAATAAATATAACATCTCTTACATCTAGCATATCAGAACCAAATTGTACTTATAACTATAAAGGGTGTGTGCTCAACAAGGGTGATATTATTCCCAAGGTGATGCAAATTAGTTCTTGGAAGGGGTGAGAAAAGTACTACTCCTTTTATAGATAAGCCACAGATATACATGCAGTACAGAAATAGCTATATAGTATATCTGTGGTATATCATGAGATTAGGAAAACATGTTTAAAAATATCTCTTTCCAAAGAGGTGTGAAAATGAAAATAAATTGAGAAACACTGCTCTAGAGTCTCAGATTCTTAGAGAAATATCCAAAGTTACAAGGGTCGGAGAGGAAGATTTGGGGTGCCATTTAGGAAGATAGATGTATAATACCTGCAGGAACAGAAGTAAGTGGGAAGAAGGACGAATACACAAAGCATCATAAAAAATATATATATTTTTTTACTGTTTACTGGGTAAAAACTCACATACATAAAACAAATTAAGTTCATTTCTTTAACCTAGGACATATTGTTATCAGCTCTTTAAAATGTCTCTGCAAATGTCAGGAAACAGAAGTTCCCCAATTACTCATGTTCAATACATTCTCTGTCACATGCAGAATTTGCCTATTTTGGGGCATGAAATCTAAGCACGGGCAATGTAGCTTTAGGTGTCCTTTCTTTCCCACAGTCATATATAGTACAGTCCTACACTGTTTGCTCCCTCCAAAAATAATTGCTATCAGAATCCCTAGAAAGTTAAATTAGTTGGTTTTAAGTTGTCTTCAGATTGCAAAAGGACCACATAAGGATGAAATACTTTGGTTCTTTTTTTAGGTTGTGGCTTAATTTAAATTCTCTACGTCAGTGGTTCTCAAACTTCAGCTGCATCCTAATCACCTGAAGGTGATTGCTAAATCATCTTGCTAAAGCTCAGGTGGCTTTCTGGGCCTTACCCACAGTGTTTGGGTTCAGGAGGTCTAGGGTGAAGCCCAGTGAATCACAATTCTAATGTCGATGCTGCTGTTTGGGGACCACACTTTGAGAAACACTGTCCTGGATTAATGGGTTCCCTAACTGCAGGTCATCAGAATCACTGAGCAGCTATTATAAACTATGTATTCCTGGGTTAACCTCTTGAGAATCTGAGTCAGTGAGTCTACTAGAGGTACTCAGATTTTATACATTTTCATTGTCCTTCAGATAATTCTGATAACCATTTGGGCTGCGAATTTCTCTTCCATGTGGCTCTCCTCAGAACTCTCCTCTGGCACTGAAGGCTGACTGCCCTTTGGTTCTTCGTTTGTAGAATAACTTCGCAGGGCAATGTATTGCTCCCAGTGGGTGATGCAATTTTGTAGTTTCATTTATTAATACCGTCATTCTTATAAAGTGGATGTTGATTGCATTCTTGAGATCTCAGGAAAAAGAGCAGGTGTTTCTTTTTGGAGGTTGGTTTATGAAATTATACTGCCCAGAGACATATATTAATTAGATCATTTATGAAGAAAAATATGAAAAGCAAAATTCTGGGTTCTGTGTTCCACTGTTCAAAGAAATCAAATAATGGGAAATGTTTAATAGTTTTCTAATTAATAATACATTAGAAAAATGTATAATATTTTACTTATAACTTTGGACTAATTTTTATGCAAATCTTCCCTTTGAGTTGGGTCAGGAGAACCCAAAGCACTGGTAAAATTTTACTAGTATTTTGGAAAATTGAATGTGGTTGCTTAGGATGGTAGTATTGATATTTGTGCTTGAAGAAAATAGAATTTTTTTAACATAATATGATTTTCTTGGGCTTCTTTTGAAAGTGATTTCTAAGACCAGATTAGATGATTAAAGCCAAGATCTCTTTCCCTGAAGAAGGGGCAAGAACCACATTAATCAATCAGTTAGTAAATCGATTGATCTATTTAATCTGTATCTTTTCATTGAAAATACCTAGTAGCCCCCATATAGACCTTTGAAAAAATCTTTCTAGGGAATTTGCTGATTTGTCTGAATTCAGGATGTTTTAGCAAACCCAATCTGGGGAGGAACAGTGATTTGTGCTGTGCAAAGACAAGGGAGTTTTGAGAGATTGTATTAGGCTGGGATGGTGATATTGGATCAGCTAAGCCTTTCTCCCTATAAACTTAAGGACTGGAGAATACTTATGATGCAGGGACCACACACTAATCATTCTGGAATTAGTTACAGATCCTCAAAGTACTACTAGGTCAACAGCTGGAAAGGATGCTTACCAGAGAATCATGGATATATAATCACTTAATTATTACATTTCTGGATGTGTGAAATTATCAATTATTTGTCACATTTCATTTCTGAGGTCAAAGACTTCAGCAACTCCCTTCACTTTATTTATTTTCTTTAAAGTTTACTTATTTAGGGGGGGGGAGCAGGGACAGGGGGAGATGGAGTGAGAGAATCCTAAGCAGGCTCCACACTGTCAGTGCAGATCCCATCATGGGGCTTGAGCTCAGGAACCGCAAGATCATGATCAGAGCTGAAGTCAGAGGCTTAACCTGCTGAGCCACCCAGGTGCCCCAACTCCCTTCACTTTAAAGAATAAGCAATTCCACAGCAAAGTTTGAGGCATGGTAGGCTGCATGAAGAATCTCTGGCATTCTAATAAATTTTTTATTGTTTTGTAGGCTACTGTGAATACCAATTTTATTACAGATTATTGCTGATAGGTATTTTTCTACATTATCCATCCATTCATTCTTTCCAATAATTGTGAAGTATAAATGCCTGCTTAAAAATATCTATTGATTTAATGTAGCCACTAATGTATAATCTCTTTAACCTTCACCAAAGTGACACCCTGGAAGCAATGACTGACCCTTTACTCACATATACAGATATCCATTTCTTTCATTGGGAGATATTTATTTCATGGTCAAATGCAGTGACTCATTAAAATATATACTGGATTTCCATTTATTCTTTAGACTCCAAGGTGCTTGGTGGTCCCACTGCGGAGCTGTGACAGCTCTGTAATTTCCCTGCTCTGGGGTTCTGAGTGGGAGTGTGGTCTCCTTCACTTTAAAACCTGTAGGAGAAGGGGGTCAGAGGATGTAGAGATAGAGAATAGGGAGAATAAACAGTAATGCACTGATTGTGAAGAAAGCTGATGTGGGAAAGTGAGGACAGGTGTAATTGAGAGAGGAGTATCAACCAAAGACTATTTCCTCCAAAGAATAATGGTGAAAGCTTTTCTCTCTGATTCAGAATGGGTGCAACCCTTTGAAGGAAGAGCTGGGGGAGATTCTTCAATAGTGAAACATCAACACTGAAAACTTTCTCAATTAGATTGAACCCAATCTCAACATGCTAAATGAATGCACTTTCTTTCTAGGGTATGAAAACCAAATAAGCATTTCCTAGGAATGCGGAGCTCAGAGTGGAATTTAACATAAGCTTATCCATCATATATTTTCATGTCTGTCGGTGTTAATGCTCTCTGTCCTTCTTAAAGCAGAGAATGTCAGAAACCCAGACAAGTGTCATTTGATCACACACTTATCTTGGTGCATTGTCACCAGTGAGTGTTCTGTAAGTGCTCCTTGGGTGGTGTTTTCAACACAAATGGTTATTTCAAAAAGAAGTATGTAATAGGAATGGTCACTGGTTTCAAGCAGGGGACCATTTGCCGTAATTATGTCTTCTTATTAAATATGTGATAGGCATCAGAGACACAAATTTCTTGTGCCTAATAACTACAAAGGATCTTTGATAATAAGCCCCAGCCTGCACTTTCAAAAGTTTCTATTTTAGTGGGAAAAAGGGAACACAGGCAAATCACTATCCTGAGAGACTTGAAAAATGGCTGAGTTGACTCATTCAAATGGGACAGAATCTTAGATCTCTTATCTTTTGATGGCAGACAGAGGATGGAGGATTGGAGAAAAGTGTGGGAAATGAATCTTTAATTTTCCTGATGAGGTTATACAAATAACAACAGTAGACTTTACAATGAAAGTCAGAAATGTTAACCCAAGTGGACACTTGGAAGGCCAGTGTTTTTTCTTAAGTACCCTTGGGTTCTACAGTGTTCTTTCTTCCACACCATGGCATATCTTTCCTGTTCAAAGGGCTCCCTTTGGAATTAATAAAACATTCATTTAACTGTACCATAAGTCATATATGTTTCCCAAACATGAGAAGACATGACTGAACAGATAGCTAGATGGCTAAGCAGAGTAAGAAGATATCTTGGAATTGAATTGCAATTGTAAATATTGTTTGTTATGATCAAAACTCCCACAAAACATCAATTAATTTTAGATAATTACTACTTGGAGACTACATAATTGCATGTTTCCCTCCAGAGTCACCTTGCCTTTGTGCAGAGTATTTAATTGGCATGCAGTTAACCTGAAAGGGAAGGGCACTTATAGTAGAATTAAAGACTGTAGCCATATGACATTCTAAATCGAAATATGTGAAGCCACTGAGATATTTAATCATAGTAGTTATTATATCTTTGGAATTAAATCCAGTAGGAGAAAAAAGTTTTAGTTTCAGGATTACATACAAGTCTCCCTTCTCAGAATGTAAAAGAGCTGTATGTGTGCAAATCAGAGGACCAGTCTTGAAGGTGAAAGAGTTTTCCATTCACCCTGGAATTGTGGAGACACCTAACTTGGGGGATTTACATAGAAAACTTGCCCAGCAGAATGCCCAATGTTCTCAACAGTGTAGTGGTCAAGACAGAGGCTCTGGGACCCAATCCTATGGGCCTGAAACTTTGCCTTTTCACTTATTTGCTGAGCAAACTACCTCCTTTTTCAACTTTAGTTTCATCACCTATAAAATGGGAATAATAACAGTAAAATGGAAATAATAAAATATCTGCTTGGGAGCATCGGTAGGGATTTTTATGACCTAAATTATGTAAAATGTTTAGCGTAGTGTCTTATATTTGGTAAATGTTTGAAAAATGTTTATTGTATTTAGTTTTGCGATGGTGATTTCTTCCCTAAGACATATACTGTAAGATATAAACTAACTCAAATTTTGCTTCAGTTGTGCTGTCTCATTCTCCATTCAAAGAAATTTAGTTTGAATTAGCCACATATGCATTATGCATTATAATGATCCTTAACTAGAATGACATGTTTTAAAAGCAGTTTTATCTTTGCATTTTTTGATAATTTAAATATGTAACCAAGTGCATCTACTATGTCCACCATAAAAATATTCATTGAAAGGCTCCATTTAAAAAGCACAAGGTAGGGGCACCTGGGTGGCTCAATTGGTTTAGTGTCTGGCTTCAGCTCAGGTCGTGATTCCCAGGGCTCATGATTCTGTGTTGGGGTCTGTGCTGATAGCTCTGAGCCTGCAGCCTGCTTCTGATTCTGTCTCTGTGTCTCTCTCTGCTCTCAAAAATAAATAAACATTAAAATACAAATAAAGATAAAATAAAAAGTACAAGGTAAGGGCACCTGGGTGGCTCAGTTGGTTAAGCATCTGACTCTTGATTTCAGCTCACGGTTTGTGAGTTCAAGTCCTGCCTTGGGCCTGTGCTGACAGTGTGGAGCCTGATTGGGATTCTCTCTCTCTCTCTCTCTCTCTCTCTCTCTCTCTCTCTCTCTGTTTTTGTTCCTCCCCACTTATGCTCTGTCTCTCAAAATAAATAAATAAGCTTTAAAAAGGTACAAAGTAAATTTTTTTTTGATCATTAAAATTGTTCAAAGTCTGTTCAAGGGTTCCTTTGTCAAATTCTATGTGCAAGATTCTATTTGAGTAGTTTGGATTTAAATTTCTGTCCTATTTTAAAAGGCAACATTCTACATCCCTTAAAGTATATATTTTATTGGACATTCCTATCCAAATTTAAAGAGAATTTCTTTTTTTGAATTTTTCAGGTCTATATATATGGAACAAACAGGTTGTAGGATAATCTCCTATCACCCTTAAATTTATTATTGCCTAATAAGAAAGTTCACAGTAATCACAGGACTATGAGCAAGTCCTTGCTTGTCTGGACAGAGTTAAATGTCATGATATGCATCTGCAGTTACCAATGCTTGTACAAACCTGGTGTCTTAACATTATGTCAAGAATCCATGTAGGTACGAATGGTCTTCTATAGACTAGAGAACAATTCACAAGGGCACAAAGTGAGGCTGTATTCTACCCCTTTTTTATTATTTTTTGAAGTTATTTATAATTATTAGACTTCTGGGAGATATGGAAGCATGACCATACATCATAAAGTAGCTGGTATGGTTTAATTGTCATGCACCAGGAAAGGCTTCAATAAATGACTGGTCCTATTAACTCACTGTTTCTAAAGGAATGATATAAGGTCTACTGTCATATTTCCTGGAATCTAAGATGCTGTTAATTGTAAATTTCACTGAAGATTTAATAACAGGTTTTAAAAATAAATATTGTATTTGATTTTCCAACAAATAAAAGACCTTCTCACTTAAGAAACATTAACTAACATATGAGCAATCACGTAAATGTATTTTACAACTGATCAATGAGCAGATGGGGCTTGAGGAGTTCTTAAGGGCCTCTGGGAATACTGCTTGACAGACCCATGCCAAGAGGCCATCTCTGCCCTGGAAAGTACTTACTTGGGTAGGTCTTTACTGCACTGATCACCAAGGTGAACTTAAAGGGGTGATCTGGATGCAAACATATTAAATGCTGAACTTCTTTGTAGGGTTGGGAGCATTCCATGCCTCCCAGAGAACCTGAGTGGGTGGGGTGGGGATGTACCAATGGTATACACTAATACAAATTATAAAAATCTTACATTTAAGCTTAGATAATAAAATTAACACTCACAAACTAGAGTAAAATAGAGTAAACTTTGAAAAAACTTCTATTTTTTTATGTCTCAAGTGGGGACTATCAGTAGAGAAGACTGTGGTAGAAATACAAAAGTGAAAGAGAAAATATTAAGAAAGATATGGAAAAGGTTGGAAAATGTGGAATCATATTTGTGATAAAAAAATCTACTGAACTGGAGCAGAGAAATATAAGGTTTGGTACACAAAAATAAATACAAGGCAGTGATTTTAAAAAACACAGGCCATTCAGTAAGACAAGATGCCAAAGAGAAATGTCCATATTTTGGAGATCACAATAGTAAGATAAATCGGAGTCAGCCAAATAAATCAAAGGCTGCCTGAGACTGTCTTATACAGCCGTGAAGACACCTGTTCCTATTAGCGATATTATAATGAGAGAAATGACATAGAAATGAAGAAGATAGTCATTAGGGGTGAAATTACATAAGGCTGAGTTAGCTCTGCCTTCAGGGAAGGTTTCACAATTAGTCTGGGACACAGGGTGAGAGTCCCAGGTCATCATCTCCACGTTGTGAAGACCATAGGACTAACTTTTCTCAGAGGCTTCTGTGCATTGCTTAGGTTATAAGGATTTGTGTCAGGTTGCTGTCATGATGGATTTTCTTGCCATGAGCAGCCATTAAGGCTTGCTGAACCCATTCAAAAAGATAGGTGTAGTCATAAGAGTGAGCAGCCAGATCTGTCTGAATTTAATCCTCTACTCCCTTCCCCATCCTCGACATCTGCAAAATAATTTTCTCTAAGTTACGGTTTGACATTCTGTCTTGGTTTACACTGAGGAATGCTATACAAAATAAAATTTTAAAAACTAAAACCTATTAGGCATATACTATAGGGGTGATACTAAATAGATTGCCTTTTATATCCCCTAATGTCCCTTGTTTTAAGGCCTTTGGAAAAAAAATCTTTGAACTTCTTTAAATTCTCCTTTTTACATGACAAAAAAGAAAAAAAAGAGAGAAAGAGAGAGAGAGAGAGAGAGAGTCACGTATCTGATTTTCTTTCTCCATTTTTTAGAAGCTACCCAGATGCTTGGAGACAAAATTTTAGCTCAATTTTAATAATAGCATAGAATATATATGCAAGTCTAATCTTTCTTTTGGTTTTGATATTCTATCATAATTTATAATTTCCCACACCCTGATTTTTTTACTTATTCCTATTTTAGTGGAAGTAATCTTGAGAACTGTTTCAAATAATCTGTAACAAGGCCTATTATATATAAATATGGACAATAAAGTATATATAAGAAATTAAATACATTTTGTTTTTGCTTTTTCAATTTTAGTTTTGTTTGGTTTAGTGCGATCTGATATGGCGAATTGTTAATGTGTTAGTTACACACACACACGCACACACACACACAAAATGTGTGTACCAGAAAAGTAGGAAGTGGGATGTTAGAAAGACAGAAACACTAGCAGGTAATAATGTCTGCTTGATGGAATGAATAAAATTTTGGTAATGTAGTGCAATTTTAAAGTTATTTATGGGATTATATAGTTGATTACTTTTGTGTCTTGCTCCTCTTGGACCTTAAAAGTGTTTTCACTGGCTACATAGCATGTTATTCCTTGTTAATATAATCACCTCTGTGAATTAACCTCTCTTTTTCATAGGGGAAATGAAACTTCTAGCTAAGATCTCCAAAATAAACCTTGATGGATCATGAAGAAAGGATGAATCATGAGGAAGGGGACCTATATATTTCTTACCAGCTCTGAGAAAGGTAGTATCCCAATAAATATGAAGGTCCGGGGTAAAAAAAAAACAAAAGCCATAAATATATATTACTCAAACAATTCTCAGTTAAATGCTTTATGGAGTCTTGTCAGGTTAAATGGAATTTTGGGGGCCCATGCTCTTATTCAAAGAGTGGCCAGGTGGCTCACCCGCTGTCTCACAGTGTGCTGGTGACAGGACTGAGAGACTGCATTCAGGCCCATGTTCTTGTCATTTCACCCCTAAACCAAACATGGGAGACACTACACTTCTAACTTTGGAAATGATAGTCATTCTCTTTATGTGGGCCTGTGTAAATGTTCTTAGGGACTTGGAAAATAAAACTGAATTTGAATTTTGTGTCTATTTGGATAATTTAAGGTTTATCTGACTCATCCTTATGACAAAGTTTTTCAAAGAATGTATATTTTATGGAGATTTCTGACTGATGAAATATTCAGCTGTTTTTAAGTCAGTAAACATCACTCTTAGTCACTAGCATAGAGTTAAGAAAATGGACTTTGGAGCCAGACAGATTAAACTTGAATCCTGATTCCTCCATTTTAGTAGCTGTGTGACCTCGGTCAAGTTTCTTAACCTGTCTGTACATCAGTTTCTTCATCTGTATACTAAAGATCATATTAGGAACTACCTCATTTCATGAATTAATACTCATGAGTTAATTACTCATTAAATGAGTTAATACATAAGGACTTCAAATAGTACCTGGCACAAAATAAGCAGTCAGTAAACATTGGCCTTTATTTCTCTGCTTTGTTTTTCTACTTTTGATTTTTAGATTGGTATATGCACAGATTCCCACATGTTTTACTATCTTTGAATAGAAAATATGGTATATAAGAGAATATAAGTGAGCAAAAAAACCATTCAAAGGAACATAAAGGTCATCTAATTTGAGGAAATATTCAATTGATAAAGGTCTACCATAGCATTCTACCAAGTGTTCATTCTAATTGTGCTTAAACTTTAAAAGGTGATGAATTCACCTCTTCCTGAGGCAGTCCATGCCATGTGGACAATTTTATTAAAAAGTTACCCATGTATTGAACTGAAATCTATCTTTCTCTAGCTTCCATTGGTTTTAGTTGTTTACTTTGGAATGGCACAAAAAAAATTTAACTCTCCTTTCAAATGGCAGCCTCTACTAACTATTTGAAGGGAGCTTTCACTTGATATCAACTCCTCCCATTTTCTTCCTTAAAGACAAATGAATGGTTGAGACACATGATTTCAAATGTTCTTCCTCTCTCTCTCTCTCTCTCTCTCTCTCTCTCTGTGCTCCTTCCCCCAACATTATCTCATCTATAATAGTTTTTATCAAAAATTGATACATACAATTTTTGCCCTGATTGTGTTCCAGGATCCAAAGTCCCTTGCATGTTTTCTAGATGGTGATTGATGGAAAAATAAGTTAATTCTGTAGGGAACTTTTCTTTTTGCAGAGAACCTCATCAACTGCATAGACCCTTTTGAAAATGGTGACATATAATCTAAAACATCTGATGCGTGTAAGACATTAGAAACATGGGATCAACTTTTGGCCTCAATGTCAAAGAAATGGAAATATTAACACACAAGTCTCTTCATCCATTGATTGTGAACTTGATAACTTTATCTCTCTTGAGGTCCCTTAAAAATCTGAATTTTTGCTATTTTGATTTCTCTTACCGTCATTAGATACAGGTCAGAAAGAATTTCGGTTGGCCAAGTATGTGTATCCCCTCATGCAGTCAATGGATTATAATATCAGAAGTTTGGGCCACACTTTTATTGTAATGAAGGATGTTAATACTTAACTCATCCGTGTTTTAGTGTGCAAGTTATTTTAAATAAGATGTGTGTAGTGCTTAGTGTAATGCCTGACAAAAAGTAGTTACTTAGTAAATGAAAAGTAATGGGACTGATAAATTTTTAGTACAAAAGGAAACCCCATTATATACTAGTTTTTGTAATGTTCTAGACATTACAAAATATTTCAGAACTCTTCCTGAGTATGGTATATTATCCAAGAAGCCCGAAATGTAGAAGTCCTCTGTTATTCCCAATCGTTTATATTATGGAATTTCATTTTCCAGAAATAGTCATTGTTGATGATTTGGTATGTATTCTGTCCTTCCAAACATTTTGTTTTATTAAACAGGTGTATGGATATGTATATTCACAACATGAATAGTTATACATATAAATGACTACATATATATGTGTTTTTTTTTACAAGTGGAATCGTGTTATATATCATTTTGCAATCCCCTTTATTCACTTAATACACCATGGATGTGTGTCCATGGCTAAAAATTGACACACCTCACTTTTTTAATAGCCACACAGTGCTCTATTGCATGGATGTACTGTGCTTTATTTAATAATCCCTTAAGGACAGATATTTAGAATGTATCCATTGACTTGCTAATGTAGTAATTCAACAAAAAACATCCTGGACAAATATTTTTGCACACTTAGATAAGCCTTGACGCCATAGTCTTTAAAGTGGAATTACTAGGTCAAAGGGCAAATATGTTCAAATTTAAATAGTTATTGCCAAATTGACCTTCAAAAATTTGTACCAAAGTGCACTTTCACTCCCAGTGCATTAATTTCTTCTTTCATTCAACAGAAAAGTTTCTATTATTCCTACACTGTCACCAGTATGTGCATTATCAGGTTTTAAAATATTTTTTTGCCCATTTGGTTAGTGAAAAATGATAGTCTACTGATGTTTTAATTTGCATTCTAAAACTATGAGTCAAACTGAGCATCTTAAGCTTGTTGGCTATTTGTATTTCTTTTTCTGTGAACCCGCCAGACGAATTCATTGTCTATTGTTCTATCAGATTGCCAATCTTTTTCTTATTGATTTAAAAATCATTACCATATTAGGGCTCTGTTGCAAAATTTGTCTCCTAGTTGGTTGTTTAGAGGGAGGTCACCCATTTGATGATTATTTGATTATATGAAGCAGCATTGCTACCATGGAAAGAGTGCTGGACTTAGGGTGTGAATGAGTCAGTTCTTGTTCTGGCTCTGTCACTTGTTCCATGACCTTGTTTTTTTTCATCTGAAAAATGAGGATAACTAACACCTGCCTGTCACTAAATGTGATAATGTACATGAAGACATTTAGTGGACTCTAAAGTGCTTTGCAGATATCATATGTTGTTATTTTTATATCTTTGGAAAGATTCATGTGAGAAAAGAAAAGATTTTTGCTTTTAATCCTTAAACTCTGGTTTCTTGCTTCATGAGGCCAAAGCCAACCCCTTTACATATGGCAAATTTAAAAGTATTGACTTCAGATTAAGGACAAGTTGTATTAAGTTCTTTCTACTCTGTATTGGTCAGGTCTCATCTGGAAAGCTGAGCTCATGTCTGGGGACTGCGCTTTAAAGAGAGTGCTGTTGTTCTGGCCAGCGCTGGGTGAGAAGGTGCCAGGAAGTAAAGGGCCTGGAAACCACATTATTAAAGCCTAGGAAAGCTTATTTTGGAAAAAGGTAAATTACAAATATTTAATATTTTTCTTTAACATTTGAAAGGCTGCCCTGGGATAAGGAATAGACTTGGTTTTCATTGTTCCACAGAGGAGATCTAGTACTTCCAGTCCTCAATTTGGGATCTTTATAAGGTGTAGCAATTCCAGTTCTTTGACAATGGAACAGGGTATCTCAAAATAGTGATCTTCTCATTAATGAATGTATTCAAACAGAAGTAGAATGTCAGGAAATGTTGTAGAAGGGATTTCTGAGTGAGAAGACAGTCATTTCTTTTTTTAAAAAAATATTTTTTTAACGTTTATTTATTTTTTGAGAGACAGAGAGAGACAGAGAATGAGCAGGGGAGGTGCAGAGAAAGGGAGACACAGAATCAGAAGTAGGCTCCAGGCTCTGAGCTGTCAGCACAGAGCCCGATGTGGGGCTCAAACTCATGAACCATGAGATAACGACCTGGGCTGAAGTCGGTTGCTTAACCAACTGAGCCACCCAGGCACCCTGAGAAGACAGTCATTTCTGAGGCCCATCAGTCATATGGGTATCTTTTCCACTCAATTATATTCATTTTCCTTTATAATTTTTGAGGAAATGCCATTTGCCTCATACTGAGTTCAGTATTGTAAGCAATATAGAAACATAAGATTTGATCAAGGAGTTATTCTTTTAAAGGAAACTAATTGTGGAAGGGTAGAGAGAGGACTGAACTAGAATCAGAAGATTTCAAAAGCATTTCAAAGATTTCAAAAGATTTCATGACATCCATTTCCACTGTCACTATTATCCTAGAGCCTTTTTGTTGATTTTCTTTCCTTCACTCTTATATTCCCCTTATTCTTTCCTTTATTTTTCTTTCCTATCTGGATCATTGTGAATGCCCTTCCTCTCTCCCTTCCTCCCTCCCTTCCTTCCTTCCTTCCTTCCTTCCTTCCTTCCTTCCTTCCTTCTATTTTATATGAGGACTTTTTAGTTTTGCTTCAAATCAATGTTACTAAGATTCATCTATATTTTTGAGTATAGCTGCAGTTCATTCATTTTCCATTGCTGTATAATATTTCATTATGTGAATATACTACAATTTAGTTTTTCATTTTCCTGTTAAAAAGCATTTAATTATGTTTTAAGCATTTTGCTTTATGGACAAATATTGTTGTATGTACCTGCTGATACTCATTCATGTGCAAGGGTTTCTCTAGGATTTATACTGTAAGTTGAAATGCTGAGTCAGAGGGTATATGTATGTTTGCCTTTGCAGAGTAAAGCTAAATTGTTTTACAAAATGTCTGTGTCTTTGGCTATATTAAAGTAGCCTCCTTTATAATAATTTACCATGCTAAAATATATTTTCTTACATTACCTTATCCACATACCCAAGGACCCATAATAGCTTTCTGATCAAAGGACTCTCATATATATATATATATATATATATATATATATATATATATTTTATGAAATTTATTGTCAAACTGGTTTCCATAAAACACCCAGTGCTCATCCCAACAGGTGCCCTCCTCAATGGCCATCATCCACTTTCCCCTCCCTCCCACCCCCCATCAACCCTCAGTTTGTTCTCAGTATTTAAGAATCTCTTATGGTTTGCCTCCTTCCCTCTCTGTAACTCCCCCCCCCCCCCGGTTCTGATCAAAGGACTCTCAATAGTACATTCAAAATTCTCCATTGACTGGCAATCTTTTGCCCATTCACAGTCATCTCTTATGGTCCCCCATAAGGATGACTTCATTCTAACCAGTCCTGTGGCTTTATCATCTCTTTTCCCGCTTTTCCTGTCTCATCTTTCCTTCTACCTCCTTGTCAATCTTAGTCTACTTAGAGCAGAGGTTTAAGAACACAAACTCTGGAGCTTGAATTTCTGCTTCACCACTGCTAGCTGAGAGACCTTATTCATATCTGTGTCTCAGTTTCCCTATCTGTAAATTGGGGATAATAATAGGACTTACCCCAGATTGTTGTTGTAAGAATTAAATGAATTAACATTCATAAAATTTTTAGAACAGTAGATGTTATATAAGTATCTGATATTTTTATTATTATTCCAGTGTAGGCTCTTATCTTTTTCTAGAAGTATTTTCTGACAAACTAATTTTAAATTGTGCTGCATTTCATAAATAATGCATCATTGGTATCTTGCTTGAGAGCAGAAACCATATTGGTACAATTTTCTTTCTAAGTGTCTAGTTCAAGTTGGGCTTGCTGATTAATAAAATGCAATAAAATAATCTATGGGAATCAGATTCCCAAGTTTTCATAGTCTTGATACCACTATCGAAGAGCAGCTTTCTCATGTGTAAAACTCCACTTGGCTACTAATTTCATTGCTATGACACTAACTTATGACTCTAACCTTAACACTAAGCCTAAATAATTCACTTTGGAACCTAAATTCTAAAGGTATAATTGGGACATAGGGTAAGGAAAGAGTCCCCCAAACACAAAAGTCTGGGATTTGCCCATTTTCCTAACCCTGTACAGAGTTCCAAATTCTGCAGACTGGATTAGATTGCAGGAGCTGTGTGTGTTTTTCTAGAGAATTACTCTGGTGAATTGGTGAAACAACACAAGGTCTTGGAACAGACCTGAATGATGCACCTTGCTGTACTCCCAAAGATGGACACTGTACCCCAAATGTCCATTCTCCAGCATCATGCCCCAGGCAGGTGCTCCATTTGCCATTCACTTGATGGGATGTGCTCCCAATGGCACTACCATTTCTGAGCTTATGGACCAACATTGGTTGTCATGGCTACAGGTTGCTGGACAGCTCACTTAATCTTTAAAGATAGGTCTTCTTTGATTGCATGCTATAACATTATTCTTGCAAGTGCCATTTTTCTGAAGGACTTCTGGAGCAATAGAAAAAGCCATAAATTGCTTTCCATTGCTGGGAAAAAATCATGTATCTGTTTGAGTATACAGGCATCTTCAGAGGGCTGTTTGTGATTGTAGCATTTTTAGACTCAATAGAGCCACATAATAAAGCAAACTCTCTCTAAGCATTAGAGTGTCCGCTCTCTCTAGTTTGAAGCACACAGATGAAGATAAAGATACACTGGAGAGGAAAATGTTTCTCCCAGAGAAGCAGAACAGAGTGTGAAGTGCTAAAGACCCAGAAAAGGGATAATGATTAGAATTTCAGGTATTCTTGAGCTATTGGATCAATTCAAAATGCATGAGTTTTTCAGTTTTTTACAAGAATGCTATAAATGAAAAAATTGTCATGCCGGTTTACATTTGAATATTGCTGACTTGTAGTTTTAACAAAGCCATTCATATTGTCATGAATTGGAGATGGCCCAAATCTGCATTGTGTATAAATCTTTCCATCTGCTAAGTTCTTAAATTCAGTTTTTGAGTGTCTGATATTAAAACATTAACAAAATTATTATATTCCTATTTGGTATACATGTAGTTTAAGAAAAAGGAATTATTTATACCTTTAAAAAGTTGAGAAAGAGAAAACACTTTGATTATATAGGTAATGTTTATAAATAAGTATGTTTGAAGTGTGACAAACTTGCTTCTCCATAATTAGTGAGCTGGGTTGTTACAAATTTGGGAAAAGAGGGAGAAAAATATTTCTCCTTACAGAAGTGGTGGTTGGAATTTTCTGTTTGTATTAGAAAGAAAGAATACTTCAACCTAAGAAATGTGATGTCGTCCTTCATCTTTTTTTTTTTTTAAACTAACATTTTGGCCCATTTAGGAATTAAAATAATGTATAGCCTTCTCAAGTTGTAAGAGGATTGGCAAATAACATGCTTAGAATGAAGAGATCAGGATGACTATTCTTTAATCTGAACAAGTAATTTACAGGATTATGGAAAAATCCAGGTTCTTGACTATCCCCACTTCAGAGAAAGACATAATTAAATTACAAGACAGAAAAAAGAGCCATGAATCGGCTACATCCTGTAATCACTCAATAAGTTTCAATGATTATTGAAAGCAGGTTAATGCAAAACTCAGCTGTTTGTCTTTGATATACATGAGAATTCTTTGGACATTTCATCTAAATCACTTTGAAACACCTAGCAGCTTGGTACTATAATGCGAACAGACCCATTCTTATAAATCTGGTAGTGGTACCCATTCTTTAAAAGGTACACCACATTGCTATAGGCCAAAGGCTCTTTCATGTCATTATATAACAATGACAGCAACTCAATTTAAATGTATAATGACCCAAGCCAGCCATCCATAGCAGCAAAAATTTAATAGCAACCTTATCTGGAATGCTGACAAGGAGCACTTCCCAAGAAACCATTACAGCCTCTTCAGTTTACAAAACAATTGGCTTTAATCTTTAATACTGCTAAGCAGTAGGGGGCAGATAGGCACATTAGCATAGCTTTACTTTTTATAAATAGCATTTAATACACTATATTCAGATACTGTAGGACTAAGCATCTTATGTCAGTTTTAGACTTGAGCAAATAGTACAAGGATTTCTTTTTTCTTGAAAGCCAAGATATGATGCTTGCATTCCCACAATGGGGCTTAGGAGGGTTTGTATATCAATGAAGTTTGAAGGCAAAACCTTGAACATGCGTCCTTAGGGAAATGTGAGGATCCTTGACATGAATTTAAGTTACAATAAGAAGAAAACCATTAAGAGGAAATTTTCTCAGTTCACTGTAGAAACATTAGCTTCATTAAGCTCATAGACTTTTGCTTGGAGCATAAAGTCACACTCTAGCCTCACCATGATAGCATTTCATCTGCTCTATGGTTTTTCATTTTTAAAAAAATTCTTTTACTATTTCATGAGAGAAACCCATGTGTGAATTGCAGATACTCTCTTTCTTAAGGAAGCAAATATATTTTTTATTGTTGCAGTATGTCTTTGGTTATCACAGAAGAAAAGGCTTACTTAATGAGATTGTTAAAACTGAAGACTGGGCTCAGCTCCTTACTGGGGTGCTCATATTCAGCACATGCCGGGTCGTACTGCAAAGCACACCATACACATAGCACACACCTTCCTGGAACATCAGGTTTCCTTGATGATAAGAAATATAATTATAAATTTTATATTAAAGCAGACACAAATGTATTCTTAATGTGTTGAACAGTGTTCTTGCATGTTAAGATAAATAAAATATAAGACCAAAAAATTTCGAATTGTGTCGCACTGCTTCAGAGGTGAACTCCCAAGTTCCCAGGGAGGAGAACACTTGCCTTTTAGTTAAGGGCATTTGGCAAGAAAGATTTGAGGAGAACTGGCTTAAACAATGGGGAGCATGACCTACTGTCTGTAGAAAGCATGTGTTAGATTATAATTTAAGGCAAAGAAATTCAAATATAGTTTTGCCTTAAGATACATTCTGGCAGAACTTTTTCTTTAACTGCAAATAGAATTGGGAAAAACACAGGTTTTGAATTCTTGGCATTATATTTAAAATGTAATAAAGCTATTTTGGAATTAACTTAGGCATTATTTATCTGGAGAGACTAGATCTGTCAACTTGCTTCTTTTGATTTGCTTCTTTGACCTCTTTTGATTTGCTTCTTGGGTTTGAAAGGAGTATTTCTTTTTAACAATCATTGTTATCAACTATCTCAGTCATAAAGGCTTTTCTACTTTCAATGCTGTATTGACATGTTAGGTGGCTTGACCATTTCGACTGAATTGTTGCTTAAATACGTAATATATATAAATATCGTCCTAACAGAAACAGTTTACAGGTATCAGTCTTCCATCTTCTGACTTCGAATATGCCCATCCGCATCTGTGAACATACTTTCTTTTTTTTTAATTTTTTAAAAACGTTTTTATTTATTTTTGAGAAAGAGAGAGACAGAGCATGAGCAGGGGAGGGGCAGAGAGAGAGAGGGAGACACAGAATCTGAAGCAGACTCTAGGCTCTGAGCTGTTAGCACAGAGCCTGCCTGATGCAGGGCTCGAACTCACAGACTGTGAGATCATGACCTGAGCTGAAGTTGGACGCTTAACCGACTGAGCCACCCAGGCGCCCCCCCTGTGAACATACTTTCTATGGGAGAACTTCAACTATATTGATAATCTTTTCCATCTTAATAAAATACCAGCAAACAATCCCTTAGTCAAGGGAAATATCAAACCCTAACTCTGCCTTCAAGGAGTTTCTAGTCTGTTATGGAAGATGAGATTAGGACACAGAAAACAATTTTAGAAAAAACTGCACCATAAGATGTAAAATTAATTAAACAAGGCTGAGGTGGCTTTAATAACATGGAGGCCTACATAAGTAAAACAAAATTTAAGCCTGTGAATGCCTCAAGGTTATGCAATCACATCAGTCACAAGCAACCAACTAGGTTTTAAACTACAGCAGTCATGGGGCGCCTGGGTGGCGCAGTCAGTTAAGCGTCCGACTTCAGCCAGGTCACGATCTTGCAGTCTGTGAGTTCGAGCCCCGTGTCAGGCTCTGGGCTGATGGCTCTGAGCCTAGAGCCTGTTTCCGATTCTGTGTCTCCCTCTCTCTCTGCCCCTCCCCTGTTCATGCTCTGTCTCTCTCTGTCCCAAAAATAAATAAAAAAAACATTGAAAAGAAACATTTAAACTACAGCAGTCACATAATTTCTTTTCTTTGTTTCTGCATTTTCTATATACGTCTTTACCCTGGCTCCTCTTAGTGGAGCACACTAACCACTTCTGTTTTGGTGCTGCCCAATTTGAATCGATTTTTGCTTAAATACACTACAAAGTTTTTAAGGTGCCTCAGTTTATCTTTTAACAAAGGTATAGAAATAGAGGTTCAGAAAAGAATTGGCTGAATAATACACAGAGCCTTTCTTTATAGCTTATTTGAAAACGTCTAACAAAGAGCATTTATTTCAGTGTTAAAGCAGGCAGTAGTCAGAATTATAATAACTCCCCAGACTTTTTTTTTAGTACAATCTCTATTTTCTAAAGAGCTCTCAGTTGATCCTCACAACAATCCTGTGAGATAGACAAGACTTTTGCTTCCATTTCACAGAGGAAGAAACTAAGATTCACAAAGGTTAAATCATTTGTCCAAGGTCATAAACCTAAAAGCGGTATTGCAGTACTGGACCCTACACCAGGGATTCCTAGCTTAGAGATATTTTCTCAAATAAATGCTGCAAGGTTTCATGTCACCTAAGTCTTTTATAATTATGACTTTGTATTTATGAGTATTACCTTTTTATTCACATTAAAAGGAATCAACTCTGGAACACAGACCTACTCTACCTGGGTACCCAGAAACATACAAATAGTTATTTTTCAAAATGAGTTCTGTGGAACTCAAAGAAGGGGAGAAATGGAAATACAAAACTGGGGAATACTGTATACTACAGGCCTCTCTGGGAGACTTACAGTGTATGTGGTAGAGGAAAGACTCAGAAGAATACTACAAAAAATAAATGTATTTATTTACTGGTTTTCCAAACTAATTTGTACCTGGATCTTCCTTTTTAATCCCACCTATTAACAATTTCTATATTTATACTAAATTAGGGCTTATTTCAGAAATCTCTTAGTTAAGAGCGGGCTTAAAAAAATAAGCCTAGTTTGAAATTCCCAGTGCCAAATTAGGTAGTAAATGCCTGGAATATGAATCTTATGCCCCTTTAACTTTGAAGGTCTCTGTAAAGAAAGAAGAGGATCTTTCAGTGTCTTTTTTCCATCTGCTTCCATCCTTTGGCTGTTCCAGAGCCGTTAACCACCATGCTGTGATGGTTTGAAGTAAACCAGCCTCGCTATGAAAAACTTTGATAGACTCAACATCTCTTTATTTTCCTCCCTGTAGTGATCATTGTGGCACAAAATGATTTTTGAGGTTATGGGATAAGAAAAAAGTTCTATGAAAGCAGGTCTTATTGATCCTATTGCAGGAGATCTTATCACCGAGGACGGAAGATGCAGTTACTGAACTGCTTTTTACCAGCCTATGGAAAGGCCGATGCATTAAGTTGAAAAGAATGGGCTTAGATCATAAATCTGTTCTTCAGGGAAATTACAGATTCAAGCTCTTTGAAGATATTTATTCCTTCAAAGTTCTTAATGTATGTTTATTCATTTCCCCAAGTTGATTTCAGGCACAAAGATAAGAAGAAAAACTTAATTCTTTATTGTGGCCATGCCTGGTCAGTGATTAGTATGAAAATGCTTTCTAAGTTTTCCAAAATTGCTTTTAAAATAACCATATTTTCTGCTTTCATTGGCGTGCTTCTGTGTGGCCGATACTAGCCTAAATCTTGTTATTTCGTGAATATTATAAAATAAAACCCCAAAGAAAAAAGGCTGAAAGGAAATTCACCAAACTATTAACAACGATGGTTTTCTTAGAAAAGTGGAACAGTGGGTAATTATAGTCATTTTTTCTAATATCTTACATATTTTTCACATTTTCTACAATATTATTATAATACCATATGTTACTATGAAAATCAGAAAAAATATACTAAAGTTATGTAAAATTTAAAATTGGTGTCCCATTTCTCCCTAAACTCCAGATACAATTTAGAGTTTTTGTTTTTCCTTTCATCACCACCTTTAAAAAAGGGGAGGGGGCAAGGTGAATATATAATTTTTCCAATAGTAACACTTTGCTAAAATTAAATGATCACATAATGATGATTAAATATCTAGGTCTGCCTCCAATAAAGAAGTGAGGAATGGCCTAATTACTGTAGTTTGCCAGGAAAAACCTATTCATTTATCATTTCACCGAACATTACAACCAGAGTTTCACAAAAAGAACATTTTTCAATCTATAATTTCCCTCCCTCATAAACTGAGGTTCCTGTTGAGCAGACATGAGGGATTTAGCTGACACTGGCTGAGGAAAGCCCTCGAGCCTTCACAGAGGGCCTGGGGAGACTAATACCTATTTACATGCTTCAGGTCTTAGGAGTTACTGTCCGGAAAAATCTGAGACTGGGCATCTATCAGCCCCCACCCCCCTTTGTGTTTCTTGTATACATTTGTTTCTGATATAAAATTTGCTTTCCTATTGGTTTTAATATAAGCAAGACCAGGAAGACTTTACAGGAAAGATTTGGGTAGGCAATTGAAATTATTTTTTCCCTACTAAGAGAAACTGGAAATAAGTTTGTACGAAGAAGTAAGACTTCTCTTTGAAGATATGGGAGGAAATATTGTATGTATATCTAGTATATCCCTGGGATCATCCCCTAAACTCCATGCTCAGGTGCTAAATTTAGCCAGTCTAGTTTGACATGATGTAAGTGATGTTCCTTAACTTCTCTGTGTCTGATTGTTAAGAAGGCTGGTAAATCTTGATGACAAAATAAAGTTTCCTAATAAAGCCAATATTAAATTATGTTGAAATTAATTTTATGGTTTATGAGCTCTCTAGACCCCTAGTTTTTCTCTCTGTATCTTTTTTTTTACCACCTTAATTGATACTATTTCATGAGCTGCCATAAGAACATGAGACAATTGTGAAATCCATATCCCTTACCAAACCAACACAAATGGTAAGATATTCCTCTGGATATGTATATTAGCAGAAAATAAAAGAAGACACAAAGAAGAAAGCATATTGCTAAGGATTTGGCAGTGACGAAATGTTTGGATGATCTAGTTGTCATGTTTCAATCTACTTTTCCAACCTTTCTCTGCAACCTATCGCTCATGAGTCCCTTACCTGTTTCCTAGACTCCCGCCCTGTGCTTCATGAGGCGTGGTTTGATATAGGTGGTTTTGATACCATCTTCTTCTCCTGCTCCCCTTCCTGGTTTAAAACCATTGCTCTAGCCATGCTACATTTCTTGAATACTCTGAACGTTGGCCTCCTTATAAATTCTGTCTTACCTAGGTGTTTCCTCATTTATAATCTTCTTCTCACCACTTCTCTGCTCCATTTCCTACTAGATACCACACATCTTTTAAGAGTTAGCTCAAGCACCATCACCTCTTAAAGATTTCACCACCTTCCTCTGTGCTCCCACTGTAGTTTGAAATGTCTTCCTTTCGACAGATGGGATACACATGGGATATGTTATAATTATTTATTTACATGTCTGTTTCCTCCATTAGGATGAGAGTGCCTTGGTATCAGATGGTGGCTTATTCATCTTTGTGTCCCCTTACTTAGCAGAGTCTGGGAAGACGTAGGTTCACAATTAATGTTAGCTGGATGATTCTTTGCTGGATGAATTGTGGATCTGAAAGCTATATATAAAAATTCTACCAGGTGTGGTTGGAGAGAAAAGAGTTTTAAAATAATTATAGACATGGGCTGTATGTTTTCAAGAGAGGACTGATCCATATGGCACATCATAGGCAATTGAGGAATCCTACTGTGTAGAAGTGGAGAACAGTGAGAGAAGGAGTAGGTTTTCTGATAACAAATATCAATTATTTTAAATATTTTTCTTAGAGTCTTACTTAAGCTGTCTTCTGCCCCTTTATTATACATTCTTCTACTAGATAAATGAATTTAATATAAAATGAGGTCACTGCTTCTAACCATCATGTTTTATGCTTCCTGCTATCTCACATAGAATGAGGAAATTCCAAGAAATTCAGTATTTTCCTGATCCTTTCCAATCTGCGTCTATACACCAAGCTCATATAAGCAACCCAGATGGCTTGATGGGAGACTAACCTTGCTGGCCTTCGTGTACCTGGAATGCTTAATGGTCTTATGGTGACAAAAATGACTTTAAAGATATTGAATTAGAGGCATAGATGTTTCATTAAATGGGACAAAACACTGCCTAAATTAGAGGAATAATGTGCATTTTTAGTATGTTAGTGGAGGAATGTGTGTAGAGGGGAGGAGGTGAGAAGGGGTATGATTACAGTTACCTATTTCCTGGTTATTTCTCAGACATTCCAGACTTAAACTCTCCAAAGACCCGAGTCACCACACCAAGTTTCTTTAAACTTTTTTTCCCCGTGTACAGAATTGAGTGCTCTGCTGGGTGCTGCACTCTACAATCTTGATTTCCTTCCTAATTGCACAAGTGGCTCAGCTCTTACAATACCATATTTCTGTTCATTTGCATTTATACAATATACTTCACCGTGTGCTTCAAATGCACCATTTGAATGTTGAGTCCTGTCTCCATCTTTAGGTTCTCATAATGGCCGAGCCCATGAATAGGGCAAGTCTGAGGAGAGCTGCTATAATCTCAATATGAGACTGTCTTCTTACAATCGGCCAATATTCAGCTGACTTCTGAGGTGATGCTGAGCAGTAATTCAAATGGAAGAACACAGCAATAAGTAGAGGGAAAGAACACCCAAGGTGATCATTTAGAAATCATTTTGAGGTCAGAATAAAAGAACATGGGATTTGTTTTATTTTATTCCAAACACCATATAATCAAAAGGGTCTCAGGCTCCCAGGGAGTTCACTACATGAAGTTGCTTTATAAAACTGTTGAACAAAGCCGAAAAGAATTCTTGCCTTGCATTCCCTTCCGAACCCACATACTTGTTTTCAAATACAATGAAGGGGTCTCTCCGGTCAAATAATATAATTTCACCAAATGCTATAACTTCAGTTTCTATGGAAGTCCTGTTGATCAAATATAGGGTGAATTTGAGGTAGCAGAGCATATTCATAATGTGATTTATCATATTTACTACATTGCGAATTTTGAGCACATTCTCTTTTTAGGTTAACTAAATAAGAAAAAAGCTTCTGGGTTGGCCTGAATGGCAGAATCACTGGAACCAGAGTTGGAGGCGTCTTGACAGTCATTCTGTACTGGCTTATGCTAAATATAGTTCCCTATGACAGGTTTTTTAAAACCTCCACACTTTTCGCATTTTGGCTAGATACTTTGTTGTGGGTAGCTGTTCAGTGAATTGTAGGATGTTTAACAGCATCCATGGCTTCTACCCACTAGATGCCAGTAGCATCCTTCCCCAGTTATGACAACCAAGAAAGTCTCCGGATATTGCCAAATGTCCCCTGGGGGAAAAAGTTGCCTTGGTTGAGAATCAGCACTCTATAATAACAGTCTTGGTAACTGTGACCAGCCTCCTTGGGCAATGTTATTCAAGAAGTATAAAATCTAATATAAATCTATTTATCTAATAGATAAAGTGTTGAGGTTTGGCTTATATTGTGGAGAGTGAACATTTGTTAAATATCTCTAGTTCACAGCCAAAGTGGCCTGAGCTTTCAGAGTGAGTGTAGCGATTTTCTCATCAGGCTATGTCCAGTAAGTACCTGGTCTCAGACTCCTTCAGATCTCTCAAAGCAGGCAAGATAGAAGCATAGACCACTTACCCCATAGGCTTTCCAACAAAGGACTATTGGTTCCATATGTAAAATCCTTCTAATCTGAATAGATTATTACCTTTACTTTGGACTATTCATCTTATCAATAGGTTATCAACAGTGGTGCTGCTCTGTAATATTTCAAGTTAGAATACAAATCTTACACTTTTTTTTTGATGATTCACAAGTTGGATTTAAAAATCTGTACTCACCTGAAGTAATAAACCCAGAATTTAATTTATGGAAACTGCCAGCAAATCTTACCAGCCTGCATTGATTTATAAGTCTTTCTTCTTTCTAATGGTAGTTGTAACCAAACTATTTTTAGTGTTTTGTAAGTCCAAAAATTAATTTCCATATCCTTAAATAGATTTACAAATCCAGATATAGATTTACAAGTCTTGAAACAGATTTTCAAATCATGCCAATAAATCCTAAATAAAAAGACTTGATTTACAAACCTGGAGTTTACACCTGGTTTCCAGGAAGTGATTATAAATCAGGAGTTGGGAGGACCCCTGGCAGAATGAGCCTGCATTGTCTCTGGGAAGTCCTGCTGTCTGCATTGAATCGCACAGGCCTGATTTACAAGCAGTAACCCCAAGCCTGCAGAGGCTCCTCTGATTCTGACATGCCAGTGCTGTTGAGGGAAGAGGGCCACATCCCACAGGCTGGCTAAAACGGCCACTAATCAGAGTGAAGACAGCAAACCATTCATCTTTGTCACAAGTGGGAAGTGGCGTCAGGTAGTGGAGATTCCCAGTTCTACCTGAGTAAAGCAGCAGAGAGCTACACAAGGTATTCGGCATGATTCTAGTCAGCATGAGCGCTGACATTATGCTTCACAGCCCAGAACCCCAGATAGGGTGAAGAGTGTGTGTCCTTCCTCAGGAGGGGCCAAGGACAGGCATCTCTGCTTTGTTCCGTTGTCATCATTATGCTTCCGAAGATGTCTGGCCCATGAAGGGTATGCACCAAAGTGAGGGCAATGGTTATTCTGGGGATGGGATGAGAGTGGGTGGGTGGGTGGAGAAGGGGGAAATTTCACTTCTGCTTTATTCACTTCACGGATATTTGAATTTCACAGTGAGCATATATTCATTTCATAATTAAAAAAAGAATAGGGATTTTTATCAGGGAAATAGGGCGTTTTGTTTTCGTATGCTCTTTAGTAACTACCCGAAGTAAACCACCATCACACAAGGCTCCTTCAGTAACTAGCATTCTGCTCCACTCTTCATATGTGCCCCTTCACATTTATAAAGCAGATTAGAATCCTTTCATAGAGTGTTTTCCTGTTTCCTCATCCATTTCCTGTGAACCAGCAGAGCAACAATTATGTTCCAGATGTGGAAAATGAAGATTCCAGAAATACATGACTTGGCTTTTTCCAAAACAATATGTGAATGGCAGAGACAAAATTTATACCAGCTTTGGATTTCTGCTTCCAAGACCAGCGCTCATTCTATGACACCATGTGTCATGTCACACACAGACCTTCTCACTGTAGAAGTTGAAGGATACTCTGTCTTCTCTTGCCCGGTGATCCTAGCTGCTATTTACCACTGTGTTATGTCACAGTCTGTGATCCCATTGACGCATTGTCAGTGATGATCTTTGAAAACTGTGACCTATTGAAATACTCTCTTCCCTCTCTCATACCACTCCACTGAGCCAACTTGAGTCCTTCAGCAATTCTGCCTAATTCCCTCAAAAACCAGCTGAAACACCATTTTTTTTCTTTTCTTTCTTTGTTTTTTTTTTTGTTGTTGTTGTTGTTGTTTTGTTTTTGTTTGTTTTTGTAAAGCTTTCCTGATCACTGTATCAGAGTGGTTCTTCGGATGATCAGAGCACTGATTGCTTGTTCATCTGACAGATAATTGTGTATCTACTCACCTGATGTCTTTGAGTTTTGCCAAGAAATTTCTCAGGAACTCTATATTTGTCTTGTGACTGCATTACTTACTGGGAATGAAGCTTGATGAGCCTCAGTCTGTCCAAATAATAATATATTTTAAGTTTCCTATCTACTGAAGACAGCCATTGTAATGCCCAAATGAGATAAGAGAAATTATTTTGCAAGCCTTAAGTATTATGTAAGTTATATAAGCTGTGTAAGCTCCTAATGTAGTCCCATGGCTGATGATCTGAAAATTTTAAAAGTGGACAGGGGCAATAATGCTTAAAAGTAACTTTGATGGTGATTTGGACACAGTAAATTGCAACTCAATTACAAAGCACATGAATGTGAATTATGTAAATTTGAAGAGTATAATATAAAATATTAATATTTTACTTTTAAATTTTGAGATGAAGGAAGTCTTTCAAATTTAAAAAGGTTGCCAAAATTATACAGTTTCAAAGCTGAGTCAATTATAAACTGTGTACATGTTGTTACTTGGCATTGCCATTTTAGCTGGTAAAGAGAAAGAATTCACCTGTATCAGAATAACATGAGCCATGCCTTTATTCCATGTGTTGGAATATGTTATTTTAAATTTACTTTATTAAAATGAAATAATATAAAGACTCATTAAATACACTATTTACATTTTCATCAAACAGTGGTGTTATCATTAAGGCCATGAATATCCCTCCTCCCTTGTCTATCTTCCAAAATGATAACCTTGCAACATAATTTACTAGTAATAAAATATCACTTTACTGTGCTATTATTTAGCAAAAATAAATCTGGGAAATATTAGAGGTAATCCTGAGTAAACTAAGAAGGAACAGCAAACCAGTCTTCCTTTTAAATTCTTTAAAATTGTCGTATATAAAGTCAAGGATAATTGGAAAAAGTTGATAAGACTGAGGGGACAAAGCTGTATGATAAACATCACTGTGGTGTGCCTGCTCCTGACTACAATGAGGAGAGCAGAATTCACTCTGAGAATAAAAGCCTCTATTTAAATTTTTTCATATGAGAATTAAAAAATGGGCAGAACACAAGAATGGACATTTTTCCAAAGAAGATATCCAGATGGGCGACAGACAAATAAAAAGATTCTCAACATCATACTCATTATCAGGGAAATGCAAATAAAAAAACTACAATGAGGTATTACCTTGCACCTGTTGGAATGGCTAAAATCAAAAACTTAAGAAGCAAATCTTGGCGAGGATATGGAGATAAGGAACCCTCTTACACTGTTGGTGGGAATGCAAATTGGTGTAGCCACTGTAGAAGACATTGTGGAGGTTTTAAAAAATCAAAAATAGGACTACCCCACAATTCAGTAATCACACTACTGCATATTTACCCAAAGAATACAAAAACACTAATTCAAAGGGATATGTCCACCCCTATGTTTATTGTAGCATTATTTGCAAAGGCCAAATTATAGAAGCAAACCAAGTGTCCATCAATAGATAAAAAGATGTGACACACACACACACACACACACACACACACACACACACACACACTGGAATATTATTCAGCCATAAAAAGAATGAAATCTTACCATTTGCAACAACATGGATGGAGCTAGAGACTATAATACCAAGCAAAATAAGTTGGTCAGTGAAAGACAAATGCCATATGATTTCACTCATATGTGAAATTTAAGAAACAAAAGAAATGAACAAAGGAAAAAAATAGAGACAAAACAAAAAATAGATTCTTAACTATCGAGAACAAACTGATGGTTACTAGAGGAGAGATGGATGGAGGGATAGGTGAAGGGAATTAAGAGTACACTTATCATGATGAACACTGAGTAATGTATTGAATTGTTGAATCACTATATCGTATACCTGAAACTAATATAACACTGGATGTTACTACACTGGAATTGAAATTTTAAAAAAATCAAGAATAGAAAGGATAAAAAACTTTAAAAAATTGACTGATATTAGTCTTAAATTTTGCAAGTGTTGAAATATCTCTTTAGGATGACTCTCTTACATAAAATCTGATTTTCCTGCAATAAATGTGGTAAAGATATAGCCCCTAAAGATTAGACACTGGAAAACAATATCAGTGAGACTGTAACCTTTAAAATGATGTCTTTTATTTCCAAGATGTTTATCTTTCTGCATCTAGATTATCAACTTGAAAACAGAATGCAGCCTATTTTGTATTCTTTGTACTTCCTCAATATCTAGTAAACAGGTACTCAATGGATATTTGGAATAATTGATTGAAAATATATACCTCTGTTGTGCATAGAATCTCACCCCATGGATGATTTTAAAAGATTATTTAAAAAATGGGGTGCTTTGTCCACAATAAGTCACTGATTTGTACCTGGGCTTATAGCTAAGATGTGATTTGAGAAGGCCTGCTGATTGCTAAATGATTGTTTCAATCTTTGCTTGTTGTAAGAAGCCCTTTACCCGATGCCACAGCATGCTAAGAGATGCTCTCCTGTCTAAACAAATAAATCAGATAATCCTAACATTGTATAAGAATCCATGGAGTTAATGAAAACCTTAACAGGGAAATGTGCAATAAAAATATTTATATGTATCACTTAATCTAATGATTAAGAAAATGATATAGAAAAAATCTATAGACCTGTGGGTCTGTACATACAAGCAACATCTCCTATCTCCACTTGCCCTCCATGATATTTAGTACCACTGAATTGACAAATACATACCATGTGTTAACTCAAGGTAGGTATAAATTTTCTAACAATATTGGGTATTTACAATAGCCAACAGACCTTATTAAAAGGTAATTAAAAGGATATGCTTCTTCTTTTTTTTTAAATGAAAATAAAGTCCAAAGTGTTGTGAACTTGGATGAAAGAAACTTACGACTGTAATTTCACTAACCTCTAAATAAAATTTCACATTTACATCTGTTATGAATGTAGGCAACAAACCACTATAGCAATGAGTAGTATTTGTGTGTCAACACAAGTATTTGCATATATTACTGTTAATACATATCTTGAAATACCATGTGTGCTCATTTCTATTTTGAAATGATGGTAGGTATTACACAAATCCACTAGATCTCATTATTAAATGCATTAGCAAAGATGTACATAGATCACTATATTGCAAATTAAAAAATGTGATGGCTTTGTGATAAAACTACTTTCCTTTATAACCCCATTTATTTTATGTTCTACATTTAAGAACATTTCTATGAAGAAATGCAGAAGACTCACAAGACTCTCAAAAGGACTATGGCCCAGGAAAGGTTAGGAAGCCCTGATCTAGGGGCGCCTAGATGGCTCAGTTGGTTAAGCCTCTGACTCTTGGTTTTGGCTCAGGTCATGATCTCACAGTTCATGAGTTGGAGCCCCGCTGTCAGGCTCCATGCTGACAGTGAGGAGCCTGCTTGGGATTCTTTCTCTTTCTCTCTGTCTCTCAAAATAAATAAACTTGAAAAAAAAAAAAAAGAAATCTTGATCTCATGGCAGTCATAGTATTGTCTTTATTTGGACATTAAGTGGTCATATGTTTCGAAGACAAGTTGCCTAACTCACAGTTGACAAAGAAAAGATCCCTTTACTGACCAGGTCTATTATGATTATAAATTGGAGACTACAAAGGGAACATTTTGTTACTACTATGTGTCAGAAATGTCTACATCAGAAAAGAGGTCATAACCATTTTGCTCTTTGTGGTTTTTCCCCCATACCTTGATTAAAAAGCATTTTTAATTATATCTATTTGGACCTTCTCAGCAATGGGTAAATAATCTTTTAAACAGAACCATGACTTTAATTCTTTGTGCCTTATGTACAGGCATGAGATTTGCCATGTAGCGATATATACAGTGATTATGCTTTACAAAAGAGTAATGGCAGTGACAATAACTCCCAAAGCTGCTTTTGTTCATTGAAATGAGTGATATTTGTTGCTTTAAAAAATATTTCCTAATTATATATGGCTCTTTCCTTGCCAAGTGCTGACCAGACCTGGCCTTCCTTTTCCAAGCTGACAGAAGGTTTTCAGGTTGAAAGGGATTTGGACTTGAAACTGAATTTCTAATCTGACCAGCTCCCCAAATGGGGCTCCTGTTCTTGGCAAAATGCTCTCTGCATATTTCCAGAAAGTCATCAATTATTCAGAGGGACCTTTCAAATGCCAACAGCTTAAATAAGAAAATGTGCCATGACAGAAGGAAGCAAGAATGGAGAGTCTCAGGCTAAGCTGATCCTGCTAAAAGAAAACTTTCTGTACCAGCGCTTTAGTCCCAGGAAGGCTTTTGACCCAGTGACTCCTTAGATCAGCTGAGTCAAGAGGGGTTCTGAGCACTGTGAAGCTTTTAACCCATTTGCCCTGAAGTGAGTGGTCTGCAATACCGATTCTTCTTATGTCTCACACTGTATTCCCTGAGAAGCACTAATGAACGTCATTTGATTCTATATTGAAACTGCATACTTCATGCTTCGATATTGATATGATTCTTTCAAATTCAAAGTTTCAGGAAAAAACTGGACCTAAAAAGTTGATTCCCACCCCCCCAATTCATTTTAATAGATATTAAATGTCTACCATGTGCTTGGCATTATGCTAGCTGTCATGGCAGACACAAAGTTTGCTCTAAGAAAATTCAATCTAGAAGAATAGATTGGACAATAACACAATGATTGTAGGTGTCTGAGTTAAGAGGTTCATGCCTTAAGAGATGTAAAGTAAATCTCTCATTGTTTAGAAGCTTGGTAAATCCTTAGGTTCCCAAATATCACTACAATTGACAGTATCTTTGTCTTTTTCGTTTGTAAAATGAGAAATTATAAAATGTAAATTGTTGCCTCATGTGGTTTAAATGAGATTATGTATCAAAAGAGGACAATACCTTGTAGATATCTGAGGCTTGGCTAATTCACTAGTAGAACAACTCACTCCTCTTGGATAGTCTTTTAGTGTATGCAACTCAAATGATATCACACCAAATCAGGTGGTTTTTGGTCACTCCTGGATGAGCCTTGAGTATTAAACTGATGTCATAATTAAACTATTATGGGAATTAAGGAAAAGTTAACATAAGGATGTCTTCAAGGAAAAAGTAGATTTTGCCATGGATCTTGAAGAGGCAGTAAATGTCTAAAGAGCAGAGAGGGAAGAGATGGTTGGAAATGGTCTCTGGCAGAGAGAATAGTATAAGGGAAAACAAAGAGTTGGGTGACTATGACACATGTGCAAGAAACAGTGAGGCTTATTTTGTGTGGAACATAATACTTGCATTATAGAGTAGTGAAGAGATGGATATAGGAGAGTAGATTAGGCCATATTGTGGAAGTTCTTCATTTAGTTAACATTCGGGGGAAAATATGTAATGTGACTTAACTGGGTCAGAAAATTAGTTAACTGGGTGCTTTGGAAAATTAGTTTGGTACATCATCTAGAATGAATTGGAAGGCGCAAGTAATATTCAAGGGAAGAGAGAGACTGCATTATTCCAGCTAGGGAATAACACAGGAGTTCAGTAGCTAGCTCAGGGCCTGGCTGAGTACAGCCAATGATGTTAGGATGATATGAGCTTGGACTGTGGCAGTGGGAGAGGGAGGCATTCAAGAAGCTTTGCAGAAGTGCGCCTTACAACTCAGCATCAGATTTATAGGAAACAAGGGAGACAATGTCAAGATATTTTGGAGGTTTGTGGCCCAGGTGACTGAGAGGAAGAGACTGAAATAACAGACAAAGAATTTGGGATCAGGAAGATGGAGTAGCTCAGGGTTAGATCAATTTGGGGTATGCTGAAGTTAGGTTGTGAGTGAGGCTTCTGAGTGGAGGGGACTACCTGCAGTTAGTAATTTGGATATGGAGCTAGAGGAAAGATAAGGATTCAAGTATACACTTATGCATCATTTCAAAGGAGGGAATTTTGAAGCTATAGAAAGTAATAGGATTCCTGAAAAGATAAAGAAAAGATGAAAGCTGAGGCTAGAGCATTAGCACATGTCAACTGTTGGTATAAGGGTGTGGATGAAGGCATTGTGGGAGCAGGGGTTGGAAGAGCCTACAAGGGTCAGGCAAGTGACTTAAAGAGGAAGGGGAGCCTGAGGTCAGAGCATGCTTGCCAACTGAGTATGAGGTGGGGACCAAGGCACTAAGGAGGTGGGTGTGTCTTAATGGGGCCGCTGAGGTTCAGTTTTGATGAGTCGGCCCAGTGTTGCCGGATCTTCTGAGTTTTCAAAAGAAGTCATAACTCTAGATTACAATGGGAGTAATAGGATTATAACACATTAAATTATACTTTTAAAAACACTGTGAAGGACAAATAGAACATATTTGTGGGCCTGGACTACACCAAGGGTCATGGAGCTCTCCTTAAGCAGAGAATAGTCAGACAAGTAGGACTGGAGCCAAGTTCTCATTCACAAGGATTCATTAATTCCTGTGACACTATGGGAAGTGAGAATTCCAAGTTGATTGGGTTACATCTCTCTAGGAAGCTAAGGAGGATAAGAAGTGAGAGTGGTGCATTGAGTCTGATGAGTAGGAGGCAGCTGGTGACTTTCTAATGAGCAGTTCCAGCAGCAAGGTAAAGTTAGAGGTCAAATGAAGAGAGAGACATAGCCAAAGAGGGGAGAATTCTGAGAAGTTATGCTGGGTCGATAATCTTACATTGCTATTGCTGGGATAGCAGATGGGAAGTCTTTAGTAGCTAGGACCACTGATTAAGAACATTTCATGAGGAAAATAAAAAAGACTTTCCAAATTACTACATTATTATGAGTGAATTAGGAGAGCAATTTGATCACTTGGAAAGTGCTCCTCTTTCAATAAATGTAAAATATGGATTCTTGCTGAGATTTCTAAGCTGCTTCATCTAAATTATATGCTAAAGTAGAGAAACAGATGTTAAATATGATTAAAACCAATTACAAGTTCCACAGTACAATACTGTGTTTTACTTACATTAGTCTCCCTGCTAGCTTAGGTGCCATCCGTTTTGCCTTTATTTCCTATTCATAACTCCAGGGTAAGCAACATGGGGGATTTAAGCAGTTCAGACTGGAGCCTGACAGGAATACACGGATTCAAATAGAATTGCCTCAGCAAATCTAAACATCTAACATAAGGCTTACTGGAGAGGGAGGTGGGGTGGGGGTGTCCTGATTTTGCATATAAAGCAGATGATTGAGTTGCTGGCCTGACATATCCGTGCTTGTATCAAAACTAAATTTTGACTCCATAGTGGGGTGAGATTTTCTGGATTTTATTATTTTTAATCTTTTCAGTGGGTTATTGCTAACTTTTTGTCATTCAGGGATTGGAAATGGGCTACATCAGTCTCCTATGATTCTCCTTAAATTTCCTGAGAGGAACAGTCTCATGGTTTCTGATTATCTTTTTTGGGAAAGTGTTGGCCAACTTTAGGATTGGCTGCCCTGTATCAGACAACCATTCCTAGCCAATCGCTTTCAGTGAGGGTTTGGGAAGACAGCTGATAAAATAGGTTTGTGTCTTGTGTGAGGACTTTAGGCCTGGAACATTTGCTTGAATGGGGCCGTAGACAGTATACCTCAGTAAATATCTGTTAAATCAATGACTGAAGAATGAATGGAGTAGTTTGTGTTATGATTGGATGTGTTTGTAAATGTGATAAAAATGTTTTCACATTTGAGACTAAGTCCACTTATATATTTTTCAATTATTGCAATTGGAAAAATAAATGAGGGAAAATATTTGTGCTGAAGCAGCATCTGATAAAAAAATAGCTATATTTCTTTTTAGGTCTTTAATAGTAAAATATATCCTGAATTCTTCTTAATCTCCAGTCAGTCATGGGTTGTGTGCTCAATAGCCTTCTCCCATAGTCTTTCTTCTCTTTGTGTAAAATAGGGCTGATAGAGAAATCCAAGTTGATTTAAACATATATCTTTCTTACAAAATGAGTCAATTAATAGTTTAAAACTCTTGATTTCCTGGGACTCAACTCTTATAAGAAACCGATTACCATAACTCATTTTCAGAGTCAATTCTTTTAATTCTAATTAGAAGTTTCTGGGCAGTCCTGAGTACTTGTAATTCATACATAATGTGAACTATGCTTGAGTTATTCATTGGCTTGTTGTTGTGCAGTTGTTTTTTTTTTAAATGACCTCAATTTCTGAATGGATAGAGACTTCAGTCTCCTATTTTCTTACCTTCTTCCACCTTCTTTCCATTAAACATTTTCATCCATTCCAAAGTGATTGATGTGGTTTCAGTGATAGTGTCTTGGTTTCTTTATTTTATTTTTTTTAAATCTTAGTTAATTTATTTAGCATTCTACATTATAGAGTATTGCTGTTGCACACATTTATTGGAATGAAATACATTCTGGAATAACCCCAAAATATTGTCATTATTTTCCTTGATACCATTGGTTCCTCTTCCATTCAGTGGTAGTTTGTAGATATTGAGAACCCATGATGCAAAAGGGAAATGCCACTGTATATCCTGAAGCTGTACTTGGTGGGAGTCAATGATTCCTATTTCACAGAAATTGGTCCAAGTGGTGATACATGTACGGCAACTTAATGCTGACCTTTTCTTCTCAAAGCAAAGGGTAATATTCAGGATAAAAACACAGATAGACAGAGAAGAAGCTGCGGGGAGCCAGGAGAAGGCAGCAGAACTGGGAGAGTGGCAGGCCTTGGGTCAAGCTATTACTGACTTTCGAATAGTCAGTTTTGAATAGAATGTTTAGAAAATCAAGGACAAATTGATAAAAACCTAAAAGTATTGAAATGAGTGATTGTAAGAAGGTATGCGACAAACCGGCCAGCCAGTGGAGATCACATTAACCACAACAGGGCTCCAAGCTGGAGATAGGACAGATGTAGGCACAGATGGGCTTGAAGAGTAGTGGCTGAAATCAAGAGTAAGGCTGACCACCCAAGAGTGAGGGTATAGTGAACCAGTTAGCTGCATGTCTCATGGCAAATTGTTAGTCTCCGTGACATTTAGTCCATTCCCTTTAAGAAGCTGGGACCCAGTTCTGTGTCTCAGTAGGTGCTATAAATCATATATACTTCAGATCAGTCATTCTCATTTGGGAGTGATATGGCTCTCCAGGGGACATTCAACAATGTTTGAAGATATATTTACTCATCACAACTGGCTGGTGTTACTGGCAACTAGTGGGTAGCTGTTAAACACTGCATAATACATGGGACCCCTACCCTGCCCCCCAACAAAGAATTATCTGATCCAACATGTCATCAGTCTTAAGTTTGAGAAAGTTAATGAAAGACATTCTTAAGGACCCATCTGCTGTGTGTTGGCCTCACATTACATATTGACCATAATGATATCTCTTCCTAATCTTCCCCACTGCCACAGTTACACCACCTCCTTCCTTTTCTTCCCAACCCCCCACTCATACTTTGGCAGATTTTTGAAAATTGCATCCAGAAGGAATTATTCTGGAGCCTCTGAATATTTTGAAAATGTTCTTCAATAATTCAATTCAATCTAGTTCAGCAAACATTTAAGTTTCTACTCATAAATGTTGTGTTGTCATTCCTATATAGGGGAATACAGGGGTTAATAAGCCCGGGTCTCTGTCCTATATGAGATCCTATATGAGATCATAATTTAGGATGGGAGCCAGACATTAATTATAATTATAATAAAGACAGGCTAAGGTAGAGCCCATAACTGAAGGATAACTTAGATGTGAGCTTGAATCTTCTTGGCTCTAGAGATATAGGTAGCATTGTTTCATATCTCCAAGTTTATGACCTCAGTATATGTGAACCTTCTAAAATTTTTGCAAATTCACAGGGCCTACACTATTATAGTATGGCTCCTGTATTAATGTCTCCTTTCTCTACCCACTTTTTCTGGGACACAAAGACTCATTCCTGTGTTAGTTTTTGAGTGTAAATTCACCCATTCTAAGATTTCCTTGCATTTTCGCAGAAGGTACCAATAATTCCAGGTTATTCTTCATGGAGGGATCTCATTGAACAATCTGCTTTTTTCAGAATCCCCCACCCTCCATCCTTTTTTTTTTTACTCTCACCTCCCAACTCTTCACCAGAACAACTCTTCACTCATTTCTTCCATTGTCTGATGCCTAGCAGTTCTCTCTGGGTCCAGACCATTTGCCATCTCACCTTTTAGCCTAGATCTTTTTCAGTATACACTTTTTCCCAAAGAAATACAATTCCATTCCTAAAAGAATTTTTGGTGCCAGAAATAACATTTCTTTCACCTATTAAAAAAAATATAATCACATTACTTAAGTAGAAGAAATGGACTGGATGATGGGGTCAGGAAAGGCTGTGTAGGTAATGTGAGCCTGAGGATAGCAACAGCAGACAGAAGGGAGGAGGCTGCAAATATTCTAGGCAAAGCAAACAGTATCAACAAGGCACTAGAAGTGCTCTGTGTTTGGGAAATTGGTATGACAATGGTGCAAGGAATGTTTATGCTGAGAACTTGAGACTTTACTCTGTATTCAGTGGGAAATCATTAAGCCATCTTAAGTATGTGTGTGTGTTGGGGAGGATAGGGATGCCATGATCAGATCCACGTTTTAAAGAGATCACTCTGGATACAGTGTGGCAGATGGATCAGAGCAAGGAGGAATGGTGGGAAGATGACCTATCAGAGGACAATCACAATTGTCCAAACGAGAAATTGCATGGTACCGTACACTGAATGTTTGTGTCCTCCCCAAATTCATATGTTGTAGCAGCCTTATCAGACTAAAATACATGGAAGTGGGAAAAGGAAGTGAAGAATATTTTCTTTAATCTTTTGGCTAATATTTTGTAATTTCATGTTCATGTCTTTTCTTCATTATGATATAGAAGGGAGAAGAATATCATTTTGTGTCCTAAGATCTAAGTTTGAGTCCCAGATTTGTGAATTTTTCAGTCACTGTGCCCACAGGGCCACTCTTTTGAGGTGTCTCAAGTGGCCATTTGGGCTGTGTATGTCATCATGAACCAAAGAGAGAGACCTCATTTTAGTAGGTCAAGCGAGCAATAGTCAACTTTTTCTGAAATAGTTCCTTGAGTGAATTTCCTCTTCCTAGTCTTTACTTGTGTTCTATAAAGTTATCTTTGTTTTCTTGAGATATCTGTGGTTCACTCACTCTGGTTTTCCTTGAAGGGTTGGTTTGGCAAGGCAAAAACCCTGGATATTTCAGTTCCCAACTGTCCCCTTTTCCCCTCAAAAAGTTGTTGCATGGTTCTGACTGTTGTAACCTGAATATGCAACACTTATTTCCTTGATCATGGAAAGGAACATTTTTCTGTAGGTCTTAGGAATATTCTTCTTGAGGAGATTCCTGGATCTCCTTGAGGAGATCCAGTTTCAAGCTGTAAATATCTTTACCTTGCCCTCATTCCTCTGCATGGTGACTATACAGACTTTATTGCTGCATGCTTGTCTTTTAACATTCCTCCATCAGTTGCCATTGCTGGCTCCTGGTGTTCCTTTAGTTTCTCCAAAGAACTTCTAGAGCATCCTTCCAGTCATTCCCACTTCTCCCAGGAACACCATCTCTGTCACTCTTATTTGGAGTGAGTTTGCATTTGTATTTCCTGGGAAGAAGAAAATCCAGTGGATGTACAGGTTTTTCAGTTCAAATCTTGATTGGATTAGAACATCCTTAAAGAAACAAACAAACATGTAAGAAATAAAACATTGCTTAGAATCAAGGATACCTGGGTGGCTCAGTCGGTTGAGCGTCTGACTCTTAATTTTGACTCAGGTCATAATCTCTCGGTTTATAGTATGGAGCCCTGTGTTGGGCTCTGCCCTGGCAGCAGGGATCCTGCTTGGGATTCTCTTTCTCTATACCCCTCCCCTGCTCATGTGCAAGCTCTCTCTCTTTCAAAATAAATAAACATCAAAAAAACATTGCTTAGAATCAAGAATCATTTGCTGTTTACTAGCTATGCAAACCTGGGGAAGTTACAATCTTTCTCTAAACCTTAGAAGTCCTTGTCTTTCAAACTAATATAACACATTAGGTTATTGCAGGGTTATTGTGAGAGCTAGATGAGATTATGCACGTGAAAGCATTTTTTGACCTTTGCAATCGGATATGCATTTTGGTGTCATAATTATTCTACATCGCTTGTTGCATGTTGTATAGTACTTCGTTAATAGTGGACAGACAAAAGAGCCCAGTAAATGACTTAATTGTATATATCAATATAATAGCCCTTGTATGAAGTGAATGGGAGTAAGAAAGGAGGATGTGAGAAAGAGGAAGTGTCAACTTGTTGATGTAATTATTTTGTACTTAGCAGTAGGTAAGAAGGGCCTCCTTAGTATTTTGGTCATGAGCCTAAAGTTGATTCATGCCACTAATCTGAGTCTCTATTTCAAGTCCAGGATGTAACAAAAGCACTGTTATGACACAAGTAAACCATCTCTTGTAGAATTTTTGGCTTTAAAGTGTTGAATTCTGACCAACCATTACAAGACACTACTACTTAGAGATATTAATTATAAGGACTCCAGAGATCAGCATCTCTTGGAAGATTAAGTATATCCTGACTTTTGCCTACCTCAATTAAACCTGCTTCTCCAATCCTTCATTTGGGACCGTTAACTCAGAGACAAGGATGCCTCATCTGCAATGATTTCCTCTGTAATTAGGAGGGTGCAAACATTAACATTTAGAAACAAAGAAACTATTCTGTGTATTTTGGATGATTCACAACAATTTGGACAAGTAGCTTCCTCCATAGTCCAAAACTTTTTCCAAAAATGCTCCAATAGTTGTTGTAGTATCTCATACCATTTAAGTTTATTTCATTTTTTTCCCTCTGGAAGCTTTTCACCTTTGTTTTAGCTACTTCTAGATTGTACACTTGGAAAGCAGGCTTTAAGGTAAATCTGTCTTAGGGAAATTACCATAACACAAAACTTAAATCCATTATATGACTGGCATCATGGTTTTTGTTTTTTTTGTAAATGAGGAAGTTTGCTTAAATCAGGTGGTTAAGTCATCAGAAGAAGAGATGAGAGAAAAGCCCAGGGAAGCATGTTAGAAATTGGAGATGTGTGGGTACATACTTGTATTTGCCATCTATTCAACTGGATTTATAATTTGGGAGGAGTCAGGCAAGAGATGAATAGAAAGAAAATATGTTAGTTGCCACGAGAGAATTTGAGAAGTTAAAAAAAAATCTGGTAGACAAAGTTTAAATTAACTAAATGAGTCAGTGGACTTTTGTTGAAATTTGCTCTTTGGATGATTTCTCCAAATGTTTGGAAGAAAGGCTTAGCACCTTCTCAGCTATTTTATTGATGGTAGAGAACTCACTTCTACCAAGGTGACTTATGAAAGCATCCTAATGCCTCTGGCTTCCAACTGCTCCTCCTGAGAAACTGTTCTAATTTTGTTAAATGAGTTGGGAAGGTGAGTCTGTATAAAACTTATTCCAGGTTTGTCTTGCTTCAAATTATGTTCCTTCTTGTTATGAATGTCTAAAGATAAAAATACTATCCCATTGCCATCTGTTAAGTACATTCTAAACAGTTTGAGAATATATTAGAACAATACCTTGCATGTTGAATTTATCCTCCAGAGATGGGGTGGCCTCATCAGTCTCCAGTGTCATGGCACATCCAGGACACCTGTGAATAATGAAGCCACCCTTATCATGTGCAGATGAATTCAATTTTCTCGCTATTGTAATGTCATGTTTGATTCACTCACTTCTTATTTTTATTTTTAAAGGTTGCCTATTGCTGCAAGCCTCTTTCTTTGTCACCACTAATAGGAAACATTTCTCAGAATTATCGAGTGCTGGGTCTATTTGCCTTTCCAAGGTTGGTGAATACCTCAAACACCTAAGTGGAGTACATAGATTGGAAATATTTTTAGTCTGTGAATGTCAGGCAACTGTATGATGACATCTGAAGTTCAACTGGTAAATTAATCATCACAGAAAGTGTCTATTTGATTTGATTTTTGCTTTTGTTTATCTCACATGTGCTAAAGAAATACATATGACCCTGCGTCATGCGGGCAGTATCCCATACACTGCACCTTAACAAGGGATAGGTCACAACACAGCCTGAATTTGAATCCAATTAGAGGAGCAAAAGATTCTGCAGCATAAATCTCCTGTCGTCGCTGGTTTCCTCTTTAGAGAAACAAGACAATATTTCCATATTATATTTACTTAATGGATGAGACTCAGTCTATTAGATGAGATATAAAATAAATTAAATTCTGTGGCAGGTGAACACCCTGAGGGCACTGCGGTTTGTAACACTATGTTAATATTCTCCAAGACCACTGCATGAGCTTTAGCAGAGCTATCTTCAAAATTAGCTTTACAGGCCACCTGCAGACTTCTCTTTTGCTTTCCTAATCAAAACTGCAAGCCTAGGTAATTTAACAAAATATTAAGTAAATAATTGCTTCAGAATATTTTAGGTTTAGGGACATAAATCGTATTCTTTTTATATGCCTACTGATGCTCAGAAGCAGGGAGGTTCCAACCTTGCAATTTCAGTTTTGGGTGAGCTCTATTACTTTCCATTCTGAAAAATTAAATTCCTTCTGCAGATGGATGTAACAGAATCCTTAGCTAAATTATACTTGGGAAGAGGATCTGACTTCAGGGGTCTGTACAGTTACATACTCAGGATCAAGATAAAAGAGTGTAATGAGCTCTAGGGGTTTGGAGTGTATCCATGTGTACTTATAAATGTGAACTCCTTTTTTGGGAATGGTTTTTGTTATATTCTTCCAAACTGGTGCTTTCTGAAACTGAGCACCAACCGGGATAATAAGGACTTGAGGTGGGTGAGCCTCATAACTGCGGTTGTGGACGGAGCGGGCTCCCTAATTAGATGCTGGCAGCTTAAATCTGGCAATCTCTGCAATAAAAAGTGGTTGTGATAATAATGACAGCAACAGGGTGTGCTGTGTGTGAACAGGGAAGCATTTGCATTTTGAAATAAGCAATCTGCTTTTGGATGTAGCTCTTCCATAATGTCAAGGTTTGGTTTAGATATTGCTTTGGTTCTATTGATGGTTTCCCTGATCCTTCCTTCATTTCCTCATTTTCTATAGAATGATGGGGTTTTCTCTATTCCCTCCTCCTGCACCCATGCCCCTTCATGGTTGGAAGGTTATTTATTGCCATTTTGATTCTTTAATGGCTACTCTTATTTTTAGCACGCTTTTGACTTAGTAATGCCAAATATTAGTCAGTGTCCTGCTTTCCTCCCAAATGATATAAAGACCTTAGAACTCAGCTGCTCTTATCACCTCTAGAATAGCTTGCATGTTGTTATTCTCCTGTAGCTGTTTCAAGTAATTTCGAAAAACTCAGAATCATTCATTATTACCAGATAAAGCTGATACTTGGATTTACCTTGTGCTTCCAATTCTTTGCTCACTATTCTTCCTTTCCTATCCCCCTTTCCTTTTCGTTCACTTTTCCATTCTGTATTTAATTTCATCTCCCTGAAGTACATCTTTTAAAAGATTCTTTTGTAGGGATCAGCCAATGGCAGTTATGCTCAATTTGGTAGTCTGAAAATGTCTTTGTTTTGTTCTCATTCTTCAATAGTAGTTTGGCTGGTCATGTGATAGTAAATTGACGGTTATTTTCTTGTAACATTTTGTCCCCCTCCCTCCCAACCCTGACTTCTATGATTGTTATTAGGAAGTCCCCTAGGGGCTGTCTTTGCTTTCTAGATTGTCTATTTCTTTAAAAAAAACATTATCTTTGTTTTTACTGTATTCCAGTTTCTCCATTATGTGCCTAGGTTGAATTTGTTTTTGTTTATCCTGTTCAGGACCAGGAAAAATAATTACCTAAAGCCATGGAAAGGAATTCTGGTATTACCTTTCTCAAATTTTCATCCTTTGCTGATTACCTTCACCATGTTTGTCCTATCTGCTTACCACTTGTGTCATCACACTTAATAGCTTTCTTTAAATTGACTTTAAAAAGTCTTAAGTATAGTATAAACAAGGATTGAAGAAAAATTCTGTGAATTTACAGGCTTAATATGCCAATTACAATTTTTCTAATGAAAATATAGCTAATATTTTATTTAAATATGTTATTTAAATAGAGAAGTTCTTGTTTGTACAACTTAAAATACCTTGCCCACCAGCACCTCATCCATCCAACGGAATAAGAAATGCCACTTCCGTATGCCATTGTTTGAAATCTTCCTCAGACCTAAGAGGAGGATTCTATTCCCTAATGGGATGAAATGACCTCTGGAAGCTTCTGCATTTGGTCAGGGCCTTGTCTGATTCTGGGAATCTTGCCCCATCATAAAAGGAAAGGATGATATTTTACGATCCTGGCCATTTGGCCAATGAAAGTGACTAGAAGTGGTGGAAGCAGAGGTTGAGAATTGAGAGTCCTCTAGAATCTAGCTACTCTCAATTCTCAACTTCTGTTTCACAAAATGCACACGAATTTGCACTTCAACACTATGTTGGGCCAATCTCTTTTACCCGGGAAACTGATGAGTAAAGCAAAACTTTTCTTAAATTTACACTTCATAGGAGGTTAACAAAGCAACAGAACACTATGCCAACTTAACCACTGCTCTAGTGAGCCGAGGGTGAAAGAAATTTATGGCCAGATTTAAAATGCTTTGCTTGATCAGAATATTCACACAAGTATGCTAATTGAGGGAGAGATAATTCCTCAGTCAAATTCCCACTCCAACTGAGATATTATCACTGTTTGAAACACTGAAGAGACTATGATATGCTAATAGCTTTAAATTAGTTCACATTCAAATTTCTAGGTGTTTGGGGAAGCTAAACATGCTTTACAGTAATTGGCCTCTTCTGTAAATGTGGCCTTAGGTACCACTTCTTGTGTTGAACAGCCACTTTTGAGTCCAGGAGTGATGGGTTCCAGGCCTAGTTATCTCAGTCTTCCTTAAGTAGAGATGGCTTTCTGCCATCTCACTGGGAGGCCCTCCCCAGTGTGGTACCTAGCTGTTTAGCTGGTTTTAATTTGGTCTTTTGTAGAAAGTTTTATTTAAAAACAATTATGAAAAGGACCATTTATGCCCAAGAAAGTGAGATTTGGGCCAGGATGAAAAGGATCCAAAGATGCCAGTAAACCATGGCATCTTAAACAGAAATTTCAGAGAAGGAATGCAATTAAACAAATTTGATTCCATCACGATGAGCTGTGCTTAGTTTTAGAAAAAAAATATACATTTGCTCGAGTCATATAGGGGACTAAAGAATAGCAAACAGATTCAGAATAGTTTCTACCTCTTTTATTAGAAAATGCATGAACTCAACGGTAATTCAAGGGGATCCAAATTGATACCAAAGAAAAATCTTTGGGAAACAACAACCCCTGCTCCCAAACAAGAAAAACAGAAAGAAATAAGAATACATTTAAAAATAAGGAAGAAAAATAAATGCCTAAGAGCTAAAACTTTGATATTTTAGGTTAAAAGAGAAAGAAGAGAGTTAAGAATCCTTTCTTTCCTCCTGCCTGGTGGCTTCTCCATTATGTGGCAGTACAGAGATGAAGGACAACAAGCTGCTTCTGCTGGAGAGGGTACCATGGCCATAGCGCCTTGCATTTTGAGATGGTGTTAAGCATAGGGTGGATATGGATAGAATGGTCACATCCTGAAGTTTCTGATAGAACGGTGTCAGCAGATAGTTCTCAGATATATGTTGGCAGTCTGGTGACCATAATTGCACAGTTGCAGACTGCTAAGTAGACTTTGCTTAGGATGCCAAACTAACCCACTGGTGAAAAGTTGGGTAACTCTTCAAGGTCACTGAGGAAGGGATATGTATTAGTTTTCCATAATGGCCATAACAAAGTACCACAGATTGGGTGGCTTAAACACAGACATTTGTTTCCTCATAGTAATGGAAGCTGCAAGTCCAAGATCAAGTTGTCAAGGAGTTTGGATTCATTCTGAGGTCTCTCTCCCTGGCTTGTAGATGGTGGTTTTCTTCCTGTGTCTTCACATGCTCTTCCCTTCTGTGCATGACTGTGTCCTAATCTCTTCTTATGAGGACAGTGGTCATATTCAATTAGAACCCCCCCACCCTGCCCCATGACCCTGTTTTACTTAAATTACTCTTTAAAGGCCCCATCTCCAAATATAGTAACATTCTGAGGTACTAGGGATTTGCATTTCAACATATAAACTTTTTATTTTTGCAGGGGGAGGAGGGGAACAATTAAGTCCTCCTCAGAAGAGGGTGATTTGGGCAAATATCCATGTGTATGTCAGCAGAAGTAAATGGTACCTTTAGAAGTCCTTGACTACTGGGGCACCTGGGTGGCTCAGTCGGTTGGGCTTCCGTCCGACTTAGGCTCAGGTCATGATCTCATGGTTTGTGAGTTCGAGCCCTGTGTGGGGCTCTGTGCTGACACCTCAGAGCCTGGAGCCTGCTTCAGATTCTGTGTCTCCCCCTCTCTCTGCCCCTCCTCTGCTCATGCTCGTCTCTCTCTCTCTCTCTCTCTCCCAATAATGAATAAACGTTAAATTTTTTTTAAAAGTCCTTGACTACCTGTAAATATTGTTTAAATCAAACTTGCTTTGTGTGATTTTTTCCCCTAAAATTAATAATTGAATAGTAAGGTATTAGGATTACTTAGAAGAATATTAGAGTTTTGAAATGCTTTTGTATTTTCAGCACCTTCAAAATAGAATTCAGGAATCCTGATTGAGTATCTAGTGCTGGTGGGTGTTCAATAATAATGATATTAGTTAATAATAGTAAAACAATTCTAATTTTTTAAAAACCCTCCAATAATGTAGAATTCTTTGTGACCTAAAAGAAAACTTGTAATTTTTCCACATCCACAGAAATAAAAATTTGTGTTGAAATGGTATAAGCCGAGTTTGAGGAACTTCAGTATTTCTTGAATACTTGAGTATTTCCTGCCTCAAGAAATATTTCCCCACAATTCCCTCCACCCCTAAGCCATGTATCTGATGGTTTGGGAAAGGGTTCTGTTTCTAGCAGGCCAATTATGGATGATAAATAAATGATGAATATAGTCACGTGCTGAAGTCCAAACGTTTGAGAAGCTTTGAAAGATAAATTTTAAATGAGATTGAAAATGACATCTATGCCTGTATATATTTTTTAAACATGTTATCTTTTCTTTGGCTTCTCTGAGGGCAAAGTTTGGGTCCAAATCTCAAGGTAGGGTTGAACATGGTTACCTCTGACATGGGCTGTTGGGCACTGTAATCTATATCTAAGTACTTTCAATTTTCTTTATGCAATGTGCCCTCAGGCCTAGAGACTCAAACAGAAGCTAAAGAGGAAAATATATATTGTTAATTAACCTGTCCCTCTGCGGAGTCCGAAAGAAGAAAAGGAAACTATTTCCTAAAGGCCAATGTTTGCATTCTCTCTGAGAAGGAGGAAAATTTTGAGTTAGCAGAGAATGAGGTTCACCAGTGGTGAGATATTGTTTCATTTTATCTTTTGTGAGAAAATAAAAAAGTAAAACAATACAAAATGTATAGTTAAAATTGGAGGCATGATTTTAGTATTTTCAAGAAAATGCAGTATTCTAGACCAAGTCTTATCTCAGTACAAATTGCTGGCATTGAAAACAATAAAAGTGAGATATTTTTTGGAGCTCTTTGAATATAGATATATAATTCTTAATTTCACAATAAATATTGGAACTCCCCTTCCCCCACAATTACACATTAATTTTATTTTGTTTGTTTCCTATTCGACTGATTTTACAACTAGATACATTTAAAAACATCTCCCAAGTAGCAGTAATTATAATTTGGTTTGGCAACTCATGATAATGCTTGATATCAAATAAAAATTTGCCTTTAAATGATAAGCATATATCTCCCAAATACTTCATTTCTTGTTTTTATGAGCCTTGCAGAGAAATACATCTGCAGTGAAGGCATTCACAAATCTGATGGTAATGCTATTATTGCTCATTTTTATATGAAGCTTTTTTATTTAGTGATCACAAAATGCATCAGAAATGTAACCTCATCTATTTTCCCAATACTAGTCACTTCTGAATTTCGTGCTTACAAATGTATAAAGAGAAGCAAGGAGGTTAGGCATGATTTTATACAAATGTCCCTGATATTTGAAAGGACTGCCAAAGAGAAAGGATTCTTTTGTGACCCCTAGGGTGCTATTCTAGCTCCTATTTAGCCTTTTCCCATGGGAGAAAATGAACGACCTCACACAACATGTTTACAGTACAGTATGTAAGCCAAAATGGCAAAACACAGTTATGTCAATATCATTTATGAAGAACAAATTAAAAAAAGAGCTCTTTCATAAAATCAATACAAAGGAAGAGAAAAATCAAGATGAATAGGAGAGGGAGAGAAGATAACCAGGATGACAAATGGGTGGAAACTTTGCACATTCCTGCCTGAGTGAGCAGAGGTAAACAATTATTCGCTGAATTTGTGTCTTCCCTGTGTAAGTTGGGTCAACAGAGTCTGATAAGAGGAAGAGAGGATATATTGTTGAGCATAAAATAAAAATGTTTATCTGAGCATTTATCACCCCTTGATCTAATGTGGAATTCATAGATGGGGCTCCGCACTCGGCAGGCTCAGCTCTTGGTTTATACACAGCCTCAGAATCGTTCAGTAAACCATAAAACGTGCTTTCTCACTTTTCTGCTTGGATGATTTTAGAGCTGCTCTCTAGGGACCAATTTCTCTAACGGTGAGATCTAATTCAATTGTGTGCTCAGTTCAGAAGGAAGTCCATGGAAGGAACAAAACCACAGCGTGTTTGGGTGCTGGAGGGACGAAGACCCTGTTCTGGGGAATGAGGAGAGCAAGTGTGTTGCTTCTCACTGAATGTGTTGGTCATGCGTCTATCCAAAGCTTTCTTACTCATTTAATTAAGGTAAAAACTCTACTGTGTGAGGATTGCATACATCTCAACTGATTTTGCAATGGTGATAACAGTTTTTCTTTTTCCTGAATTCTACTTTTAGTCCCTGTTATTTGGCACTTCAAGGAATGGACTATGTCAGTTCACTGAATTTTTTCAACTTACTATAGCCAGTTACCATATCACTGATTGCATGGTTTATACCCATTCTGAATCTGTCATTAAGGTTCCCCAATACCACATTAATCTCATGTTGTCATTTAGAAACACCTACACTGTAAACTCTCATGGGCCAAGGTTAAGATAATGCTGCTCATTTTGTGTTGTTCATATTTGGTGTTGTGCTCATGATATTTTGACAAGTTATAAATACCTCTGGTGATAATGAATTTATATGACTGTTGCATTTTCCTACAAAGAACCAACTCTCAGTGGGTTCTGTACTTTGAGTTATTTGTATAAAGTGATGATAGATGTGACCCCCACTAAAATATCCTTTTCTAGCCATTTCTCTAGGAAATGATTATTTCATGTGTGCTCTGGGCAACGGGGAAAGGTAAACAGACTATCTTGTATATCAGGAGGTATTCATCAAGTAAGCCTTCCAACTTTCATATTTATATTTAGTAGGCTTACTATTGACAGATCCTGACCCTAAGGGATGAAAACTTATTGAGTCTATCTCCTTTCTACTAGATGTATGGGCTAGATAGACTCAAAGTTGACCTTCTGATGAAGCACATTCATAATTTAAACTAATATTTAAAACATATAAATTCTTATGTTACTGTTTTTAATCCTGGCCTGTTATTCTACTTTTAACATTATGGTTTTCCAAGAAAGTTATCGTTTTATTAAAAAAATGTTTTTAAATGTTTACTTATTTTTGAGAGAGATAACACGATCAGGGGAGAGGCGGGGGGTGGGGGAGGACAGAAAAACCATCTCTGTGCTGAGAGCAGAAAGCCCAATGTGAGGCTGGAACCCCTGAACTGTGAGATCATGACCTGAGCCGAAGTTGGACACTTAACCGACTGAGCCACCCAGGAGCCCCAAGAAGTTTATCTTAAACTAGCTTCACTAACGTGTTCCTCTTCCTACTATTCTAGTTTGTTTGAAGTTCTTTGACTTTATGCTAGTGGTCTCTCTTGTTTCCACTATTGTCCAGTGTTAGTAGTCCAAAAAGAAACCTTGAGAAGGAAACTACAAAAGATCATAAAAGAGAAGGCCCATCCTTCTCCAACATTCCACAGACTGCTAATCCTAAGAATCATTCTCCTGACACTTCCCTTGATAGTCTGTTTCTCAAGATTGCTCAGAAGTAATTTATTTTTTCCTCTCCATGCATTTTTTTATTTTCTATCTTGGAAGATATTAGAACAAAAAACTTAGGTCCTATGTCTGCCCGCATGAAGCCTTGTCATGGCTTTTTTCTTATTAGCAAGAAATAATTTTCCATTTAAAAAATCTTGTCGTTTTGTCTTTAATGAAAACTTATGTTTACACGAAGGTTTAATTGTTTACACAGTGCTTTCATATACATTGTCTTATTGAATCTCAAGACAAATGTACCAGGTGGTCAGAATTTCTTTGCCATTTTACATATATCATTTTATACTCTTTACATTTCTTTATCATTTCGCATTTTACATTCTCTCCATTTTACAGTGTGGAACCAAAAGCTCATTGGGTATGGTGATTGATAAGATTATATTTTTGGTGCCTGCTAGAAGGAGGTGCAGTTTGCTGAGAAGTGATCTTGACTCATTCCATTAATGACCATAATGACCATCATGATGACCTTTAAAACCATTTTTCTTAATTGTTCATAAATTTTATTGAAGTGTTCCTGAACAATATCATTTTTTTTTCAGAGCATAGAGCATGCTTTAAAAACATGTTCGAATAGAGCATAGCAAAAATTTAAATAGCAATATAATGTTGTGTCCCCTTAACCATGTATGAGTTTATGCAGGATTCGGTTTTTCAAAAATGTTTGTTTATTGATTTTGAGAGACAGAGATAGTAAGCAGTGGAGAGGCAGAAAAAAGAGAGACAGTCTCAAGCAGGCTCTGCACTGACAGTGCAGAGCCCGACATGGGGCTCAAACTCACAAACTGTGATATCATGTCCTGAGCAGAAATCAAGAGGCAAACCCTTAACTGACTCAGTCACCCAGGCACCCTATGTAAGGATTTGTTAAATAATTTGTAGAAGTAATGACGTTTGATCTTCTACAAGTAGTGTTCTTTTGGAAAGTTAGTTTGGGTCCCAGCATAGAAGTTAAGAGTGTGGACTCTGGAAGCAGACAGTCTAGTTTCAAGTCTTGGTCCTGTCACTCCTAGCTGTTTAACCTTAGGCAAATTACTTAAGATCTCTATGTGTCAGTTGCTTAATCTATAAAGTGGGCAGAAAAAATTGACCCTAGCTCATAGGGTCATTTAAAAAAAATTATTCATTGTTTAATTTACATCCAAGTTAGTTAGCATATGGTGCAACAATGATTTCAGGAGTACATTCCTTAATGCCCCTTACCCATTTAGACCATCCCCCCCCTCCCACAACCCTTCTAACTACCCTCTATTTGTTCTCTATGAGTTTTTATGTTTTGTACCCTCCCTGTTTTTATATTATTTTTGCTTCCATTCCCTTATGTTCACCTGTTTTGTATCTTAAATTCCTCATATGAGTGAAGTTATATGATATTTGTCTTTCTCTGACTAATTTAGCATAATACCCTCCAGCTCCATCCATGTAGTTACAAATGGCAAGATTTCATTCTTTATGATTGCCAAGTAATACTCAATTGTGTGTGTGTGTGTGTGTGTGTGTGTATATACATATATATACACACATATATATACATACATATGTATATGTATATATATGTATATATATGTGTGTGTGTGTGTATATATATATATATATATACACACACACACACACACACACACACATATATACCACATCTTCTTTATCCATTAATCTGTTGATATACATTTGAGTGCTTTCCATACTTTAGCTATTGTCGATAGTGCTGTTATAAACATTGGGGTGCATGTGCCCCTTCAAACAGCACACCTGTATCCCTTGGATAAATGCCTAGTAGTGCAATTGCTGGGTCATAGGGTAGTTCTATTTTTAATTTGTTGAGGAACTCCCATACTGTTTTCCAGAGTGGTTGCACCAGTTTGCTTTCCCACCAGCAATGCAAAAGAGATCCTCTTTCTCCGCAACCTCACCAACATCTGTTGTTGCCTGAGTTGTTAATGTTAGCCATTCTGACAGGTGTGAAGTAGTATCTCATGGTGGTTTTGATTTGTATTTTCCTGGTGATGAGTGATGTGGAGCATTTTTTCATGTGTCTGTTAGTCATCTGGCTGTCTTCTTTGGAGAAGTGTCTATTCATATTTTTTGCCCATTTCTTCACTGGATTATTTGTTTTTTGGGTGTTGAGTTTGATAAGTTTTTTATAGATTTTGGATACTAACCCTTTATCTGATATGTCATTTGCAAATATCTTCTCCCATTCCATCAGTTACCTTTTAGTTTTGTTGATTGTTTCCTTCGCTGTGCAGAAACTTTTTATTTTGATGAGGTCCCAATAGTTCATTCTTGCTTTTGTTTCTCTTTCCTCTGGAGATGTGGAGTAAGAAGTTGCTGCAGCCGAAGTCCAAGAGGTTTTTACCTGCTTTCTCCTCTAGGATTTTGATGGCTTCCTGTCTTACATTTAAGTCTTTCATCCATTTTGAGTCTATTTTGTGTATGGTATAAGAAAGTGGTCCAGGTTCATTTTTCCACATGTCGCTGTCTAGTATTCCCAGACCACTTGCTGAAGAGACTTTCTTCCATTGGATATTCTTTTCTGCTTTGTCAAAGGTTAGTTGGCCATACGTTTGTGGGTCCATTTCTGGCTTCTCTGTTCCATTGATCTGAGTGTCTGTTTTTGTGCTAGTACCGTACTGTCTTGATGATTACAGCTTTGTAATACATCTTGAGTGTGGGATTGTGATGCCTCCAGCTTTGATTTTCTTCTTTCAGGATTGCTTTGGCTGTTTGAGGTCTTTTCTGGTTCCATACAAATTTTAGGATTGTTTGTTCTAGCTCTGTGAAGAATGCTGGTGTTATTTTCATGGTATTGCATTGAATATGTAGATTGCTTTGGGTAGTATTGACATTTTAACAATGTTTGTTCTTCCAAGCCAGGAGTGTGGAATATTTTTCCATTTTTTTGTGTCTCCTTCACTGTCTTTCATAAGCTTTCTATAGTTTTCAGTGTATAGATTTTTCACCTCTTTGGTTAAGTTTATTCCTGGGTATTTTATGGGCTTTGGTGCAGTTGTAAATGGGATCAATTCCTTGATTTCTCTTTCTGTTGCTTCATTATTGGTGTATAAAAATGCAGCTGATTTCTGTGCATTGATTTTATATCCTGCGACTTTGCTGAATTCATGGATCAGTTCTAGCAGGTTTTTGGAGGAATCTTTTGGATTTTCCACATAGAGTATCATGTCATCTGCGAAGAGTGAAAGTTTGGCTTCCTCCTGGGCAGTTTGGATGCTTTTTATTCCTATGTGTTGTCTGATTGCAGAGGCTAAGACTTCCAATACTATGTGGAATAACAGTGGCAAGAGTGGACATCCCTGTCGTGTTCCTGACCTTAGGGGGAAAGCTCTCAGTTCTTCCCCACTGAGGGTGATATTGGCAGTGGATCTTTCATATATGGCTTTTATGATCTTGAGGTATAATCCTTCTATCCCTACTTTCTTGAGGGTTTTTATCAAGAAAAGATCCTGTATTTTGTCAAATGCTTTCTCTGCATCTATTGAGAGGATCATATGCTTCTTGTCCTTTTTTTTTATTGATGTGATGAATCACATTGATTGTTTTGCAGATATTGAACGAGCCCTGCATTCCAGGTATAAATCCCACTTGGTCGTGGTGAATAATTTTTTTTTAATGTATTGTTGGATCCAGTTTACTAGTATCTTGTTGAGGATTTTTGCATCCATGTTCATCAGGGAAATTGGTCTATAGTTCTCCTTTTTAGTGGGTCTCTGTCTGGTTTTGGAATCAAGGTAATGCTGGCTTCATAGAAAGAGTTTGGAAGTTTTCCTTCCATTTCTATTTTTTGGAACAGCTTCAAGAGAATAGGTGTTAACTCTTCCTTAAATGTTTGGTAGAATTCCCCTGGAAAGCCATCTGGCCTTGGACTCCTGTTTTTTTTGGGAGATTTTTGATTACTAATTCAATTTCTTTCCTGGTTATGGGTCTGTTCAAATTTTGTATTTCGTTCTGTTTCATTTTTGGTAGTTTATATGTTTCTAGGAATTTGTCCATTTCTCTAGATTGCCCATTTTATTGGCATATAATTGTTCATAATATTCCCATTAATGTTTGTATTTCTGCAATGTTGGTTGTGATCTCTCCTCTTTCATTCTTGATTTTATTTATTTGGGTCCTTTCCTTGTCTTTTTTAATGTTTATTTATTTTTGAGAAAGAGGGACAGAGAGAGACATAGCATGAGCGGGAGAGGGTAGAGGGAGGGAGACAGAATCCAAAGCAGGATCCAGGCTTGGAGCTGTCAGCACAGAGCCCGACATGGGGCTCGAACCCACGAACCATGGGATTATGACCTGAGCCAAAGTCAGATGCTTAACTGGCTGAGCCACCCAGGTGCCTCTCCTTTTTATTTTTGATCAAGCTGGCTAGGGGGTTATCAATTTTGTTAATTATTTCAAAGAACCAGCTCCTGGGTTCATTGATCTGTTCCTCTGTGGGTTTTTTTTGTTGTTGTTGTTTGTTTGTTTTTTTGTTTTTTTCATTTAGAGAGCATTGATTTCTGCTCTAATTGTTATTATTTCCTGTCTTCTGTTGGTTTTGGGTTTTATTTATTTATTTATTTATTTATTTATTTATTTTTTGGGGGGAGGGGGTTGATGGGTATTGAGGAGGGCACCTTTTGGGATGAGCACTGGGTGTTGTGTGGAAACCAATTTGTCAATAAATTTCATAAAAAAAAAAAAAGAAAATCTAGACTGTCTTATATAGGTATGGCTACTCCGGCTTTCTTTTGATGACCATTAGCATGATAAATAGTTCTCCATCCCCTTATGTGCAATCTGAAGGTGTCTTTAGGTCTAATATGGGTCTCTTAGACAGCATAGAAATGGATCTTGTTTTCTTATCCATTTTCTTACCCTATGTCTTTTGATTGGAGCATTTAGACCATTGACGTTTAGGGTATTAAAAGATATGAATTTATTGCCATTATGTTGCCTGTAGCATTGGAGTTTTTGGTAGTGTTCTCTGGTCCTTTCTAGTCTTTGTTTCTTTTGGTCTTTTGCTTTGCTTTGTTTTGTTTTTCATCTTTTCTCCCCTTAGAGAGTCCCCCTTAAAATTTCTTGCAAGGCTGGTTTAGTGGTCATGAACTCCTTTAATTTTTGTTCGTCTGGGAAACTTTTTATCTCTTCTATTTTGAATGACAGCCCTGCTGGATAAAGAATTTTTGGCTGCAAATTTTTCTGATTTATCACATTGAATATATCCCGCCACTGCTTTCTGGCCTGCCAAATTTCTGTGGCTAGGTCTTCTGCGAACCTGATCTGTCTTCCCTTTAGGTTAAGAACTTTTTTTTCTTTTGGTGCTTTCATCATTCTTTCCTTGCTTGAGTATTTTGTGAATTTGACTATGATATGCGTTGTTGATGGTCAATTTTTGTTGGATCTAATGGGAGTCCTCTGTGCTTACTGGATTTTGATGCCTGTGTTTTCCCCCAGGTTATGAAAGTTTTCCATTGTGATTTGCTCACATAACCCTTCTATACCCTTTTCTCTCTCTTCATCTTCTGGGAACCCTATGATTCTGATGTTATTCCTTTTTAATGAGTCACTGAGTTCTCTAATTTTTATTTCATGCTCTTTTGCCTTAGTCTCACTTTTTTTCTGCTTCATTATTCTCCACAAGTCTGTACTTTATATTGCTGATTCGCTGCTCTACCTCATCCAGCCTTTCCACCATGGCACCATTTGAGATTGCAGCTCAATTATAGCATTTTTTATTTCATCCTGACTACCTTTTGCTTCTTTTATCTCTGCAGAAAAGGTTCTCATCTATTTTCAATCCCAGCTAGTATTCTTTTTTTTTTTAATTTTTTTTAACGTTTATTTATTTTTGAGACACAGAGAGACAGAGCATGAACAGGGGAGGGGCAGAGAGAGAGGGAGACACAGAATCTGAAACAGGCTCCAGGCTCTGAGCTGTCAGCACAGAGCCTGACGCGGGGCTCGAACTCATAGACTGCAAGATCATGACCTGAGCCAAAGTCAGATGCTTAACCGGCCAAGCCACCCAGGTGCCCCCCAGCTAGTATTCTCATTATCATGATTCTAAATTCTGGTTCAGACATCTTGCTTGTATCTGTGTTGATCAAGACCCTGGCTATCATTTCTTCCTGTTCTTTCTGTTGGGGCAAATTCCTATTTTTTGTCATTTTGGAGGAATAAAAGGAATTAATAAAGTAAAAAAAAAATTAAAATTAAAAATAAAAACAACACAAAGAAATCAAATAAAGGATGCTAGATCCTAGGTGTGTTTTGGTCTGACTGTTGAAAGAAACTTGATAGATTAAAGAAAAAAGAAAAAGATAAGAAAGAAAAGAAAAGAAAAAAGAAAAAAGGGGAAAAATTTTGAAAATTTGAGAAAATTAAATACAATAAAATAGAATAAAATGAAATGATGAAAGTAAAATAGAATTTAAAAATTTACAAAAAGTAAAAAATATAAAAAAATTAAATAAGAGTCTTTAATAAAAATGGAAAATAAAAGTAGATTTTTTCTCTTTCTGTATTCAAGAATAAAAAAAGAAAAGAAAAAGAAAAAAATTGAATAAAAGGAACAGTGAACATAATGAAATACCACTGAAATTACATCTAGTTTCCCATAGAAGTCAAGCTATGAAGCACTTAATAGTCTGTAAACTAAGCAGGTGGAGAGACTTGTGGTGTTCCTGAAGAGTGACGTTGGCCCATTTGGGCAGGGTTAGTGTAACAGCTCTGTTCACTGGATGGTGCTGCTTACCTTCCTGGGATGGATTGCTGTGGCACATGTAGGCATGTATGTGCATCTGTGGGAGGGGTGAAAATGGCATCACTAAGCTACCCAGTCTCTAGTATCAGAACTCTTGTGCTTTCCATGACTGGCAATCAAGCACCCCTCCTTTGTCTCAGGCATCCATCCACTCCCTGCTTCTATATTGTCTGTGACCAAACTGTCAGGCTGCCAGGCAGCACCTCTGTCCTGAGTTTTTTCTCAAATGGGGCTGTGTTTCCTATCCCCTCACTTCTGAGGTACTGAGGCTTTGATTCAATCAGACCTTCTGGGGGAGGATCTCACTGAGCAATGGCCAGGTGCTGGCCCAACCCCAGGAACATTCATGAGACTGTGCTGCTGCAGACACCCAGAGACTATGGCTGGGTGCCAGCCCGTCCCAGAAAATGTTCTCACAATCTTGTAGCAGTAGCGTTTCAGGATTTATGGAAAATCACAACACACATCTGGTGCCAGACTTCCCCCTTAACATCGTTGTTCCAGCACCAGCAAATGTGGTTGTTCTCTAGGGTCTTCTGGGACCTTTGCCTGTGGGATGGCTACACAGCCCCTACCAAATGTCCCCCCAGCAGAGGAACTGCTGCTCCCCAGGTGGCCCGTGGACCCTTTTGACTTCACTCTCCACTCCTGGGAATTTGCCCTTCCCACCAGAGAACTGCCACATATTGAGCTGTGGAATTTCAGACTCTGTGCTCCCCGTTTACAGAGTCTTAATTGGATTTAAACTTTCTCCTTTCTCCCTTTTTTGTTCAGTCCTTGTGGCTATTTCCACTTCTCTGAGTTCTCTCCAGCTGCTTTTTTAAGGGGGTTCTTTTCCAATAATCTCCCCCCTCTCCCATCTCCGTCCTCTCCCCAAGGGCAAAAATAGCTCTCTGCCCTCTGCGGCTTCTCTCTTGCCCAGTTCACCTTTCCACGTTGTGTACCTGCTGAGTTTTGTGGTTCCAGTTGGAAAATTGTTGTGTTAATACTCAAATCAGATTTCGAGGTGTGCAAGAGTGTTTAGTGTTGATCTGGCTGCATTTCAGGGATGAGAGTTGCAAAAAAACCTTCCATGCTGTTCCGCTATCTTGGCCCCTCCCTCCTAGGGTCAAATTTTCATGAGAAGATTGAAAATCATGTGCATGTACACACACTCACACAATAGAATAGTTCCTGGTGCATAGTAAGCCAAATTGAAGTGTTAGCTATCACTCTTTAGATAGTGTGTCAGGAAAGCAACCTGGACTTGGAATTGTGGGAGAGTGACTTCAAGTGCACATGAGAACAGAGCAGAAAGGCAGGGGTACATGTGATAGAAGTGGTATTAGTGGGCATGGTGGGGTTGGTAGATCTTGGAAGCCCTGACAGGGTCAGGATGACCTTGTATGCACGGTCATTGCTTTCTCTGCTGAGTTTGGTTTGGGGGTGCAGAGTTAGCCTCTGGGGTGAGGCTTGGAGTGAGCAACCCCAAGCCCCTTCATTAGTTGAGGCAATGATCAGAATAAAGGCTTTGGGAATAGACTACCTGAAAGCTTACAATCATGGGAACTGGGCCCCACAGTGGCCAACTTGGTCTCCATTACTCTGGAAAAAGTTGATGAATAAGAATGAAGACATCACAACAGTGCTCTCCCATAAGCAGGTGTCAGTGGGGGTCATGCTTTTCTAGCTGCAAGAAGGTCTTGAGAAATAACTTAGCTCTACTTTCTGGATCTGACCTTTAGGGACATAGGTTTACTCCTATACGACCTAAATTGGGGCTAGGAGTGAGCATGGGGGAAAGGTCAAAGCTGCTTAAGAATTTTCTCTTTCAAGTCAGCATTGCTCTATGAACCAGTTTCAGGCTGAGGCTGTCCATGGTGGGAAGTTCCCTTACCCATCTTTCCTCTTAAATGTAAATCTTTGTGGACAAGGACCGACCATATGCACTGTTGCTCCCTAGCATGTAATAATGACAGCAAACGGGTATCTGTCATGATTACAGGTGATTGATGAATACTTGGTGAATGAATAGGAAAAACTAGAGAGAAAAGAGGGAGATGAGGTAAGAGCTGACTTAGCCACAGGTTAAAAAGGAACGAGGCCTCAGGACCGGACTGATGCCTGGTCAGTTGAGGTGCCCACTGGATCAGACCCCCTCTTTTTTTTTAAGTTTATTTATTTATTTGGTGGGGTGGGGTAGAGGGTAAGGGAGAGAAAGAATTCCAAGCAGTCTCCATGTCCAGAGTGGAGTCTGATGCTGGGCTCGATCCCATGAACTTTGAGATCATGACTTGAGATGAAACCAAGTGCCGGAAGCGTAACTGACTGAGCCACCCAGACACCGAGATCATCACTTTTCAAATTACAGGAAACCATATAAACTTTTGATGATTCTTGGGTGCAATGGAGCAGAAGAAAATGAAAATTGATCCCAATTCTATGGGAGAAACTCATAAAGAAACATTTCAGGAACTGAGAGAGCCAATGAATGTAGTTTTAAAAATGCACACCAGTTATGTCTCTTATAAACTGACATCAACAGGGATTATTGTCATTTGCTAGAAAGGGAACTTGAGGCAAAGAAGAGCAAATGACTCAAGCCCCTACAATAGTAGAGGACAGGAACCAATTGGTCTTAGGTGCTGTTCTGCCTTCCTGTTTGAAATTTATATAATCAAAACAGCAAATGAAGCTGCATTTAATTCTAGGGAAGAGACCTCAAATGATTTAGTTCATGACAGGTGCAACTCCTTAGGGTAAGGAGGGAGATCCAGGGCTTCATGTGGAGTAGGGAAGCAGAACAGATGTAAGAAGCCATCCTCTAAATGACTGTGAAGATTTCAAAATCAGAATAGGAAGCTTCAGGCTGCGGCCTAATCCTTCCAGAAAGGAAGTCATTCTGGTCTCACTTTGAGCTGAAGCCTCAAGCAGTTAGCCCAAGGTGGAGGGTGTTGGAAACAAGGCACAACTTTACTTCAAGCAGAATCAGTCTGTTGACTCTAAAAAGCGAGACTCAGTTGTGCCCTCCCAGGACAATTGTCTTTCCTGTTCCTTAGCTCAGGTCATTTCGGTTACTTCCGTGTAGCCTGTAAATGGTTTCTGAAGAGGCTCGGTAGCTATACAATCTCGATTTATAAAGAAATATTCTGCAAGACTGGGGCATCGGCACATGAATTTTAATGATCTCACTCACATTGGGTCAGGCATGATGGAGTGGTTGGATTTGTGCCGTGTTCAGGCACCTGCCTTGTCTGAAGCTGCTAGCATAGCAAACTTTGCTATCAATGGAGAATTTTTAAAGTCAACTTTCACACTGGCTTTAGAATATCAAAGGGAATATAAAAACTAGAAAGGTAATATTGGAATTCTAACTCAATGCTAAGAAAAATGTTACAGTAAACTGCCATAAACCTCAGGCTCTTGGAGATGATAGCAGTGGGAGGTGGGACACAGGAAGCCTCTATTTTGATTTTCAAGAAAGATCAGTGATGAGAAATTTTTTTCTTAAAGGTTAAGATATATTTTGTCATTTTAGTTCTAGCACTGGACATATATTATTTCATGGCATTCTCGGCTTCTCTCTTTCTCCCTCTCCCTTTTATCTGTTTATTTTTGTCTCTTTCCTAGTAGTCTCTGAGCATTTTTAAAACTATTTTCTTCTTTTTCTCTCTCCCCACTTCTTAGGATCATTCCTAGCACAAAGTAGATTCATAATAAATACGTGTGGAATGAAAAAAAAATGAATGTGGAATGACCAAAGTGTAATGAAGAGATTAATTATTTAATACATGCTTTTGGTTTTGGTTAAATGTTTTAGGTGTATTTTGATTGATATGCAGCATTGTGCTGTGCCACAGTGGGTCAGAGTGAACATTATGGACTCTGGAGTCAGGTTTTCTGAGTTTGACTCTTAACTTTATGACTCATTGTCTGTGTAACCCTGTACAAATTATTTAACCTCTCTGTGTCTCAGTTTTCTCATTTGTAAAACGAGGATAATTGTAGAATAAACCTCAAGGAGTTGTTATGAAAACCAAATGATTTAATCCATGTAAGGCAGTTAGAACAACTTCTGGTACATATTAAGTGCTGTGTCAGTGTTGGTGATTATTTTATTAATCATGCCCTGAGAGTGATGCTCAGAAAGCAAAAGTCTACTAAAAGGCTTATATTTTATTACTAAAAACTCAAATGAGTTTTCCAGTCTCTTTGTTTTAGTAAGTGTTCACAGTGACATGTGATATCCTTTCCATCCTTTTCTGGGGTTTATTTTTAGTAGCTGGGAAAGCTGATACCGTAAATGATCACAGCTTTTGATGCCCATGGACTCGGCCAAGACCAGCTTCCTAAATAAATGCAATATGAGGATCCTTTGGCAGAGATGGGTTCTCAAACTGCTATTTCAAGAAAAAAGTCTTATGTGGAGTGAGGGGATCACACCCTCATTATAAATCTATAATACAAAAATAATACAGTTCCCCAAATAATCCTAGTCTTCAAAATTTGATTCTTAGTAGGGAATGCCTCTGATTTATGTGACTTGACTTAGGCCAATGGAAAACCTGATGGACTAGTGAGTGGTGAATACTTAAACCAACTGGAAAAAATGTGGCTCTCTGGATTGTTGCAGTACTTAGAAATGTGAAGTTATGTAAAAGCAGTACAATGGCTTGATACAATTTCATGGCATGTTTAAATCTCTGCAGTCTGAGAAGACATACTTTTCTGTTTTACCTCCAGATTGGCTCTTAGTTACATTATCCTTTTGCTTCTTATTTGATTTACTTTTTTTGTGTGGGGCTTCTCAAAGCCTTAACCATATGGGATTATATTAAGTGGCACGAGTAACTAAGTTGAACACCAATAAACATGAAATGGCTCATTATAGGGCAGGAATAAGGAAATGGAGAGTGCTGGTAGTTAAATAGGAGTTTATGTACCTACTAAAAGGGGTTCTGTTTTTTAAGCTACCTTTTGTGGCATATTAGATGTGCTTCCTTGTGTTGAAAGTCTTTGCATCTCTTTCACATTAAATATTTCAAGATCATTTAGTTATTTATCCTTCAAATACAATGAGTAAAACTATCCCAAAAGGAGAAAAATGGCAAATTGCTGAAATTACAACTGTTTTTACTTTTCTCTATTGGAAGTAGCTTTAAAATCCATGGGGGGAAAATCCAATTTGAAGGAAAGCAGTATTAGAAAGCATGCAATTATGTATAGTGAATATTTTCTCAATGATGGAAAAATTCAAAATACATGAAGAGAAGCCTTCGTGACCATTTTCTCAATAAGGTGAGTTGATACTGTACATGGCTATTGGGGACTCCTGTTGCCAAGGAGGCAGAGTAGAATTGGATTTATTTCTGTATTCTGGACTTGGGTAAGGGCACGATATCATTGATGGAGATGGAACCATGTGCCAGAAACCACACAGGAATTAAAAATATGCAATTTGATTTTCCATTTTGATCCTGCTCCTGAGAATAATAATAGTGATGATAATAGCACTATTAATATTTAATTCAATAATACAATTGTTACACATATTAAATGAGATAATTTTCTTAAGTTACCAAGTTCTGACATGTGATGTGAGTTGAGCCACTTAGTCAAGTTTTATTCCTGTTAGTAAAACAGGGAATAAACTACTCTTTTGCTCCCTTGAAGATGAAGGCCCTTAAAGATTTTGTATTAGACATTGGATATATTTACATTAATATAGAAGTCTGTATAGCTAATTTTGTGAGTTCTTAGGGGCACCCACCTAGTGTTCTTTTCCATTTCCCATATGTTGGTATGACTTTTCATATAATAATTGCATTCAGGCAAGTGTGAAACTGTTGAACAAGGAGAATATGAAAATGACTCCTGGTTCTTGGCACATGGAAAGATGGATAGAGTATTGTGAAGGATACTTAAACTCACCCAGGATGAGGGTGTCAAACTCTGGAAATAGGGGACAGAGTTCCTACAGCCTCATATATGGATACTTAAAGGTGAATCATTCATTTGGTCATATCTGAGCCCTACTTCTGTAAATATAAATTTTACATGGCTTATGGGAAAGAAGCACTTAAAGAAATTAGATGAGGAAAAATAAATCAGGCACAAACACTCAAAACATTAGAAAGGGAATTGAGGGGCAATGAAATATATATTTTTCTTTCCATTTCTTATGTCTACTGTTAAGGTTTTATGGAATTATTTTCCCAGGACTTGGCTATTGGGTTTATGGGCTACCCTTCTCAATCTTTATATTATATGGCCTGGTATTTGTGAACTTTGGGTGTTAGGCATTTTTGCATGTTTTACCCAGAACTAGATCATGTGCTGTGATAGTTCTGAATTCATAATTCACAATACCTTTGGCAAGGTATGCTTAAAAATGTATATGATTCTCCCTAATTTTCTTTTTTAGAAGTTATATTGAATTGTTAGAACATAGAAAAATCTCTAAATAATAATATAATGAGTAACTGTATATCCATCACTCAATTTAAGAAATAAATATTACCAGTAAGTTGAAACTCCAATGTCATTTCTCATTTTATCCCCACCCCATCAGAGGTCACCCTATCTTGAATTTGGTAATTATTATTCCCATTTATATCTTATTTTTTTTCTAAAGACAGTAATACATAGAATGCAATGATAAATATGTAGAAGGAAAATGGCGTATGGCTTTTCATATTTTAATGTTTTATGTAGATAGTCTATTTTACTGAAACTTGCCATTTTTTTGCTCAGCATTATGTTTGTGAAATTCACCCATGTAAATATGTGTAATTCTAGTTTATTCATTTTCATGACTATGTAGTTATCCATTATATGAATATTCCACAAATAATCTATTCATTGATGTTTTGATTGACATTTAGGTTGTTTCTAGGTTTTGACAGTTGCTGTGAGAGCAGCTGCACATGACTTTTTGTGTATATATGCAAGAATTTCTCTGGGATACATGCTTAGGAGAAGGATTGCTTGGTCCTAGGATATGTACTTCTTTACTAGATACTAGATTGCTGACTTACTCTTCAAGGTGGTGAATACTCATTTACATTCCCATAAGCCCTGTATCAATATTCCCATTGCTCCACATGCTCTCCAATATTTGTGATTGTCAGACTATTTATTGTTGTCTAATCTGATGAGTAAGAGAAGGCCAATTTTTATTGGCCATTTGGGCTTCATATTTTCTGAATATCTATTTAAATGTTTTGTCCATTCACCAATTGATTTAATTATCCTTTTTCCCCTCTGCCAACTTTTTTTTTTTTACTGTGGTAAAATATGCATAACATAATATTTGGCATTTTAGCCATTTTTACACATACAATTCTGGGGCATTAAGTACATTCACAGTGTTGTACAAACATCACCACTATTGTATTTCCAGAACTTTTTCATCATCCTAAACAGAAGCTCTACACCCATTAGGCAATACACTTTCCTTCTTTTCCCACCCTCCGCCAGCCCCTGGGAACCTCTAATCTACTTCATGTCTCTGTGAATTTTCCTACTCAAGATATTTCATATAAATGAAATCAGACAATATTTGTCCCTTTGCATTTAGCACATTTCACTTAGCATAGTGTTTTCAAGTTCATCCATGGTGTAGCATGTATTTCTTTTTATGGCTGAATAATATTCCATTGTATGCACATATTGTAAGACTTTTGCCTCCAGCTTCTGCTTCTTGTTCAGTTCTTTCAGGTTGTCTTCTTGACTTTTCTTACTGACTTCTGCTTTTCCAGAAGGAGAATCATGATTTGACTTTCTATGCATCCTTCAATCTAGGCCTTTGAGTATCTGGCAGAATTGGGTTAAACATTTTGACTTGTGCCTAGAATGAATATAGACTTGTCCACATTTTGTTTTCCATTTAATTCTAGAAGATGGAAAAGTAAGCATTTATATTGGTGCCATCCCAAAGACTTTCTAAAGCTAATTTAGTTTCCTTGGCCAGTTGTAGTGGTGCTTGAACACACAAACCGCGAGATCATGACCTGAGCCGAAGTCGGATGCCTAACCGACTGAGCCACCCAGGTGCCCCCCACACGTTTCTTTTTTCTTCTGTTCTTTTCAGATGTTGGATGGAATCCCATATTTTCATAAATTACAAATTTTGTTTGGTTAAAGCTAATCAATACTATTTTGGCATCCTAATTTGTATCTGTACCTGCGTCTTGTGTGGAGAGATGAAAATAACTGATAGCTCTGAACCCTTTAAACAGGGAGAAAAATGACGGCTGCTCATCTTCCCTGGGGTTGGCAAGGAATCATATGAACAGAGAAATAGGGTAGGGGAGAACCTTGATTTTGCAGTTTAAAATATATAACTTCTCTTTTTAATGTTTATTTATTTTTTGAGAGAGAGAGAATGAGAGAGAGAGACACACACAACAGAGCACGAGCAGGAGAGGGGAAGAGAGAGAGGGAGACACAGAATCCAAAGCAGGCTCCAGGCTCTGAGCCATGAACATAGATCCAGATGCGGGGCTCAAACCCATGAACTGTGAGATCATGACCCGAGCCGAAGTCAGACACCTAACTGACTGAGCCACCCAGGTGCCCCTGAAATATCTAACTTTTAAAAGTAGTATAAGAAAACTTATCAATTGCAAGGATTATAGCTGAAAGAAGCACAACTGCCTGTCATATTCTTTAACAAACTTTAAAACATCTATGATTGAGAAGTCATGGGAAAAGGCAAAGGGATTCATCTGAGACTTTGAAGATCTGGGTTTTCATCATGGCTCTTCCTTCTCCTTGCCAGATGAGTACGTTTTCTTTTTTTCTGTCTTTAAAAAAAATTTTTTTAATATTCATTCATTTTTGAGAGCTGCAGAGAGAGTATGGGTCGGGGTGGGGGCAGAGAGAGAGAGGCAGACACAGAATCTGAAGCAGCCTTCAGGCTCTGAGCTGTCAACCCATAGCCCGATGTGAGGCTTGAACCCACAGACAGCGAGATCATGACCTGAGCCGACATCGGAGGCGTAACTGACTCTGAGACACCCAGGCACCCCTGGAAAATACGTTTTCTGCATATTATCTCTGGATCCTTCTCTCCATTTGGGATAGTGATGCCTTCCTTGCTGTTATGCCAGGATTTTTGAGAGGATAATGTAAGGCAATATGTGGGAAAGAAGCTCACGAACCAGAAGCACAGGCCACTGCTTATGTTCATCAGGAGCAACTGGTTCTGGTGAGTTAGAAGGTATTAGAAAGCCACAGCTAACCGAAGAGTTATTTTTAAATTCTCACACTTTTCTCATTTTTAAGAGGATTCTGCTTCTCTAAACATGACAGAAACCTATAGCTGACATTTTAGATGTCAGTTTACTCTTTGGGTACATGGAAGTTGGGGTTAGGGTGTATAGACCCTGCAGCAATCCTCGGAACAAGGCAGAGCTGAGCATCTGGAAGAAGATCCATTCTAGGCTGGACGTTGTGCCACCTGTGTTTCTCAGCCTTTCTGTCTTCCTGCTCATCTTTTGGGGATGAGGTCCTCCCCCATATACCTTGCTGTGGATTTGGGATCACAAAAATACACTCATTCTTGGCAAAGTGTTCCAGATGCTGGGAGAACTACTACAGAATAATCCTGCTCGGCAGAATTATTTGATTCAAAATGTGGCCAATTTCTAGCCAGTAGAAGGCTCCTGAAATGTTTGTAGCATCTGTGGCTCTGAGCTACTCCAGTGCAGAGCTCCAGATGCTGGCAGGCATTTCTCTCTATTAAATCAGTCTTAAAGGATTGCTATATGCACTTCAATCAAACCTTTCCCACACACACGTTTCCATAAAATTGCTGCTCTACAGCAAATCTTTCCAACCACACTCATGTAAATGTGGCTTTTTCTATGAATAGAAGAGAAAGAATATGTATACAATCTGGTTCAACAATAGCACCTTTATATACCCCAGCAAGCTTTATGTTGTGTGATGGGACATTGCTGCTTGATCCTTCAGAGGCTGTCAGAGGATGTTTGGTCAGGCTTTTCTTGCTGTATGTTTAGTGCATTCTCATTATGTCATAGAGTTGGGGCTCAAGGATAAAACCTTGTTTTATGGATTTCCTATCCTAAGTTTCATTTCTTTAAACTTTATGTCTTTCCAGCTCTTTTCCTTACACCCAGGTGAAGTAGGCAGAGCAGGTGTTATTATCTACATTTTATGGTTAAAGAAATCAAGGCTTAGTTATGACTTAGGGATGTTAAATAGAGTTCACTGTACTACATTGAGTAAGATTTTTTACTATGTTGTATTATGTTACTTATTTTTGAGTTTTCTAATATATAGTAGCTTCATCTTTGAACAATGTCTGAGCCAAATCATAGGAGTAAAACCTGTATCCTTTTGAACTCTCTGAGATTATAGTTAAATGGATATAGATTTTTAGAAATATAAACCAATGTATTTTCATTCCCCCTCAGTCATGATTCCCTACAGTAGGTAAAGGCAGATACCTTCTAGAACAAATACATCCATAGGGTAGAGAAGGGGGATTTGGCCTTTCAGGATGTCCTCACCAAATAGAAAACAGAAGAGAACACTCTTGATACTGGGAAGGGGAAAGAAAGTGTCCCATTTCCTTGGGAGTAGCCTGGGGAGGCAGCCAACCTGTATGAGTAGGAATAGACTGAAGTTGATGCTATTGGTGGCAGGATGTGATTTAGCTGTGGGTTAAGATGAATCTGGCACTTCTCCATTTCCAAAGCCAGTGGGTGAGATACAGATTTCAAAGTTCCCATGGGCTCTATTGGGGAAACATATAGATGTAGAATGGGCCAGCAGGCATCAGGGGGCCCTTCTCAGCCAGAGATGAATAACTTTGATCAGGGAATCCAGCTGCTTCTCTAGCACAGTGTCTCCTCCCTCCCTCCACAGTGGTCACAACACAGGACCTCATGGCCCAGGGCTGCCCTAGTGATAGAACTCTCAGGACCGTCTGTGGATCTAGGCTTACCCCCAGCCCCATCATACTGAGGACTTAATAATTTACTCTTTATGCCCACATGCCATCTTTCCATCAAAAATGTGGGGTGTCATAAGAAAAATTTGGCAGACTGAGTATTTTTCCAAATAAAGTTTTAAGTAATTCTTTTAAATCAACTTAGAAGACAGAGAAGTATTGAATTCATTAGTTTAAAATTACTTCTTCAATCATTTCTATTTCCACCTTCCCCCTTCTCCCAATTCCCAATGAAACGGAGGTGTTCACGAGAGATTTAGTTCAGTTAGAGGGATTACAAAGGAAGTTGTATTTTTTTTTCTAGTATATCTGAATTTTAGGATGTGCATTATCCACCCAGCTTCAATAGGAGAAGGAAATATTTTGGTGGAGCTGAAGGGTATGTTAGAGGTCGGTGTGTATGAGAACATTGGAAACAATAGGAAACCCTGGGCATTTTTCCTTTCTTATATTTGCTTTCATTCTTGCTTGCCTAAGGATCTTTTATATAATGGACGTCAGCAAAAGTGCCTTCCTCCAGGAGGGCAGTCCCTGCGCCTACTGTGCAGGCCTCCAGGGGTCTCTTGGTTTCTTGATTTAATTACCATAAGACCTTTTGCAGTTGCCCCATGGTGCTTCTAGGCTTTCCCAGAAGCTGTGCTATAAATCTTCCACCCACCGAAACCTTTTGTATATCCCTCAGCCAGAATAATTGGGAAGAAAATTATGTGCATGTTATTTCAGTTGGAGAAAGTGCTAATAATTCAGGGATCTGTGCAGTGGGACATAGAAATCCATTACTTTTAGGGTTAGCTCCATATTCTATTGACCTTGGGTAACTCTCTGGGCCACTCTAAAAGGAATTGGGCTATGTGATTTTAAATGTCACCATTTACATTTTGCTTGATTTGCCTATTCACTTAACACATATATATTAAGTGCCTACTATGTGTTATCTTAGATGCAGAGATGTGATAATGAACCAAATAGGCATAGTCTATGCCTTCATGGTGCTTTTATATGGATACAAAAATTGAGAAGCTTTAATAAAATATAAGGTGATATATGACAACAAACTCTAATTGCTTTATAATCAAATGATCTTTTCAAGTAAATCCTTGCTCCAGCTATTCTTAGGCATACTTGACCAGCTGTCTTAAGATGTCTGGTTCAGGTTGGATTCCCGAAAAGGGCAGCAGAGAGAAAACTGAGGTCTCAGCACAGATCTTGCTGGCAAAATGATCCTTTTCTGATTGGAGCAAAATAATGGAAGTGACTGACACTCTGATCACCTATTATATGCTAAGTGCTACCCTATGGGCTTAACACACCTTACCCATTTGGGGGAAATCAATCTCAATTACTCTTGGCCTTGAACTCCCAAGTAAACTGTAGATAGATGGCTTTCTTTCAGAGCTTTCCATGTTCTTTACCATGACCTTCTTTTCTAATTTAGTAAAATAGAGTGCAGAGGCCACCAAATGGACTAACCTAAAGATAAGGGATAACTGGTCAGGGAACTTTTTAGTGAAGAAAGGGTGTGCATGAGGGAGAAACAGATGGGGAAGAGTAATACCAGTGAGTTTGCCTCTTCATTTTATAGCCATCTATATTTTTTTGAAGTAATGAAGCATTTTCTTAAGTGGGAAATCCTATCATCTGTTGTGCTTGAGTAGGCTTGATCTAAAGAGAAGCAAAATATTTCATGTTTTTATAAGGAACTCTGGGGAAAAAAAACAATGACAAGCCATCTGGTATATGTCTAAAATCTGCTCTGGAATGTATATTTTACATATTTTCTAGATTGTCATATTTTACTGCCAAGCATCCTTACAGACACACCTATTTCAGGGTTACATGTCCAGATGATTGCTTAAAGAGGACTTGGTATCCCTCCCCAATCCCAAAACCAGTATTCTGACCATCATTTATTCAGAATGCTTAACAAAATAGAGTCTCAAACTATGGCATAAACACCTAAATATTCATGGATATGAATCTGTTACCAGGGGAGGTCTTGGACCCCGAGGTCTCTACCTGGCCCATCCAAAGGATGTAGTGGGAAGCTCTTGGTCTCACTGTGAGAAAGAATTCAAGGACAGACACAGCACAGTGGATGACCAGCATAAGCAGGAAAGTTTATCAAAGTGAAAGTATTCTCTCAAGACATGAGTGGGTGAACTCAAGTGAGAGCAGCACCCACTGGGGTTTGGGTTTCTACCTTTTATTGGCAGTTGTTAACAAAAGGGTAGACTATTCATTACTTGAGGAAGGCATTTCTTGGAAACAGGGTGGTCTCTTTCAGGAATGTGGATTACGTTTTTCATTCCTTATTTGGTCAGGGGTTTCCTGTTGCGGCATTCTTAGGGAAGAGATTTTAGTATGTTAATATAGTATAATAAAGGAATAATGTGAACTTTGGCCTACTTTGTCAGCCATCTTGGGCCTGTCTGGTTTGATCTGGTTTCTTGTGGTTTTGTTTTGGAGTGCTGCGAGGACAGGCCTGTGATTTCCTCATAGTTGGCCATGAACTTCCTCTTTGCTGATCTCTAGGCATCCTGTTAGAACCTAACTAACTGCCTACTCTAACAATTCATGTGTGTTGAGGCAAGTCCTTGAACCTGAAATAGCTCATTTTCTGAGCATGTACTACTTTCTTCCTGTAGAAGTGTCAAAATTTATATATGATGATTTAGATGGGGAAAAAATAAGGAAAATTTTATTTTCTATCACTGACGTTCCTTTGCTTTTGAGCTCTATACCTGAAAATGATGGGAAAACTTAAATTTATAAAGAAATCTTGGTTTCATATTTTTGATAAATCTTCAACTAATTTAAAGTTCAAACTCTTGGGGTACCTGGGTGGCTCAGTTGGTTAAGTTTCTAACTCTTGATTTTGGCTCAGGTCATCATCTCACAGTTTGTGGAATCCAGCCCCACTTTGGGCTCTGTGCTGACAGGGCAGAGCCTGCTTGGGATTCTCTCTCTTCCTCTCTCTCTGCCCCTCCCTTGCTTGTACTCTCTCTCGAGCTGTTTCTCTCTCTCAAATACATTAACTCAAAAAAAAAAAAAGCTCAAATTCTTTATTACTGTTGTTTCTCCCCTACCAAAGGTCCACCCTACTTTCCAAAGGGGGTTCTGAGTATAGTGGAAGGCGTGGTAGAAGGTGGAAGTGGCCTCAGGGCCTCAGACCCACTATCTGGTGTCTTCTGAGGCTTTCCTGAAAATTTCCCTTGACCTGACTAGCTGGCCACTGATATCTGCTCAGTGTGGATCATCCTACCTAGTTTGTTTGTGTGCCATGTGCTAAATGCTGCTGATTATGGATCTTCCACCCTCCAGGACCCTGGTCCTGCAATTATGACCAGGTACATACTTTGTAAGACTCCATGCAAAATGAAAAAGTGAGGTCTTGTTCAAAAATTATTAAAATTTCCAGATGGCTACAGCAGAGCGTTAAGCCAAGCATGGGGCCCTTCTGAGCACTGGGTTCTTTTAAGCTTCTCTGCTATACCTACTTTCCAGAGTAACTCAGAATAACCAGTCTGGCAAAGAGACCACTTTAAGTCCTTAGGAGATTAGGATGGGGAAGAAACTGAAAGGGAGAATACAGATTTATGTATTTATTTTTAAAAATTGGGTGGGTGAGAACATGGATGCATATTAATAAGTCTTGTCTTTGACACATGTTCAGTCTCTGAATTCTTGTTACACTTGTGAATGGTTGCTTCATCTCTGTGTCTCTAAACCAAGCTCCCTGTAAGATGCTTCCTCTTTTTGCAAAGGTCAGCATCCTCTTATTGAGGTGGCTAATTTTTCCATGTTGTGACAACTAAAGGATTTTAAATATATGTATTTAAATATATATATTTATGTAGGTCTTTTATATTAACACCATTAAAACTCTTCCTTCTGCAGCCTCCCCCACATGCTCTAATCTTACACAACAGTGCCTTAAAATAGTAAGCTTTCGTATTTACATTATTTTGGTACTATGTCTTCAGGATGGAGTGGAAAGCATTTCTTTGGGGTGGAAATAATATTTGGTTTGTATGAGGGTTGGTGCATTAAAGGTAATTTATTAAGTATTTGTAATCCATGTGCATGCTGGTGGGTGGGCCCCATCTTATTTATTTTAAAAGGAAATATGATTGAAATCCATTAGAATATAATAAAATCAGATTAGAAATTAGAATAACACTGGGGCGGCTGGGTGGCTCAGTTGGGTAAGTGTCTAACTCGATTTCAGTTTAGGTCATGAATTCACGGTTTGTGAGTTTGAGCCCCACCTGGGGCTCCTGGCTGACAGTGTGGAGCTTGCCTGGGATTCTCTCTCTCTCCCCACCTCTCTCTGCCCCTCCCTTGCTTACACATGTATTCTCTCTCTGTCTCTCCCTCTCTCTCTCTTTCTCTCTCTCTGTCAAAATTCATTCATTCATTCATTAATAAGAAATTAAAATAACATTGTTAAATTCTAATTCTAGCATCATCTATATTATGCGGGCATATACTTAGCAAGTTGAAATGAGATTAAAAGTATTTTGCCGAAAAATTAGGTGGCAATTTAACATAACATTGGCTGCCACTGTTTTTTTTTTATTATTCAGAAGGCTAATCATTCACAAATTACATATTGCTATGCTAACAGTATCTTATTGCAATGTCTAAAAATCAGATTGACATCTTTGTACTAAGGGACCCTGGTTCTCTATTAAATTAAGAGACCATTTTTATTTTGTAGTTTGCTATTTACCTGGAGCACCACAGCAGCAATCATACCTACAATTACAGACAAAGAGGTACGATAAGGTGGCCATCCACCCTATTTGATTTGTTAGCAGCTAACAGCAGCTTCTTAACAACATAATTTAGACTCATGCATTCCTTGCAGAGGCAGCTGATAGTGATATTCCTGGGGAGAGAAGGAAGTGTTCTATCCAACAGATATATTTGAAAAGATGTGCTAATGTGTAGTTAGGAGAAGATTATTGCCAGGAGTTGGGTTTGTAGATTAAAACATTTTTTTTCTCATTAGTAATATTGTTACATTTAAAAATATGATTGGTAATTTCCAGATTGACTTTCCTCACCCTGCCTATCCCTTTATTGTGTTTACATCCTAGTGAAATAGTAGCACGTTGCTGTTCATTAATCAAGTCCTGCGATTCCTTCATAATGCTTCATAAATCTGAGCCTTTCCTTAGCTCGGTTCTCCCCACCACCCCATGTTTAGGTTCCTGTTGCTTCAGTCCTTCACAATTATAAAAATCTCTTTGTCTTCCTGTATTTACTCTTATCCCTATTTTATTTATCCCCCATACAGCTGCCATATTAATCTTTTGAAAATGCCCCTGGATTACACTATTCTTGTACTCAAAAAAACTTAAAGATGCCCCAGAGCCTAGAGAATAAAGCCCAACTTTCTTATTCTGACATGTCCCCTGCATCATTGGGCCCCAACTACCTCTTCAACCTATATTCCTACTGGTCCTCCCAAAGAATCTGTCATTTAATTTCCAATTGGTCTGTTGGCAACCTACCCAAGCATGCTTCTGTCCTCATGTGTTTTTTTTCTCACTGTGTTTTCATCACCTGAAATGCTCTCCTATCATCTCATCACTTATCCAAGTTATTGTCAGTCTTCAAAGTAGCCTAAGTTCTCTCTCCTCCGTGGGCTTTTTTTTTCTAGCACTTGAGGTAACAGGCATTTTGTTTCTTTTAATTTACTCAACCAATGATTATCAAGTTCCTTCTACATGTCATTTTTTTTTTACGAGACCCTAGAAATGTAATAGTGAGCAAGCCAGATGTGGTCTCTGCACTCATGGAGGTTCCAGGCACAAAATAGAGTTAACCTCTCCATTTCCAGAGCATTGACTATCTATGATCTAATTTAGGCAAAAGATATTATCTACATATATTATATATGTGTCACAGAGTGTGTATATTTATATCTTCTTTCTATACTTGATTTAACCCTTTGAGAACAGAAGCTACAGCTTATGTTCAATTCCATGAAAGAGGCAGTGTGGCATGTTGGGAAATAGTGCAGTTCTGTAGCCAAATGGCAAGCCATCAGTTTGGTTCCAGGTCTTAATGGTTTTGTAGCCTTGGATGAGTTACTTAATTGCTCACAATCTCCTCCTTACAAAGTAGTTTAATCATATACCTACCAAAACAGGATGATGATGAGTATGAAGTGATTTCATACTTAGAATGTTCTTTTAACAGAGCCAGGCCTATATTGGGCGCTTAGCAAATGTTAGTTTTTGTTTTTATTTTTATAATGCCACAGCCTGTGTGGCCTTAGGCAAATCATTTAACTTCACCATAGCTTCTTTACTTCATCTGTAAGGTAAAAACGATGATGTAACCCTACTGAAGCGGTCTGTATGTGTGTGTGTGTGTGTGTGTGTGTGTGTGTGTGTGTGTTTGAGGAAATTAGATAAAAGATTCAAGTTCTGGGAAAATCAGATCGTGCTGTAGAAATGTAAGGCTCATTCATCAGCCTGTTCTGGTTGTCTGGGAAAAAACAACCACAGTTCCTGCCCTCCCAGAGCCTACAGTCAACAGGAGCAGCAAGAGAGACAAATAAGCCATTACAGTATATTGTATTAACACTTGGACAGGGAAAAAGACAACACTGTTCAAGTATGCAGCAGGAATACGTCATGTAGCCCTGGTGTGGCAATAGTTGGAGTAAAATTCTTTGACCTAGGAGGGATATTGAAGCAGATGGAATGATGTGTGGAGAAGCAAGGAAAAGCATGAGGTTGACTTGTTTGAACATGAAATAAAATTTAGGATAGCTGGCACTTCGGACGTGGCCATGAGAGTGGCCAGAGGGTGGGTACATAAGGTAAACAGGACAGACTACATAATTTGTGGGGTCTACAACAATATTAAAATGTAGACCTCTTTTCAGACAGCAAGAACATGGATTTTTCTTTCTTTTGCAGGCTCTTATTTTTTAATTTGCTATTTAATGTGCTCCCTCAGGCACAGAGATACTTGGAGGGTAAGTGCAGACTCTCCCACTTCTCCTGTGCCCTATCCTGCAATTTGGTGCTAATTGTCCAACTGCAGCTCTCCCTGAGGGCTGGGGCCAGAGGGCAGCTGCATTTGCTAGGTGGGGGGCAGGGAGCATTCAGCTGAGGATCCCTTCTGGGAAGGTGAAGAGGCAGAGTGTGGTAGGAGGCCCCAGTACATGCTCCATTGTCTCATCGGCCTTCCTTGACAAAATTCAGAGATAAAATTAGTAAGAATTTCAAGACAGTGACATTCTGAGCATGGGAATCTGTGTGACTGTATTATTGGTATGGGATTATTTTCTTATGTTCTAGGGATAAAGTGTAGATATAGCATAAATATATATGATGCCAAATCAATGGATCATTTGGGTCATTTCAGAGTTTGTTTTTAAAAAGTAGTTAAAGGGCATCTGGGTGGCTCAGTCAGTTAAGACTCTGACTTTGGCTCAGGTCATGACCTTGAGGTTCATGAGTTTGAGCCCAGTGTCAGGCTCTGTGCTGCCAGCTTAGGGCCTGGAGCCTGCTGTGGATTCTGTGTCTCCCTCTCTCTCTGCCCCTCCCCCGCTCGTTCTCTCTCTTTCAAAAATAAATAAACATTAAAAAAATTTGTTTTAAAAATAATTAAAATTAAGCAGGAAATAGGTGAACAATTAAACAGGGAAGAGATGTGGAAGGTTATACAGCAGTTTAAATTGTTTCCTGTGAGTGGTGAGATTATTGTGTAATTAGCTTATCTAAACTTTATAATTGTTCTAAAATAAACATTATTTTATAACAAGAAAACATAAATTATAATGATTTTTATTTAAAAAAAATCTCTGGAAGAGTTTTCCTTGAGTACTGCTCAGAAAAAGTGAAGGTTCCAAAAGATGTATGTTCATAGCAAAAATGGGTGTGTTAAATCATTAGCCTGCTATTTCCAGAATAAACCCAACTTGGCAATGATTAAACAAAAAAATAACCAAAGTATTTGGATTTGTTTGCTAATAATTTATTTATTTATTTATTTATTTACTTTTCTTTCTAGGTTTATAACTGAGGTGAGAAAATTATAGACCATTATTTTGTATTATAAAGATATTTTGAGTAAAGTGACATCAGCAAGATGGCAAAATAGGACTATTTTACCATTGACCCCAAACAGAATTTACCCACTTTAGGAGGTGTATAGTTTGATGAGTTTTGACAAATACATACAGTCATGAATCCATTTACCAAATCAAATATAGCTTATTTCCGTTACCCCACAAAATTCCCTTATGCCTCTTTGTGATCAATCTTCTATCCCCTAGCTTCCAGCAATAACTGATCTGATTTCTGTCTCTATAGTTATTGATTGATAACTATTGATTTTAATTTAGTTGCACTGTGGCTGGAGAACACAGACTTTATTATTTGGTAAGATTTGCTTTTGGCACATTATGTGGTTGATTATCATAAAATATCTTTAGTTTTGAATTATCGTATGCAGAGTTCTATGTATGTCAGTTAAACCAAGCTCGTGTATAGTTTTTTCCAATCTTCTATCACCTTACTCATTTTCTGTCTGCTTTATCTATCAATTTCTGAGAAAGGTATATTAAAATTTTCCATTGTTGTGGTGGATTGTCAATTTCTTATTACGGTTTTGTCTAATTTTTTTTGCCTCATACATACACGTTAAGATTAGGTGCTTATAAATTTAGAATTGATAAATCTTCCTTGTGAATCAAAACTTTTATTATTATAAAGTAACTTTCCCTTATCCCTAAAATTCTTTGTTTAATTTTTTTTTTCTGGTATTAATCTACCTTTCTTCTGGCTGATATTTGAGTGATAAATTCTTTTTTCTTGCCTTTTATTTTAAATATTTCTGAGTCCCTATGTTTTATGTGATTTTTGTCCAAAGCCTTAAGCTGTATTTATTTTTTAATGCATATAATTTCTGCCTATTAACTGAACAGGTTAGGCCATTTACATTTATTATTACTTATATTTTTAATTTGTTTCCTCTTTTGGCTTCATAGTTTATCTTTTTCTGCCACTTTTGAATCCTTTGAGGTTTTTGTTTGTTTGTTTGTTTGTTTCATTCCTTATCCCCACTGCTTTGGAAGTTCACTATTTTGAGTAATTACTCATAAAATTTTAATATGTCCACTTAATTTGCCAAAGTTTAAATGTAATATCTCTACTTCCTTCTTGAACATTAAATAACTTTAGAATTCTTTAAAATGATTATACCCTTCCCATCTTCTATGTTATTGTTATCCAGAATTTTAGTCCTCATCTGGTTTTATATCCCTCAAATCAATTGTTTTAAATAATCTGTTTAGATCCATCCATATACTTGCTGGATTCTTTATTCACTACTCCTAGCATCTCAGACTTTGCTCCTGATATCATGTTTCTTCTTCCTGAAATGTGTCTTTTACAAGTTCTTTTAATGATACTCTGTTGCTAGTCAGTTCTAATTTTCTCTTGTTCTTTTTAGCTATGTACACAATTCTGGGCAGACAGTTATTTTCTCTGGATGCTTAGTGCTATTATGTCACTGTCTGAGTTTAGCCTGGATGGCTTATAATACATTTAAATTTTTGTTGGAAATTTATTTCTCATAGTTCTGGAGTCTGGAAATCTCAGTGATTTCAAGGTGACAGTATGGTTGAGTTCTGGTGAGGATCTTCATCTGGCTTGCAGACTATTGTTTTATTGTATCCTCATATGATGGAAGGGGTGAGACCTAATGACTCAATCATCTTTCAAAGGGCTCACCTCCAAATACCATCACACTGGGGGTTAGGATTTCAACATACGATTTCAGAAGTGGCAGCACAAACATTCAGTCCATAAGAGTCAGTATTTTGTTTTCCATTGTTGCCATTAATTAAGTCTTAGAATTCATTTATCTTCAAATTCAGTTTTGGAGACTCTCAGTCATGGTTTCCACAAATATTCCCTCTTTCTCATTCTCATTATTTTCTTCTAGAAATCCAACTTGACATATGTTGGAGATTCTCATTCTATTCAACATGTCTCTTAATTTCTCTTTCATAATTTATATTTCTTTGTGTTGCATGTGGAGCAATTTCTTTAACTTATCTTTCAGATAATGTCAACTTCTTCAGTAGGAGTGTAGTTTTTCAAGGGTCCAGGCCTCATGAAGGAGTCTTACTATTCAGTGTAGTACTGAATAGTACTATTGCTATTAGGACTAGTTTGTGCTTTGGTCCTATTTCCCTAGAGGTTGTTGTTAAAAGCAAATCTAAACCTGAAATTAGGTCATGGATAAGAACGAATGCCCAAGGAAGCCAAATCTCACCTTACATTACTATACTGGTTTTCAGTTATCTTTTCTTTTTTTTCACCAGTCCCTAGGTATTTCCTTTATATTTTATGATCTCAGCTAACATTTCAAAGGGTGTTCATTATATTTCATCCAGTATTTCTAGATGTTTCATTTATAAAGGAATTTTTAGTATATTTATCTGCCATATTGCTAGAATAAGAAGTCCAGAGTTCATCCTTTGCCTGAATTTCTTTTATACTTGGTCAGATTTTAATAAGTATGTACCTTAGCTTTCCATATCTTTGTGCTTTGCAAGAATACAAAGCATTCCACAATCTTGCTCTCTTGTATTCACTATTCTACTCATTTATCCACCAGATCTTTTTGATCTATATTCTTTCTTAGTTTCTTAATTTAAATTTCTAATGGCACTTGCTACTAACCAGCTCAATGTGGGGATATAGGCATTCTTAGATGCCACATAGCTGGAGGCAGAGTCAGGGGAATGAATGCACTGATCATTAATCACCCCACCTAAGGGGTTATTTTTACTAATACTGAGATTGGCATGAGAAGTGGGAAAGTTATGATGTCTGTAAATGTTCCCTTAAATAGCAAATTATTTCTGTGTAGGTATATAAGGCTTTAAGTATAAAAGGACCATGATACAATGCAAAATTAAGCAATATGGAACTGACGTTTCCCCAACTTGCTTGTAAAATGTCACTGGTAGCTATGCACCATTTTTGGGTACTTGGAGAGGTCTTGGGAAACTGTGAGGAGACACCATGCATTTTCTACTGCTCTATGTAATCCCCTTATTTCAGGTGAGTTTCTATATCCTTTGCTCATTTAAAAAAAATTTTTAAAGTGTATATTTATATATTTTGAAAGAGAGAGAGAGAGGATGGGACAGAGAGAGAGGGAGAGAGAGAAGCCTAAGCAGACTCTGTTCTGGCAGCACAGAGCCTGATGTGGGGCTTGAACTCACTAACTGTGAGATCATGACCTGAGCTGAAAAGAGTTAGATGCTTAACCGAGTGAGCCACCCAGGTGCCCCTATATCCTTTGCTCCTTAAAGTCTTTGTGGTTCTTTGTCACCAAGCCAAACTCAGCTCAGATGATACATTAACATCCTTCAATATAATAGGCTTTCTTTCCAACCATGCTGTCCATTTACAGTAGGGATTAATTGTTATAATATTATAAGACTTCACGTAAGACTTTAGGTAAGACTTCAACTAGGTGGTAAGCTCTTTAACGACAGCATTGTTGTATCTTTCATGAGTTGTATCCCATTGCTATGGCTGGTGCTTCATACACACTTGTTGAATAAATGAATGTAAACATGCCTTTCTCAGTACATCTTGAGTGGTCTATCATGGAAATGAATATCTAGAGACTTTTGAAAGTGAATTTTATATCCATAAATGAAACTGTCTTAGCCCTAGTGTCCTATCATTTCCAAGAGTTTTAGTACTTAGTGACCATTTAATGTATGGATTATTGACCTATTCACTCATATTGCAGATGCTTTAAGCTGTCCAAGTCTGCCAACAGAAATCTGCTACAGACTTTAAGATAAATGACTTAATAGTCTTTAATGGTTGCTGTTATGGATGGCTGTGCCCTTAATTGATAGTGTAGCAGATTAACAGCTCACTGGATAGATTATTTCACTCTGCTATATGTTTTAGAGAATGAATATATCTCTAATGGTTCCAGTCAAATCAAATATTTGCTAAACTTCCACTGTGGGCAAAACACTGTCTGGGTACCAGAGTAGGGGTGATGTGGGGGGTGAGAATCAACTTTCAAAGCACAACAGCAACAAAATGCATGCAGTAAAAATGTCAAAATCAAATGGTAGGCATCTATAATGAATGCTTTCTATGGAAAGGTTCACTAGTTTTGTATCAATGGAACACTAATAAGAAATGATATTAGTCATTATTCTTAAGAATCTCTAAAACAGATATTTGTTGAGTGTTTGCATAGGCACATTTAATTGTGCTAAAAGAGTGTTACTGAATATTATTGTTTATAAAACATGAAATTAACAAAAACATTAACAGCATTTGAGTGATTAAGAGATGTGTTAGCAGCAGCACTAGCAGCCACGGTAATCATGGCCATGGTTAAAAACAAACAAACAAAAACTTGTTAAATACCATGCTATGTGTGTTTTCTTCCTTGCTAGTAATGTCAAGTCAGAGAAGATTTGTTGCAAATGAGAAGAGGGGGACTCCTCTGTCCATTTGTGAGACTGTGTGTAATGGTTCAGAATGTGGGCATTGTTAACAGATCTGATTTTGAATCTCTCAGTTTTTGATTACCAACAGTATGAAGCTGGGCAAGTCACTGAACCTCTCTGTAGTTTTATCAGTTAAGAAATGTGTGTCATACCTGCTTTTATGTGTGGTTACTTTACCAGTAGTTATAAGTGCCTGGCACGTAGCTTGCACACTCAAAAGTGTTTAAAAAATAGTAATAGTTATTATTCTAGTTATTCTGTTTATCCCAAATCCATGTGTCTGCCATGATTGTAAAAATCCAGCAAAGCCATTTACTGTTAGGGAGCAAGTGTTTGGAAAGTCAATGTGAACGTTGATGATGAAGAGGACATGGGGCACAGCTGGGAAGCTGGACTGGGAAAAGATAGGCTGTTTGCAGGACAAGCTGGTGAAAACAGAAGATAGAGAACTGTGGTTGCAGAAACTGGGTGCTGGTAATTGTGGAAAGAAAGGGAGAATTATCGCTGTGTATTCTCCCAATAAGCCCATGAAGACTGTTGTTATATCTGGTTTAAAAGAGAGAAATATTCCTAGACAGCACACCGGCGTTTGCTCTTTTTAGCCTGTCCTATAGAACCAATTACAATTGCACTTTAATACCCGAGAACTATTTCAGGGCAGAAAGGGTAATGCTTGCACTGAGAAGGATAATAGATGTGAAGTTTCTCTGAAAAGAAAAAACGAAGAAATACTATGCACATTTATAGTATGGTTATTGTCCTTCCTTACATCTCTGTGCCTGATTTTTTAACCTAATCAAGACTTGGTTTTCTTGACTCTTTGGCCTGCCTCAACATTGCTGCAATTCACTGGAAGGTTGGAGGTCACAGAAATTCATGCGGTGCAGAAAGTCAAGTGAAGAAAGACTTTATTTCCTCATTAATGCATTTTTACTTACATAAAATGGAAACGCTTGATAAATACCAATAAATCTTGAAGAAAGAGTTGGCAGAGTGATAAAAACAAGTTTTCCTCCTGCCCATTAAATGTGTCTTTTGGATACAACAGAGGAACCCACTCACGGGCTGTCGGCTCCAGCACCTCTCACCTAAAGCAGGGGCTGCACAGCCCACGTTGGCTCTAAGATTTCAAGTCCAGAGTCAGCTTACATTTCCCATTAGGCAGGGTAGTCTTGTGATTCATTGCCAGTAGCCTACCCCTGGAGGGATGGTTAATGAGGTTTGAAGTTTCATTTAAATTTTCTTTTCAAAATCCTTTTCTTTCCACAAAGATGAAAGTCAAGAGTTTCCAGATAAGCTTAGCTGGAATGCATTCCACTTCTCTGAAGTTTAAGAATGGTGAAAAAGATGTGGGTAGAAATGCAGGGACCGTGTCTGATTTAACTGGGTGGGACTGCCCCAGCATTACCTGCTGAGAGGTTTCTTGGGCAGGTACCAATTTGCCTCAGGCATTTAGAGGGCTTATTTCTTCAGGTGGGCTGGTCCATTATCTCCTCAGGGCACAAGCCTGCTTTCCATTAGTGCTGATGTGAAGGGCGTGCTCACTGAATCATGAGTGCACAGACATGAGTGTGAAAAGCTAGACTGGCGCTGTCGAAAGGAGTCAGCAGGGCAGGAGGAGGCTCTTGAAATGGTGGCAGACATGCTTGCCAGGAAGTTCGCACTTCCTGATATTTCTATTCCTGTCTTTAGAGGTGCAATTGGGACTTTGGAGGTAGAATTTTAGGACTAAAGAAAGCCAAATGTAGAGCATGAAAGTTTTTACTTGGCTCACAGGTATCAGCAGGGTTAGGAGACAGATTTTCAAACTGCCAGAAAAGCAGGACACAAAGAACAAGAACAATGAAGATACTATGGAACGGCTGGTCTCGGCCAAGTGAAGAAGCAAGAAAGGATGCACCGTGAGTACAGGTGTGGCTTGCTGCAGTAGAAAGCTTCCGACCTCCTGACATAGCGTGAATCCTCACCAGCCCCAGAGAGCATGGCAATTCCAAGTTCATTGCTAAGTAATAATTTATCACAGTTGGAGGCTCTCATAAAAGCTGTTTATATAGATGCTGTTCTTTTGAAAAAGTTAGAAAGGTTGAAGTGGGGATGAGTAGGAAGGGTCTGTAGGCAAATTTTATGTTGTTATGACTTGGGTTTCATTACAGCTTACCTAGTAACCTTGATGCTATTTCCCAGGGACTTTGTGTCTGCCTTCATTTCATTGGGTCAATCAGTATTTCAAACAAATACTGAAGCTAGGTGACTCCATATCAGGAAAGCAGTCTTCAGGCTATAAGAATAATTATGGCCAGTGTCATCCTGTCATGTCAACCACTAAACTCTAGATGTGTGTTTTTAAAGTGTGGACCCAGCTATCTACATCAGAATCACATGGTGTGTTTGCAAAAATGCCCCCCCCCCTCGCCACCCCCCCCCCCCCCCCCCGCCACAGATCTGCCACAATAGAACTTTTTGATGTACACATGTACATGAACACTCAGGGACCCCTATAAATCTAATGTTTGAGAACCACTGCTTTTGTTGATATTTATTAGTTTTAAAATGTAGGTGGACAATATTTATATAGGCAGTTTTTCTTCCATACCTACCTATCTGTCAGTTAAGGTGAAATGCATACATGTGGTAGCAATGATCTTTAATTCAAATGGCCTCTGTAGAGGTTCAAACTAGAAGGCTTGTGCTTTCCCAGAAATCCAGACTGCAATAGCAACATTTTCATGCTTAAAAGTAATAATAATAATGTCTTTCCAAATACTAGGCCTATCAAATACATACCAGTAGATTAACTAGTCACCTTGACCAATTCTTAAAAAAAAAAAGAAGTGCCTTTTTCACCCATACTTATTTTTACAGTTTAATGCAACCATACTCTTCCATTTAGATTGATTTTTAAAAACTTGAATGGTCTTTCGATCTTTTTGGAACTGCATTGTAGAGGCATGCCATCATAGCACATAATACGTGTAAAGCATGTACCAGAGTGCTTGTCATGCGATGATGCTCAGAAAATGAGTCTGGTGTTTTGTTCCTTCCTCCCATTCTCCTTCTTTCCCCTCTAGATGGCTCCAGAAATTCATATCAACTTTGTGGTAACCATCTCTCTGATTCATGATTTCCGCTTTAAGCCACAGGCAGTCTATTCATCCTATTTATAACATTGAAGGTAATTACAGGTACCATTTGGTTCTTAATTAAAAGCATCTTCTTTGCCTGACTTAGTCCTTCATGTAAACTTGGAGGTGTATGCTTCCTACGGAGTCCCTGCTCTCAACATGGCCAATGGAGAAAGAGAAGATAAATGTCGGGAATTCCTTATGGAAAGTGTACAAATTCCACTTCCATTTTGTCCCAAGTGGGGAAAAAGTAATATCCATGCTTTCTTTTTGAGAAAATAAATAAAGCTGTATCCTCTCATCAGTGTGATTGCAGAGTTTTGAACAAAAACTTTTAACTGGACTAAAGCCACCTTTGTTTATCTCTCGTGCTGACATTATCGCTACCTTTGGACCAGTTACGCAGAATCTTCTAACAGAGCAGCTCCTATTACAAGGTTTGAGAGACAACGTTACATATTACCCTTTACTTTCACATATATAATCATATGTAATCACACAAGAGCTCCTCAAGAGGCACAGAGAGGCCATTTTTCTTTGCTGGGACAATCCCCGCTTAGTTTGCCAAAGATATTACATTTCATTCTCTTCACAGTTATTATACAAATACTCATGAAAATTGCCATTTATTTTTAGGGATCATTTGGAAGTGTTCCTGGATTACAATTTTAACTCCAGAATATAGGTCATTGGCAGAATGCATATACATTTATATCTACATCTATATTTATATTGTAAACAAGTTTAACCCCATTCCTGGTGCTCCTTTAAAATTGTCTTAATTTTCTAGAGCAGCGTTGCCCAGATTACAGACCTTGAAGCTCATCCATCTCTTTCACATGCTGCCTTTGCTCTTCATGATCTCTAATTTATGTATTGGAAAATCTTATTAAATCAGATTTGACAAGGCAAACAACAGTAATTTCCTTTTTCTGTTGGTTTCAATTGTGGCTTCTGGGTTACTTGAGTACTAATAGTTTCTTTTCTTCAGTTTGAGTTGTACTGGGATTTGAAATTAAAAAAAGTCAATTTAACTTCCAGTACCATTGGTTTTGAGGAAAGACAAAAACAAAAATGAGGAAGTTGGGAAGACTTCAAAGGGAGTCTTTACATTCTATATGAATTTGAATTAATAGTTTGTGGGGAGTAGGGCTTTTTTCAATTCATTTAGAAACAATGTTGACATTAATGAAGAAATTAAAAAAATGAAGTGGAAGATAGAGCAGTGGAGAATTCTGATTTTGACGCCAACTTCTCACTGAGCTAATCTTGGGGTTATAGATTTTTTTCTAGAAGCCAACTGGTTCATGATTTCCAATTTAAGCCACTTACAAAGCTCATAAGTTGGGTGTGGAGATGGAGAGGTTGATGTTCAGAGAATATGGCTAAATGGCAGGGTTCTCTGAATTTCATATGCTTTAGTATGTTTACTTTTTTTTTTAATTTTTTTTCAACGTTTTATTTTATTTTATTTTTTATTTTTTGGGACAGAGAGAGACAGAGCATGAACGGGGGAGGGGCAGAGAGAGAGGGAGACACAGAATTGGAAACAGGCTCCAGGCTCTGAGCCATCAGCCCAGAGCCTGACGCGGGGCTCGAACTCACAGACCGCGAGATCGTGACCTGGCTGAAGTCGGACGCTTAACCGACTGCGCCACTCAGGCACCCCAATATGTTTACTTCTAAAGACTACTGTCCTTGAGGTCAATAATGAGTTGGTGGAAATTTGGGATGTCAATACCTTCTGGGAGGACTAAGTCTATTTGATACTTATGCTTGATGGGAGCTGCTTAACAGGTCAACACGTGGAAGATGTCAGCTTCAGGGAGTGGTAGTCTTGGTCTAGGGGCAGAAGGAGTGAACTGAGGGAAGACACATGGATCAGCAGAGGAAGAAAGGAGAGTGCAAATACTATTTGAATAGGAAGCTTAAAAGTAATGATTATCTCCTTGAGTAACTTGAGAAATATTAATAAGTACAGAAGTCTATAATAAGTACTTTACACTAATAAATTTGGTTATTTATTCCTCCTTTTATTAGGATATTTCTCTTGACAATCATGGAAGAATGTCCTCATAATAATCCTGAATCTTCAAAAAATATTCAAAATATATTCAAAATCTTCTTGGCTTCTGCCCAGTCCATTGTTTCTCCCTTGACTCTTGGTCTAACCTCCACTTCATTTTTTTGTTTTTGTTGTCAGCCAAATTCTGAAAACCATAAAGTGACCACATCATTTAAGCTCATTTTTATTTCCCCACTGCTTGGTCCAGTGTCAGGCATAAAGTTGATTGGTTAGCTGTTGAAATTGTTGAATCATTTTGTTTTCAAAGATAAAATACAAAGCCTTGAGTACCACCCATCTTAGTATACACAGCTGAAATGTCTTGACCTTTCTCAGTGAGAAATTTGGGGTACATGGGTCTGTATATATGGTACTCTATGCATGCCTTTCTCTCTCTAATGGGGGACTATCTCCCCCTATATCTCTTTAATCTCAGCCTGGTCAGTGCTGTGCAGTGAATGGCAATGAGTGGGGGATTAAATAAAGAATGGAGAAAACATGAAGAGCCCATATGCCATTTCATTTGGCCCTTTGAGTGTCCTCTCTTTATTGTGAATACTGAGCGATGCTTATACTAAAGGGTCCTGCTAGTAACTGCCTGTGGTTCAAGAATTCTTCTGCATTTTATGCAAATTTAATCCAGATGTTAAGACCTTTCTCAAGAGTTTAATGGTGCTGGGCTTATTGCATCTAACCCAGAGAGGACTATTCGTATGGTAATAGATAATTTTGCTAGAGAGGAGAGCTGGGAGTTGAATCCAGAGTACATTGCTTCTGTTCCAGGCCAAACTGTTTTCCTAAAGTAGGAGAAATGTTGTATTGGGGATAAAGTGTCCTCTTAAGTGTTCTTACCTCTAGTAGGAAAAATTCAATTTCCCTGAAAGATATGTCACCACTTTTCCCTTCCTGAGACTTTAATCTCTGTATCACAGCGGAAAAGGAGCTGAAGATCAAAGATGCAATACAAATTACTGGGTCACGTTTTGAACCCTACTTGTGTGGTCATCTGAACGTCTAGGAGCAGGAGGAGGCTGGTGGCAGATGGAGATCTGTGGGAGTGTCGGAGGAACAGCAGGGAAGGCTGGTGAAATTATCTCAACACAGAATGGTGATTTTGATACTGTGTTCTGCCACCAAGCACAGGTTATTAGCTGTAAAAAATCAATTTTCTTTGATAGTGTCTCTACGTCCCTTACCTCTTCTCTGAAATTTGGGTGATGACCAAAGTAACTTCAGACAGTATACTGCATAGCACATTATGTGTTTGTTGCATTTAGTTGATCTGGACATTATAAAATCAATGGATTATGATGCTGAAGCCAAATTTCAAAATGTATACTGTATTTTTCCTATCTCCCTTGTAATTTCAATCAGATAAGGTTTTTTGTTACTTGTCCAATGCCATTTGGTGAACATTCAGTTTCTTGCAAAAAGCTAAATGTAATATGTGGATATGCTTCAATCTAATCACAACGTATTTATTTAGTTCATAACATGTGCAAAGTACATGGAAGGTGCTGTGAAACAAACTTTGTATTAAACACAGCACTTTTCCTGTCTTACAGAATTTCCCCCTGTATGTGAAAATGCTCTTGTTTCTTTCTGAACTTTTGAGCTTATCTTTTGTATGATGCATTGTCGACAAATTGGAAACAGGAGACTAAATATTGTCCAGAAAGTCATTACCCTAACAGAAAACTGCCAAAATTTGGTGTTTTCTTCCAGTCTTTTTTTCTGGGCATGTGAGTTTTCTCCTTGCTTCAGTGTACATATATGCTTATAGCTTCTTTACATTTTACAACATTGTAAACACTGTCCATTTTACTATAAAATCTTCACATCTTAATTGTGAGAGTTATAATACTTTGAAGAATAGATGAGAGACACTGTTTCAGTAGTCCCTTGTTTTTATAGCTTTAGTAACAGCATAGAATGGTAAAGTGAGCATGGGCTTTGCACAGAAATTGGGCTTGGATACAGACTCAACTACACTTTTGCTCTGTGATCAAAGGCAAGTTATTTCTCCTCTCTGAGCCTCAGTTTTTCTATCTGTAAAATCTGCCATGTACTTAGTAAATGTGTGATCTGGAAATGGTAGCTGTTATCACTTAGGCTCTTTCCAATTTTTGTCATTATAAATAGTGAAATATGGATCATCTTTGCTTGTATAACACTTCCAGATTTTCTATTATTTTCTTTGGCCAGAACTCCAAAGTGGAATTTCTGGGTTGATTTATTTAAGGATTCTTGACTGCTTTTTCATGTTTCTTCCCAAAAGAATTTACTAATTTAAATCATGCTATCAACATCTGAGAAAACCTCATCTCACTTTTTATTTTTCAGGTGAACTTTAAGGGTCATCCCTTTAAGTTTCTGCCAATCCAAGTGGGATTTTGATTATAATATTCAGCCTTTTCAATTGGGAATATTTCATGTCTGTTCATTTACTAAAATATTTTCTATTTTTATAAACTTTCATATTTCTTCATAGAGCTCACTTTTCTCAACCAGGACATGCATAAAGCTTTATGTGTCTTACTGCTATTAGGAATGTACACATACTAGAATTATTATAGATTATATAATTGTAGATAATTATATTGTGTGAAATGACTATATCACATAATCTACATTTTTCACATGTCTTTCATATTCATAACTATTTTGTGTGCTTTTGCATCATTCTTCTTTTACAGTCAGAATTTCTAAACCGATATAAGTTGCGATAGGGATAATAGGCATCCTTGATTTATCTGAATGTAAAGGAATTGTTCTAGGAAAACATTTCCCAAACTGGTCTGAAGGGACTACACTCTGAGCAAAAAAAGCGGTGACAGTCCACTGATATTTGTAATTGGCAGCACCATATTAATATTTTCAAGAAGCCCTGTAGTCGGAAATATGTCTAAACATTATTCAACTTGGCGTTTTCCACTATTACTTGGACAAGGAATCCTCAACCCACCCCCCCCTCTCTTTTTAGAACTGCATTTTAGAGAACATTTTAAAGAATGGTATTTCTTAGTAACTCCCATTTGGGAAAAATTCTATAATATACCCCATGAAATATAATGTTGCAATTAATTTGGAAGAGATTTTGTTAATAATGTCAAGGAAGTAGCCATTTGTGCCTTTTAAAAAATGTCATTAACAGGAATGAGTATTAAGTGTCTTTTAAGTGTCTATTAAACAATTTAGTTTTTGTTATTTAGCCTACTAATAGGATATAATAAAAAGTTCCTCAAGATTGAGCCCTCTTTAAAATCCTGCATAATAACTACTTAGAATTGGTAACTTTTTTTCAATACTTTTTGAATTCTCTTTGTTAGTATTTTATAATACCTAGAATTTTTGCATTTATAGTCTTAAGCGAAGTTGGTCTCTGATTTTTATTTTAGTGTTAACATCATTAAATTCTGGTATCAGATACATATTCATTCCACTGAATGATGTGAATACTGTCCTATCTTTCAATACAATAACTGTTTATATTCAACATGGGAATCCTTTGCTCCTTGAATGTTTGAAATAATTCCCTGGTTAATGGGCTGAAGGCTTTTATGGGGGATATTCTTTAATAACCCTATCAATAATTTCCCCAGTATTGCTCTTGTCAGGTTTTCTTTTTGTTGTTAAGTCAGTTTGGTAAATTATGTTTTTCTTCCAGAAAATTGCCTATTTTGTTGGGATTACCTCATTCATTTGCCTATAATTATCCTTAGTATATAATTTTCAAATACTTTCTGTACTAGTTTATATTTTATTTTTCTAATTGTGCTGCTCCTGCCCTTCTCTTTACAGAGTTATACTTGAATTTATTAGCTCCAGTATTTTTCTTTTTTTAATTTCTGAATTGGTTATTATTATGTCTGTTTTCTGAAGCCACTGTGCTTCTTTTCCTAAATTATTAATTTGATTATTTTTTCCCTTTCCCTTCTACTTTTTAAACGATAAGAACATTTGAGCATAAAATGGCCTGTGCGTCGATCTATGAATTCTATAAAGTTTAGTGATTTTTATTACAATTTTGTCATACTGAAATAAGATTTTACTGTATTACTATTTGGTCTATTGAAGATCTCAGGAAAAATCCCCTAGGTGGGCCTGAGATTTGTGCCTGCCATGCATTACCTTTTCTTTCTCATTTTTGCTGCTAGATCTAATAGGGCTAAGATGTCTGGTTGAAAGGAAGCTCTGCTAAAGTCACTGTGTCTCATGTAACAGTTCGACTCCTTACCTGCTCAGAGAGAAATAGCCAAGACCTTCCAAGTGTCTGTGTAAAGCCGCTTTAAATTTATTTAACAAATACTGGTAAATTACTATGTGCCAAGCATCACTTTAAGCATTTTTTGAATATTAATCCAATTAATGCTGCCACGACCTTGTGCTATAGATATTATTCATCCCTTCACGGATGGGAAAAGTAAGGTGCAGAGAGGCCAGTGAGAGTCAGGATTGAACCTAGTAGGTCTGGCCCCAGAGGCTTCAGTCTGAACAATTAAGCTAAACTGCTCTTTTGTTTTGAAATTCTGTCTGCTTGTTCCTTTCATACAAATATGTCCTTAAACAAGTTAGAGAAAAATGTCTCGTTCTGTAAACCTGTTTAAGATTTTTAAAAAGGATGTACCTGCACAGACTTCAATACTTGTCCCAGGAAAGTAATCAAAAGGGTGAAGGGAATTAGGATACACCTCCCCAAAGTATGGAATCTTAGATATTTTAAGCAGAGGAATTTGAGAAACAGCCAAGCAAGAAGGACTCCCTGACCTCCTGCTTTTCCCCAAGCAGATTGCAAGACTCTCTGGTGAGAGGTGCCCTCCCTGTATGGGGAGGAAAGGAGCGACTTTATCTCAGAAGACAGAGGGATGTTGAGAGGAATCAGAACCAACAGTCCTTACTAATTTAGCCCAGTTCAATACCCGTAGCTCATATCTTTTGTCCTAGCATATTTTACCAAGACCTTCCACTCTTCATCAAGCCTAGATTAAAAATGCTCAGACCTGACCATTTTTTGTTAGGTCTTCATTTCCTTATGATGGCTCCCACGTTACTGAAAACTTACCTTAAATACATTTGCGTGCTTTTCTCATGTTAATCTGTCTTTGTCAGTTTAATTTTTAGGTACAGCCAGTGACCCTAAGAGCCTGGAGGTGAAGTTTTCTCTCCTCTATAGAGGTCAGAACATACCCCTCTCATTCTACTCCTTGCTGGAATCACCAGCAAAGCCTGATAGTTTCCCTCCCAGTAGTAGCTACAGGCTACAGACAAAAATCTGCATCTGTGCTTATTGCCAAGCCAGTCTTAACAGCTGCAGAGTCCAGAGTGTTGGGATCATTGAAACCCCCACCATTGACAGAGAGAGGGTTGTAAGCAAGATGACTGTACTGAGACAGTCCTTGGCACTACCTTAGGTAGGGAATAAAAGGAGAGGAAATGGTCTCTCTTCTCAGCATTCTGAAGTTGCCGTCTCAAATGGATCAAAAGAATTAAAGCAAGATGTGGTTCATTTAAACAGGTGGTCCCAAGTTTGGAGGTCTGAGAATAGGAAACGCTTAAGTGGCTCAGGAGAAACACAGGAACCTTGCTTCTGACCATGGATCACTCCACACATGAATCACTCCCCAGTGAACCATTACCTCTTGGCGAGTCCATCTTCCATGTTGTAAATGGAATTTTGAGGTTTACGTTTAAATGGCAGCTTGTTTTCTCTGACCAGGACATCAAAGGACACAAAGAACATCTCATCAATCTTTTCATTGTTTTCCGGTTTGGGCTCCTCTGGAAGAAATAATTTATTTCAATAAGGTGCTGCGGAGTGAACCACACTCTCCTAAGCAAATTTTACATATACCTTATAGTGTATATTTTACTTAAAACCATCCTTCATATAGTCTTCAAATTCTATCATAAACACACATAAAATTACTTCTATTTATTTAGATTGAGTTCTTCCTTGACCTAGTTGTCTGTAAGAAGATAACTCTATTTTTTCCTCAGTGAATGGAGTTTCAATTAAAAAATACCATTACTTTTAATTTTAGTGTGTTGTGGTCAGAGAATATGTTCTATTTTTCTCTCTGTTTTCCTATACACATATCTCTTCTTTTCAGTGTCAGTATTTGATTTAACAAACACATATAGCTTTTTAATCAACAGGGTTAATGATCGACTACGTTCAATGGCAATGTACAACATAACAAATGTTAGCTTTTTCATATTTAGTGAAGTTCTGTATCAATTGCTAAAATTATATGACTATACAGTTAAGATTTAAATTTTTTTAATGTTTATTTATTTTTGAGACAGAGGGAGACAGAGTGAGAGTGGGGGAGGGGCAGAGAGAGAGGGAGACACAGAATCTGAAACAGGCTCGAGGCTCTGAGCTGTCAGCACAGAGCCTGATGCGGGGCTCGAATCCACAAACTGTGAGATCATGACCTGAGCCGAAGTGGGATGCTTAACTGCCTGAGCCACCCAGGTGCCCCAATACAGCTAAGATTTAGAGCACGTAGTCTTTTCCCAAAACAGTTACAGTTTTTAGGAGGTCATTTGTTTAATTCCAGGATTTACCTAACAACGTCACATACTTACAAATTAGCTATACGACATGGAAACTCAAATTTCATAATAAAAGCATCATATATTAATTGTAAATCATGTCACAACCCTTTGAGACTTTTTTTTGTATCATCTTAAATATTTTAAGTCAGAGAGAACCTTTCATCCGTTTCAGTCTTTCAACCATTTCTCTTGCATCCTTTGGTTCTTCATGACACCTAATTTCTGAACTGGAATATTCTTTATAGTAGACTAGAATGGGTTACTTATTGTGCTATGATTCTCTGACTAAGGATGAGTACTAACGTGGTTCTAGAAATACTTGAGTGCCATTGCCCTAGAGCAGAGGTTCTCAAACTTTAGCAGGCATTAGACTCACCTAGAGGGCTTATTAAAACAATGATCGTTAGGCTTTCCTCCCAGAGTTTCTGGTCTGGCAGATCAACATGGTGCCCAAGAATTTGTATTTCTAACAAATTGCTGGGTGATTTTGATGCTGTTAGTCCCAGTCTATACTCTGAGAACCACTAACTAGAATCACGTAAGACACGTGCAGAACCTTTGTTCCAATATAAAGGGTTATTGTTAAATCTGGCAAGTCCCAAGTCTCAATCCATTGGTCTTGATTATAAGTCTGAAAAAAAATCTATTCTCCTCCAATATAACGAGTGCTTCTCAGAGTCCATCTTCTCAACTTTCTGGCTGGCTTAGTCTTAATCCGGGGGGTTACCATTCTCAGACTTGGAAGCACAATCATGTATAGCTGATGTTTCAGCATGCTTTATTCCTGTGGCAGGCATCATTTGAAATACACAGACATTTGCTCTCTCAAGCACCTGAAAAGAACTTTTCTATACTTTGATCTGTTTTCTTGCTTACAAGAGTGAGATAGACAAGTGGAATGCAGAAATGGTGCAGCAAAGACGGATGCTCCTAGAAGCCAAACAGAACAAGTAAGAGCGTTCAGGGCTGTCCAGACTTTTGCTGAATTCCTTTGAATCTCTATTGCCTCCGGGTGTGCACATTTTTTTGATGGTCAGATTATATGATTTTTTTCCCCCAGTATAGACAAGGGAGAAGAATTAAAATTCTTGTTGGGGTCTTTTTGCTTTATTACATACCAATCATAACATTTCTTGAACTTCACAGACAATTAGCAGAAGTCCCTTATAGTAATCAATTCTGTGTCATCAATAAATACAGTTACCAGGAGAAACTTTCAGGTTATTTGACTAAGACCATCTTTAAATGAGTTTAGGAATAGATGTTCCAACATAGGTAACCTGTTTTAGTGTTCATTTATATTTATATGGATGACGTTCTTTTCCTAAATTTGTACAAATCCTTAAAATGTCAGCCCATTTTTTTTTTTTTTTCCTGATTTCACTTCTTCTATTGAGATGGAAGTCAGGCTAGGTATGTCCTTATGGTAACACAAGAATCAATTAAATTACACTTTTAAAGGCAAAACCAATTGAGATTCTTCAATTTTTTAAATGGGTCTAAACTCTTAATCCCGTTCATGTTTTTGTTTTGTTTTGTTTAGTTTCTGTCCTCTTAAATATTTGTTAGCTTAAAAAATTGTGGGTTTTTTTTTGGCAATAATAACATGTTTTCTTACTTGCAGTGTGTCAAAGTCCTCAGCACTTCACATGTCATTACATGCTTTACCAAATTAGTAGATATGCATTATTAAAATCTCATGGGTTTCTAAAAAATTAATCATTTTGCATGAAGATTCAGACATTTCTCTCAAGCGAACAGAAATAATTTTTCCTGGTCATTATTTCTTGTTTTCCTATCTTGTAAGGGTTCTCTGGAAATTGATTTTTGATTTGCACCAGTTGTTTTAATATTCTAGTGTTTTCCAATTCTGTCAGTATTAGTAGCTTCGATGAATACTGCAATTTTCTCTGGCATTCAGGGAAGCTCAATATGCTAATTAAAAGATGCTGATCAGGAGATGTTAAAATTTCTTTTAGGATCTCAGTTAAATATAACACAAAGATTTCTGACAGAAAAGAAATGGGTGATAACAAATATAGAAGCAGGTGGCAGAAACTGTTTAAAAGATTGCTAGATGTCACTCTGGAAGAGTAAGCAAAATAAGAACACTCTCCTGAACAGAAAAGTTTAACCCTTGATAGTGATTAAAAATCTGTGTCCCCAACAGAAGTTTGTGCATTCATTTGGCTATTCCCGCAATAATCACGAGCAGCCCTTTACGGTGCACGTGGTCCCGTGCTGAGGGTAGGGTACAGCTACAAAGTCCTGGTTCTTGTCCTTGAGGGAGAGGCTCCCACAGGGCAGAAGAGTGCAAGTAACACTCACCTTACCCCTGCACTTCACTTGTAGACTCTTAAAATACTGGAGAAGGGCATTTTCACTTGGGATATTATAATAACGGGCACTGGGGTGGCTCAGTCGATTAAGCATCTTACTCTTGATCTCAGCTCAGGTCATGATCTCACGTTCATGGGATCAAGCTCTGCATTGGGCTCTGTGCTGATAGCTTGGGGTTCTCTCTCTCTCCCTCTCTCTCTGTCCCTCCTTCAATCTCTTTCTCTCTTGCACGTTCTCTCTCTCTCTGTCAAAATAAATAAACCTAAAAAAAAACAAGAATGAAAGGAAAATGTCCTCCAGAGGAAGATACTTTTTCCCAAGGGGCTCATGATAGGAAAGAGTGTGAGAAATGTTGTTGGCTGTAGGGAGGAGTGACTACTGGTCAACCAGGATGCTTAGGAAGTTCTGTCCCTGCCTTAGCAAGCTAAGAAAAGGCTCCTTCCCCAATCTGCAGCAGGTCCAGGTATGAGAGCTAATTGGGCGACCCAATCCTAAGGGAATGGGCAGCATCTGGTCCTGGGGGTCTTGGGGATCTGGGCCCAAGTGGTGTCTGGTATCTGAACTGGATGAAGATAATGCAGTGCTCATCATGAGCTGAGACTACCATGCTTTTTCTATGTATAAATAAGGTTGATCATGAGTTGAAACTATCATGCTTTTTCTAAGGTGTATAAATAAGGTCGAGGGCTCATTGCTGCTTTCTCATAATAAAACCTCTTTCTATATCATTTTCTTAATGTGTTTGGTGGAATTATTCTGAAAGATGGGATTTATCAAGTTGGGCAATAGCCTCATCCTCTCTCAGATAATGCAGCTCCAGATCTGCCACAGACAACTCTGGCAATAGGGTCATATAAATATCCAGTAAATGATGCTTTCAGTTATGATACTGTTAAACTTTGAGTAGGAATTCCATAAATTGACCTTCATTGCACTGTATAACACAACATAATACAAAATAACACGGCATAACATAACATCCCTGTTAAATCCTTGTCAATAAATGATAACAAGATTAAAAGAAAAAAATGTTATTTTCTCAGTGATCTCAAAGTTATGAGATTTGAGCATATCAGCATCATTTAATCTTAGGCATAATGCATTTCAAGTCTCCCACTTTCTTTTCCCTCTCTTTGCAATTCCTCTTTTGACCACACTTGACTGAATGTTATTTATAATATTGGGAATAACCACATACTATGTGCCTTCTATGTGCTGGGCATTTTGTATATAGTATTGCTAATACACAGAAACTCTACCAGCATAGGTACTATTATCTCTCTTTAATACTGAACTCAGATTTTTTTGGGAAGGGCCAAGGTGGGATTGAGACCCAGACCTGACAGGTTCTAGAGCTGGGCTTGTTCTCCCCAGTGCACCCTCTCTTCTGGAGAAGTACTTTCCACTCATGTTCACAACACACCAAATCACGATCATTGCAAACTGCCCTTCACAAGTGATGAAATTTCAGATGTGGTTATAAGAATCAAAAGAGGAGGCACCTGGGTGGCTCAGTTGGTTAAGTGGCCGACTTCAGTTCAAGGCATGATCTCGCGGTCCGTTAGTTCGAGCCCTGCGTTGGGCTCTGTGCTGGCCGCTGGGAGCCTGGAGCCTGCTTTGGATTCTGTGTCTCCCTCTCTCTCTGCTCCTCCCCTGCTTGTGCTCTGTCTCAAAAATAAATAAATGTTAAAAAAAATTTAAAAAGAATCAAAAGAGTAATTTTAACAGCAAATGCAACTCTTAAAAGGGAGAGCAATGTTATTAAAAATGGTAATGGTTCGCAAGTATTGCAATTTAAATAACCATTACTCCTATGTGGTCGTATTTAAGATAGCAAAGCAGGAATTCAGTAGTGCCAGGAATCAAATTTGACATTACTTTGGAACTGGAGTATATGGTTCAGTTCTCTTCCCCAAACAGACGAGAATGACAAGTTTTTTTTTTTGTTTGTTTTTTGTTTTTTTTTCCATGTCCAGTCTAAAGATAGCTGGCCTGCTATTGGTAAAGATTTGCCCCCGGTGGGTGGTCTGGGAGATTTAACCATGCCCCGACTGGGCGGGCTCCACAGCCTGTGGTGTCTTCTAACTTCCAAATGTGGCTCAGTGTTTGACTGTTAGATCCATCCTCCAAAGTTGAATCAGAGGGGTCAGGGAAGTCATTTGGAATGTTTTGTTCCAAATCCCTGCTGTTGTTACTAAGCATAGATGCAAACGCAGTGAGTTGGCCTCAATGCTTACACCATGGTGAATGGGGTAAGTGGGATAATGCCAAGGATGGTTACCCACTGATCACTTTCCTGGAGACTTGAAATTAGCTTCATGCTCCCCCATGTTCCACCTCACCTTCCCTTGGGGATGCCCTGGACCCAGTGTCATCTGAGCCCAGAGAGAGTATGTCCACATCTTTAGGAACCTATCCTTTTTGTATGTATTTATGTGGGCCACCGTCTGTGCCCTTGCATCATTAGCTAATACTCCTGAGATAAAAATATCTCAGAAATCAAATCACTGTTCTTCAGCTGCACAAATAACTTGGTGGAGATAACCCTGGAAAAAATGACCATTTTTTTTAAAGGAAGAAAAACAGCATGTTAAGAACTAATAGAACAAATGTTTGGAGATGTTTTGTCTTGTAATATGTGTGCATCACACAAGGTGGCAGAATAAGCATAAGGTGATCCTCCAGCATGAGGCTGGACCCTGCATTGTTTTCAAGGCAGGGACGAGATTGCTAACCCCTACCTTTGCAGCCTCAGCCACAGCTGCTAGCTGGTCCTTTCTGTGTGTGCTCACACATTTGCGTTTAAGTAGAGTGTGGCACATAGTTTAGTAATCTGCCAGCACTCAAATCTTTGCTTTCAATGAGAAACTGTGTTAAATGATTAGACTTCATTGGTTTCTTGAAAATATGCACTGACTCCTGGCTCCGATTTATATGCCTTCTTTTGATTGAAAACACAAGCTTCTCTCCATCAGCCTTCTAGTTCAACTCAAGGGTATTGTAAAAGCTGAGCCACAAGACAGTTTTATAACCTATGATATCAAATTTTACTTTTTTCTTCTCCATATAGGATGTGAATGTGAAGTTAAATATTTATTAAATATTTGTCAAGCTTATTAACTCTGTTTGTTTTTCTCAATAAGGAGAATTAAAAGTCCCTGGATTTATTTTTAAATTTAATTGAATGGTTAATACTTAATTTTAATCATTATTAATTCAATTTTTAATGTAGTCATTTTTATGGCTGAATTAAATATTTTACTTGGGCTTGTGAACAAGACCATTAGCAATGGACTACATAGGATTGTCACACCACACATCAGAAATACTATAGAACAAATTTATTTGTACTATTAACCTATTCAGTACAAAGAAATGGGTCATCTCTCAAAGTTACGGTGAAAACATTTGATCTCCAGAATAAAAAAATGAAGCTATGCATATGCCTCATTTCTCATATAAAATTCACATGTCTTAGCCTCAGATGTTTTGACTGGTACAATTTATTTTCCCAAGTTCTTTACAGAAAATATTAGGATGGACTATGAGAGGGTAAAATGCTCATCCTTAATAAAATGGGTCATGTAATTTACCAAGCTAGACCACCAGCTATGCAGATGACCATGGCTGGCCATTCTTGGTCACCTCTTCTCCTCTCCTATGATCACTTTTCCAAAGACTTTCAATACTTCTGGAAACCCTGTTGTTTCCTGCATCTGTGTCTCTCCTTTCCTCTAGCTTAAATTATAATTCTTATTTCTAGGCCTCTTGCATTTGGCTGCCTCTTGTCATTTCCTCTTCTACCTAACACCCACCAGCAAGTGCTAGAGCTAGGTCATACTGTCTTGGGAGAGTTGATTTTGCACATCTTTTCTCAATTCCGAGGTTAGCGACATCAGGTTGACAGCTTGAAATTGGCCCTCGTGGGAGAGTTTACACCACAGAAATAAGCAAACACTACAAAAAATCAGGGCTCTTATTCCTCTCCTCCTAAGCCAGTTTATCTGCACACCACAGAGTAATACCATGGATTCAAATGAATAACCTCAGCTCCACGTTGATTCTGTCATTTCCCCCCATTGTCCAAAATTTGTAGCTAATGGCTCATTATATGAAGTTACTCTTCTGTGTGTTAACTTCCATAACTGGGAAATAAATCTTCAGTGTGCTAATTTCCATAACTGGGAAATAAATACATTTATTCACAGGACTGATAGTATTCTTATCCATGTTTAGGAATGACAGATGACTGTTTCACAGCTGGTGTGTCATTTGAACCATTGTGCATGCAGCAGCTGGGCAGAGATTTAAATGGAGAGTGTCTCCACCTAAAGACCATGCCAAAAATGAACTCCAAATTGTCTAAATACCACACTGAGTTTAGTGAAATGTCTAGCACTTCTTCAATTTGCTGGCTACTCCTGGAGAGCTTGGTACAGTAGACCAGTACAGAGTATTATAAAGTCACAAATTTGATTTTTGAGAGATCCTACAAGCTACCTTATTTTGAGGTCTTTTGTCACCCTAGAAAAGAAATGCTCTGACTTCCTACACTAAATTTGAATACTGTCACCTGGAAGTCAAACAATCTGGCAGAGTATTCAGGTATTCAAGTGTTTAAGAGTATTCGAGTATTCAAAGTGTTTAAAAATCCACAAAAATTCAGAACATTCTTCAGTCTGAACTTAAAGCCCTCAACAATATTTTCCCAACCAACTACCCAATTTGTTGTTTTCTGTGATTTCCAGTCGTCCTATCTTTGTCCATTCTGTATCTTCTGCCTGAAGTTTCCTTTATCCTCTCTTATTATAAACTTTATCCTGCTTCAAGATTGATGTGGAATTCCAGCCTTTCCCTAAAGCTTATCCTAGTCTCCCCACTTGGAAATAAGTACATTCTCTATAGAATACTTACCCCATTTTCTATACAAATGTTAGGTTACTTATTAATTTTTACTTTATATTTACACACGTGTTTTATCTTTTCTATTAGATTTGACACCAGGGGTCATGTGTGCCTGTTATTAAGCTATTGAAGCTTAGCTCCAAATTCATCCTTCTTCCTCTGCTCTGTGATGCTGGGGCCGATGCTCTGCAAACCATACATCTCTCTATCAGCCCTTTCCTGTTGGGTTCCTCATTAGTGGCGGAGAGGAGAGACTGGAAGGCAGTGACTGAGAACGGCCATGCTCCTTCCTATTTGCTTGAAGTTTCTGACAGTAACGTCCTAGGGCAGGCACTTGCTTCCAGCCCCCAGCTTCTTTGCAAATTCCACAACCCACCTCACGCTGTCCCTCAGAGGCAGCAGCAACATCTGCCCCCAGCCTTCTTCTCAGGCGCCTCAACTCTGGCCCCGTGAGGCTCCACCTCCAGTTTCCTGAGCAGCCATTGAGTGGTGTCCCCTACTCAGACGTTGGAGTCCGATCCATGGAGGGCCTCCTCTAGTTTCTAGGTTTTCCCCTGTGTTTCTCCAGCTCAAGGGTGCACTGCTTCCTACGATTATGAACTCTATGCCACCTCAGTCTTCCCTCTAAAAGGCTTATTGAGTCCTCCAACAACTGTGTCACGGATCCCCTATAAGAAATACCCTGTTGAAATACCCAGTGTGGTTGCTGTGCTCCTGGCTGGACCATGATTACTTCACAATGACTGATCCATCTGTGTTTCCTCCTTTGCCCAGTGGCCCAACTCAATTCTTAACAAGACGGTGTGGTGTGAGCACAGTAATTACTTAGTATTTAAATATTAGTTGAATGAATGAATATTTATTAAGATAAAAGATCCTGCTATATTTCATTATTTTGTCTTTTCTCTTCCATTTTCATGATTACTATGCTCAAATAGGGGCTTTAGTTAACATTCATGGCCATTATTTGGTTGGATCAGGAAACATTTCCTTGGAGTTTATGGAATGGCTTAAAATGCATGACTTGTCACTATGCTTTACAAGCAGTAGAAAACACCATCTGCATTACACAGTGCCCCTCTGTGTTGGCCACTCTTCTACTACAGACTCTGGGGAAGTTTTCCGTACTGAGAAAGGTACAACTTCCCTCATGTGTATTGGTAACCAAAACAGACATGATTTATGATGTGTGCATCGAGAAGGAGAAGCGACTAGCCACACTTTTGCTCTCTCCTAAAAATTGGTAAGGATAGTTTTGAGGATATGATTTAAGGGCAGATTGTGGAGAAAACAGCTGCTCTACAGGCATATGAATAATTGTGATTTTAACCAGAGTAAACTTTGCAGGAGGCTGAGGCATTATCCATTACAGTAGAAGATAAAAAGAGTGCTGGGGGGAATGTAGAACTTGACCAACTGGGTAATCGGCAAGGATGTGATTTCTAGACTGGATTATGACAAATGCTCAAGTCTGGATATGTGGTGCACCCACAGGAATCTAGTAAAGCAGGGGCACACCTATAGATCTCTTCCTCACCGCTTTTTAGTGCTTACTGTCAACTTAAGCAGCTGATCTCATTAGAGTGTCTTTGAGAAAACTCCTTGAATACAGGTGCGAAATTGGTAGTTACTGCAATGGTAGTAGAGTGAATGTTTTTTTCTCTGAGTGTTTTACGGATTTTGATCATTGTTAGCATACAAAGCCAGTACTCTAGTGAATAAACCGCAAGCGTCATTAACCAGGCAAAGGAGGCGAGCCACACCCTAATGTCCTTTGTCCCCCCCTAGGCTGTGTCATTTGGGAATCATCTGAAAATAATTCCTCACCAAAAATGTGAGTTTGCTTAATATACGCTTTGCTAAATATAAATAGCTTAAAGGTAAGTAAGTTGCAGTTCAGCAGCACTGAGGACCTTTTCCTAAAACTGCAATCTAATCTTGAACACCTATATCACAGACTTTGGATTTGGATCATTTTTATAACCAACCCAGAATACCAGGAAACTTCAAAAATATATACCCTTGCCCTCTAAAAAGGATAAAGAAAATGTATTCTGAATTGGAACAATCAAGTGGTTTAGGGTATGGATAGGAGACAGATTACGCTGTACGTTGGGGTAGCATGGTATAGCATAACAACCATGGGCTTTGAACCAGTAGAACTGTTTCAGCCTTATCTCTTCTGCGAGAGAACCTCAGTTTTTGCTATGAAATAGGGATGACAATATCTCCCTCACAGGTTACAGTGAGGATCAAATACTGTTACCTTCCTGAAAGTTCTTTTGACAGTGATGGCTTATAGTAGATTCCCAGTCTCTGCTGACTGAGTTGGAAAGGACAGGTGGAGAACTGGATGCAGGAAGTCATAGCGGGCTGTGAAGTGTTCAGCACTGGTACGCAGATCCCCGACTGGCCTAAAGGGATATGTGACACACTGTGTTCACCACAAGGAGTGGGGGGAGGAATTTAACATTTTCCCTCTAACCCATAGAGTTTAAGGTCAGGTGTGAAAAATTAGTGGGCCCGGAAGGCAAAGCAGGGAAGGTGGATGTAGGTACATGGCCTCAGAGCAAATAAGACATGCGGAGCTTGTGAGTCACTGAATCTCCCAGCCATCGAAGTCCCTCAAGTAAAATCTCAGACCTGCTGCTATTGTCCCACTACAACAGCATCCTGGTATCTTTCTTCTATTTCTCTTAGGTCCATGTTGCCAGAACATCATACCTCATGTCTGAGCCATGCTTTGCTGTCACAGAGCTGTCTGTATCTGTAAACTCTACACTTCAGTGCAGTTGGAATTCTAACTTTTACAGTTGGTTTTTCCCTTCTGGACTGTGTACTATTTCTTTTCACTACTGTGAATTTTCTGAAGTCGTCTATGCCTCAAGCAGTCTATGCCCATCTTCAAATTTGCTATTTCTAATTAACTAGCAATCTGAATAACAGCAATCTGATTTCTACCCTTCAGAATCACATGGAAAATAAGCATAAGTGGGTGATGATAAAATCCCCGGTGAGCCAAGGCTCTTATGAGCCAAGTGCCTCAGCTTTTGTGCCTGGACATTGTAGCGTATTTTGGCCGCTCAGAGATCTCTTAATGTTCTTCTTGCTTTGTGGCTGTTTTCTGGAAAGGTGACATTGCTTATTGTAGAGTTCTAGACAAAATATTATTGAATTGTTCTTAATCCTCTTGTGAGAATACAGGGATGATATTACTGATTCACTGGGCACCTGCCATTAAGTGGAGAGAGGCAGCATTCTGTGCTGCCTCATTTTTCAGGACTCCCGGTGTTGATAAGAGGCATTCAGAAGAGCTTGATACAGACACTAACTTATCTAGTCTCCTTGGCAATTGCTTGTGGATGAATAGGCAAGTCAAGTCCTCATAAAGAAAGGTCAGGATGAAGGTTAACAAATATATTTTTGAGGCTGGAGACATGAATAAGCAGAAACTGTCAGAGGTTGAAAGGAAAAAGAAAGGGGGAAAAGGGAATTCGGGACCATTTTCAGACAAGAGAGGAGAAAGAGAGCAGACAAAGGAACATATGGGGGAGGAAGTAGAGAAAGAATTAATGAATGCTGGCATACTGACCCTCAACTGCAGCGGGAGCAGCAGGTCTAGGAAAGCGTCCCCTGACTAAGACTGATCGCTGCACACAGACACAGCATATAAGGTCCAGCTCCAGGAAAGTCCTTGGAGAGAAGCACAGTGTGATTAAGATGCAGTTCCTGCTTAACCCAGACCTGGGAAAGTGAAGAGAAAGCAAAAGGTGAGTCAACAGGAAACTGTGAGCAATACTGTGGCAAAGAAAGAAAGTTAAGGAGTCAGAAGGTGGAAGAGTAGTCTGAAATAAACCGTGCAGCTTAGCAGGCTGGGGCAGAGGTAAGCAGTGGCAAAGGGATGGAAAATAAGGACCTCTGGTGTCGTCTGGTGAGTGTAGAAAGCCAGGCACTTGGGGGCTTGGAATGAAGGACTCCAGATATTACGTTTACACAGAAGAGGCACAAAAGAGAGCTACATTTGGGCTGGAAGGGTCTCTAGGGGAGGAATACTGGTGATAGGTACGGTAAGTCTTACATGCTAATATTCCCCAGTGGCATTGCAGATTGATTTTGCCCTTTTGCCAGGTACAGTTCTAAGACTAGGGGTCACTACCACCTCAGATCTGAGCCACCATCATCCCTTGCCTGGATTATTTAATAGTTTCTTAATTGGACTCCCTGCTTCTCTTCTTATCCTCTAAAGCCTATTTCCAATAGAGCAAACCAGAATGATCTGTTTTAAACTATGAAACAGATCTCTTTTGCATAAAACCCCATGATGACTCCCCATTTAACCCAGAATAACAGCCCAAGTTCCCACAAGGATTTGCAAGGCTTTTTGTGATCTGCCCTCTCTGCAGCCCTATTCCTTCTGTGATTCCACTTCCTACAATTCTTTCTTTTACTCACTTGGCTCCAGTTAAATACCCCGCCCCCCTGGCTATTCCTCAATCCTGCCAGGTGTGCTACCCGCTGAGGGCTTTTTCTCTGGCTACTTCCTCTGCCTGGGATGTTCTTTCCCCTAGAGATTCACAAGGATAACTCTGTTGCCTTTCTGGAATCCTTGATCAAATATCGTCTTCTTGGTAATGGTAGGGAAAAAAATCCGTTATAAAGTGGCTGACAGGACTGATAGGGGAATTCCAGTCCCTGCCTGAAGACTCCCCTTCCGGGTTCTTCTTCCCACCCTGCTTGCCGTGTGTGCCAAATTACTACTAATGAGGAATGCGGAGGTAACAGACTATAAGTTGTCCCCTCCGCTAATGTTCCTGGCCCAGACCTCTGGAGAATGATATCCTTTGAGTCCACCAGTGTAAAATAAACCTCCTGTCTTCCAGGATCTCCGAGTGCCACTTGGTTCTTCTGCCAGGTGATCCAGACCAGGTTCCGTAACAGTAAGGCCTATTTGACCACTTTATTTAAAATTGTAACCCCCCCCCCCCTTGGGGCGCCTGGGTGGCTCAGTCGGTTAAACGTCCGACTTCGGCTCAGGTCATGATCTCATGGTTCGTGGGTTCGAGCCCCACCCACATTGGGCTCTGTGCTGGCAGCTTGGGGCCTGGAGCCTGCTTTAGATTCTGTGTTTCCCTCTCTCCCTGCCCCTCCTCTACTCACACACTCCCTCTCTCTCTCCCTCTTTTAAGAATAAATAAACATTACAAAAAAAAAATTGTAACCCCCACATCCCTTCTCAGTATCCTCTCCCCCCTTTCATTCCTACCTTTTCTCTTATTTCCATAGCCCTTATCATTCTCTACTACACTATTCCAATTTTTTAGGTTTGTTGTTTACTGTTTGTCTCCCCCCACTAGACTGTGAGCCCTACCAGGGCAGGCATTAATATGTTGCTCACGGATATACCCTGGGCGACCAGGCTAGTGCTTTGTTACACAGTAATACTCAATTTCCCTTCAGTAATCTTAATCTCTGTAAGTAGTACCAGCATCCAAACAATTTCCCAGCTGGAAATCGAGAAGTCACCCTAGATTCTAGCCTTCTCCTCCACCCCCTGCATCCAGTTAGCCTCAAAGTCCTATTAAATCAATTTCCTAAGTATCTCGGATCCACCTCCTTCTATCTAATATCACTATTCCACGGTGTTGATAATGAGGATGGGGAAAAAGAAAAACTCAAGATGATGAACTGTTCTTTTAAAAATTTTATGTTATGTTGTAAGCATAAGATTGGTTTGTGTGTATGTCACTAGTACAGGAAGATAAAGAACTTGGAAATCGCCGTTCTTTCTTTCTTAGTCTAGGATGTATCTACACTGTGTCTCCCTGCACCCCTCACCCAGTACACACAATTGTTTCACTTCGACCCTGAGGGAGAGGAAATCAGATTGGTAAATGTCTAGATGTGGAACTCAGTTGCAGTGCAAGTCAATAAGGGAAACCTAAGATATGGATGATGCAATGAAGAGAATATTCTATAGGCTTTGTTTGTTTGTTTTGATTAGCTTATAGTTGCCTGAAGACATAAAAACCTCATGGATCCTTGGGTTAGTCCAGAAGATCTGCTTCCATCCAGTATCGATATGAAAAGATCTTGCAGGGGTGGGAGTGTTAAAATGATGTCTTGGCCCACGAGGTCCATGCACAATTAAGGGGGGGAGGCTCATTAACTAGTAGGGTATTCCCCTGGAGGCAGTTGTGAGCTGAAGCACACCTGACCCACCCTAGACCCTATCTTACCCTGGCTGCTATTGAAAACCAGATCTCAGACTAGCAGTCTACTTCCCTCATCTTTTTCTTATGATCTATATAGTTCTTGAAAGATAGAAACAAGAAAAAAGCATTCACTGAGTTGATTGAAGTCAGCTGTATTTGCAAACTGAAGAAGAGCGATAGAATCATAGTTGTTCAGTGCCCCAGCCATACCTCAACCTTTCAAGACTGTTGCTATCTCCAGGCAGTGAAGAAGCAGTTTTTTCCTGGGTATTTTGTGATCAGTATATGTAGTATATTTCTCTGGGAAAATTGAGATCTCTCTCTCTCTCTCTCTCTCTCTCACTTTCTCTTTGTGAGCATTCTTCTGGGATTGTAACTACACAACCTGGTGGTCAGAGGGCTCTGTCACTGGGCAGTATATGCAGAGCCAGATTGCAGCATCAGTTCTATTTGAGATTTGCCACATGATGATGAGGGGCAGTCCGTCTGCAGAAATAGCAAGGTTTGCTTCAGAGCCTTTTCTAGAATTTTCAGGAGCTATTTAACCTACTTTGTACCAACTGTCTATGGCTTTATGGTCTGAGAAGCAGATTCTATAGCATTTTAGCATTCTAAATCCCAAATAAAATTCAACAAGTGCAGTTATACATAGACAAAAACAGTTTCAACTAAGAGAGGAATAAATGAATGCTTTGCTCCTCCAAATGTAGTCTTGATTAACCTCTCCTTTAATTATGGTTTAGAACGTCTAGACTTCCTATTCCTTCTCTTAGACTTTCCTTCCTCACAAAAGATCAATCTCAGATGTCTTTCTTGTGTTCCTTTTTTAAAAAAAAACACCTATCTGTCCCTTCCTCCCTCCAATTTCCAGTTCTTTCATGGGTAGAACTTTCAACAAGCCTGAAGGCTGACTGGAGAACTCTGACATCTCGTTACTCCGTGCTTCAGTGGCTGTTAAATTGATAGTTTCAGAGTGGATATCAAACTATCCACTCTATCAATGTTTTTTAAAAAAGGGAAAAAGATTACAGTCTGTCTAAATCAATGTGACACCTCTCTGACATGTGTGTCTCGATCGCGTTCTCTCAACATATCCATTCCTTTTGACTGTCTCCATTTCTCAATGGCTATCTAAGTCAAATAGGGCTTGTCATTTCATGAAAATTGCTCCCCATCTTACTTAGGTTTCTCTTAATTTTCTGTCTTTCTGTATTTATCCCAGGGCCAAGGATTCCCCACAGGCCTTACTTCCAATCAACATGGGTTGGAATTTCACAAGGCAGACGGAGTCTTGGTTTTTCTCCTCCGTAGAGTTTCTATTTGCGGCACATGCATTTCCTTCTCTGCTGAATTCCCAGCAACAGTTCTCAGGGAGGGTTTCTGCTGCTCTGAGCCTGTTTGGATTTTTCTTTCATTCTCTCTTCACATATTGAACTCATTCTGTCTTGAAAGGTTCTCAGTCTCCACTGGCCGGGGGAAGGTGAAACATATCACAAGTTGGCAGAGTTGCAGTGCGCTGTGCTTTGAACTTGTAAAATTCTTTTTAAAAGTCTAAATCTTTAAAGGAAAGAAAAGAGGCTTCTGGTACATTGAGACAATGTGAGAACAGAAATGACCTGAGTTTAAAGATAAGGGTTAATGCTGTGATGTCAGTTCTTGGGCATAACTTCCCGGGAACCTTTAGCTTTGCCAAAGCTCTCTGATTTTAAATGTCTTTCGAGGTAATCTTTTTGTGTCTGAAAAAATAAGAAAATAGAGCAGGATTTCTGACTGTTTTAGTAATTTATCCTAAAACATACAAACATGGTATTTTGTTGTATTCACAGGAGCCTCTCTGCAGAGATAAAATTCAGCATCATGAAGCCACTGTTACTACTGCCCTTCCAATCTGACAAACTAGTTAGAAAAATGAAGTGCAATGAAGATGTTCACCATCTTCCCTCTCAATTAATCAGTCCCTGTTAAGAGGCATGGACTGTTAGCACATGCAGTAATTACTTCACACATATTCCTCATCCAGCTATGATTATAGGATCACATACTGAGGGCTTGTGATTTAGCTCAACAACCAGGGAATATAAATGCTGGCCTGATAAAGATTCACAGTGTGCCTGGGCAAAAACTCTCTGGCTTAATGTCATCATCTAAAAAATAAGTATAAAAATAATGTCATAGTAAGCATGGAAAGCAACAGAACTTAAAAAAAATGCTTTTTAATGTTTATTTATTTTTGAGAGAGACAGAGCACAAGTGGGGGAGGGGCAGAGAGATAGGGAGACACAGAATCTGAAGCAGGGACCAGGCTCTGAGCTGTCAGCACAGAGCCTGATGTAGGGCTTGAACTCATGAACCATGAGATCATGACCTGAGCTGAAGTAGGATGCTTAACTGACTGAACCACCCAGGTGTCCCTGCAATAGAACTTTCTAAAAAGCACATTACGTATACTCTGAGTTGGTTCTAAACATATGTATGAAGTAGAGTTTCTTTTTCTTTTTTCCCATCACTACTCCTTAGCATCTGTGCTCATAGGCCTATTCCTACACCACCCACCTGGCTCCCCCAGCCATCTACTCTGTCAGTGTACTCATCTGTGTTATATATTAGAGAAAATATCTGATTATATTTCACTGGAGTTGGGTTTCTTAGCCTGGGGTTTATGAAGCCCTAAAAATTCTACACAAGATTCTGTGTTTGGGGATCTATGTGCCTTATTCTGTAGAAAGGATCTACAGCTTTCATCTGATTCTCAAAGCATTCTAGGATTCCCAAATGATTAAAATCACTGCAAAAATATTTTCCATTAGAAGGGCTTGCTAATTTGGTCATGCATGCTTAATGGAGGTATTTCAGGAAGTTCAAGGAAGGTAGTTTGAGCAGTAAGGTGAAGTGGGGGCAGGTTTCCACTCTTCTGTTAGCTCTGTCACAATTCTGTATGCTCACTGTTCTTTAGAATCTTGAACTTGTTCCATTTAGAACTCTTTACTTTTAACGATTTTGTTTGGTACATGCCTGGAGAAAAATGTACTTAGTTCTTGCATGCTGAGTCTGCCCCTCACATGCTCAGTGGTGTGTATTGTGGGTCTGGGGATATTGTTGTTCTGCTATAGATTTCAAGTTATTTAGGAAATGGAGGGTTGGGGAGAGGCAAAAAATCAATTATTATTCCATTTGTTTGTTAATTTGAGGAAAAGGCATTTTTCCTGAACTACCCAAATGGCTAATGAATCAGTATTTATCCTTTGAATAAATGAAAGAAAAAGAGAAATGACCTAGGTTTATATTTTGTAGGTTTTAAAGTCAGTAAGTCAATATAATTTGCCTGAGAATCAACTTTTTAAAACTTTGCCCTTAGTTTGATGTAAAGGATGGACACAAATTAAGGTCCAGAGGAAGGACGATTGATATTGCTATACAAACACAAGCATGGGGAGATTTAATGGGCTGATATTTAGAATCGCTTCTTGCATGGCAACTCCTAAGATAGAATATACTTTTTAAAAAAGCATATCTTGGGGCGCCTGGGTGGCTCAGTCGGTTGAGCGTCCGACTTTGCTCAGGTCACGATCTCACGGTCCGTGAGTTCGAGCCCCACATCAGGCTCTGTGCCGACAGCTCAGAGCCTGGAGCCTGCTTCGGATTCTGTGTCTCCCTCTCTCTCTGGCCCTCTCCCCATTCATGCTCTGTCTCTCTCTGTCTCAAAAATAAATAAATGTTAAAAAAAAAATTAAAAAAAAAAAGCATATCTTGGTCTCATACCTAATCATTTGAATAAGACCCCTCTCTCAGATCTTTGTGAAGACTTTGGAAGGAATCACTATTGCCTCAGGAAAAGGAAATAGGTCTGACTTCTAATAGAGAAGGGCTGCCTTCCAATACACAATTCCTCTTTACCTGTCTCAAATCTGCTTGGGTAGTTTTTCAAGGAGTTTGTCCTCGGGCAAATTAATCTGAAGCAAAATGAACTGGGGGAGGATTGAAGTTTGAATCAAAGATATGAAATAATTTTCCCCTGAGTTAATTAGCACACTTATTTTAGGAAAAGTAAACTGTATCAAGAACATTGCTTCTCAATCATCAGCTTATAACTCATGCCTGGTGACATGAATTCTCCTCCAAATAATGACTGCTTGTCAGAGAGACAGCCTTCCCTTACCTGGCTTTTGCACAGACTCTTAGCTCATAGACAGGTCTCACAAAAGCTTTTGCTGTGTGATTTATTTTCTTTAAAAAAAAAAAACAAAAACAAAAACAAAAAACTTGTCTCTTCGTAACTGACCGAAAAGAGGGAATTTGGGAGAGATGGAGAATTCTGTCATATGCTTTATAGACATTCCAGACAAGCCTGGGACAACAGCCCATTTAAATAACCACTCTATGGATCCTTCAAACTGAGCTGAGACAAGTGTCAGCAACCTCTATCCATTTCAAAACCAAGCTCTCACATAAAGAGCAGGGTAAAGAAGGGTCTGCAGGCAGTTCATACCTGGGAACTTCTCTGAAATAAGGATGCTAGAGAGAGTTGAATGGAGCAGGCTGTGACAGAGGAGTTGATTTTTATCTCTGCTGTTACACAGAAGCATATGGTTTCCGCCCACAGGAAAAATCTGCTTCTCTTCTGGCTGCCACACTAATGCATGCATGAAGGGGAAAGACTTTGCTATCAAATGCATCTCTAGGGTTGGCATCTGTGATTAAGGCTTTCTGCTTGCCCTACATCCCTCCTCCAGGAGGTTTAAAGAAACTGCCAAAAGTTGTGCCTGCTTTGCTCAGATAGTGAGAAGTTGGGTGCTTGTTGTTAGCAGTTTATAACTTATCTACTGGTTGGGTCAGTGTCCTAGCTCCATGCATTCTTTAATTCTGCTTTTCAGCTAATGAAATAATTAGAGGACAGGTTTAGAAATTGGAGTGTAATAGAGCAGTCTTTTATGGCCAACACTGGTGGCAGACTGTCTAATTAGGTTGACCATGAATAGGGGAATTCTTGGCTTCAGGTGTTACTTTCTAGGAGCTAGATGTAAATTCTATCTCCTCTATTTTACAGACAGGAAACACAGAGGCTATGTTATCAGAACACAAAGCTGAGAGGACATAAGATAGCTCAGTAGTGCGGTTGGTGGTGGGAATTAATAGCACACCAGTAGAAGAAAATATAATGGAGCCTTTAAGGTAATGGAAGGAGGACTCTTTTCGTCAGGGCTCAGGATAGAATTTGCTCTCTTCCTTCCAAAAGCCAGAAAGGTTCATTTAGGACCTCTTTTCACTACACAGACACAAGAGAGGATTTGGCATTTGTAGCAGTCACATTTCATATTGAACTTTGAGGGCAAGAGTCACGTGCCCTGACTTCCTAACATTTGCACAAATCCCTTCATTAACATAACACAAATAGTTAAAGTTTTAGTAATACAGTTGATTTAAACTTGGTGTCTTAATGTCAGATATTGGAACAATTGTCCAGAGAGACCAAGTGTCCTCTGCTACCATCCACACCAATACAAGGAAGAGACCTGTCACCTGGATGACATGGGGTACCTGTGAGCTTTGGATGTGGAAGGCAATGAGGCGGTCATGCAGCACTGCAAACAAAAAAGACTGTAGGTGACTCTCATTTGGGAACTGGAAACCTGCTGGAAAGAGAGGGGAACACTTTCCACTCTTGTAATTTTTTTTTTAAGTTTATTTATTTATTTTGAGAGAGAGCACAAATGGGGGAGGGACAGGGTGAGAAGGAGAGAAAGAATCACAAGCAGGCTCTGCACTGCCAGCACAGAGCCCCACGAGGGGCTCGAACCCACAAAAAAGTTAGATCATGACCTGAACTGAAACTGAGTCAGACTCTTAACTGACTGAGCCACCCAGGTGCCCTTGCCACCCCCCACCTTCCCCCCTCCTCCCACACCCTCAGTCCTGTAATTCTTTACTTGACTAGAGACTTCACCACCACCCTACTGAGGAAGGCACACAGATGGTCCTGGGAATTACACTGTATGTAGTTAGACTCGCAAGAAGTTGTGGTTTGCTTTTGCACAGGTTAATTGGTAAACTCTATATGGTTCATTTCAGAGTTTTCTCAGTTCGTCTTTTTTTTTTTTTTTTTCTTTTTTTGGCTGCCTTTATAAGTTTTCAAGTCGACAATTTGGTTGCTAAGGAGAGAAGCTTCTGTACGACTTGGATGCCACACTGACATTCAAGTTAACAACTTGTAGGGTGGACCAGGTGAGTCACATCCCATACAGCTAAGAGCCAGAATGAAGCCTGAAATTATGATCATGTGATATGAAGTAAAGTGCAAAATCAGCATTTATTCTGTTGCTGGAATTTTTCAGAGTCAGATTCTAAATATTCTTTCTGTCACTGTCAGGAGCAACCTTCTAACAGTTCTGTCTCAAATCTTGCCCCACTACGGCCTCAATGGTCCTGCTAATTCCCTCACATGGCATAAAAGGCTCCTCTTGATCTGGCTCCTGCTGTCATTTCCAGCCCCATCTCCCTCAGCTCTGTAACCCTGGCACTCTCTGGCCCATCAATCCTGAAGTACTTGGAGTTTTCCCAACATGCCCTGCTGTGACTTGTCCCTTTGCAGATGCTTGTCTCTCTGCCTGGAATCCTTCCCCCTTTCCTGTTGGCCACTTGGCAAGCGCAGACCTGATCTTAAAGCCACAGCTTAAGCATTCTCTTTCTGGGATCTTCTAAGCACATGTGGCTGCTCAGTGTATGAATGAACAAGTAAATGAGCAAATAAATGAATGAGAGTAAGTGAATGGTCTTGCCCTTTACTTGGGTTCCTCAGAATTAACAAAGTCAGTGCTGCCTGGATCAGCATTATGATAAATTTGTAATTTTTAGCCAAATGCTTTAAAGGTTGGAGGAAACTTGGCACTTCACTAGGCCAACTTTGACAAACTGCTTTTGTCATTCTGCTTCAGAATGACTTTAAGATTGATTTCTTCATCCTCTCTAATATCACTATCAGCATCTAGCATCTAACCTTTACAAAATAAAAAATGATGAAAACGAAATCATCCAGCATGGAGAGCTCACCGGAAGACAAATGGACTGTGTGCAATATGGTTGGTTGCGTGGATGGCATCTCTCAGTAGTTAAGTATTTGTGTTCGCGAATTAGCTCCAAAATCTCTGAAGACTAGATCTTGAAAGGTGAAGTCAAAGGAATGGTTTTTTATTTCCTATGTGAAGATGATATCCTCCAGTCATTTCCTTCTCTGCCTCCCCAACTTCCCCCCACCCCGCCCCGCCTTAGAGATGTTCAGTTAGTGAAGCTTTAGCCTTTGAACTGTAGAGGTTCATGTGTCACACAGCAGTCAAGCCCTAGGGTCTGAAGAAAATCATCGAGGGGAGGGAGAAAGCGAGTCCATCTGTGATGAGGAAGAAGCACGAAGAGTGTGCAGTGCATACCTGGGGATGTATCTTTGTCCTCTTCCTCTTATCCTTTAGTGCAATGCGCCCAGGATAGATTACGGTGTTTGTTTACAAGGATGTCTTACACGGCCAAATTGTGATCTTTACTCCTTACATGGCATTTTGTGCCTTTGGAGTTATCTGTGGAAAGTTAAGTCCTCAATTACTGTTCTCACCTAACGCAGCATATTCTCTGGTGAGAGTGGGATCAAGGGGTTGTCTTTAGAATTTAGAATATTTGTTACAAACTAATTTTGATGTAGCCCAAACAAAACACATGTGAAGGGGGTGTGAATAACCACAGTCTCTGTTCACAGTGTTCCAGAATACATGTACTATCCCACCCTGTTAGGGATTTGAGCTCTATGCCCTTCTCTTAGGGCGATGGGATGTTATGAGCTGGTGGTTCTTTGCTCAGGGTGAGTGAGACGGGATGAGTCCTATCCAGGGCACACAGAAGCATCTCTACTGCTGGGCAGTTCCAAACCGGTAGCAGGTTGCTCATGAGGGTCCACCCTTAGCAATTAGTGCTGGAAAGACCCTGTATAGCCTCTGGCCTCTGGGCCTTGATGAGGGATGGTGCTCCCTGTGGTGAAGAGTGGGCCATCAAACTATCTCTTGTTCTGGCCTACATGGCTCCTCAGATCTTGCCCCTTCTTCAAGAACCCCAAACCTTTGATTTTTTACCTCCAATCCAGCTGAAATATTCCTCCAGTTTTGATACCTGATATAATCTCTCAACTGGGTTTAGGCTCTGGAAAGCAAACCATAAAGAATTCTTTCCTTCTGACTATATCCCTCCCCTGAGGCAGACGACACAGAATTAAATAGCTGTTTTAATAGGCAAGTTGGTGGGAGAGGAGATAATTTATTAATATTCCACAAAATTGGGAATTGAATTCTGATATAAATGTACACCATAATGTATAAGTATATGTACTGTCAGAGAGTCAAGGATAAGTAGTTTGGGCTTACATTTGGTTTTAGGTGATAGGCACCTGTTTCTTTAATTCATTGAGAGATATTGATGTATTTTCCTTAAATAGAAGAAAATATCTGATTTTCATTTTTTATATGGTTCTCCCATGTTTCGGTTTCATTTTATAGGTAGGCAATGCCAGAGCAGAGATGTGCTCCTGGTCTCCAACATTACATTCTGTATGCAGAAGATTTCCCTTAACATTTCTAAGGCAATTTTAATTGGTAGCCCTAAACAGACCTAGTTTTGAAGAGACCAGGCATTTGAATCCCAGAGATTTATCTGTCTGAGAAGCTCTGGCATCCTTTAGTCACTGAGAACATGTGTGTTGAGTAAGAAAGAGAGATTTTCTGTGTGATGAGATTTTCTGTATATTTTCTGCAGAGAGAAAATATATAGTTCCTTGGAAGAGAAAAATCCATGAATACATTTAACAAATGTGCATTCCCCACCTGTGAAATCAATCATGCTATTTAGTAAACTACCACCAAATACATCTCAATATGGTAAAATATGAAAACTAATGACTATTCATAAAAATTGAAAGAAAAATATTTTGAGCAAAAGATCTATAAAGAAAAGATTTCACTTTAATAAATGGGATTTGGTGGATGAGTTATGCTCTTATGCACTTTCTTGCATTTATAAAATAATAGGCTTATGAATCTTCTTTTGCCTGACAGGGTCAAGTAGCATACGGATTTCCTTTCCTCTTTATTTCAACTATTTAGACACAGCAATAGAGGTTCACTTGAACTATTCTGGTTGCTCTGATGGAGAGTTATAACTCATGCCCGGTGGAAACATGAGAATCATAATACCCTTAACAACAGCATTCCAGAATTTGCCCCAAATGAATCTTCAAGATACTCTCCCTTAGGAGACTGGAATATACTTTGAGTTGAGGTTATTTATTTATTTATTTTTCACAAGGCTGTGTGGTTGATTTTAAACTATGCCATTTAAATTCTAGTTGCTTTTTAAAAGGCCATCTTCAGTAACATAATAAAAACCTTCACCACTCAAAAGTTGCTGGCTAAAACAAATTCTTCAAATTCCTTTGTTTTAATCTATAAATTGAAAAGGAAGAAAGGATTTTTCTCCAGAAAAGATTATCCCAGTGGTTATTTAAAACTAGAATGATAATGTGATATGAGAATTATAATGATTCAGAAGAGAGTCAAACATTTGCAATTGCAGCATATTGAGAAATCCAATCACATCATTAATTGCTGCATACAATTGCTAAGTAGAGGAGGATTATTATTATTGTTTTTGATGAAGTACCTTTAGTTATTAAGATTCACTTCCTCTTAGCCACATACCTGGAGAGTAGGTACAGCATCAGAAGCTATTCTGCTGATCCTGCAGGGAATGTATAATGTTGCAAAACTATAGTATTGATTTTTTTTTAAGATTCCATGAGTAACGGTGTAGTGTTTTGTTTTGTTTTGTTTTTTAAGATAGAAAAAATGCAAATGTTGAGTTCTCCTGCGGCATGTAAACAAACACCTTCCCCCCAATCTGCCGTGGCCTTTGCTCCCTTGTTTAAATCAAATCTATTCCTGTCTTTTTGACATATTTCCTTGAGCTCATCATTTTATTTTCATCTGTCCTCGTTTGGAGACTGCTGTGTTCCCTATCAGCTTTAGGCCTCCCCACAGCCATTTTCGTTTGCACCTGTGACAAACAGGATTCCTCTCCTCCAATTTTCCTGTAAAGAAACCAGTGTCACGAGTATATGACACCCATACCTTGGACTCTGCACTCTATTTTATCATTCCCCAAATGCTCTCTTTGAGCCCAACCCTTTCTTAGGTGTGTCTGGAACCTCTAACTCATTGTCCCTGAATTCTGCCTGAGTTCTTACTGGGAATCACTTAGGCAAGTGATTGTGGATAGCGTACCTATTCCACAGCTCTCTCTCTGATTTAATAAAGTGTCATCTGGATTTCTGTGCTAGGAAAGTTTGGACCTTGAGATTGTGTTTCTCTTCAAAATTTGATTGTGTTTTTCTGTTCCTAGAAATTTTTGTAGGGCATAGAAAAGAGGTATAATGGCTATGAAGTAAGAGTTTTATTTTGAGCCAGTAGTGGCTTTGAAAACCAAAAAGTATCTGCTATTTTTAAGTTGAGAAAGTCTCCACATGTATTTATATGATATGGCTCATTCAATGAATATGATATTAGCGCTAAGTATCTTGCTATCAGTCTGATCCACAGCTATATAAGACGTTAAATCTTAGGTAAAATAAATATTCCAATATACTGGATCTGAGGACTATTTCTTTCTTAATATCAGAATCCTCCAAGTGTGCTTTCTGTCAGAACTTGTAGGGCCTTTTGGGATCCTCTTTTTCTTCTTTCCAGTCCTACTTAAGTGCATAAAATCTATATAAGTAATCATCCAATACCATTTCCTTTTTGTTTTTTTTGTTTTTTGGTAAAATGAACATGACAAATGATAGTAATTGCTAATGGTTTTATAACAATTCATAGCTTTGGCTGGATTTAGCAAGTTACAAAATGCATCTGCCTCCCCTGACTCCTTTCATTTATTTCTTGGGAGACAGTGATCAGGAATGGTTTCGTAGCAGGCTGATAAATCTTGGTGCCTGCTTACAAGTGTCAAGTCATGGGTCCTTCCTAGGCACCATACCATTTGTGTTAAAGTTCATTATACTAAAAAGTAAGAGCTGCTAAAAGTAAGGATTGAGTTCTTCAATAATACCTACTTAAAGTAAATTAGTTATAGAATTAGTTTTAAAATAGATTATTTGGTGCCTCAGGCTTTAATTAAGTGAGTTGAAGGGCCCTGTTCAACAGCAGTGAAATAAAATGTAAGCAGTGGTATGTGAGCTTGTATGAAGGGAGATATGGCCTCCATCACAGGTGGAGCATCTGGCCCGGCAAGTCACATTCCGCGGCGGTCACGTCACTGTAAGTAAGCGGTACTCTTTAAAAAGATTCCATGAATTTTAATAATACTTCTTATGACTACTTTTAAGTGGAGACATGTTAGAACTTCCAATTAAGCTTTTAAAATGAAGTAGAGAACCAAAGGTTGAAAGTTCGTATCTGCCACAGCCTTTTCATAGTGGGTGTTTTGGGGATACTTTTTAGTTTTATGAATTGCAAATGCAGTTGCCCATTTTCTCTGTTTCAGTTTGTTTCTTGCCATTCATCTTTCCCAGTGCTTTTCACTGCTGTGAAAGGTTGTTTCCCCCTCATTTTCATGTTTTAATGCCTTTTTCTTAATTGAGTATAGATCTGGAAAGTGATCACTGTGTGAAGATTAATGGGAGACTTATTCTTAGAGACACACAGAGCTTCAGGCCTGGGCTTTGAAACTTCATGCTGTTGCCCTCAGACACTGCCAAGGAATCTGCCATCATGAGAATAAACGAACTTGTGCTATGATAATGAAGCTACTTGATTTTAAGCTTCTTCAGGGGGAGGATTACTTCTTGTTCTGAGCAGACATCCCTAATATATGTAAACCTTGATGTGATGCCACACTGGTGGTGCAGAATGAATGAGTCAGTTCTTGCTTCCAACATTTTTCTTTGCTGTTTCCTGTCTTGGAGGGGTTATTAATGAGCCAATGATTGACATCAAGGTTTTTGAACCCCCCAAACCTTTCTCTATACTGGCTAACTTACATCAAATCGAAGGTCTTTAAACATCCCTGATTTAAGCTTCCCAGTTATTAGAAGAGATACTGATTTTTATAGTGGTTTACTCTTGAACTTCTAGGACAGATGGAGAAGTGAATGGAAATATGCTAAGTTTGAGATGGAGTGGTCTGGTTCATCAACATGGATGAATATTGTGGCTTGATCTCCTAGATTTTTGAGATGATTACAGAGACTCCTGGGCTTAAAGAATTTCAAGTTATTTCCAAGGGGCACCCAAATAGACCCAAGTCATTCAAGTCATACTTTGGACCCAAGTATCTTAGGGTCCAAATATCCTGCTAAATGTCTAAATAAAATAATTGGAGTTGTTGTTCCACATATAGCTGCAGGGGACATAATGCTATTAAAAACAAACAAACAAACAAACAAACAAACAAACATCTAAGGACTTTTGGGTTAGTCAGACCGGGGAGACCGGGAAGGAAGGTCAATTACATTCTTGTGGTGGCCACTTCTCATTCCATGCTCCACTTCCAGCTTCAAATCATAACCCTTCTTCATCTTATATTTTTCTGCTGCTGAAGCTGTTGGTCCCTTTTCACATAGCTCCACTTAAGGGTGACCCCAATTTTTTCTCATCCCTCAAGGTGGGATAATGCAAGGTTGGCATTTGAAGAGACTTCTTCTGAAGGCTTGTTTAACTGAAAATATGGCTTATCTCAAATAATCAATGCTACTCAATCTATTGGAAAGAACATGAACTTGTAGACCCACATATCAGAGTGTGAATCCTGGCCCCACCTCTTCCTGGATGTGACCCATGGGGGAAGTTATATCTTTCAAGTCTCAGCTTGCTGTTCTTTAAAATAAAAACAGGGCGCCTGGGTGGCTCAGTTGGTTAAGCGTCCAACTTCAGCTCAAGTCATGATCTCGTGGTTGACAAGTTCGAACCCCATGTCAGGTTCTGTGCTGACAGCTCAGAGCCTGACGCCTGCTTCAGATTCTGTGCCTCCCTCTCTCTCTGCCCCTCCCTTCTCACACTTTGTGTCTCTCTGTCTCAAAAATAAATAAACATTAAAAAATTTTTTAAATGAGAACACAGATACCTCATAAAGTTATTAGGGATAAGTAAGATCATGTAGGTAAATTCCTTGGCATATAGGACCCATCTGATAAATGTTTCTTGATACCTTTGAAAGTTCAGAGTTCAGACTCCCTTCTTTAACGTGGGAAGAAGTTTTGTCTTTGTTCTTGAGGGGTGTGCCTTTGTGTGCCTATGCTTGTGTGTATTGCATGTAGCTGGGGTAAAGGTGGGAGAAGGCAGAAAATAGCTGTGCTCAGTTTAAATAGTTTAATTTGAAACCCTTGAAATTCTTATTAAGTACTTGGTTACATATTAGTTTGTGACTATTCTATTTATGCATGGACTTCTCTTGCCTGATGGATTCCTTGTGGGTGACTCTGTGTCAAAGCCTCCTAATGTGGCTATAGATGCTTAGCATATCTTTTTCAACTTGGTTGGAAGCTGCTTATTCAGACATTGATAAACATTAAAGAATTTCATTTTTCTGAACAGGTCATGAAGCCCAATTATAGCCCTCTTCTGAGAATAGTAGCTACAAAGGTTCTTTCCTGCAGAGTGGCTATGGCTCCAACCACATAGTTTTAGAGTATTAACCCTACTATGACAGTGACAGCTGATTGCCCCCAGGGTCTGAGCACTGTTGAAGGCAGCCACATAGGAACCGGCTATCTCAGATGTCTGCTTCTAAGGGGGTTTTGCATGAACTCTGCCTTAAGAGACATTCCATTATAAGATGGTGGAAATCTACGCCTTTCCAAACTTCTCTAAGCCTTAGTCTTCTTATCTCTAAAATAAGCATGTTACCTATCTCATGGCATGTTTTAAGGATTAGGGGAATAAGTTATTTCAGGATAAAGCTGAACATAGTACTGGCTCATGATATATATTTGATAATATTAATGAGGTAGATGACATTATTGGCCTCAATTCATTATTCCTTCTGTGTCCACACCCTGCCTTGACCCCAAACTGGGGTTATTGTACAGTCCACCCCTTAAATTGAGATTGGCCACATGACTCACATTGAGTGAAATTGACTATGAATTAGTTCTAAGCCTAAGTGTTGAAAGTCTTGTCTTTTTCTACCTTGTCTCTTGATCACCGCCATGGAAAAACTATGTGCCAGCTAACCTCCTTTTCAAGGAGGGTAAGAGACATAGGAGCAGAGCTGCCCTAGACCCATGATGAGAAGTGGGCCACCCCAGCTTTTGCAGCCTAAAGCAGAGCTGCCCAGACAACCCAGCCTAGATCAGTTGAACTTTAGCCAATGTGCAGATATATGGGTGATAGTAAATGATCATCATCTAGGCACCGAGGGTTGGGAGGTTTGTTATGCAGCAATGGCTAACCAGTGAAGTTAGCTAGTATTATAACTATTCTTTTTTAGGAAACACCAGGGCTATTAAGCAAACAAAGAGCAAACCGTGACCTTGAGCCAGCTGATTGTTGTGAATGATGTTGAGCCTCCATCAGCAGGTCTCTTGCAGGCAGAAACCCTGGGACTCCTAATGCCCCCACAGCAGACAAGGCAGTTTCCCAGACTGTTTCCCTCTTTCCAGTATTCCTGCAATCATCCCTCAACATTGTGGGTGTCACTGTCTTGTGATTTCAAGGATCTGGACTAATATACTCATGAAAAATAGCAAAAGGAAGTTAAAATACTTACAGGTTAATTTGCATCCCGTTTCTTTTTTAGTATTTCTTCTAAATTACAATTCGGCTATGGTGGATGCTTTTGGCCTGAGCATAGATGCATTCCGTTCTTGAGACCTTTTTAGCACATAGTTGAGTTTCTTTGTGCTCCTGCTTCTCTAACTACATTGGCCTAATAATACTTGCTATCACCCAACTTCCTCTCAGGGAGTTGGAGGGGATTAATGAGACAGTGTTTGCAAGGCACTCCAAGTCTCTCTCTGGAAAAGACACAGTAGTCATATAAATGTGGATATCTGGAGTTGGCACTCATTTGTCCCTGTGTATCCATTTCAGATAGTTTGGTATCTTTGAGGCAATAATTTGGAAGGCACAACCTCATGCCCTTCTCTTAGTAATGCACAGCATTTTGCTTGGAGCCGAGATATTTTTTCCACCCTTTTGGCCTTGCCGAGCTTTTTAACGATCACTTCCATGCTGCCTGTCTCTAATCTGCTGAGAGATGCTGTCGGTACAAACTGTACTGTGAGACTGTGAGAAAATTACACCCCAGCCCACATGGAAGCCCTGCTTTTGGTTCCAGGATGTCTGTTGGGACCGCTGTTAAGAATATGTGTCTAAAGAAGGAGCTCATTCTAATTCTTGGTGCACAGGTGAGTTAATAAGTGTGTGCATTGAGACCAAGAGCTGATGTATCAAAGATGTGGCTCTCTATCACCTCAGGGGTGTTCTTAATAGTGGTGCCGATTTTTTTCCCCTTTCATTTTCGTCAAAGTGTATCAAGGGCTGTCATTGCTTCTCAAAGAAAGCACTTATTAATATGTATAAGGTACGACTGACTGTTCCTTTCTAAGAATTAACTTTACTCACAATCATTACATCTAACCATAATGCATATGAAGAAAAAAGGTAAAACACACACACACACACACACACACACACACACGTACACAAAACCTAAACAATAAAAGAGCACCATAGCTCTTAACTTTCACAAAACAGAAAATGTCATATATTAATGCAAAATAAAACCCAGTCCCTTGCTTCTTATGTTCCTCTCTGAGGTTGTAGCATTTGCTAGGAAATGATATTTCCTTTTGTTTCTGAGTCCAAATGTGCTTTATTTTTTTAATTTATTTTGAGTATATATCAGTAGTTAAATAATGGTATATGAACAATGTTAGAGCTCCATGTCCTTGCCTTGATTTGCCTTTTTTAAAAATTGAAGTATAATTGACATATAACACTATATTCATTTCAGGTGTATGACAGAATGATTTGATATTTGTATATATTGTGAAATGATCACCACAGTAAGTCTAGTTCCCATCTGTCACTATGCGAAGTGACAATTTTTTTTCTTGTGTTGAGAGTTTTCAATATTTATTCTCAGCACCTTCCAATGTAATATTATTGACTCTAAGATTATTGTCTCTAAGATGTATATTATATCCATGACTTATTTATTTTATAACTAAAAGTTTGTAACTTTTGACTCTCTTCACCCATTCTGCTTGCCCCACAACCCTCTGCCCCTCTGGCAACCAAGACTCTCTTCTCTGTATCTATGAGTTTCGTTTTGTTTGTTCAATTGTGTTTTAGATTCCATGTGTAAGAGACTTCATATTTGAAGTATTTGTCTTTCTCTTTCTGGCTTATTTCAATTAGGATAATACCCTTGAGGTCTATCCATGTTGTCATTAATGGCAAGATTTCATTCCTTTTTATGGCTGAATAGTATTCCATTGTATATGTATATACCACATCTTTATCCATTCATCCATCAATGGTCACTTAGGTTTTTTTCCATACCTTGGCTATTGCAAATAATGTTGCAATGAACATAGGTATGTACATACCTTTTCAAGTTACTGTTTTCATTTTCTTCAGGTAAATACTCAGAATGGAATTGCCAGATCATATTCTATTTTTTAATTTTTTCAGGAAACTCCATGTTGTTTACTGTAGTGGTTGCACCAATTTATATTACATTACATTTACATCATAACAATGCATGAGGATTCCATTATATCCACATCCTCACCAACACATGTTAATTCTTGGCCTTTTGATAATAGCCATTCTACTAGGAGTGAGGTGATACCTCACTGGTTTTGATTTGTATTTCCCTGATGATTAGTAGTGTTGGGTATCTATTCATGTGCCATTGGTCATTTGTATGTCTTCTTTGGAAAAATGTCTAATCAGGTCCTCTAATCAGTTTTTAATCAGAATTTGTTGTTATTGAGCTGTAAGAGTTCTGTTATACTTTGGATATTAACCAATTGTTGGATATATTATTTGCAAATATCTTCTCCCACTTAGAAGTTTCCTTTTTCCTTTTGTTGATGGATTTTCTCACTTTGCAAAGTTTTTTAGTTTTATGTAGTCCTGTTCATTTATTTTAGTTTTTGTTGCCCCTGCCTTTGAAGTCAGACCTAAAAGATCATTGCCAAGACCCATGTCAAGGAGCTTACTGCCTGTGTTTTCCTCTAGGAGTTTTATGGTTTCAGGTATTATAGTCAAGTCTTTAATCCATTTTGAGTTCAATTTGGTGTATGGTGTAAGTCCAATTTCATTCTTTTGCCTGTGGCTGTCCAGTTTTACCCACATCATTTTATTGAAGTGACTGTCCTTTCCCCATTGTATTTTCTTGCCTCCTTTGTCATATATTAACTGACCATAAGCATAAATTTCTTTCTGGGTTCTCTATTCTGTTCCATTGGCCTATGTGATTTGTTTTTATGCCCAAACCATACTGTTTTGATTACTATTGCTTTGCAGTATAGTTTGAAATCAGGGAGCATGATGCCTTTAGCTTTGTTCTTCTTTCTCCAGATTGCTTGAGACCTCAAGATTCGAGATCTTTTGTGGTTCCATAAAAATTCTTTGTTTTAGTTCTGTGAAAAATGTCACTGTAGTTTGGATAGGGATCACATTGAATCTATAGATTGCTTGGGTAGTATGGATGTTTTAACAATATTAAGTGAGTTCCTTTCCCCATGTTTTGTAGAGGAAATATTCAGACCTCTATTTCTTTTTATTCCTATTCGAGGCACATGAGGCAATTCATGGGTTACAGGCATTTGTCATCTTTCCAGCCTCTCCTTTTCCTCCCTGGTTGGTGGGAAGATTTCCTCCCCCCCCCCTTCATCTGCTTTTCTGTGTGAGCAGCTATGAGGCCTGTTTTTCCAAAGGAGGTGCGATCTAACACTGCCAATTTCATCAGTTTACTAAATGGTCATTCAGGAGAAGGCTTGGCAGGCTCCTTGGCCAGTAAGTCTTCACTGACACTGAGTGGATTTCAGAAACAAATCTCTGTTTGGTGGTGCCAAGTAACCATCTGTTTTAGGAGACTCCTCTGTTCTTTTCCTTTCTGCCCTAACAGGGGGGCCATTACTCTGGCTCTGGGCCCCTCCAGAGATGCAGTTCAGAGTGGAGTGGACTGGGGATGCTACTCCTTTCTGGAGTGATAACGAAAGCCTGGGTCATGCCTTGTGGGGATTTTGCCTTGTTCCAGGAGTCCCTGGGGTACCCTGGAAGCTCCAGAACTCAGGGCAGCCTCTCTTCTGCTCTAGCTCTTTCCTCGCTTTTCCAGCAGTCACTGCACTGACCAAGGATGGCCTAGGATCTTGGCCTTACATGAGCTCTCCTATATGTGACACCAGACTTTGAGAAATGTCCAAATTGAAGCTAAAGCTCTGTCACTTGATCTGGTCTTGCTCCTCTTGAGACACTAGAGTAGTATATTAAGAATTTCTGAAGGTTAAGGGATGATGTGACAATGGCTCTATTGTGTTGGTCAAATGTCTATTGATGTGGTGAAATGGGCAGCTCCTTAGGTATTCCAACCATTTCAGTGATTAAATTGCCTTCATGATCCCTGCTTTTGTTCTCATGTGTGTGCCCCACTCCCAAAAGCATATTTTGAGGATTGGAGTGAAACCTGAGAAGCACAGTCATGTAATGTCTTCTCAACTTCAAAATAATGATGTCAAGTGATTACTTGGGATAGCTTCTCAGTGCCTGAAGAGCCATAAATTTGTCCATTTGTGGAATTGAGACCACCAGAGAATATGTCTGGTAGTTTGTAAATTCAACACTCCTATGATGATCAGTAATTCATTTATGACTTCTCCCCTTGCGCACACCACAGTAGAGAAACGATTACTCAATAGGAGAGATATTTAATATTCTTTGCTCTCAAGTGTCAATGGCATAGCATTGTCTGTCGCCTCCTGTTCCAGAACTTCTTCATTTAGTTGAAAGGGAAACCTACCTACCTACTACTGAGTACACAGTGGGATAGCTCCCCATGCCTGGGCCCTTGTCCCTGAATCAGTTGGAGAGAAATATTTCTTCTGATGGAAAATCCTTTGAAATAAATGGTGAAGGGACCCAAAGAGTAAGATTTTCTTTTCATGCTTTTTTGGGAACTTTTTTTGGTGTTTATTTCAAAGACTTAAGTGTACTTTGGGGGGCCCCTAATCATCATAAGCCCTGGGAATTTACTTCTCTGCAGCTGCTCCCCCTCCCCAAGCAGCCCTGCATGGAGCAAAATAATTGTCTGTTTCTGCAAGCGGCCTCCTGTGCAGATGGAGCCTGATTAGCATGTGCGCTTGCTGCAGTCCACTGCTCTAACCACATTTGGAAATCCAGCCACTGAGAGAAATGTGGGCTTGACATTCATTAACATTCTTTGGCTCCCTGGGAAATACACATAATAGGGTAAAATTGCCATTAAGGAGAGCAACACTTGAGGGAAATATCTACTCAATAAAGACAGAGATTCTTCTTATCAACAGCTGAGGAAAAATCCAGTTGCCAGAAAGGGTAAAAGAAACAGCCTCTTAATATGTGTGGAGATGACCAGAGTTCAGCAGGTCTGCAGCTCTAATGAGTCCCATCATCCTGCATTGGATCGCAACTGGCTTATTGGCATGCACGTGTTTCTCAGGCATATTTTGGTCTCAGCAGATCCCAGAAACTGTGTAATGATTTCTATCCCCAGGATTGTCTGTATTAACCTTAAGACGAGGCAAACATAGAAGGAGCAACTCTGAACACGGATGTGGAGCCCTTAGGTTAAAACTTTTTTTCCCCCCTAGGATGGGGAAATAATATTCTTGGGCTATTCTCCTTGCTTGGTAGTTGGGGTTCATAGTAGTATATGATGAAGTAACCTATACTGTGGATAATTTCTACACTAGACCTAGATTCACTTATACATCCCTTGGGTGATTTGATTGGACTCTTTGGTCTCCATAGTCCTTTGAATTTGAATGATACTCTAATAACGCTAGAGGATTGTGTGTTGTATGTGCTGAAACTGATAAAAGGAGTAGTTATTAACATTTGGGAAGACTGTCCAAAGAGCAGCACTAAAGAGTGTTTAAACCAATCCAGGTTCCTGGATATTTTAAAATTCTCTTTGAAGAGACTTGAGATTATATCTGAGTTAATTCCTTACTACTGACTTGGACTCAGGTGTGGGTCCATGACACAATGCCTTAAAACCCATTTTTATTTTATCCTCACTTGACCAATGAAATGCTCCATTTGGTAGTTCTCACGGCTACTGTCCTTGATGATTGGCAGGAACGAACGAGACTCCTTGCTGAGTCTGTGTCTTGCATAAAATTATTGATGTATTGAATAAGTTATCTAAAGCAGCAGGTTTCTTAAATGTCTGGTTGAGCAGTTTTAAATTCCTTCCTGGGATATAACACCAATTTGTGCACATACTATTTTGATTCTTTTATCTCCAAATGGCCTTAATTTGATGTTAGGCATCTGCATTGCATTTCAATTTCACAGGAAGCAGCACCCTGTGCTCCTTATTAATAACAACAATACCCTGTATCTGCATAGCAGTTTATAATTTGCAGTACTTTTCACACATGTTCTCATACTTAATCTTCACAATGTGCCTGTGCAATAGGTGCCATTACCCTCATTTTTCTTTAGATGAGGAAACTGAGGCTCAGGGAATAAATTTATTAAGTTTCACAGCAATTTATGAGCAAAAACAGAATTTGAACCTGAAGCTACAAGCCCTTTGTGTAATACAGAGCTCTTTTTGTTAGAGAAGGTTTTTTTTTGTTATAAATATTAATTTGTTGATGCAAAATCTAAGATACTGCCTTAAATATCTGCAGCTAGATCTGGCTGCAGTTAGCTGAATTTAACATGTTTGCTGAACATGCAAACATATAGTAAAAAGCCTTTTTTTTTGTCACAAACAGATGATGATTAAGAAGTGTGTCTTTAATGGGGCTGTAGTGGTAGTACTCTTCAGAGGCAGGAGGAGCTTGGTACTCTTCAAAGCTTACACTTGTATCACCGTCCCTTGAGATGTAGTGATGTATGGGGTGCATTTCCTTTTCTTCAGGTCCAATGACATGACTTGATTCTGGAGTGAAAAACAGTCATCGTTGCAATATTGTAAGTGTTATTTTTATTGGATTTTACTTTTTAGGATCAACCTACAGACAAAATATTAAACATTAAATTATAGTTACAGAGCAAAATGCAACTGTTATAAACCCTGGCAATACAAAAGTAATGGTCGAGCCGATAGGCGTCAGGAGGTGGGGATAGATGGTGGGAAGATATGGAGGGTGAGAGGAGGGCTCTAATTTCTTCATCTAATATAGTGGAAGGTTAAGATATATAACTTAAAGTTGATGGAACAATATATACTATTTAAAGTTATACTATTTAAAGTTATAAAGTTAAGCTATACTATTTAAAGTTATAAAGTTAAGCAGTAGAAGAACTAAAAATAATATAACGAATAAAGCCTGATGGGGAAGGAAAGAGGAGAAAGTATAATTGAGCTGCTTTTCTCAGCTTTAATAGTATTGAGTCAAAAGTTAATGTCTATAATTAAGAAATCATGAAAGAGATGTTTAACATATTTATGATCACCAATGACTAAACTGGGACTCCAAAGGGTAGTAGAGCTCAGAGTGGGGAGTGGAGCAGAAAACTTTCTTTTCTTCATAACATGCTATACAATTGGATTTTTAAATAACGGTATGTATAACACTTGAAAAAATTTTAATCAGTGAGGACTTTACTGGTGGGTTTCTGCCATAGACTGGTTAGTGTAGTTGTGTGAAAGTCATAGTGACTGTCTATGCTGACAGACGGACACGGCAGGCCAGACTTTCAATAGACTAATGAGTTATGACTGCAGCTCTACACAGACTGCACAGGCTGAGTCAACAGACTCAGTAGAGCCCTGGACCATCAGATGCTGGCCTGAGCCATGTCATAGCAACATGACATACCAACAGCCTGGAATAGATGCCAGTAGATCACTTACTAGTTGTGATTTTTACCAGTAAGTGACTATATTACTTGGGCAAGTTTGAGATCTCAGTCTTTTCCTCCATAAAAAGCAGGGGTTCAACTCTAGACTCCCTCCTAACTTTGACTTTTTGCTTTTCTGTAATTCTGTTTTTATTTTTATTTGTAAGATGTGCCAAGTTATAAATCTTTTGAACCTGATATCACCTTTGCTAGAAGATCTAAAAGCCTATTTTAGAATAACGTGTTCTCTCTAGGAAAGACCTTTGTGTTATCAAACAGCTATCAGTCATGGTTATATCTTAAACAGTGTTAATCAGACTCAAGAATGTGTTAGTTTATTGCTAATGGAGTTCTTAATTATATTACTGAAATGATTCAAAAGAGTTTGGGCTTTTGGGAATAGGGTTCTAAGTATATTATCTTCCATCAATTTTTATAACTTGAGCTACTTATTTCTTATTTTAGGTGTTTTTTTAGAATATGTTGTCAAATTTCCTTAAAATAAGCAAGACCTTAACCTTCACGAAGAGTGTAGTTTCATTGCTGGATCTTGCCTAACAAAGCAGCTTTGCTCTATGTAGCCCATATTGGAATTGACCCAGTCACATATTCCTCAAAATTTGTTTTACTTGTCATATCTCACGATTTCAGTTATGAGACTTCCAGTAACAAATTTAATATGGAAGATGACAAAAAATAATTAAAATTCTTTCATGTTATTATTTTGCTTCTAGGTAATCAAGTCTTAGATCAATTCTTTGAAAGTTTGAATTAAGGTGAGAGGAAAGCAAAGCTGAATGGGAAGGATCCTATGTATATCAGGAGATTTTTCCCTCTCAAATTTATTGCAGACTTTTGATGTTTTAATACATTTGTACAGTTGCTTACTGCAGTGACTTTGGAGATATAACTTAGGCAGTAGTGTCCTAAAGAATAAAAGACTGCATTGACCAATTTTCTGGCCATTACTCAGGCAACTGAAAACCGCTCTGCTCATCACTGGGTGATATTCACTCCATCCCAGCAATTCTGGTTGAATGGGTATTACTATATAGGTCATTTAACCGTTCTCCTTCTCTTGATGTTTTGTCTTCATTGATTATTAGTTTCTCCAGGCAGCCAGACATCCATAGATCTTTAGGCTGAAACGTGAACTAGGGCTCGGGTATGGGAGGCTGCATTGAGAATCCTATACCACCTGGGGTGGGGCTGAGGAAGACAGAGTTCAGGCCAGCAGGAGACTGGCTGAGGCTGGCTGAAAATGGTTTGGGGGGTGCTGAGAATGGATTAGGGTGATGGAGAGTGATGGCAACTAGTTCAAATAACCGTGTAAACAAGCCATTTACATACATTAATCCTCAGAGCAAGTAAGGTAGATATTAAGAGTGGTAAGTCTAGATCTGGAGAGGTTAAATAATTTGCCCAAGGTCACGCATAAGTATTGGAGCCAATTTTGAACTCAGTTCTGTCTGAATGCAAAAACCCTTACTCAATGCCACTTTATCGTTCTGCCATTAGTGACTGCCACCGGGGTGTTGAGGATTCCTGAAATGCTCTTGTGTGCTGAGGGGGATGTTGCAAATATGAGCTAGTTGTTTTTTTGAAGATGCTACTTCTCACTCGTGCTTACCTGGCTGTTGTTCCAGTTGCAGCAGCAAGCCTCAATTGGCAAGCAAGAAACGGTCTGTGTCGGAAGGCGTGGATAGGGATGGGAAGTGGGGTGTGCAGGGCCAATTCTATTTCCTTCTACCCCATTACAAAGCTTATCTTAATAGCACAAGAAATACTTGCTTCTCTGAAGACTAAGTGAGTTAAGGATGCTTTGTAATTATTTTCTTTTTTTTTTTTTTGAATGAAATTAAAATATCCCATTAAAAGGAAATTCTTCACTTCAAACTGTTGAATGCTATGATACTTAATTTCAGCTTGTTAAATTTAGGGTCTTGAAACAAAATTCCACACATAAATGTTCTTTGGGATTATGGCATTTCCATTTGATTGTGAATTGGATTAATGTTCATTTATCTTAAGCTCTTGCCTCTCATTCTTTTTTGTTTTGAGATACTTAAGCAAATGTTGACAGTTATGGTTGGCTTAATAAGCTGCCTCAGTTATGTAAATGATTTCTGTCAGTTATGTTATTGCTAGTTGAAGATAGCCTTAAATTTTCTGGCATATTTTTAGGACTTACTAGTAAAGCATTCCTGATACCTTTTAACATTCTTTTGCTTCTTCAGGCATCAAGTTGACCTTTTTTCTAGCTCCCTCTAGCCCTACACTTCCTTTTTGAATCTACTGTTTGCTTGACATGAAAAATGAACTTATACAATTATAGACCCAGTGGCCTTTTCTCCTTCCTCATTCTTCTTTGCTGCTTTGCTGCAGTTGACACTGCTGCTTCCCCGCTTTCTTGAAATGTCCTTCTCCTTTGGCTTCCATGTTTTTCTGGCTCTTTCTTTCCTGTCTCTGACTGCTTTCTCATCTTTATTCCCTCCACAATATTTACTATCTGTGTACTTTCCGGTTGGAACTTTCCAGTTGTGACACTTGTACATGATAATTGTGCAGCACATGGGGTTTTTTCCAGATGAGGCCGCTCAAAGTCTGAAGGTTACTGGAGAGTGGGCTGAGGACATGAATTTCTTGGCATACCTGAAACCCAGCTGCACACATCAATGTGTTTCTGCATACCAACTGGGAGCTTTGTTACATGCATTCTGGAGATCTGGGTTATCCACCTCCATTTCATAGTAGATAGAGGTTAAAAGAATCAAGTACATAGTGGGAAAACCTGGACTCCAAGTAATGAAGTATCAGAAATAGGAATGGGCAGAAGGTCCAGGAAGTTTAGAGAGAAGTCAAGGAGAGGGCATTCAACAGCTGTGAGAAACAGCAAGGATTCAAGCACCAGGAGTTTTAACATGGGCCCAGGAACATCTGTGACAGCTGTCAGATATCAGGAACAGAAATTAGTAACCCAAACTCTCAGTTGAGCTTGGATGGAATCCAGAGAAATACCAAGACATGGCTGAGCACTAAAAATCAGAGCATAGTTGACTGCTCATTGAAAATCGCTCTCGGGTATCTGTGAGAGCCATTCTGAGCTAAGAAAGGGAACAAGGTGATAGACCATAGACTGAAGAGCTATAGACTGAATGCAGGTGACACTCATTGTATGTAAAACAAACTTGGGGGTCCTGGCTGCAGTTAGTCTGGGAAGCTTCTTTATTGTCACGTTACCTTTTGGGGGATATCTTTCATGTCTAACTCTAAGGTGATGGTTCCTTGCCCTGTCTTCCTATTTAAACCTAAACTCTGGATGGATAGAAACTGAATGTTTCTACCTAGAGATCTTGTCACCTCAACCTCATGCATTTCATATCTGAACACTGGCTCCACTTCCTACTTCTCAGTTTCTTCATTAATCTCTTAGGCTCATCATCTTGTAGACATATTTGACTCATGTCCTCTTTGTTCCTCATTGACACGAAGTCATTTTCTGAAGGGTGTCTGATATTTATCCCTTCTTCTCTAATTCAGACCATTATCCCTAATACCCAAATGCCTTTACCTTTGTTTCCTCTGTGGTCTTGCTACCTCCAGTCTCTTCTTTTATCTGAAGCATTTGGCATTCTATTTCCTGATTAGTCTTTTGGTCAAAAGTAGATTCGGGCATTTCCCATGTCCCTTCTCTTCAAGTAAAAATATTTTGACCATTTTTGGAAACCTTGCTACCTTTACATAACTTGCCTAGCCATTGTGCTGTTTAGAAGAGCCTTCTCACTGAGTCATGGGTGTACTCACTCACTCCCTGGCTCACTAATGCATCAAACCAATAGAGTATTAGCTCCTAAAGGTGTATACATCTAATCCCCAGAACCTGTGAATATATATGTTACATGACAAGGGGGAATTAAGGTTGTAGTTGGAACTTAAATTGCTAATCAGCTGACTTTGAGATGGGGAGATTATCCTGGATTACCCAGGCAGGCCTAAAATAATCACCAGTGTCCTAAAAGTGGATGGGGGAGGCTGAAGAGAGAAAGAGATGACAGAAACAGGGTTGGATTGATTCAATATGAGAGGGACTTCACCTACCATTGCTGGCTTTGAAAAAAAGATGGGAGCCACCAGCCAATGGATACAGACAGCCTCTAGAAGCTGGAAAAGGTGGGGACCAGATCCAACTCAGGGCCTACAGAAGAGAATGTAGCCAGACCATCACCTTAATTTTAGCCTGTGTCAGACTTCTGGTCTACTGGATTATAAAATCATAAATTTCTGTTGTTTTCAGCCACTGGGTTTATGGTAATTTATTACAGCAGCAATAGGAAATCAATACAGCACTCCCCTCCCCAAAATAGTTACTGAGTTACTGAATGCTCTTTAGGCACCAGGCACTCCACTACCTGCTCATGAGGAACTCCTAGTTGAGAAGTTCACAGTGGGAGGTAAGGACAGAGAGATTCCTATTGATCTCATTTCATTAATTTCATTTCTTCATTCATTTATTTCATTTATTCATTCACTCATTCACTCACTAAACAAATATATAGTAAGTGCCTATTATGTGTCAGGCATTGTTCTAGGCACTGTGGATGGGACCATTCAGGAACTTACAAAGACCCAGTCATTGGAAGACATGCCGTAAACATAAAAAAATATAAAAAATTTCAGTGGGCAATAAGTGTTATGAGGAAAAGTAAAGCAGGTTACAGGAATTAAGATTGAAGAGGGGAGCTACTTTTGGATAGGCTAGTCAGAGAAGGCCTCCCCAAAGAAGTGGTATTTTAAAAAATATAGGAGAATAGCTCTGACCATGAATTAAATCAAATTTATAATATGCATTATAAATTTTATGTGAAAATTAAATATATCTGATATAAGTATGTGCTTTATGAGTTTCTGTGCTTTATGAATTTTTACTGTTTGTGAGCTTCATCATTTTAGATGTGCTGACATTCTAGGTCTTGGGTGTGTGGAGATGGGTGATCCTAGTTTTTTTCTATCTCCTGCTTTAACCAGAGATGTTTCTGGACTTTGGTTTAGAGTGTTGTAACTTAGTCCTGTTACTTCTGACCAAAAATGTTCTTTGTGTGGTTTTTTTCTTCAATGCCTTTGGCAGTGTCTTTAATAGATTGTGAGAAAGCCTTAATTTTCAACCCTATTCTTCATGCAGTCACCAGGTTATATGGAAAGCTAAAATTATTCTACAGATTTAATTCAGTTTCTGTTTTAACATCATGTTGGAAGAGAGGAAGAACATGATTTTCTGTACACAGTCATGACTAATAATGATATTAATCTACTGTGAATTCCTTAAAGTTGGTCTTCAGGCCAAAACTTTTATGTTATGATAAAGTATATTATATAATAGAGGATCTTGAGTACAGATGCCTTTTATTAAAATTGGTTTTTATAGCTAAAAGACCTTTTAGAGAGGGAGAAGGGTTGTCTTCAGAATTATCTATGCTGTATTGACTTTATTGTACCCTGAGGTACTCTCGAAATGCAAATGTGGGTGTTCATTAAGCAGAAATGGTTTCAAAACTATTATACTCTGGTATGTTAATGCAGGTGGAAATTTGAAAGCTTCCTGAATTTATTAATGTTTTCTCTTACTTTTTGGGGGGTGAGAGGTATTGGCTGGAGAATACATATGGGTCAAACTAAATGCTAGAAAATCTCTCAAGGATATTTGTTTATATTAAGAGTAGGGATTTGCTTTGGCTACCTGGGTATGCTGGTATAGAAGTCACACTCCACTTCTCCCATGATCCCCCACATATCCAGGGTTCAGGCATGTATTTTACAATTAACTGCATTTTTCAATAGCTGGTAAGATACTGTATATTAGATTAAACAATCAATGAATGTGTAATTCAGTATCTCTTCCCAGTGCACAGAGCATATATTTTTATAGGACTAGAGGAATTTCAGCTCTGATTCTTCTTGCTTTTCATATTCATTCTTATTGCTTCAGGTGGATACAATGATGTTTTTGCTAGATCTAAGAAAGTCATTTAGTTATTGGTCTGATATTTACTTTTAACTTGCCCCAGCATGCATAAAATTACATAGATACAGTCCTTGATACTCGCTAGTTGACAACTAGAGCAATGTTGGAGTGAGTAGAAAATACTGGGGGCATTAACACAATAAAGGATAAAAATCATATGATCATCTTAACAGATGAAGAAAATGTATTTGACAGGATTCAATACCAATTGATGATAAAAATTCTCATCAAAGTGGGTATAGATGGAACACACCTCAATATAGTAAAGTCCATATTTGATAAGCCTACAGATAACATTATACTTAATGGCAAAAAGCTGAACGTTTTTCCTTTAAGATCGGGAATAAGATAAGGATGCCCACTCTTGCCACTTGTATTCAACAAAATATTGGAAGCCCTCACTAGAGCAATTAGGCAGGAAAAAGAAATAAAAAGCATACAAATTGTAAAGGAAGAATGAATACTCTCATTACCTATGGATGACATGATTTTATATACAGAAAACTATAAAGATTGTACCAAAAAAGTATTAGAACTAATAAACTAATAAATAAGTTTATTAAGGTTAAATATCAATATATAAAAATCTGTTGAATTTTTATATGCTAACATCAAGCTATAAGAAAGAGAAATTAAGAAAACAACAGCACTTACAATTGCATCAAAAAGGAATAAAATACCTATAAGTAAACAACCAAGAAAATGAAAGACCTGTACACAGAAAACTGTAAGACTATTGACGAAAAGAATTGAAGACAAATAAATGGGAAGATACTCTGTGCTCATGGATTGGAAGAACTAATAGTTTAAAATGGCCATACTACCCAAATAATTTACAGATTCAATGTGATCCTTATCAAAATTGAAATGGCATTTTTTTCACAGAAATAAAACAAAGAATCCTAACAAAAGATCCTGATTAGCAAAAGCCATCTTGAGAAAGTAGAGCAAAGCTGGAGGCGTAACAGTCTCTGAGTTCCAACTATATTGCAAAGCTATGGTAATCAAAATGGTATGGTATTGGCATAAAAACAGACACATAGGCCAATGGGACAGAATAGACACCCAGAAATAAATCTATGCTTATGGTGAATTAATACAGGACAAAGGAGGCAAGAATATACAATGAGGAAAGGACAGTCTGTTTAATAAATGGTGTAGGGAAAACTGTACAGCCACACACCAAAGAATGAAGCTAGACTACTGTCTTATACCTTACATAAAGTTTAATTCAAAATGGATTAAAGACTTAAATGTAATACCTGAAATCATAAAACTCCTAAAAGAAAACACAGGCAGTAAGCTTCATTGGTATGTTTTGTTCTGTTTTGTTTTAGTTTGAATCTGACTCCACAGTCAAGGGCAACAAAAGGTAAAATAAACAAATCGGACTACATCAAACCTTAAAAGCTTTGCAAAGTGAGGAAATCCATCAAAGGAAGGAAAAGGCAAACTACTAAATGGGAGAAAATATATGCAAACCACACATATATATGCAAATCACATATATATATGCAAATCACACATTGGATATTAACTTATCATAAGTATATAAAGAACTTATATAACTTAGTAACAAGAAAAAATTTAATTAAAAAATGGGTAGAGGACCTGAATAGACATTTTTCCAAAGAAGACATACAGATGGCCAATGAGCACATGAAAAGATACTGACAACACTAATCATCAGGGAAATGCATATCAAAACCACAATGAGATATCACTTCATGCCTGGTAGAATGGTTATTATCAAAAAAAAAAAAAAAAAGACAACGTGTTGGTGAGAATGTGGAGAAAAGGGAATCCTCATGCATTGTTGGTGGGAATGTAAATAGTTGTAGCAACTATATTAAAAAAGTATGGAGTTTCCTGAAAAAAATTAAAAAATAGAATATGATCTATAATTCCATTTCTGCATATTTACCAGAAGAAAATGAAAACAGTAATTGAAAAGATAAATGCACTCTTATGTTCATTGCAGCATTATTTGTAATAACTGAGATATGAAAACAACCTAAGTGTCCATTCATGGATAAAGAAATGTGGTATACAAACACATACACACACACACACACACACACACACACACACACACACACACACACACGGAATACTACTCAGCCACAAAAAGGAATGAAATCTTCCCATTAGTGACAACATAGATAGACCTTGAGGATATTCTGCTAAGTGAATTATGAACCAGACAGAGAAAGACATGTAATATATGATTCCACTTATATGTGGAATCTAAAAACAAAACAAATGAATAAGCAAAACAAGAGAACTCATAGATACAGAAAACAGATTGTTGGTTGCCAGAGGAGAGGGGCTTTGGAAGGTGGGTAAAATGAGTGAAGAGGATCAAGAGGTACAAACTTCCAGTTATAAAATAAATAAGTCCTTGGGGTGTAACATACATCATGGCGACTATAGTCAATAATATTGTATTGCAAATTTGAATGAGGATAAGAAAGTAAATATTAAAAGTTCCCATCACAAGAAAAAAATGATTTTGTAACTTTGTATGGTGACAGATGGTAACTAGGTTGACTGTAGTGATCATTTTCCAATGGATGCAAATGCTGAATCATTATGTTGTACACCTGAAACGAATACAATGCTTCATACCAATTATACTTTGGTAAAAAAGAAAAGATAACATTAGGGGCATACATTAATGGATTGAATACTTAATACTCAGGTTTATACCTTAATGAAAACAAAATACTCACCCACTTAGAGGGATATGAATGAGTCATCTGAAAATGCATAGGTCATTGATGTCCTGGGACACATGTTTCAATATTCATCATCATCATTATTGCTATAATGGTCATCTAATATTTGGAATGCAGAAGCAGATCTGGCTGTTTCTTTGATACTGGGTAAAAAATGTTTTCTCCTGCCTGCTTAACAATTCCATGTTAAGCAATCTCTTTTTTTTTTTAACATGCTCTATATAAAGCAGTGTTCACTCATGCTTGTAGAGCAAGGACTGTATAAAATTACATATGGAAAACATTTCTAGCTATAGGAATTATAGAACTTGTTAGTCAATGATTGTCAGAGAATAATATGTAGAATGGTATATTTGGAAAGCGTGACTTATATAACTTCTGGAAAATGGATTCATTTGGAGGCATACACTCCCATTCTCTACTTTCTCCTTCATTTGCATCTCTATGTTGCATCTGTTTATTCAATCACTGCTTTATAATAAAAACATGTGGTGTGAAATATATTTTTTTATGTAGGGAACTAAGAATAAAGGGAAAGGAAGACTAAGAAAACTAAGATGAAATTGGAAATGAGGGAGGGATACAGAATAAATGCCGAGGATCCTTTCTTTGCTAGAGTAGCTGACTTTGATCATCATAACAACCAAATCAAAGAGAGAATGTCTTCGTAGTTATTCTTAGACTATATATAAGATTTCTCTTTTCAGTCTTCCCCTAAAAAGCAGGTGACTCACAGCATCCAACTAAAATTTCTTAGTCTACTTTCTGATCAGCAAATTCACAGGACATAGGCTATACAACTAACCATAGCATAATGGGATCTTCATGATCATGCCCTAGTCTGTCTTTTGGGCTTTCCCCCCCACATTCTGTTCATATTCCAGTTGAATGGAATTGTTTGTCTTTTATTGAGTGCACTTTATTGCTCTGCCTTCTCACACAGTCTCTTCTGTCAAGGGTGTTCTCTGACCCCATCGTCCAAGGCTGAGCCTAAATGCCACTTGCTCCATGAAACATCCCAGAATTCCCACCGCCAGCATCAACTTTTCCCAATTCCTCACTCCTACCACAGCCTTGTTTCTCTCTTGTTTAGGGTATTTATCCTATTACACTTTCTATTGGTAATGCATGTACAGATTTTATCATCCCTGTTTGAGTAATTCACCATCTAATTCAATATTTTACATATAATTGGTGTTCAGTACATGCTTTGTTGAATGAATGAATGAATGATAAACGACTGAATGAATTTTAATAGGTAAGAGTTGAGATTTTCCATAAACTGAAGTGGTTTGGCTTTCTCCCCAACTTGGAGTGAGCCATTCTTTTAGAGTTGCATTTGATTTTAAAAACAGAATTAGGGGACTATAAAAATAGCCTGCAATGAGTTATTTGAGCAGTCTCACTGTTTTTTAAGAGTGGTAATGTTCCTTTTATGATGCTTTTCATTTACAGCATGGCCTTACAGCCAGCTCTTTTTTGAAACACAATCCCATTATTACAGCTGCCTTTTGCCTCAAACAACTTCCCACAACATTAGAGGTATAATATTGCAAGAATAGCTACTGACAGAGAGGTTTCTGGTTTGCAGTCAGGGGGATACAGGATGTCAAATTGCTCATCATTTCTGGATCTGAAGGGAAGTAGTTTGAAGATTTTATTTTACCTATGTGGTTCCGGCCAACCATGTCATGGAAAACATATTTCCCTATATAGAACAAGGAAATGGCTTGAATAATTCTCACCGTTTGCTGAAATCCAAACATGAAATAGGCTTGATTTTGTTTTATTTTATTTCTCGGGATGATCCAAACAGAAAGAATGCATATAAGAAGATATAAAAGGCTCAAATTCCTTTTGAGAGTTTGTTGTTGAACTTTAAAAAAAAAAAAGAAAAAGAGTTTTAAGTGTGAGCCTTGAAGATTTTTCTCTGCATCTGGGGGTTTAAGCTGCTTGGGGTACAGGGGTAGATTTAGGCATGCTGGAGGGGCTGGAGAGAACAGTGGATACAAGTAGCAAGTGCAGAAAAGACTGGATGCCAAACTGAAAAGAAAGGCAATACCTGTGTTTAGAGTCCTCTCGCTCCATCTGTGGGCACCTCTGCCCTCTGGGCCTCTTGGCACCATCCCCTCCATTTAAAAGGACTTATTTTCCATCTAGTTCCTTTGAGGTCAGATTCCTTTTGTCTTCCAAGATAGGACTATCTTTTATCTGATAAACCAAATTACAATAATTGGATATTGTGAGAAAGTTAAATGAAAACCCAAGAACTTGTCTTTGCCCCCTGGGCAAGTAAAGAGTGTGTTTGCGTGTGTGTTTATGTTGCTGTTAAGGACTGGATGGAAAAAGCAGGGGCTTTAGATTTAGTCATTCATTAGTTTATGCTTTTATTCTGTCATGCACCTTCTGTGTGGAGCTGGTTATGTTAATTATCTTCTCAGACCGCCTGTTGCCCCTTGCCCCATCTGTCAGACTGGAAAATTATTGTAAGGATTAAATGAGCTAGCAGGAAAGGGCTGAGTACGGTTCTTGCCCTATGGTAGGGTCTCACTGAGCACTGCTTTTCATGGTTAATTTTATGTGTGAACTTGACTGGGCCAAGGGATGCCCAGGTAGCTGATAAAACATTATTTCTGGGTAAATCTGTGAAGGTGTTTCTGGAAGAGATTGGCATTTGAATCAAGAGACAAGAGTAAAGAAGATTCACCTTCCTCAGTGTGGGTGGGCATCATCTAATCTACAGAGGGCCCAAAGGAACAAAAGAGAACAAAAAGGCAAAGAAAGAGCGAATTTGTTCTTTGCTTCAGCTGGAGCTCCTGTCTTCTGCTTCTTGAGCCTTCAGACTAGGGCTTATATCATCAGCCCTCCAATTTGTGGGCCTTTGGACTAGTACTGGCTTTCCTAATTTTCCATCTTTCAGACAGCAGATAATGGGACTTCCTGGCCTCTGTAATCACATGAGCCAATTTCTATATTAAGTCTTTATATATATATATATATATATATATATATATATATATATATACACCTATCTATATCTATATGTATATATAGTTCTATATCCTGTTGGTTCTGTTTCAGTGGAAGCTAACATGCTGCTTCTCTCCACTTCTCTCTGTCCTTCTTAACAGAGGCCTAGTGTATCTTGTCCACTTTCTCTTGTTACATGTACCCATGTTAGAAATGGCACCTCCTTGCTTAGCTATCAGTAGGAGTATTTTTGCCTCTTAGATCACACTGTACAAATAGCCAACTACTCTTCTCTCACACATAGGTCTTTTAAGACATGATCTCTGCACTTTGAAGTTAAAAAACACCAGATATCTGGACTTATTGTTGGAAAATCATTTCTATGATAATGAAACTATTATTATATCTTTTTTTGTATGTACAAAAGATCAATGTAAATGTACAATTCTTTATAATTAACTTTCAACCTATAGCATATTTCCTTATTATAATAATATTGTAGATATCCAAGAAGAAAACAGAAAGGTATGAAAAACAAATGAATAAATGGATGAAAGAGCCTATCCCTCATTCTTTAAAGACACAGCAGTTCAGCTATGGTAGTGATTGAGACAGCACTTAGGTTCAGTCACATAGTATTTATTCTGTAAATAAAGAGGCAAAAAATAATAAACTCCAGGTCATGTGACATGGGGCAAGTCACTTCATCTCTGTGGATCTGTACTTCTTCCTCCTTATCTGGATCTTTGAGGTTTCTGAGTTCAGATAGTGAAACTTTGGTTTAAATGGGAAGAATTGCCCTAATAAAATATATATGAGCTACTATACAGCACTCAGGTTAATTTCCTAACTTTAATTACAACCCAGCTTGATATGCCCTTACCCGTGTGGGCACCTTGCATTACCCCGTGGTGTGTCTGCCTGTACTGCTGTCCACACTGTAGCAGTGACCTGTGAGGCCCGTTCCTGGCCCAGGCCCACCTAGCCTTCCAAAGCAGTGTGAATCTAATTGTAACTCCTTCCCTTTCAGGCTAGACCCAGGGCGTGCCTGATGGCTTGACAAGCTGCAGGAACTGAGAGGCTAGATCTTGGAAATAGCAAGGAAGTATTTACCCTGAGTGGGGGAAGATCCCTTCCATGCTTCATCAGCAGGTCACCCTCCCAAGGGTGATCTGAGGACTCTTGGCCCTTTCTCCTGTTAATATGGCAAGAAACAAAACAGAAAAAATTCCTCAGAGGATCATTCATATAGTTAAGGCTTTTGCTCAGCTACATAAATGTAAGGTATTCATTCATACCTTATAGCACTCAATTCTAATTAGCCTTTTCATCTGATTTTTAAGATATGTGCAGTTTAGAAGTTTGGGTATACATCTTTCTAATAGACTAGGTGAGTGGAAGGACACATTCTTCCCCTCCTCCAACACATATATTAAAGTATACTAAAATAATTTTGATTTTATAATTAGTCTTGGAACAAATAGTGGGGTATTTACAAATGATAGATGCAGAGAGGAAATGTAAAGTTAGAGCAGTGGGCAATAGTTGAAGGTCAAACAGTTCACACCATATTGGATCTCTGTAAAGACTGGAGCTAGTGTGTTGAAGGGAATCTGAAACCTAGTACCACAAAGGGATGATATCCTGCTCACATCAGTATGGATATGCTGGTGTTCCATTTGGTTGTGGCATCTACTGTGCGGTGTTGGAGCTCTTGTACTGGTTTTCAGAGGAAGTACTGGAGAAAATGAGGGAGAGGAAATTGTTGAAGACATAATGGTTGAAGAACTTCTCACCTTGAATGAAGGCATGTATCCTTACTAAAGTTAATGGAGCTTATCAAGTCCTGAAGAAGACACCTAGAAGCAACTATTCATTTAGATAGATCATAAATAAGCAGTAAATCATTAAAACAAAACAAAAAAGTGGCCAAAGGTAGATTGTTTAGAGAGGAGTGATCATTAGAATTGTAGACAACTTCTCATCTACAACCATAAGTTCCAGAAATTAAGTTATATACCAAAAGTGAAGAGTTACAGAGGGAGGAAGGGAAGAGTGAGATTCAATAGGCAATGATGAACAAAGAAACGGGAAACACATTATAAAAGAAATATGAGAAACGAAAAGCATAGCAGGATGATTTATAAACAAGGTAAACCTGAAATACCAGAAAACAATAACATGGAAGATGAACCCAGGAGATCAGAAATAAAACTTCTAAGGTCCTTGAGATGTTCAGGAGGAGAATGTAAATATTAATTTACTACAGACTTTTCTAATTTGAGTAAGCAGAGTAAAAATTTGAATCCCACCATGAAAATAGTAGTAGAGACCAAGCTGAATAAAGAAAACTTCATCAAAAGGGTAAAAGGAGATATGTAAGTAGGTTCTACCTTTTGCTCTTATAATCAAAACTGCAATAAATATCCCAGTACATGAGTCCTAGTTCACATATGAAAACATTGTAATAGGGAATGTACTTAGAAGTAGAATTTATATGTTATAGGGGGTATATATTTTTAGCTTGATTGGATATCATTAAGTTGATGTCCAAAGTACTCTCACATCTATGGGTACAGAATTCCTGCCTACCTACATTCTTATTTCTTTCTTTCTTTTTTAATTTTTTCTGACTTTTTGGTATGAAATGGCATCTCATCATTGTTTTAATTTGCATCCCCTGCTTAGAAGTGAGGTTGGGTATCTTTTTAAAAATAGTTATTGGCCTATGGGCTCTTTTTATCCTTTGCTTATTTTTCTTTTGTTTGTTTTTATATTTTGAATCTATATATATAAATTCTTTATATTTTCTGGATTCCAATCCTTTATCAATTAGAGGCATTGTAAATGTCTACCCTCAGTCAGTGTCTTGCCTTAACTTTCTGGTTTTAAATTCTGAAATAGCCAATCTTAATTTTTCCTTTATAAATTGTTTTTGTGTTTTGATTTAAAAAAATCATTTCATACACTGATATCATAACTTTACTCCGTATATTTTCTTATAGCAATGAAAAATTTTTATTTTTCCTGCTTTGGTGACTTGACTCTTGGTCTAGTACTCTCTTGATACTTCTAGTCCCTTATCCCATGTGTTCACCAAAAAACCCCCACAAAAACAAACAAACAAACAAACAAACAAACAAACAAAAAACCCATCCAGACTGAGAGCAGAGTCCGCTTTTGCCCTGAACCCAATATGCTAAGAGACAGAAGCTACTGAATAAAATTGTTTTAGTGTATGGTATGAGATAAGACTCTAAACTAATACTTTTGTAGATAAAAGTCCCTTTGTTTCATTACCATTTGTTGCATAATCCCCATTGAATTGTAGTGCCACCTTGCTATATGTCAAGTTTCTATATAGGTTTTGGTTTCATTGACTCTTTCTCTGCATAAATAAAAAGTTTATGTCTTGAAATCTGATATGGAAGATCCTTCTCTCTTTTTGTTCTTTATCTGAATTAACTTTGATATTATCAGACTTTCCTCTTCCATATGAGTTTTAAAAATCAGTATACCTAATTATACATAAAAATCCTGTTGGTAGTGCCTTCAATTTATAGACTGGCTGAATTTATAGACTTCATGTCTTAACAGTCATCTTTTCATCCATTAATATCATACATCACTCTGCATATTCAGGTCCTAATTCATGTCTTTCAATATAGCATTATACCATTTTTTCTGTAAAAATCTCTTGTACACCTTTGGTGTTAATTGCAAGTAATTCAAAGTTGTTATTTTTGTTGGGGATACGATTCCTTTTCTTTTAGCTTTCTAATTGATTACTGCTAGTGCAGGGCTAGCTTCATGGGCAAGCAACTAGTGTAGTTGCTCAGAAGGTGGCCCTATACCCAGAGTTAAAGTTCTGTGGAGCTTGTCTTGAGATTCTTAATAATTTTACCTTTGGAGTTGTGTTTTAATAAGTCAAGCCTGGTAGAAAATAGAGCTTGTATCCGGAGCTTAGATGGCTCACAGTGCATGCTCCTGCCTTGCCTTTCTGCCTCTTTAGGACAGGTGATTGCCTGGTGGCATCCTTGCCATTGCTTAGCTACTGCTACCACCCTCAGCCCCAGGTGGGGCCTGGATGTGGGAAGAATTAGGTCTTCCCTTGCACCTTGAGCATTGAATTGCTGGGCAGGGATCTGAAGTGCTTCTGAGGGTCTACACTCTCCATAGGAGTATCCACATGCCCAAGAGAGTAAGACATTATAGCCAATAGAAACCATAATCGTAGGTCAAAAAAGAGACTGCCAAAGAAAGAAGCTTTTTTCCCCTTGTTTTTTGAACAAGGAACCCCACATTTTCATTTTTCACCTGCTGAGAAAATTATGTAATCTGCATGTGCTGGTGTTTGGGAATGCTATCATTTGTGTATATTGATCATTTCTTAGTACTATCTCTTCCCACTCATAATTTTATGTTACAATGGGTATGTGTAATTTCCATATACATTCTAAGATGAAATTTTGGTACCCATTTGAGAACACCTCCAGGGACCAAATGCTTTTTCAATAATTTAGTTCATCTGAACACATCAAAGCCTGATGAAATTTGGACACATTTTACAAAATCCTGCTATTTCAGAGGTGTACATAGCTCAGACACAGGGATCAAAGTGACTTGTTTAAAGCTAGCAATAAGGGGCTGTTCTTGTTCCTACTTTTAGTTGAAGCAGGACTCATATGCTATTTTATGTTTCAAGGCAAAAATGAAATCAGCGCTGGGAAACTTAAATACCCCAGGAGAGCACATTTATCATGCGTTTCTCACAACCCCAGTTTTCTCCCCACCAGCCCCTCTTTAGGTGTCCAAGGATTAATGAATTAGTGCTTGAAAATTATTTATACATTCTTGTATGAAAGTGCCATAAAGAACAATACACATAGTTATTATTTAGAGTCAGTAAACTAAGGTTTTGGGACCATAAAGCATATTTAGTATATATTTTTCCACTTCTTAAGGGAGTGTTCAGAGAAGAACTAATTTATTGAGCTAAATATCTTTGGATATATTTTCCATACTTGTTTTATATCCCACAGTACCATGTCAAAATATAGCCTGCTTCACCTCAGACCTCTGTGGGAAGAGGTACATGTGAATATATAGCACAATTCACAGCTAGAAATGGGGAACAGTGTGTGTGGCCTCATTCTTGACCTCATCTCAAAGCCCATTATAGACATTTTTGAGACTGTTCATTCTAGAAATAAAAAAGTGTGGGACTGAACCTTGATTCCAAAGACTGATAATATTCCTTAGCTTGTTTTTGTTGTTGTTGCTTTTTCAAATTCAGAATTGGAGAGGACATTTTTGTTGATTTCTTCATTTTCACATACTAATATACAACTTTTATCTATTAGTAATATTGTTGACCTAGCAACAAGCAGTTGTATTCTGGGGGTACTGAAATACCTCTCTATCTTTTCCAAGAATTATATAGGTTTTGTCTTATATGTAGCATTCCATAATGAGAACTTTAGTCATTTATATTACACTTAGCTGGAAATGTTGCTTTTCTTATTCTAATTTAACCACTGCCTTTAGGGGAGGTTGGCACACTAAACCTTACCTGACCTTTATACTTCAGGGTAAATGGTTTACCAAATCCTTCTCAAAGAACATGTTTAATGGATGAGGGAGTGAAAGTGTTTCCTGGGAGAATATTACATAAGTCTGTTCTAAAGGGAGAGAAAGTAATAAGGGGAAGATAGGTGAAAGTAACACAAAACACCAAACAAACAAACAAAAAAGATAAAGCTAGGTCACAGATGTTGAAGGCAGGAATCAGTTATCCATTTCACAATGTTGCCTAAGTCTTCAAAATTAATAGAAATTCCTGTTGTCCCTATTTTCTTTTTAAAACTTGCTTCAAAATGATTCTAATGAAAAAGATTTAAGGCAGAAGTACTTGACTCATAGGCATCTAAAAAGTGTAGAGAACCACTTAGTAATTTAACAGCAGAAATGGTAAAAACAGAATCTCTTACAACATTACTATGAATAGCCATCATTGTATGTTTCTCTTATCGTATTATAGATATAGACTGCTAGGTACAACTTCTGGAATTCATCAAGCAACTTCAGCCTCTGACAGAAACATGGGAACTAAGGTGCCTAGAGGCCACCAGAATGAACATTTTCCTGTCATCTGAAAGAATGATGCCTTACTAATGGTGCTGCAAGTCCATGTGGCCATGTTGAGAGGAAATTCAGGAATCGAATTAAAAATTTTGCCTCATTTTAAGAGAATATTGTTTGCCCTTAATGCCCATAACATGATTTATTTCAGAATTTTTTCCTTTAAACTATGGATGCCTGCCCATTATCAGCTTTAGAGAAATGTGTTAGGCACAATCTCCCTGGAAATACTGAGAACATATGTGATCCAAGTCTATAGTAGTTTGGGGGATTTAAGTTCTGCTCAGATTTCTTGGATGATGGTTCTTTTCTTTATTCTTACAATTTCTGTTGACATTGGCCTTTTTGTGTAATAGGAAAATTAAACTGGATCTGGAAAAGATAATAGAGAACTAGGTGTTTAAATCTTTGCTCACATACTTATAATGATTATTCTTTATAAAATTTCTTTAGAAATGTAACCTCAACCATGTCTTTATTATTAGTCATTTACCTCAGATTTACTGTGCAGAAGGTTGGGCTAAATGACATTCAAGGATCCTTTCAGGTCTAATGTCTGACTTAAAATATTAAATCTGAATATAGACTACATATTGAGTACTCTGTGATCAAACAGAATTCCCTCATTGTTAACCTACAACTTAGTTTAAAAGTTAACAGAAAATATGTTAGAAAATGTTTCTAATCTCAAAGAAGAAAATGTCTATGTTTCATAGGGAAAAAAGCATTGGCTAGGAAAATCTCAGACATATTTTTTTTTTAGCTCTTACCTTGTCTTCTTTTCCTCAGTTTAAGGATAGTAGATGGAAATTAGAAATACTCTCCTATGAAGCCAAAATTCATAGTAGACTTTGAAGTTTTCCAAAATACAGTAATCTTTCCAATGTTTCTGTGTTAGATCTGATAGGCTTGGGTTGACCAAGTTATAATTTACATTCTTAATAACTATCCTGGATAGTTTATATATATAAACATTCTTAATAACTGTTTGAATTCTTGGGGAAGAGATAACAAGAAAATAATATAGGAATTTCATTAATCAGTATTTAAAATTTTACTTCTTGGTCAATAAATTCCATAAGCTCTATCTTCCTTATTGAGTAAAGCAATGGCTGTGAACTATAGAATTGAAATAAAGGTCAAAATAAATTTTGGGTAAATGACTTGGGAAGTATATGAGAAAACACACTCAATCATATAGCATTCTCTAGGCAGAAACATAAAACAAGCTTAACATATTGGTGAGGCAAAGAATAATAGAGAGTAAAGATGGAGACCATGAATCACCAGAAAATTATAAAAGCAATCAGAGGCATAAAAATTATAAGAATCAGAAAGAAAAACAACATTTTTATATGAAAGATCCTCAGATAATACAAATGAAATATTCCAAAAACAGAAATAAGAATTAAGACCCGGAATTAAGAAATACGTCAAAATATATTTGTCCCAATTTAATCAGTAACACTGAATTGACTTACTAATTATTATGTAATGAGTGCATTGCATGGATGTACCTTTAACAATTTTTTTTTAATGTTTCTATTTATTTTTGAGACAGAGAGAGACAGGGCATGAGCAGGGGAGGGAGCAGAAAGAGAAGGAGACACAGAATCTGAAGCAGGCTCCAGGCTCTGAGCTATCAGCACAGAGGCTGACACAGGGCTCGAACTCAGAGACCATGACATCATGACCTGAGCCGAAGTCGGACGCTTAACCGACTGAGCCACCCAGGTGCCCCACATGGATGTACCTTTTGTACTCAAGGCAATCTTGCTTTCTTGTGGTTCAGAGCAATAGTCTCAGCTTTTCTATCATGATATGATCTAATAAAATAGAGAAGATACTGGACTGTTTCACTGAAACTATGAATTTATAAGAGATTAAATTTGACTCTTCCCGATTAACAGGGAAAGATAAAATGTATGTTTAAAATGATGATATTGTATATATACAACTTTAATACATGGTAACCTCTCTATATCATATTTAAAAAAAAACTGAGTGGTAAATAAGGAAATCCTAAAAGGAAAAAATAATCATCTTGGAAAAAAAAATTTTTAGAGACTGAAAGATTTAAGTGTAGTTAACTAAAATCCAACTGTGTCTGCATACAAGGAAGACCAAGTAAGCAAGAAAAACTGGATATTAAAGGATGAGCAAAAGCATTGTAAGGAAGTACCAAAAAGAAAAAAAATCAGGGTGGGAAATTAAAATTTTAATACTAAATTGCATTAAATTTAGGTGAAAAAGCATTAAAAAACATGAAGGGAATTTTGTAAAGGGTGAATTTACAATGAAGATCTATGTGCCAAATAACATAGTATCAACATTAATAAAACACAAATGACAGGAAATTCAAGGAGTAATGTATAGAAACATTCACAGTGGGAGATATTAACTTACTGATGTTATCTCATGGCTAATCAAGTAGACAAAAAGTATGGATGTAAGAAACCTAAATATCATAATGAATAGGATGGGTCTAATTATATATTAAACAGTGAATCTTCAAAAACACACGTTTTTAAGTGCCCAAGGAATATCAGCAAAAGTTTAAAGTATTAGTGGACTCGATAGATTTTAAAAAGTGATAAGAACTCACCCAACTGATTTTGGCAGTATCAATGGCAAAGCATTCCATAAAGACTTGCATTAACGCAAAAAAGTCAGAATAAATTACAACAAATATGACTTAAAATGTATTGCCAAGCCTGCAAAAAAGTTTAAGAAAATCTATGGCAACCAGAAAAACCTGAAGAAAAGCTAAAGGTAAACAGGCAGGAAAACACTGATGCAGCAGTTTGTGCTGCCAGGACGGATGAGGAACAGGCAAAAGCTAATACCAAGAAACCAGAATTGTGGAGATTAGTAGTCACTTGAAGTGAGAGAGGACTAAGTCTTAGGCTCAGCCAAGGCAGTGGGGAGAAGCTGAGTCTACCTGGGACATATACATAGGGCTAGGACATATAAAGAGCCTATAGATATAGGAAAGGATATAAGCCAAATGTCTGCCAGCCTGTGAAGATGACCAAGAATCCTGTTTGCCAAATCCCAGTTCATGTAAGTCAGGGATTTGATTTTATGCTACCTCATAGACAAAACAATCCATAATTGGAGCAATTCACTCATGTGGCTTAAGTGTGGTAGTATCCCAAGATACCAAGAAGTTAATGTGAACCTTCCTGATATGAAAATATTCTTCAGGCCTTTCAGGAGTTATGTAGATTAAATTTAGACAAATATAAATTTAACATTAAGAATTTCCAAATATACTTGGGGCACCTGAGTGGCTCAGTCAGTTAAGCATCCGACTTTAGCTCAGGTCATGATCTCACTGTTGGTGCGTTCAAGCCCCATGTCGGGCTCTGTGCTGGCAGCTCAGAGCCTGGAGCCTGCTTCTGGTTCTGTATCTCCCTCTCTCTCTCTGACCCTCCCCCACTCACACTCTCTCTGTGTCTCTTGAAAATAAATAAATGTTAGAAAAAATTTTTTTTAAATTTCCAAATATACAGAAAAATAATCCACTAACAGCAGATTCAGTAGAAAAGGGAACTACTGATTTAGTTTTACAAAGACTACCAATATTTGAAAGATTAGATACAGGTAATGAAATAATTATTTATGAAATATTTTAGGAACTAAGAGATGATTTTGAAATAAAAGAGCCAGAAGTAAATGAATATCAAGCATGATCAGGTAAATTTGGGAAATCACCAAAAAGACATTCTAAAAAATATTACAATTATCAGTATTAACAAAATAGATGAGTTTAGCAGTTGATTAGAGAAAGCTAAGGAAGAATTACAACTAAGATAGATGAGAGAAGAAAATACCCATAATGCAACACAGAGAAATAAGAAAATGAAAAGTATGAAGGAGAAATAAAAAAAATGGAGCAAAGGTGGTCTAACATATAACTAATTGGTGAGTTCCTGAAGAAGAAAAAATGGAGAATAGGTAGTGCATATGTGAAGGAATAATGTCTAATAAGAGATATAAATGCATTTATATAAAACACACTGTACACCAATTAGGTATAAATAAAGGATAGATAAAAAGAAAACCACACCTAGATCACCACAGTGTAAAAAGGCAGAATAATAAAGGCAAAAAGAAGTTAAAAACAAATGGAGACAAAAGAAAAATTCCTAACAAAGCAATGGCAGAATTAAAGGAGATTTCAGTAGCAAAAGGGCAATGAAAAAAAAAAAGACATAATGCATAAAAATACTTAGAGAAAATAACTCTGAACCTTAAAATTCTGTAACCAGCTAAATATCTTCCAAGAGCTAGGGTAAAATAAAGACATTTTCAGATAGCTAAAACAGAGTTTGCTAAAGCAACAGTGAATAAGAAGAACAAATAGCAATCCGAAATAATTTTTGAAATTAAAATAATAACACTAAAAAAGATATTATTTAAAGTAATAAACAAGGGGCGCCTGGGTGGCGCAGTCGGTTAAGCGTCCAACTTCAGCCAGATCACGATCTCGCGGTCCGTGAGTTCGAGCCCTGCGTCAGGCTCTGGGCTGATGGCTCGGAGCCTGGAGCCTGTTTCCGATTCTGTGTCTCCCTCTCTCTCTGCCCCTCCCCCGTTCATGCTCTGTCTCTCTCTGTCCCAAAAATAAATAAAAATGCTGAAAAAAAAATTTTAAAGTAATAAACAATACGAGCATGTAATCTAGGGGTTTAAATCAAGTTATGTTACTCTAAAATCCAAGTAATTTTTGGAAGAAGGGTAGAAACGTACATTAACAATAGACTTTGTTTTTCCAAATATCATGGAAAAATATCAAGCATAACCAGTAGAATAGAAATAGTATGTATAAATTCCAAATTAGCAAAGGCAAAAATAATAAGAAAAATACAAAAAACAGAATCCAAAAAAAGAAGTAAAAAGTCATGGCAAATCAAAAATTCAATATATGATAATAGAAAAAATTCAAATATATAAATAAATTGCATTAAACTCACCAATTATATGAGATTGTCAAATGGTATACAAAAATATTGAACTATATACTTTTTGTGAGATGCTCCTAAAAATAAGATTACATAAAACCTGAGGTAAGAGAAATAATATAAACCAAGAAAATATAAACCAAAAGAAAGTTGAGATATCTAAATTACCATTAGAAATAGTGGATATAGGAGTGTGTGGGCGGCTCAGTCTGTTGAGTGTCTGACTCTTGATTTTGGCTCAGGTCATGATGCCAGGCTCATGGGATTGAACCCCATGTCAGGCTCTGTGCTGAGCATGGTTCCTGCTTAAGACTCTCTTTTTTTCTGTTGTGCTCTCTCCCTCTCTCTCTCGCTCTCTCTCTCTCAAATAAAAAAAAAAGAAAAAGGAGATATAAACACCAAAATCATATATAGGAATAAAAGGATAATCACACAAGAATATAAGGTTCAATTCACCAGAGGGATTTGAGAATTTTAAATTTACAGCACCTAATAAAAGAGCCTCCAAACATATAAGATAAAAACTTAAAAGTCCATTATTATAGCAGGGAATTTCAAAAGCATCTCTCCATGACCAGTAGGCCAAAAATTCAGTAAATTTATAAAATATTTGAACAAGTCAATTAACAGGATGGATTTAATGAAACTGCAGTTATAGCATTTGTATTTTCTCAAGCAAACATGGAACTTAAAAAAAAAATAACCATACACTAGGCAATAGAGCAAATTTCAACATACTTCAAAAAACTGGTATCACATAGATAAAATTCTCTGATCAAAATGCAATTAAGCTAAAAGTCAGCAAAAAAGAGATACCCATAAGCAAGTCCATACTTATGAAACTAATAAACAATTTTTAAAAAATTTATTCAAATAAGAAATAAAACACAAAAATTAATACTTTGAGCTGGATATTAATGAAAATATTTTATTTTATAACTTTTGGGTATATCTAAGTGTGTTTCAAGGAATATTTATAGCCTTAAATGCTTATATTAGTCAATTAAAAACCAGCTGAAACTTAATAAGCCAAGTTGTCAATGTTAGAAGTTAGAAAATTAATTCCAGAATAAGCCTAGAGAAAGTAGAATGAGAGAAATGATAAAAGTAGGTTAAAAAAAAGAAATGGAAAACAAAGGCACATAGTATGGAACAACAGAACCAAATTGGTCATTTGAAGACTAATCTTTACACAAATCTTTAGCAAGATTGATCAAAGTAAAAAACGAAAAAGAGAGATATACGTATATATATCATGAAGAAGTGAATGTGAACCTTCCTGATATGAAAATATTCTTTAGGCCTTTCAGGAGTGATATAGATTAAATTTAGACAAATATAAATAAATATAAATATGAATATATATGGAATGGAAGAGGGATTAAAAAACTCTAGAAGAGATAAAAAGATAATAATAGAATACTAAACATAATTTTATTTTCAATAAATTTGAAAACAGAATAGGGGAAATTCCTGGGGAAAAATCATGTATTAAAAATTGACATATGGGGCACCTTGGTGGCGCAGTCGGTTAAGCGTCCAACTTCAGCCAGGTCACGATCTCGCGGTCCGGGAGTTCGAGCCCCACGTCAGGCTCTGGGCTAATGGCTCGGAGCCTGGAGCCTGTTTCCGATTCTGTGTCTCCCTCTCTCTCTGCCCCTCCCCCGTTCATGCTCTGTCTTTCTCTGTCCCAAAAATAAATAAACGTTGAAAAAAAATTTTTTTAAAAAAACTGACATAAGATGAAAAAGTAAGTTTTAAATAGAGATATTATCATGAAATTTGAATTAGTATTTTAATCATGTTCTACTGAGAAAACAGTAGGCATCAGTGGTTTTCTAGTTGAATTCTACCAAAGATACTGGTAAATACCTAATGCTTTCAGTTAAGACTTCTGGAAGCTACACCCTAGAATTAAGAATCAAGGCAGTTGCAAAGCCTGAGACAGCCTTGAAATAGTTCATTTTGTGATTGGATTGGGCAGCCCAACTCTGAAACTCCAACTATGAGCCGGAAGAAATTTGCATCTTCCCTAGAGAATGAGATGTCATTCAGAGATTCTCCAAAAGTGTATCCACAATGTGCAACATTCAGTGAAAACTGATCAGACACGTCAGGATGCAGAATCAAATGAATTAAATCCCTTAACATCTGTTATTAGTTGCTTAATGCATTTTGGTGCTTGGGTGTTGGGATCCTATATATTTATAGTTATATCTTGGTGTACTGATCCTTTTATCATTGTATAATGATTGTCTTTGTCTTTTGTTACCATTTTTGGTTTGAAGTCTATTTTGTCTGATATAAGTATGACTACATCTGCCTCCTTTTAGTTTCCATTTGCTTGGAATATATCGTCTTTTATCCTTTCACTTTGAGCCTATGTGTCTTTAGAACTGAGATGACACTCCTATAGGCAGCATATAGTTGAATTTTTTAAAAATAATCCAGCCACACTGTGCCTTTTGATTGGTGAGTTCAATCCATTACATTTAGGGTGATTATTAATTATGTAAGATTTTACTACTGCCATTTCATCTTTTGCAGTCTAGTTATTTTGTTTTTCCATTTTTTTCTTCTGTTTCTGTCTACCTTTGTAAGTTGGTGGTTTTCCATAATGATTTGCTTGGTCTCCTTTCTTTTTTAACGTTTTATGTCTCTGCACTAGATTTTGTTTTGTGGTTACCATTAAATTTACATAAAACATCTCATAGATAAAATAGACCTTTTTTTCTGATGGTAGCAATTTATCTTTATCTGTCCCATAAAGGTCCTACCTCTTTATTCTTTCTCTTGTATTATTTTTTTGATGTCACAATTTATCTCTTTATGCTGTGGTTCTGTTACAAAATTATGTAAGTTATTATTATTTTTAATTCTATTTTTCTTTAACCTTTATGCTATAGTTAAGAATTTAATATACTATTCTAATAAAGAGTTGCAGTATTCTAGTTCTGACTATTTAGCATCTTAATCAGAGTTTTGTATGCTTTGATCGTTTTGTTTCAGCTTGAAGAGCTCCTTTCAATATCTCTTGTAAGGCAGGTCTAGTGGCAATGAACCTCCTGAGATTTGTTTATCTGGGATATTCTTCCTTTCTCCTTCATATCTGAAGGATAACTTTGTTGGATAGAGTATTCTTGGCTGGCAATTTTTATCTTTTCATTTTTTGAATATGTCCTTTCACTCTCTTGTGTCCTGTGGAGTTTCTGTTAAGAAATCTGCTGATAGCCTCATGAGAATACCTTTGTGGGTTACTGTCTTTTGTCCTCTGGCTCTTTAAAATTCTTTATCATTGACTTTTGACAGTTTTAATATATTCTGCCATAGAGAACATCTTTTTTCATTGAGATAATAAGGTGTTCTATTAGCATCATGGACTTATATATACATTTCTTTCCCCAGATTTGGGAAGTTCTAAGCTATTATTTCTTTGAATAAACTCTGTCCTCTTCTTCTTCTCTTCTTCTGCAATACCCATTATTCTTATGTTGACTTTTCTAGTGGTGTCTCTTAACTTTCACAAGCTTTCTTCAAGTTTTAAAAATCTTTGTTCTCTCTCCTCTTCCACCCGAATCATTTCTAGATTCCTATCTTCCAGCTCACTAATTCTTTCTTCCATCTTATCTGTTTTATTTCCAAAGCATTCTAATGTTTTCTTCATCTCATTTGTTGAGTTCTTCAACTCCAGAATTTCTGATTTGTTCTCTTTTACGATTTTAATCTCTTTGGTAAAGTGTTCCTTCTGTTTGTAATTTTATTCCTGAAATCAGTGTATTGATTTTCTGAGTTTTCTTGTAGCTCATTGTATTTCTTCAGAACAGCTATTTTGAATTCTTTATCAGATTACATTATTCCACATCTTTGGTTGAGTTGCTAGAAAATTGTCATTGTCTTTTTGTGATAACATACTACTGTGATTTTTCATTGTATTTGATAAAAATTACCTCTGCTCTCACATTTGAAGTAGTGAACACTTTTCTTATTTAGGCAAGAATTTGTTTATTTTGATTATAATAGTCAACCAGATAATTAGGAGCCTTCCTTTTGCTTTTAGGAAGGTGGTGCTATAGCAGTTTTTTTTTTTTTTTTCTCTTACCACAGCTGACTGCTGCTAAGGTTAGGAAGGTTTCTATTAAAAAAAAAGTTGATGGAGTAAAAAAGACAGTGTCAGAGTGGCAGGAAGTGTATACTTAGTGACTCAGACTTTGGGTACGCCCATGACCTAATAGGGGGAAGCTCGTGTGAGGGTGTGGGGATGTAGGTTACAGAGGTCCATGAGAAGTCCTCTTGCCAGAATCCCTGGACAGATAGCAGGAGACACTTTCCTTCAGTTTTCTTTGTCTGCCTACTTCCCTTTTCTTTTTCTCCCCCACTCACTGCTGTGTCTTCTCAGACAGAGCTATAGATCTCTTCAGCTGCAGAACATACAGCCAGGCAGACCCTCACACACACTTTCACCCTTCACCTCCTCTTGCTAGACAGGTCATACTGTCCTGCTGCAGGACCTGCTCCTGCCTTCTCTGTGACCATCAGCTCTGCTTTGTCTCCTCCATGGTCCAACTACCCACTCCCAGGGGCACAGGTGGTTTGATCTCTCAGGTGTCCTGGTACATTGTGGTGAGGTGCTTTTTTTGGTTATGGATATGATTAGCTGTAAATCGAAGGGGAGAGAATAAAGGAATGTCTCATCATGATGTACCTGCCATGATGCTGACCTCACTCTCCCAGATTTTCCTTCTAATGCTGGTTTATTATGATTTTCCATTGTGAAGAAGTATTAAATTAAATTAATAATTTTCATCAATTGAGATGATGTGTTTTTTTTTATCTTTACATTAATGGATTATCTAATGTTAAGCAATTTTCAGTGACTACTAATGTTAAACATATTTTCATGGTTTTTTTGATCCATAGATTCTCTTAGGTGAAGTGTCTATTTAAGTCTTATGCCCCTCCTTTTTAAAAGATTGAATCTATTTATTTTTTACTATCAAGTTTTGAGAGTTCTTGATGTGATCTGAATATAAGTCCTTTATTGGACTTGTAATTTGTAAATATTTATTCCCAAGTCTCTAACTTGTGTTTTCATTTTCTTAGGAGTATCTTCTGCACAGCAAAAGTTCAGTTTATCATTTTTTTCTTTTAGGACCATGTTTTTGGTGTCATATATAAACTTCTTTGCCTAGCTCCAGTTCATGAAGGTTTTCTTCTGTTTTTGTCTAAATCTTTCATAATCCTACATTTTTTGTTTAGCCCTATGATCCTTTTGGAGTTCATTTTAATATGTAATGCAAAGTTTAGGCTGAAGTTTATTCCTTTGCATATGAAGATCCAAATGTTCTAATACTATTTGTTGAAAACCTGGCAGTACTTTTTATCACATCACAATGTATTTTAATTATTTATTTCCAAGTCTGATTTCCCACTGAAGTATGTATGTCTTTTGCTCTGAGTCTACAAGTCCCCTTGGTATCTGAAACCTATCTTAGAACTTTGAGCAGTCAATGCTCAATAACAATTGGTTGGATTAACACATAATAAAACAGTGAATTCAGATTTTCTTGTGATTGTTAGAAATGTTCAGAAATATGTGTAATGGAGATGACTTTTATTATTATTATTTTTTTTCCTTCTTCCATTCCCTTCTCAGAGAACATATTCCACTCATAGCCTTGATAGGAGTAGTGTATGTTCCCTGTGACTTTTGCTGTAAATGATTGGACTAGAAATAGAAACATAAATCAAAGTGGGCCAACTAGTTTTTCCATCCCCCAAATTGGATTTGGACATGAATAGAATAATTCAGATTTCTCTGGGTTCAGGGTCTGAAATATTATATAGACTCAAGGTCTGAAGCTACAATGTTGAGGTGACAGCGGTGTACCATGTAAAAGCGGAGTAGAACATGGAATAGTTACTTGAGAAGCAGAAGTGAAGACAGAAACAGGGGTAGATGCCTGACTTTGCAGTTTTCCTCAGTGTGGACTGTAGTTTTTGAGAGTCCCAATTTCTAAAGCTAGCTTCATTGGGAGTTTGTCTCATTGTAATTAAACGGTCTAGCCAAAGCAAGGTAGTAAGAACAATAAACAAATAATATTAGATTAATTAAAAAAATACCTAGAGGGTAATTAGACTGTAGAATTTTTGTATGTCTCAAATGAGTTAGCATAAATAAGATTTTATTAAAAATAGTTACACCATTCTTGTAGTCAATACATACATCCATGTATACTTCATTTAAATAACATGAGTGCCATTGAGAGTAAAACAGTAGTACTCGTTTTGAAATGGTCTCTACTCTTCTAAAGCTTCATTCATTAAGTAAGTTAGTTCCAAGCACTGGATATTGGTTATAAAAAAAGATGGACCACAGAGTTTGTCCTTAATAAGGCCACCTTAATAAGCCCAGAATCTATCAGGAGAAATGGGAGTTAACAAATAATTATAATTTTAGACTCTTATATAAACAAGAAACAATAGTAAACCATACCAGTTAATACATAAGCACTCATAACATCAGAGGACCGCTGACATTGGATATAATCTGGGAAAGCTTCAGGAGGATTTGGGATTTGAGAACTAAGTTATGTACGTGTGGGTAGAGAAGAAAATGAAGGTATCAAAGGTAGAAAAGCTTCCATTACGTATCTCAGTATTAATAAAAATGTAAATATTGCTCAGCTATTTTTGAAGGGTTGAACATTCATTCAAAGTTACATATAACTTTTCCATTCCTTATTTGGAAAGGTCAATAAGAGTAGAGAGTGGCAAGTTTAGTCTAGATAATGCTTTCAGAGTTTAGCTACAATTTGGGAGAAACATAAGAGCAAAGGAAAAGATGTTACTGCCAGAGCTTGAGGAAGAAGCTGCTTCATGGTGTGTTGACAGTAATTTAATAAAAAAGGTTAACTTCTGGACTAGCACTCAAATTTCCTTAGTCTCTCCTGATGATCAAGGGCATCCTTTGTTAAGTCTAATGTGTTGGCCCTCAAAGTTGCCTAGTGTGCAAGGAAGCTGTCAATCACATGCTTAAAAAAATGTACAGCAGAAGGGTTCTAAAGGGAAATCAAATTACGGTCCATTTGGAAATGTCACAACCAAGTGGCACCAGGAAAAATGAAGAGGTTCATTGACTATTCAAATTGGTATATAAAGAGTTGCATGTTTTTGTTGCTAATCAAAGATAAAGCTGGCCTTTGAGCTGCCTATGTGGAGCCTGAGACCACCCAGGCTTTAGCTAATGTTAGTGTTTACATGACATGTTGGAAACAAACTGGGCAATTACAAAGGCCCAGTCTAACTAGATCCTAACAGGCAAAGTGCCCTCTGATCCAAATGTTAATAGCTTTGACCTTCATTGGTTTTTAATCTCATTCTGTCTGGCGGAGTAAATGAACTCTAGGTTATACTGTACAGAAGAGTTCTTTTTGTTTTTCATTCTGTTTTTTTTTTTTTTTTTTTTTTCCCTGATATTGCCAGGGAAAATGAAAGTCTGTCTTTTTTCAGCTGGGTATATCACTGAGTGTATGCACAGAACGCCTGCTGATTGACTGTGCTTCAACAAAGGCAGATTCAGTTTGCAGCTGATAAGGAGCAAAGTCATCCATGCCGTGTTTACAAAGTAGGCAAGGAGAGTGAAAAATTAGTGATAAAAGAGCTAATCTTATTGTTTTGCTGCATGGGAGAATGGCACTTTTGTGCTTGCTTTAAGAGGAGCTGGCATGTTGCCTCTCCTTCCCCCTCTATGCTTTGGCAGCAAAACAATTTTCAGATTCCCCAAAGTGTTATAGATTATAAAGGACACAGTAATGTTGGAAGGGTTTCCGAACATTGAGTAGGGTACAAACTGCACTGGAGATTGGCTGTTTATTCTATGTGTCCATGACCCACACTACATAAACTTCTGTTTTCTCCCTTTGGTATTTCTAAAGCAAAGATACATATTTGGACGTCAGAAAAATTCATTAGTGTTTAATTTTCTAGCACATTTAAATGCTTAGCTGTGCTAAGAATAAAGTTTGAAATCTCTTTGCAATCAGGCATGAATTCTGGCAGGGGTAACTGGACATCTATGAGTAATAGGACATGTGGCTGAAGGTAAGGATCAGGAAAGAGAGGTGTTTTTGTTTTTTTAGTTCATAACTACTTAGTTTTAAGGTCCACTGAGGTGGAATAAATAGTAGGGTATAGTAGTTCTTGGTGTGATTAAGAAAGCTGGTGTCCCTTTAAATTATTTGTGGTCATAACTTCATCATTTTCTCAGTTTTTGTAAGGGAGAGGGAACAAATGATATTTTGGCTGGAGATCTATCCTAGGTTTTACAGTTCCTCACTATGCTGGCTTTTGCATTTAGTGGTGACTTGCAAAGACCTAAAATGATGGCATCCATGTATCTATTCCAGGTAATCTGGGTCATTCACCCACTTATTCTTTCAACATAATATTCATTCAAGACTGCCATAGGCCAGGTGCTGGTGCTACTGAAGGAGCAAAGCATGAATCATCACTTCCAGGAGTTTCCAGTCTTGTAGGGAGGACGGTGAAGCAGACAAATAACTATAATAAAGTCTACTAAATTTCATAACAGTGGTGCTTACAGAATACAGAGGTACCTTCTCTTGAGTAGTGGAGGAAAGCTTCCAAGTAGATGACAATTAATTGTATCTTGAAGAGTGTGTTGGAGAGTCAGGAGATGGCAAGGAGTTCAGAATGACTAGAGCCCTTCTTCTTAAGCTGTCATACAGAGTTCTGTGCCAGGGTATATAAGGCCACAGAACAGATCCAACTTTATTCATCCAATAAGAGTTTATTGTTTACTCATTTGACAAATATTTATTGAACAACTAATCTATGCTGGGCACTCTAACAGACATTAGGGATAGAGAAACAAATAAGACAGTCTTAAAACTCACCATGGATTGCCAGTTCTGGGGAAATACATCCCCAAACACCTATGTATATATTACTGAATAGAATGTACAGATTTATGCAATCAACATGAATATTTCATATACATTTTGTGCTTGCAAGAGCAGCTTTTGGCAATGCCTTTAAACCCCAGAAGGATGTGTTCATTTTATTCTAGCATCAGGTATACTGTGTTGAAAGACTTTGAGGAGTGCTAGTAAGGTCTACATGAAGAATTGAGTGGTAGGCAGACACTAAGCATCTATAAGTTTGCATTTGAGAGGTAGGCAGACACTAAGCATCTATAAGTTTGCATTTTATACTAAAGGAAATGGAGAACTGTGAGAGGACTTGAAGCAGGAATGGCATGATCAGTTTAGGTCTTTAGAAGGATCACTCTGGTGAAAAGTACCCATAAGTACATCTGAGATCATTCTTTAAAAATATGGTCCTTATACCTGCTTTTCACTTTCCCTCTTTGAATCATTTGATGGGTTCCATCAATGTCCAAACAGCTAAAAATGAAGGATTTGAAATGGACAACCTGCAAACAGTGTATAGGCAAGAGAATTTGCCTTTGTGGGATTTTTCTTAAAGATGAGGTTGCCTAAAGCATGAATTGAATCTAAAAGTTGGGAACACGTTTATTCATGTTTTGAATTGAATTAGCTTTTTCTTTAAAGGATCTCAAAATAATTCACATACGCTAGACGGGTTATGTTTCAGACAGAGATTGTTTGGCTGCAGGTAGTTGAAACCCATTCAAACTAACTCAAGTTGCAAAGGGAGAATATATTGAATGTAGCCAGATCTTTAGGAGGACTATAGCTAGCATATGGAATGATAGCAGTCTGAGGCCAAGGAAGTTATTTTTTTTTCCTGTGTCTTTTTGGTGCATATTGGATATTTAGCTTCATTTTTTGTTATCACTGCAACATGCTTTTTCCTTGTTTATTTGATTTATTTTTTAATAAGCATGTACAAAAATGTGCACAACGAATTATGTCCTTTTAGTCTAAGCATTACCAGAGACTAGACCATTTCAATTTTTCAGGAAAGAGAATTGGATTGGCCAATTTGAATATGATATTAAATATTCATAGTGAATTACCTAGTCCTGGTAAAATCAGCTGTGACTGGCAGGGGGCCCTGTAACTGCTCATTCATCAAGATAAGGAAGCAGGCTCTAGAAAGTTCTATTAGAAGAGGAATTGGGGTAGGGTGCAATGATTAGAAGAAGAAATGACAGGAATCTCTAACAACTTCCACAAAAAAAAGGCTGGCAAATCCTTAATGTTAGTAAGTATGCTTCGATAGGAAGAAGACCACTCATTCCTTTTCTGGATTTCCTTTCTCATCTTCATGTTTTATAAAGAATAGATTCCTATTTTAGTCCTGAGTCTTCAGGTTGCAATGCTATTAACTGAACTCATATTGCTAACAGACATTGAATTTACTGATTTTTCTGACATGTTTTGGCAAGATGTTGGTTCCAAGCACAGCTAGATTTTGCTACTCTGGTCATCTAACTAAGACTCTGTTTCTGTGCCTCTCTAGACTCTGCTTTCCTTGCTGAAGGCTTCATTTTCAAATGAGGTCTCTATCACGTGGTGGAAAAGACCACTACAGGCTCCTGATCTGTATTCTGTTTTAAATGTTGGTGTATAGGGGGAATATTGCTACTTTTGCTCCCAAAACAATTTAGGCTCCAAAATGAAAGTGCAAAATTAAAATACAAATTAACATTTTGTTATCATTTTCTAGCTACTGACTTTTTTTTGAAGGAAAAGTAATTTTTGACATGAATTTTCTAAGAATTCACTGTATTATATGTGAAATAAGTTGGATAGCAATGTGGAAAATATGAATATTAGAATTTAAGACTGTAGAGTACAAGATACCATGATATCTTATAATAGCTATAAAAGCATTAGCATGATGCAGCTTTATTTAGTTATGTCTACTATAAACCACAGCAAAACTTTTTATTCATTTTTAAAAATTTGCTTGTTTTGATGTGTCTTTTGCTAAATCCTGAAGTATGAGAATTCTTATTCTGTAGTTTTCAGATGTTTATAAATTTTTTAAATATTTATTTTTGAGAGAGAGAGAGAGAGAGAGAGAGAGAGAGAGCGAGCACAAGCAGGGGAGGAGAAAACAGAGAGGGGGACAGAGAATCAGAAGCAGGCTCCCGGCTCTGAGCTGTTAGCACAGAGCCTGATGCTGGGCTCAAACGAAGTCATGACCTGAGCCCAAGTAGAACGCTTAACTGACTGAACCACCTATGCTCCCCCCAACCCCAGGGGGGTTTAAATGTGTTTTTAAATGTAGTATTTCATATCTACATACCTGGACTATAATTTGTATTCTTCACTTATAGTTTAGAAAGACTGCTTAATGTTGTAAGAGGCGAGTTGAAGGATATTGATGTTATAAGTGAGAGGCACTTAGGAGGCCAAATTAGAATTGATAGTTGTCTAATTTAGAGGTAACAAAAGCTAGAACAAGATCATAGCTATGGAAGTAGAAAAAGAGTATAGATATGAGAAAGACATATTCATGTGAAAGCAAGTTAATTTAATTTAATTTAATTTAATTTAATTTAATTTAATTTAATTTAATTTAATTTAATTTAATTTTAGAGAGAGGGAAAGTGTGTGAGTGTGGGAGAGGGGTAGAGGGGGAGAAAGAGAGAACCTTAAGCAGGCTCCACATTTAGGGCTGATCCCACAACTCTGGGATTGTGACCTGAACCAAAATCAAGAGTTGGATGCTCAACCAACTGAGCCACCCAGGGGCCTTGAGTTTTGTTTTGTTTTGGTGTTTTGTTTTTTTATAAGTTTTGTCCAATGTGTTACCTGCATATTGCTGCTTTTCATATTTTCATTGTTAGCAAAATAGTAAAATTATGTCACTAAGTGGACTAGCTAATAATTGTATAAAATTGGTTTTAACAATCAGTTGAATAGAAGAAACCATATTAGTATGATTTTGTTGAAGGAAATAAGAGGACTGGAGATGGTAGAAACAATAATTATTTATGCCTGATAGAAAGCAGGGTAGAAGAGCACAGTTTAAGTCAGAGATGCCTAGAGCTGGGGGAATGTGAAGCAGTGTGAAGCTTGGTTCTGAAAGGAAAGAGGAGTTCTGATGACAATTTACTACTCATGCCCCATTGGGGTTCTCTCTCATGGCTATGGCCTTAGGAACATAGACCTTTTTGTTTTCCTTTATCTTTCCAGGTTAGTAAATTGTCACAGTAGCTACATACTCATGGGCTGTCAAAACCATTTTATTACAGATGTCAAGATAATCCAGGTGCAAACTACATAAGGAATACGTAAATGCAGTTTTAGGATACAAAACCTAGTCCTATTTCATTTTGGAGACTTCTCAGTGATCTGTATGGCTATGTTTTTCTGTTCCAAATTCCATAGTCTACTGCCTTATTTATTCAGAAATAAGGTTATTTTTCTATGTATCTGGCATGTTTCTGTCAGCTAAAAAGCTTTATTCTCTTCTAATTTAAAAATTTCAAAGTTTTGAGTCTTCTAGGAAGTAGAAGATATTTTATTTATTCAATAAGTATGTGTTAGGTGACTAAAGTCACACTTAGCCAAGTTGTCATGTTATAGGTGAGATGCTGTACATAATCCATCACAATACCACATATTCAGACTCATAATGAGGAATAGGTGGAGAAGGGTGTGTGGATGGAAATTGCTAAAACATGTTTGCACTGCTCTGGTACTTCTTTCTTTTTTCCTTTTTTCTTTAGGGTTTTGTCTCTCTCTTTATGTTATTCTAACACAGAGAGAAGAGGGAATACCAAATGTTGGGAAAAGATCCGCAGATAGAATAAGAACAAGAGCCTATGCTTAATAACTTCTCCTCTCATCCAAAGTTTATTCAAAAATTATACATTATTTTGGATTAAGAACTTCATTTTTGAGATGCAAATAACTATTCATAGGTTAATAATATTGACCATTCATACCATCTCCTTGTTGATTATTTTAATCTCATTTACTTTATTAGTTGAAGAGGTATGAAGTTGGTTTACTTTTGCCCTAGAGGGCAGAACTAGAATCTATACTAGAAGGAAAGGATTTTCTAAGATGGAAAGTTGTGGGATGGCGAGTTTCCAGTTTCTTTTGGTGTCTACTCAGGGTTGAGCAAGCATGTGCTACCAGAAATTCAAACATTGATTAAGAAGTGTATACACTGGAGGAGCACCTGGGCGGCTCAGTTGGTTGAGTGATCAACTTTGGCTCAGGTCATGATCTTGCGGTTCATGAGTTCAAGCCCCACATTGGGCTCACTACAGTCAGCCTGTCAGCACAGAGCTGGCTTCAGATCCTCTGTCCCCCTCTGTCTGCTCCTTCCCCACTTGTGCTCTCCCAAAAAATAAATATTAAAAAATGTGTACACTGGAGTTCATGTATTAAAAGCAAAATTAAGTATCATAGGTAACTTATGGAGGGAAACGTATCTGAGAACTAGGGATTGATAAGAAAGTTTGATGGAGCAGGTTTGGAACAAAGTACAGTCAAAAGGTCTAGTTAGCATAAATACTCCACAATGGAGGCCAGGACATCAACATAGAAATGAATAAATTCTTGCTTTATTTAAGTGTTTCTTAAGTATCTATAAGAGTCAGTCACTGGGATACTAAGAGAATGAACAAAGGCCCTAGTCTTGTGAAGCTTATATGTTAGTGGAGGAAACTGATACTAAAGTAATAAATAAATGTGCAACACATGGAATAGTGTTAAGTACTAAGATAGTAACAATACAGTTTCTGAAAGGAAGCATAATAACGGAACAGAATAATGAGGAAGGTTCGAGAAACCTGGATGGAATGAGCCATGTGATGCCTTGGGGCAAAAGTTAGCAGAGAGATGGAAAAGCAACCGACAAAAGTGTAGAAGGAGGGAGTGTGGTTAAAACAGAGTGAATGAAGGGAAAGGAGGTGGTAAAATGAAAGAATGTCAATTGCTCCTCTGACCTTAGTCTCTTTCCTTAAGATGTGAAGTCTCTGGAGAGAGAATCATATTAACTGAACTTAAAATTTGTGCCCACTTCTTGCTGAATAAGGAAGAGGTGCAAGCTGATAGGAAGACTTTTTAGAGACTCCTTCAGCATCTTGAGAGAGGAATAAGGGCACTTGGATTCCCCATCCTTCTCAAAGGAAGAGAAGGAGAGTTTCCAAAGGGGAAAATTGTGGTATAGTTAGGAAGGAAGATTAACATTAACAAGTAGGAATTGAACAGCAAATGTCCCTGTGGATCATTAGCTTAAGTGACCTTTAAGGTCCTTTTCAACACTAAGATCAATTGAGTAACAGAAGTGAAAGAATAGAGACAAAAAGGGAAAGAGAAAAGAGCTGAAAAACAAATGAAGTGCTCTACCATGGGTCAACCCCTCCCCCAGGCTTCTCCTACCTTCCACTTCCCATTACCACATGAGTAATGCTCAGGTTGGTCACAAGGCAGAGACAACCTGGTAGAACAAATTTTTTACAAGGAATAAATATTATGGGAAATAAAGAAGCGCTAACAATTGGCTGTTCACTGCTGAACTTCTAAGAGACTCAACGTGTTATAGAGGAGCAATTGCACCTGTGTAAGCCACACTTGGAATGGGTTTGTCCATTGATCCTTCATTTCCCAGAGTCAGTTTCTTTTTGCTTCTTCTACTGAAACAATCTGCTTCTATCCCATCCCTGACTTTTCTTCTTGTTTTGGCTTCTGCATACCACCTTCTCTCCACACAGCCATTTACATTTGTTCCACTCCCCATCTGATCTCCAGTGTCTTACATTCAAACTCGCTGAGGGTGATCTGATAGGATGGTTTGGTGGTCACTATTATCCTCTTGCTATCATATAAATTCTTCGCTCTTGGTGATGACACAGACTGCTGGTCAACCCTTGTACTACTGCCTTGATTCAGAAACCTTGATTTAGGCATCTAGAGAGGATAGCAATAAACTTAGTTGGTGAGTGTGGAAGGTGCTCAGGGTTTCTTAGATTTTTTTCTATTGCAAAAACAATACTAAATTCAACATATAGGATGCCTGTTGTGTGGCAGACATTTAAAGCAAATTATTTCTGTCTCTGAGAACAACGTTACTGTATAAATATTCTTATTTTTTACTTCCAATATCATACAAGCAGTTAGTGGATAAGCTAAGATTTAAATCCAAAGTTTATATTTTCTTTGGTGATATTAGCATACAGATCTGTTAGTACATAGATCTCTGAGGAAGTGAAAGACTTTTTGAAAAGAAATAGTGGTAGCCTAGGAGGTTCCTATTCTATAAAAAAAAGTCAAAATAACTTTTGATGGATCATGGGCTTGCATGCATTCATCAACTCATTAATAATTCCATAAACAATTTTTAGTGGATACTATATACACAGGACTAAAGAAATAAACTGATTTAATAAGAAATAAACTGATGAGCAGGAATAATACTACCATATATGAATCCAGATGGTTTAATATGAAATAGTACTTACTGTGCTGTTTTTTCATCAGAATGTCTGAATGCTAACTATGAAAATCTGGCAAATATTTCCTTGCAATTTGCAAGGTAGAGAATTGCTAAATAATGAAGGAACAACTGAGAAAGGAATCTTATAGGAAAAAAAGTTCAAGTAAAATATTCCATGTAAATTTTGAATAATAAGCAAAAGGGATAACAGTGTTTTCTTTTTCTTGGAGCTCATGAAAAACCATTGTCCCAGAACAGTTACTCGATGGTAGCCAGATCCTATTCTGCAAAGACAACTGAATATATGCTAACAAATAAAGCTTTCTTTTAAAACTATACTGTTTGCTTTGTGAAAGAATTGTCGATGAGAACAAACATTTGAAAGACCAAAATTATAGATACTTTGGCCTTTTCTGGATTTTTTTTTGGTCAGAAGCAAGAAAGATAATATTAACAGGAGGTGGTGTGCTATATATGAATCATAGTTAAATAGGTGCAAATTCACTGGCACACAACCAAAATGTGCCACTTTAGCTGATAAGTGAACTTCACTGTACTCTCCTTGGTCAGTGAAGAAAAACCAATACAAGTGGAAATGAGAAGCTGGTGCCCTCTGAATGAGCCCCAGTGTTGTAATGAGTTTTTAAAATAACCTAAAAATCCTTAGCAGGCCACTCTTATTAAGATTGTAAAAGAAATTACTGAATCCATACAAAGGATACACAGCCAATTGTGGGTATAGATTGAAACAGCTGGGAGAAAGCGGTTGTTCATAGATCTGTTGGTGTTGCCACAGAGCTTACTGTTAAATCCTGACATAACTTTTAGCACAAAGAAGTGCCTGCCATGGCCTGCCTCGTGTCTCTGGACTTTTTCACCACAACAGGAGGCCACTGTTTCTTTTCGCCCATGGCGGCTAGAAAGTTTTGGAATGTGAATTTAATCACAGATTATTTTTTCTTCTTTTATATTCTTAGGCCAGTTATATTGCTGCTGTCTTTACAGAAATCATCAGTGCTATAAATATATCTATGAGGTATCAATTTAAACATAATGAAAAGTGAATCTATAATAAATTCCCATCTGAAAGTCCTGGATTTCACTTTTCTCTGATGGGATAAGGTAACATTTACTGAAGACAAAAATAATAATCACCATTGAAAAAAATATCCTATCAGAGATAGAAGTCCTGGGAGGAGAAGGATCATACCTTGAATGGATTTTGCATTATTTGTTTCATTTAGCACATGAATTTAACATTTAAAACTTCTGTTGCTTTTATTTTTCCTACCAGAGGTTTTTCCTATTCTTTCTTTCTTAGGAATGCTGTCACCTACTTATCAAGTAGGGTTCTTGGTTAACAAGAACACTGTGAACATATGATGAAGAGGAAAGATTCCACGAATCATAAGGAAAACAATCCCTGGCACTCTGGTTTGTGCCATCTTGAGGTCATGGTAGATAAAGAAATGAAAGATCTGGTTGGTTTTGTCCAGGAAGTTGCCTGGGGATGATTGAAACCTTGATTAGCCTGAGCTGTGAACAGAGGGAGAGCTTTGTCTTTCTCTCCCTATCTCCAGCTTAGGTAGAAAATACCCACTGTTGTGTTTGAAGATTAGGAAGAAAGTCTGGACCTGGTAATCTTTTGAATGGTGACATGAAGTTAGGATTAAGATGCTGGAGGCTTCCTTTTTAAGATATATGGGGGAGGTTCAGCAGGAGGGCACATCAGAAATGCAGCTGGTGCCTAATCGCCAAATGTTTGAGGTCTCAGTTAATGCTTTGCTAGAGAAACTAGGATTTTGTGATTAACTTTTTAGAAGAAGTGTCAAAAATGCTTTCAACACATAGGTTATGACATTAACTACAGGATGAAGAAATCTTGTATGTCTTCTGGGTCAAGAATTGGAGGGGCTTAGCATTCTCTAAATCCCCAGTGGTGATGCACAAGGTGGATTTCAAAATTAAGACAAATTATCTTCTAAAACAAAGTGCCCCCATTCTGTTGCTTCAGAGAAAGTTCCTAGAACTGACAATGCATGCTGTTTTTTGAAACCAAATAATTAGATGCATGAGTAAAAACCATTTCTTCTGAGAATATAATTTGTTCTTTTCCACCTTTTATTTAAGTTAATAGGGAGATACATGAAAATACCCCACACATTTTACCTTGTCTTTATCTCTCGTTGTATTGTTTTTGCAGATAAATTCTGGGGTCATTTTTGATAAAGACACAGAAGTATCCCAGAGACCTTGGCTGTTCTAGTTATGTCACTGTATGTTATGACTTTGTTAAATTAACATTTATTAAGTGGAGCATAGGGTGTTAGATGGTGAGCCGTGGTTCAACAAAAGATCAAAAGAGAAATTGAAATAGAGAAATGTATTACTTACAGGACCTGGAGGAAGTCCATGGTATGCCTTGAGGAGCTACATGGGGATGTCAAGGCAGAGTGCAGGTAGAGAGAGAGAGAGGCCCTGGGGCACATAACTGTATTAAAGTCCATGGGTGGAGTACTGTGCTTTTGGGTTTCTGGGCTAAGGCTTGACTGGTCAATTTAAACCAAAACAACAACAACAACAACAACAACAACAAAAAAAACCCAAAAAAACAAAACACACACAAAACCAGGGTTTGGTAAACCTAATGGGGATCTTTTTTAAGGGGAGCATAAGGGAAAGGACCTGAGAGGTGGGGGAGATTGCGGATCACAAGTGCTATTGGGAAAGTCCTATCAGGAACTTTAACTTGTGACTCCGCAGGCTGTTATCTAGGGCTTGCATGATGGGGGCTGGTGTCAGTTTAAGGCTCCCATAGGCCACTTGGCCATACAAAATGGATGCCGAGGAGGCAATACCATGAACTCTTGACCCGATATTATAGGGATTGCTTTGGCCTGAGAACAACCTAACCCAACTTGCAAAGTTCTGAATACAGGAGTTGCTCTACCAAGGCCAGCAGCTCTAAGGCAAAAAGATGCAGCATAATTAGCTCTTCTGATATCCTCTTGAACAAAATGTCAGTTCAGAAACCTGAAGTGTTTGCTAATGACAAGGGCCCAACTGTCCCATAAAACTAGAAAAGTGGTGTTTGTTGTCTATTTCAAGAACTGGAAATGAAAATCTTAATGACACAGGAAATGCTCTTCAAAGGCCAAGAAGTCTTAGTGAAAGATAAGAGGATCAATCAGTCTTAAATACGAGTTTACTAAGAGTAAGAGACGGGATGCTGCCAGCATGGATATGTATTTCGAAAGGCATGAATAAAACCCAGAAATAGTGTTAATTTTACTTTGAAGTATATAATGAAACCCCTCAAGTACCTAGACTTCAACACCCCTTTCCCAAAATGACCAGAATTTCCATTTTTGAGCGTTTATCATTTCACCTCTTTCCGTTCCCCAAGTCTTAACAGAATTTTAAAAGAGCAGCTAATAAATGAAGTATACTTCAGTTTCATGTAATGGATTGGATCAGAAGGGAACTGATAAGATGATATTGGAAAAGCAGGTGGGGGGTCGAAAAGCTGCAAAAGTGCTAAGCTGTGTGGGTTCAATTGATTCCTGGTGCGCAGGCTTGCAGTCCCCAGGTTATTCCAGCAAATAGAAAGACAGCACTCCCTGCACTATTACAATGAGGCCCTTCCTGAGGGATTGGTTACCAGCAGGGCCAGAGGTGATGAGGGGGAGATAAGGCCAATTAAGAATTCAGACCGAGGAAGCAGGAAACAGAAGCCACAGGGAGAATTCCAAAGGGGAAGATGGGAAATGAGACTCTGGGTCACTGTAGGCATTCATTGTAGAATACAAATATGAGCTTTAAACCCGCTCTAGAGAAACTCATTTGAGTGGGACACAGGATCAAAGGAGGCCAAAGCTTTGCAATGTGGTTTCTAAAGGCAAGGCACAGGGGCAGAATACCTGAGTAGAAACTTATCATTAAAACTTAGCCCCGGTGCTTATCATCGGTTCTGTGTTCTTGGCACACTTTGGGATATTAGAAATTTTAGTAGTGTACTTGAAGGAATTGAAAAGCTCAAAACAAAACTAAGCAATTCAGCAATAATTTCAACACAATCACTGCTGTAGTATAACAATAATGGCACAGTGTCCATAATAGCACCTCAGCGACTGAGAGCTAGTGGGGCATGTGGTGAGGAGCCAGAGGGAGGTCAGACAGGATACTGGCTCCATGACATTGGGCCCAATACTTAATGACTCTAATCATCAGCTTCTGCATCTGTAAAATGGAGAAGAAGAGTAGGACCTCCCTCCTAGGGGTGTTAGAAAGATTAACTGAAATAACCTGTGGAGAGGTCAGATCCCCTGACACTTGTGAATGCACATTATCAGACTGTCCCCTTGCTCCTCAGCCCTTGGCATCATTCACTGTCCTGATAGCCCTCTCTTTCACTCCAGAGGCCAACTTTCTCACCTGATTCCAGTCAATACCAGATCTTTCATGGGCAAAGGCATGCCGTCTCTTACCTTTTTCACAGCAAGTTGTAGTTCTGTTCTTACCAACCTACATGACCAGCTCACTCAAATGTACTGTCCAGTAGCCATTGTGGTAAAAGTATATCTCTACGAGTAGCAAAGACCAATTTCTTACATTGAACAAAATTTGGGGGCACAGGTGAGAAAGGTTCACAGTATATTAGGGTGCCCTGAGCTAGCCATTCAAGAATGAGCTTTGTAGGGAAAAGATAGAGGGTTTGTTTTCCCTCTAAAGCAGATCTTTCCTTCTCCCCTAAATAGTGGGGTGATAAATCACTTAACTGTTTTGTCTAGAAGCTAAATACTGTCACACACTACAGAAAGTGATTTACATATATCATCTCATTTTTCCCTTTTCCCAAACAATACTTTGAGGTAAATAATATTATTTTAAAAAATCATGTTATGAGTAAGAAACCAAGGCTTAGAAAGACTAAGTAACATCAAATTGAGCTATATATGACTTCAAAGCTTATGCTTTAGAATTTTCATTTCTAGGTTGTCTGTGATGCTGAAGTTGCTCATCCTGGGACGACACTTTGAGAAACTCTGCTATAGTATGTCCTCAAATCCTTGTTGAATTCCTTCAAAAACCAAATTATATATAACACTTTGGGGGGAAATCAGAAATAATTCTCTACCAGGAAAGTTTTGATGATCCCAGGCTAAGTTAGATACCGTCACAACAACCCGGTTTAGTAAATGACTTCTCCAGTGGCTGAAGGTATTTTAAGTGAGCTTTGTATTTCCCACCATGCCCAGGGCATATAACTTTGGTATTACATTGCCTAAATCTGTGATTCATTGTCATTTATAATAAAAATAATTCTATGCATAGTAAAACAAAGCAAGAAATGAGGACCTGGAAATGGTTGTGGTTTGTCAATGGTAAGGCCATTGGTATAATGTTTGTTTGTTTGTTTCTGAGATTTTGAAAATTGCTTTAGGAAGCCTTAGGGCAGAAAGCTTCATTTAATTAAAATATTTTAAATCAAACCACAGGAACTTCAGTTCATAAAGCCTCAGGGTACAGCCAGCAATTGTAAGAAACTCAAATAAAATAGGGTGGATAAATATAATAATATGGGGGATAGGTTTTTGTTATTTTTTCTGCTTGCTGGGTTGAAATAATTAGGCAACAGAAAATCTTTAGTTAACTATTGGTATTCTGAGGATATTCATTAATTGCTACACAACTGTTTAGTGTTTCCCAAAAGAGTGTGTTCATGGAGCTTTGGGATAACAATCTAGGTTGTTCAGTGAAGAAAGGATTCCCTCTGAAAGTATTGCACCACTCTTGGAAACAGACGTTGCCCATTGGCTTAAGAAAGGTTCTTAGAAGTCCTTTGGTAAGGGCACCTTCTCGACTTTGTTTAAACTCCCATTTCCCAAAATGTTTTAATCACAGGGCTTCTTTCCCTCTCCTTTCCCCTATCTCCCACCTCAAATAACACCTCTTCGCAAGCTATGGAACTAAAAACATTTGAGGAAAAACTAAGATACATGCTTTTAAACCAATATTGATGTGGAACCAGTTGTGTACACACACATATATCATTGCAAAGCTGAGTTCCTTCCACCTTTAACTTTTACTTTTTCATAAGTATTGTCTGTTTGCTCTCTGCTGTAATAAGGACCTGAACATAATGTAGATACCATTTGATGACTGAAACACATACGTAGTTAAGAGATGCTAGGGTTGCTTTCTGAGGTTATTAGTAGGTGGGATTCAGTAAAACCATAGAAATTTGGCCTAACTGGAGGGAGGATCAGTCAGATTTGTGGAAAGCCAGAAAAAAATTTAATTTCATTATCCCAAATATATAACTTCTATTCCTTGCGTGCTGCCTAGAAAAGGTCCTTGGGGGAGTCTATTCTAATGACTAGATAGAGGTGATTTATAATTACAATAGCACTTGTTTATCTGTTAAATGTACCTGCATTGTCTGAAAACTACTTTCTCAATCAGTTAAATGTTTTTCTCTTTGGAAATATTAATTTGCTTAGCAAATTCATTTTTCCTAGGTACAGGAAAGTAATCTTCAACCACTTTTCCCCCAGCTAGAGGAAAGGTAAACTTTAACCTAACCATTTTTCTAATTATCAAACGTTTTGAATTAATGGGGTCCAAATTAATTAAGGTTTTATTATAGTTTCATCCTTAGGAGACAAGGTTTCATTTCCCTCTTTTGAAGTATTTTCCATCTGAATCAAAAGAAGATTAACCTCACCACTCTCATTGCTTGAAGCCAGTGGGTTTCAACTTCTTTTTTCCCTCCCCAACATACCTGATGGTTATGAAACAATCCCTCAGTAAGGCAAAGATGAGGTGTGTGGGGGGCTATAATTAGGAAGATCTCCCTAGGTGATTCTGATAAACTCCCTACCCCTTCTTGAGAATCCTGGCTTTATGCCTTTGATTAAAACCTTGTAACCCTCCGGCAAGCATGGAATTGGGGCAGGAAGGTGCAAGAGAGGCCCTGACAGGACTCCAGCTAAGCTAGTGCCCTAATGGCAGGGGGTTTTGTCCTAAGTGGTCAACTAAGACATGGCTAATCAAAAGTATAGCAGGCACCATAAGCATTGCCAGCATTGTTACCTGTCTTCACCATTTGTACTGAACACTGGGTGTTGATAACCCAGGGGGAGCCAGAAGGAAGGAGGTTGAAGGTCTTGGGTGCGAGCAGAGGTGGAGATTTACAGTTAATATACTTGACACCGGATCTATGAATGAGATGGAAAAGAGAAACCCATCTAAGTGCTTTCTCACCCTTTCTTCAACCTCAGCCACAGTCTCCTGAGGTCACTGATAAAAAGATACACTACTAACTATGGGCTCCTGATAAGGGGTAGGGTGTTTGCAAATCAGGCAAATGAGGTATTAAAATTTAGAGGAGGAAATTCACAGTATAATGGAAGTTATTAATGGAAGAACCATAGCCATTGTTCTGAGTTCTTATTATGATATACTTTTGAAGGCCTAGATGAAATACAGCAGATGGTAAAGATAAACAAATATTCAAAAAAATTTTTTACTTCTAAGCAAAATATTAAATGTGAGTAAAATAGCACATTTCCTTTGATATTGATATACTGAATCTTGTAGGCTATTAAACAAAAAGCCTTTTGGGAGATAACTTGGTCTTACCTAACGCCCTTATTGTTTTACTCTGTTCCAAGACTAGCTGGATGCTTATTTAATTACATCTGTATTTATGTAAGTTCCTTTTAACTGGTTGCCCACTTTTGATAACATTCCATTTGTCACCTAAATATTCTAAGGGCATAGCTGGTGATTAGAGGTGAAGACGGACATAAAAGGGGATTTCCCCTCTTTAACACATTCCAGGGTATTATTGAGAACATATAAATACTCGATGACTGTTATGTTCACTTGTCAGTGAATTGAGTTTGAATCACCAGGATTGGGCTGGGTGTAAAGAGATCTGTTTTCTCATAACTCTAATAACAAGCAAATAAATCACTTAAGCTCTCTGAATTTCAGTTTCCTTATCTGAATAATTGTTTCTTCCTTAGGCACCTGTTTGATTTTATAGGTCAGTGACATTTGACTTAAGTTTTAGGTTTTGGACACTAGATGGTGATGTTGTGCTGCTTTAAGAGGTCTGACCCAATGTAGTCAAGGTCTGGAATTAGGCTTCTCATTTTCTCAGATTTTAATAAATATGACTTATGACTAAGGAAATCCTATCCATGAAGCAAACATAATTGAGCATGGAAATAATACAAGGAGCAAGAAGAAACCAAAAATAACTTTTGCATGCTTTTTGACATGCTAGCTTCTAAACACACTGAATCTTATCTTAATTAGCTTAATCATCCTCTGGTGTCCAAAGTCCCTAACTCCTTTTTTTCATCTTACTTTTATGTTAGGTAACTTATTGATCTATTGAGGCTTCTTTGGTGAGCCTGGCTCCTGATACCGACCTCTGTTTCTCTCTCACATCTTTTATTCAACCCTTCAGATTCTTGGAACTACACTCCTCAGAACTACTTGTGAGACTTTTAGGCTGCCGGTTGAACTGTTAGAAATATACAAACCAACATAGGTTTTGTTCAGAAGCAAACTCCTTAAGAATTCATTTCCTCATCATCGGTCAAAAAACCTGAGAACGATTCTCTCAGAAGACCTGTTCTCTCTTGTGGACAACTTAACTGCTTGTTTACAAAAGCAGCTACAGGAGGGGAATGGGTTAACTAAAATGGCAGCTGCCTCACCCACTTTTGTTGGCAGTGAGTTTTTGAGCTTGAAGCACAGATGGAAATAAGTGCTTCTTGAACTCCTTTTTTGGGGGGGATCCTTCATTTCCTGGCACCAAGTCTGCAGGTTTTCTGACTGGTTTTATGGGGGCGGCGGCAAGCACCCAGCCTGAGCTCCTCTCCTGCAGAAGGCCAGCTTGTTAATGAAAAGGCATGTCTAATTAAACCGTTGCCACTTTTGAACCTGGGTCCTTGGAACACAGAGTAGGCATTTTTGAAAAGAATATGTTCATTTTTATCTATTTAAAATATTTATTAAACATAATTATATCCCCACTTAAGAAAACGCGTCTTTGCAGTTTCCCCCATAGGGCATACTGCTTCACTGACATGAGTAATTGGAAATGGGGAAGTCTCTTCACTAAAGATCCTGTATGCTGTCTCAGGAAAACAGCTGTGCCACACAGGCTGAGGAAGCCATCTTATGTGGTTGGGTATTGTTCCCCTCAGGCACGGTTGTCCTGATTTAGGAAACTGGCAGTTCTGGTTCTCATGATAACGTTGGGTCATCATATTACACGACCTAATCTTGGACCTCAGCCAGAGCAGGTAAATTTCTGCTAGTTTTTGGCTAGATGACACAATCAACTGTCACTTTTCTTTGACTTATTATACTTGAGCACATTGAGATGTAGTTCATTTGAGGCTTGTAAAAAGAAAAATGGTTTTTAAATTTGAACTGTTCCACTCCAAACAGATAAGGTTGAATGAAAATTAACCTGACTCTTATAATCCTCTAATTTAAGGCTAAGAGAAAGGAGGCCCTTTCACACAGTCTAAAAAATTCCACCTCATGGAAAATTTTTATTGCTGGGCCAAAGAATCTGAGGCAGAGATAGAGGCTCCCTGAGGACCTGAGACTCAGAATTTACAAATTGAATTCTTATGTTTTTTTTCCTCATTCATTGAGCAGTAGAAGAAATATAACTACAGAATACAAAGAAACAAAACAAAGCAAAACAAAACTTTGAGACAAAGGCAAAGGGAACGTGGAGTCAATTTTATATAGCCAGAAGAATGGACTCATACGGGTAGCACAAAGACGATTTTTTAATGAACTGAGCCTGTATTTGGGTGATAGCAAAGAGATAAGTATAATGTGGAACTTGGCACAGATGAACAGAAATCCTCACAGCTACTCAAACCACATCTCTTTCAGTTTCATTGTATGGTTACGACAGAGTAGTGTAAAAGACGAGGGTAAATGTGACCTAAACACTGTCTATCTTAGGTTTTACAATTACAATTTGAACTAAACTGTGCCAAATAAGTAAAGAAAGCTATGAAAATAAATACATAAAATGGAATACAGAACACTAACCAAATAGACCCTATATTTAAAATGCATTTCAAATATTATTTAGGGAATTTTAAAAATCATTTTATTTCATGTATGGCAGCTAATGGTAAATTTAGTAGCACTTGGCAAGAGAATTTCATCAGAAGCAATAAACAGGTAGAGTGAAAACTGATTATATTCTGATTTATGTAGTTCATTCAAGTTCTGGGCCATTTGTTCTGCAGATTCCTTGTTTCTAAAATATCTATAAAGATGATTTGGTTACCAAAAAAAAAAAAAAAGCTTTATACTAGGGTACCATGTAGCTTTCTATCATATTCTTTATGCTCTGTCCTCAGCGTTTCAGGTGAAGCTTTTTCACCCTTCAGTACTATTGTTTTCCAAGGGGAATTTTTATCAAGAAAATTATGTGGAAAATGGAGGAAAATTCTTAAATCTTAATAGAGATTTGTTTTTGGTTTATTTCTTTTTGCTTCATTCTTTTAAACAACACAATTTTATTTTTCACAGTTCTGGAGTCCAGAAGTCTGAAATTGAGGTATCAGCAGGTTTGGTTTTTTTTTTTTTTTTTTTTTTTTTTTTTTTTTGGAGGTCTCTCTCCTTGGTTTCCTGATGGCAACTTTCTTGCTGTATCTTTACATGGTCACCTTATGTTTTACCTCTCTCTCTCTCTCTCTACCTGTGTGTGTGTGTGTGTGTGTGTGTGTGTGTGTGTGTGTGTTCTAATCTCCTTTTCTTATAAGAACACCAGTGCAATGTTGGGTTAAGACCCACTCATGTGATCTCATTGTACCTTAATTACTTTTTTTTAAAGGTTCTATATCCAATTGCAGTCACATTTTGAGGTCCTGGGAGTTAGGGCTTCAATTCACACAATTCAGGACACAGTTCAGCCCATGACACATAATAATTCTAATTTTAACTTTTTGAGAAACTGACAAACTATTTTCCAAAATAGCTTTTCCACTTTATATTCCTACCAGCAATGTATAAGTATTCCAATTTCTCCATATCCTCAACGACACTTGTTATTGTCTGTCTTGTAATTGTAACCATTCTAGTGGAGTGAGAAGTGGTATCTCATTGTAGATTCGAATTTCATTTCCCTAATGAGTAATCATGTTGAACATCTTTTCACGTGTTTCTTTGTTAGCCATTTGCATATAGGCTTTGGAGAAATATCCAATTCCTTTGCCCAACCTTACATTGGGTTGTCTTTTTATTGTTATGTTGTAAGTGTTCTATTATATATTCTGAATATTGGTATTTGATGTATAAATTGTTATTGTTTATCTAAGCTGGTTGGGAAAAAAAAACAAAACACCTTCCCAAAATAAATGTATTTGATATTTATGGGCAAAATAAGAATAAATCCCTCTTTTAACTCAAGAATAATCCTTATGGTAAGGAATGAGATTCCCTTTATCTCATTGCAAGAAGGGAACTTTCTTCACATTGTCTCTATGGTGATGGAAGAGAGCGTTTTATTACTATTGGAATGGGGAAGCTGGGCTGAGGTGTCATCCAAAGTCAGTCAATCCTTCAACAGATGTGATTCTGAATCATTGGTGCTCAATGCAAGAGCTCAGTACAATGGTGGATAAATAAACCTCTTAGAGGAATCAACCATGAAACAATTGAAGAATGAGTGTGATGGAGATGTGCGGGGCCCTACAGAATAATCTAGGAATAGGATAGGAGAAGGAATGGGAAGCTGTTAGCTAGGTAAGGGAGGCAAGTGGCAAGAGAAGGGTGTTCCAGCTGAGGAAATAGAGCATGTTGAGACAAAAAACAAGTAGGGGAGCCTGGTGTGGTAAGCAGGGGCAAGGACATGCTGGAACTTACAGGCTGTATTCAAAATACTGGTCTTGGAGTGGCCTGGGTGGCTCAGGCAGTTAAGTGTCCGACTCTGGCTCAGGTCAAGATCTCACGGTTTGTGGGTTCCAGCCCTGCGTTGGGCTCTGTGCTGACAGCTCAGAGACTGGAGCCTGCTTTGGATTCTGTGTCTCCCTCTCTCTCTGCCCCTCCCCCGCACACGCTCTGTTTCTCTCTCAAGAATAAACGTTAAAAAAAATAAATGAAACCAAAATACTGGTCTCTAGATTAAGTATAATGAGAAAGCTTAGAAGTGTTTAATTTAATTGATTTATTTAAAAGTTTTTATTTATTTATTTATTTTGAGAGACAGAGTGAGAGCAAGTAGGGTAGGGGCAGAGAGAGAGGAAGTATCCCAAGTAGGATATGCGCTGTCAGCCCACAGAGCCCTTTGTGGGGCTCAAACTCACAAACTGTGAGATCATGATCTGAGCAGAAATCAAGAGTTGGATGCTTAAACCAGGAGCCATCCAGGTGTCCAGAAGTATTTCAAACAGAGGAGTGTCATTATCCATTTTGCCTCTATAATAATATTCTGATTACACTGTATCATAGCCAAAAGTTCTCATTTTTTTTCCTACTATTTTTAAATTCTTAGGGAAAGTCTCATTATGACTCATATAATAGCACAAATTCATTCAAGTTGGGAACTGACTTTATTACCTAATCTAGAGAAGACCATTAGACTTTTACATGAGTATAGAAGTTCATATTGTAGTAACTAAAATTTTAAAAAGATAGCCAATTTATAAAGAACTGCTTGTTGTAAGAACCTTTTTAAAAGCAACCTTTGTAGTGTTTAATATTCATTCTGGAAAGTTTAAATATAGTTTTGATAGGATAATAATACACTCATTTTACCAACTCTCCCAATTTCCAACATTGTAATTTTTCTCATATGCTTTGTTTAATCTTGAAAATCCAATAAGCAATTTAAAAATAGAGATATAAAGACTCATTACACTATATGGACCCACTGGAAAGTCAATAAGCAATCGACTTACTGAGCCTTCTGAGATATGATATTTTTAAATGCAGTAATGTGAAGGGGAAAAATTTATTGGAAGTTAGATCAGTTTAATTCTAGTATGTATGGATACTGTGGAGAATAGATAAGCCCTTATCACTGTCATCTCTTCACTTCAGTATCTGAGAATCCTGACATCTGTTAGAAGTATCAAAGTGCAGAAATATTTTTCTTTCTTTTTACACTATATATATATATATATATATATATATATATATATATATACATATATTTGTATATTTATACACACACATATATACACGTATACACATATATATGTGTACATACACACACACACACGTACACTCAACTGTGTAAGAAATGTCATATTAGTTTTCTAAAAACTGAGCAAGTGTTACTCTGAGTACCCACCACACCCAGGTGGTAGAGAATTTAGTCACATTCATTACTGGGGCTCCCTTACTGAGTAGGTTGATAAGAGAGCCTAGAATTCTATATATAACAACATGTTTAACGAGAGCCCCTTAATTTGCAGGCCATGTTGTTTAACCTGATATCCTCATGGTTCTCAATATGATGGTTCTGCTCGTTCTAGGCCAAGCTTGGTTCTGGGTATCTTTGCTGAGCCTGGGAACCCTGAACCAGCTTTCCTTGGGGTGCCATGAAACTATTGCTTTCAGGTTCTAAGAACTTCCTGGGCACCTGGGGGAGAAGGACACAGATTCTACTATTTTTAGTTTCTTGCTTGATCTTGGAAAATCTTTGAGAAGGTCCTCTCTGGGCTGAAGCTTTGAAACCAAAAGCCAAGGAATGGTCAAGGGATGTTTTTAGCTAGCTTATGCTCTCAGCTCTATAACACAAGACGCACAAAGGCATTCTGTGTCCAGGAAAAGGAAAAATGTAGTGAAAATGTAACACAAGGTCTCAAAGATTGCTCTACAGTACATATGCTTTTTTTTTCAACAAGTCAACTAACTGGGTGCTATAAGCGCATGTATGTTGCAATATATGTGTATATAATAATAATTAAGATAATGATTAAAACATTAGCAAGAAGAGAGCTCAGCAGTTGCATGTGAACTATATGCTAGCTGCTATGGAGCTGAGAAATTCACAAGTATTTGCACTTCATTTTCTTTCCATAGCCGCATGAGGTAGGCACTATTGTCTCTACTCTAGATACAAGGAAACTACCTTAGAAAGGTTAAGTAATGTGCGTGAGGTCCCTTAGGTCCTACTTGAAATTGCTCTGGCTCCAGAGCCCGGCTTTTAACCCTATGCTCAGCTTTTGCCTCTATTTCATAGGCATTACTCTTCATTCTTTGTGAGCTGTGAGACTTTTCACTAAGATACACTGCCCTCTGTCAGCTCCAGAGCCATGGGAAGAAAAGCTGAGGAGCATGCTGGTTCCTTTCCTCACCACCAAAGCACTTTGGGTGCAAATTTCCAGTTCATTGCTCATCAGATGAGCGGACATTAAAGGTGGTTAGAAGCTGAAATTGAGTTTAGAATAAACTATCTGATTTAAAAGATGTGATTATATTGCTGATATTTAATTAAACATGGGTTCTAAGCTGGATGCATTTCCCAATATGAAACCAAGTGTATTACTCTTATTTTATCTTCATGTTTCTACTTTTTTTCCCCAGTGGGCAGGTTTTAGCTTTGAGCAGATTTATGGAAGGCATTTAAAGTCAGTTTTAAAATGAGATGATTCAGTTGCCAATTTGTTTTCTAGAGAAAAATTCTATGCATAATTTTGTCTAATGTTTCTCTTTAGGCTAATGATTGAAAGAATAAACTGTAGCCTGAATCTACCTATGTCAATGAAAGCTCATTTACCATCTTAGTGCTTTGCCACCTCAAATACTTTTCAAAGCTTTCAAATTACGCTGAATTGAATATACATACATATGAAAGTACATATGTGTATATCCATACACACACACATATATCAGTATATACATGTGTGTGTTCTCCTCAGTCAAAACATTTGGCATGTTTCAATATATTCATGATGTTTTGATGTTTCAATAATAATTTATTGAGCAGTTATGTTTATTTGTAACCTACATTGTTTTAATTTAATGAGTGCTCAGAACATTTTGATGAAATATATTTGACATCCTGAACATGGTCCTTTGTCCCTGTTGCGGGAGGGGACTTCTATGACAGTCTGGAATCTGCTTGGGATTTTGGCAGGCATTCCTATCTATGGGCCAGCAGAAATCCTGACTACCTACCAGAAGGGGATTTCCTGCCTCATTCTGGTGTGAGGAAACCAGAACACCTGCTGTCCTCAATGGTATTGAGATGTGGGGGCAAAAGGAATTCCAGTCCTTAAGGATGGAGTTTTTCTGTAGAGCTGCCCTCTATTGGCTTAGGCTTTTGAGGCAATTCTCTTTGCCTCACTAAACTGACTATGCTTTAATATAGAAGTTATTTCATATAGACCAAGTCTCAAGTCTATACAGAGGAAGTGGCCGCAGTTTGGGAATCAGCTCTGAAGGGGAGTGGGATAGTTCAGTACCTCCATGTGAATATAGTTGTTCAGAATCAGCCCCAACACTTGAATGAATGTTATCTTGGGGTTGTTTAGGCCTGTGTGCTCAATCTGAGGGAAGACTGCCTTATCCTTGTCAAATGGCCCCTTTTAATAAGGCATCCACTATACCCCAGATTGTGTGATGTTCTTCTAGCCTCATTTTGCAAACAATCCCTTTCAGTGCTGTTGCATCACAGCCCTTAACTGTCCTTGACATTTAAATATATTCATGTTGCCCTTCAACAGAATTTGTGGTTTGAAAATTTAAAGTATTTCTGCTGCCTCTGATAATACTTTCTGCAAGTCTTGTCAGCAAAATGTCCATCTAGTTTGGCGATCCACGGGAGGAATTTGCTTGAAAATTATGTTCTCCCCTGTTTCTTTTCCTAATAATTTGTAACACAAGTTCTAACATGAAATTAAAATTCTTTTATAATTTCATTATCTAGAAAGTGATTTTGCAGTCTGCTGAGGATCCAATGTTGAAGTACAGCACAGTGTACAAAATAATTCTTGTTTTAATACATCGCTATGGCTCTCAGAGGACCCTCTGCTCAGCTCAGTTTATCATTAGCTTCTATATTACTCAGGTTTCCAAGTCTTTAATTCAAAATGAAAATTAAACAATATTCATTTTGTCAGGGCAGTTTGTGGAGAAATTGGTTTTAAAAACCCTATATTTTTCAATTAGAAAGGCTCTTACCGTAGCCATGTCCAGTTTTCCTAATTGTTTAGAACCCAAACACTAGAAGCCAGAAAACCTTTAGAGAATGGACTCAGAGCCCCCGAGCCCCCATTGCAATACACACCATTACTACTGATGGGCACTAGTTAAAACCTTATGAAACCACTAAGCATATAGCAGGAAACCAAAATCAAATAATATCTACCCCTAGTGAGTTTTTCAGGGGATCCAACAAGCATTTTTAGTTTGTATATAAATTTAAAAATGAATGTTTTAACTAGGAGTAATTGCTGTATTTTTGGCTTATTTAGGTCAGACCATTTTCACATTCAATTATCATAAAGCTGCATGGCATGGTAGAAAGGCGTGAACTTTGCAGCTTCAAATATGTTGGACTGAATTCAATTTTGTGCCTTCTTGGAGCGGGTTGGTGTAGCTACTTGAAGCCTCAGTTTACTCATTTGTAAATGGGAAACAATTACACTACTCCATAGGGTTGTTATGAGTGTGAGATAAAAAACACAGATGAAAGCACCTAGCATACAATTTGGCATCGAGTAGTTTCCTATTAAATTTTCCTTTCTTATACCTATCAATTATTTAAAAACGGAACTGGGTAGAAAAGAATAAAAGTAGAGCCTCCTGAATTTTGCTGCTGAAAGTCAGGCTCAGCTTCATGGATCAGGCTTTAAAAAAATCTCACCAAGCCCTCAGGATTGATATTTCTATAGCATTAACAAAAAAGAAAAATGAGATTTTTTTCCTTCCTCGGGCCTATTATTTTTTTATTCTTTTTTTGTTCACTCACTTACAGTGTATTTAAGTGGAAATCACTTGAAGCCCTTGAACCACCCTCCGAAAGCTTTGCTAAATCCCACATTTTTGGTGTCACTCCAGATACAGTACTGTGTCCCCTACCTTTGAAGTCTTTGAAGTGTCCACATTGTAGGCTGAACCTGTGGTGAAGCCCAAACTGGTGGTTTTGACTGCACAAACCCATTTAAAGCTGGGACAGGTGGGATTGAAGCGCGATATGAGAAGGGGTGGTGTTCGCTTCCCTTTCTTGACCCCCACCTCTCTCCACTCTTAGTCTCTTCAAACGCTTCCTGCTATAGTCGCAGACATATCAAAGACTGCTCTACTATGGCTGCGGTGACACTGAGGCTGGAAGTGACTGCTTTACCCGACCACAGCTGTTCACTGCCTTAGGGAGTGAACTGGAGCGGGAAGTACATCATGAGGTCTTCAGTTGCAGCCAATGACCTCATGTTTCTTTACACGGGAGAGATTTGAATCGAGGGTAAAGGATAGAATAAAACTTTGGGGATGCAGGATTTGTGGTATAAAATATTATTATCATAAATTATACTATATAAAGATGAGTTATGTTTTTGTAATTCTATGACGTATCTGTGCATCTTTGAACGTTATAGGATATTTTGCTGTTTTTCAAATAAGTGTAAATGGTGTCATACTACACAATCAAAAAAAATCAGAACTAGTGGAGTACCGAAGTTCAGAGCTAGACTGGATTTGCATACTCCTTTGTGACTAATGAGCCGTGTGGCCTTGGACAAGTCACTTCACCTTTGTATGTCTCAGTTCCCTCATCCATTACATGGGATTGTAATAGTACCAATCTCTTAGGCTTGTGGTGAATATTAAATATTAATGTAAAGAGAATTAAATGTATAAATTACATAATACATGTAAGGCACTTAGAGCAACACGAGGCACTTTGTAAAAACTGTGTGCAAATACTGCTTTTATCGTTAACACATTTTGAAGTGTATATATTTGACAGATTATATTGAGTGCTGTGTCCTTGCTCATTTTAACTCCTATAACCTATGCTATTGTCTACATACACCATAATACATTTATTCTATTCTCTTGTTGATAGATAACTGCTTCTTCCAATGAGAAGTACAAACATTAAGAAGATGAACACTTTACACTCATTGCCCTGAATACAATACACAAAAATATCTCAGGATGAAAGCTCAGAAGAATTCCTGGCTTATAGGGTATTCACTCCAACAGACTGACTTGATATTGCCAAATTACTCTCCAAGCAGTTGGGCCAATTCATGCTCCTAATGTCAGTGTGTGAGAATTTCCTTTGCTCCACATCCTTGCCAACTCTAACATTTTTACCAATCTGGTGGGTGTGAAATGGGAGTGAATGGCATCTCATTGTTTATATTTTATTACCAATTGGGCTGAAAGCCTTTTTCGTATGTTTATTGGCCATTTGTGATTCCTTTTCTGTTCTTATCCTTTGCATGTTTTCCTACTGTTTTCTTTTCCTTATTGACTTGAAAGAGTTCTTTAAATATTGTTAGGTAATATCTATTGGTTATATAGATTGCAAATATCTGTTCTAAGTCTGTAATTTATCTTTTAACTTTGATTATGTTGTCTTTGTGAAAAAAGTTTTGAATTTTATAATCAGTTCAGTATACTAGTTGTTTCCTTTACAGATTAAGCATTTTGACACCTTGTCTAGGAAATTTGGCTGTTATGCAATTTGGTAAAGGCAAATGCCTATATTTTCTTTGAAAATTATCAAAGTGTTGATATCTATTTTAGTTCAGCTGGGATTTGTTATTGTTTATGGTGTAAAGTGTGTTTCTCTCCTTTCCCATATAGATAACCAATTATCTCAGCGAAATTTTTTGAGCAGTGTGTTTTAGTTTTTTCATAAATGCATAATGCCAGTTCTGTCGTATGACAAATAGCCATATACACAGGGCTTCTTTCTATTTTATTAATCACCGTGAATGTATTTGCACCAATGTCATATTGCAAAATAGCTTCAAAATTCATCTTAATACCTGTTAGAAATAGTTTTCCTACTTTTGTTTCTTTAAAAAACTATCTTAGCTATTCTTGACATATTGCCCTTTAGTATTTCAAGTTCCATGAAGAATTCTGTAGGCATATTAAATTGACTACATTGACTGTATAGATTAGTTTGGGGAGAACTGATATCTTTATAATATTGTCTTCTAATTCATTACCACGTGGGAGTGCTGTATTCACATTGAGTTTTATGTGCATCATTCATATTTTCCTCATATTTTTATAATTTTTTCCATAAAGTTCTTAAACCTCAGTTCCTAGGTTTATTATAGAGTAGCTAAAAGTTTTGGTTACTATTATAAATGGAAGGACTCTTTTTTCCACTTGAAAATTTAAATTTGTTTATATTGACGATAGGAATGATCTATTCTTTAAAACCTCTAGTAGTTTATTTGTAAGTCTTGAATTTTCTATGTAGGCAACTATTTTTGTTTTTCTTCTCAGGTTTTATGATTTTATTGCTTGTCCTTGTCTGATTACATCATCAGTATATTTACTATGATGTCAAATAGAAACTGAAATAGAAGGCTTTCTTGTTTTTTGTCTGACCTCAATATTAATTTGGACACAGACAGCTGAGTGCTGCACATTTTTGATTGATGCCATTGATCAGGTTAAGGAAATTTCCTCCTACTAAAATAGCACTATATTTTTATAATAATTCCATCTTAAATCATGAATTTTGTGGAAAAATTTTTGTATTTGTTAAGCCAATCATTTAGTGTTTTCTACCTTAATTTCTCAACATAGTATATTTCATTTATAGATTGTTTTTTATAAGAATTATCTTTGCATTCTTGAAATAAACATAAAATGTTTATGGATGAAGAGAGGGAGAAAAAATATGTAAATGTCTTAGAGAAGAGCATGCCAGCAATAGGGACCAGCAAGTGCAAAGGTCAGCAGGGTGTTTGGTCTATTTGGAAGATGACAGAATAGCATGGTCTGATGAAAACACTACTTCATCTAGTACATTTCTGGCAACAGATTATCCAGGTGTTGTGTTGGTCTCAGCTTCTCAATAGTGATGCTATTGGCTAGGAATGCCTGAGCACTCACCTGGGTTTGATTTACTTGTGGCAAGCCCCACAGACATTTCCCCCACCAAACTCAAGTTGTGGCTAGACCGGCCATTGTGGTTCTTATGATTTCAGGATTCACCTCAGCAACAACCATCTGATTACTCCAAGCCCTGGAGGGTACACTGCATGCCCAAGTCACACAGCAAGGTCCAGATATAGAAAGAGGGAGGGAGCAAGACCTGGGGCTCTGTCTTTATTCATGTCCAGGGGTAGGATGTCTTTTTCATGGGTTTACTCTATCGGTGAATTTAAAACATAAAAGCAGGAATTAGGGACTGGGAAGGGAGAAGAAGGGTCATTCAAGTAGGCAGTTATCTAGGCTACACAAGACTTTCTAAAAAGGGGTCTTTATGGGTGGGGGCCACCTTGTTTCTTATCTAGTTGGTTTGCTAGAAGCTGTATCATGCACCTGGAAGTATGTTTGTTCAAGATGGATATTTTTGAAATTCATGCCTTGGCAACCAAAAGCTTGATGTCAGGCACTTATACTACACAAGGGTAGGAGCTCAGTTCCTACAAGGGTAGGAAGCTCAGCTTCCCAAGGCAGTGCCTCTTTACACACCTTTCTGTATCTTCTACCCTAATTCCATCCATCCAGACCACCATATGCGGCCCTCTTTCACCTCTTTGGAAGCAGAGCTAAATTGAATCCTCTTTCTAGTTCATAAAGATACATCTTTGTGGGTTAACCTTCTCCTATGGTAAAGATGAATAATTTGCTCCTGGGACCTCTTGGCCAGCATTCAACCCTGATTTTTATCTGGGGATGAGCAAACAGGGAGTGTGCTTAAGTCACACTCTAATATTGCGTGGGTCTGAATTGGTGAATGCTATCTTTTATAAGTGATTGTGAAGAACGCTGAAGAAGACTCAAAGTGTGCTAAATTGATCCTGACTATTGTCAGAAGCAAGAGGAGAAGATACCATTCTTTCCAGTGAGTCGACTAAAAGGAGATATTATATATAATTTTTATTTAGTTCAAGAGTGGGATGTCCTGGCAGTCCAATGGCAGTAAACATACTCCTTATACATGGAGGGTCTCAGGTTGCTCTTTTAGTGCCAAAACTAGAAGGCAAAGAAATGGAAATACTGAGTGGGACACATGTAATACACTTGAAGAAGGCTAGAGGGAGGGGAGACACTAGAGTTCTGTCTCACCTATGTGTGGGGCCAAAGGCAGAACAATCTCTATTTGCCTTTTGGGACAGATAAACCCATCCATCAGGCTGCATCTGGTGCACAGACTGAGGCCTTGACACCCACGTGCTGAAGGATTTATTGGCCTTGTTCAGGGACTCATAAACTTCCTTCTTGGCTTCTTTTCTCTGGCTCATTGTCCATGCTGTTCTTTGGCTCACTAAGCCTATTGGTTATGCTGGTCAGTGTTTCAATCCTCTCCTTTGTGAAGGAGACAGTGTTACACTTCGTGTGCCTTTGAGTATCTCCCAGGCTCAGACAGCTCCTTAGCAAAGAAATCCTCATACTTGCCAGCAGACGACACAATGGCAGGGCACCAGGACAAAACCAGGGGATTGTGTTTCCTTTCCTTACTTCTCTTTCTCTCCATTTTTACGTTTTGCAGAAGCACATGGCTTTGGCTTACTAGCTGAATGGCAAATTTTTCTTTTCTTTTAGGCTCTTGTGTAGAATCGGTGGCTGGCTGCTTGCTTAATGATCATGGTCATGAGACACAGTCACTTCCATCTTGGCTCTGTGGCCTCAGGTAGCCAATAGCTCAGGATGTGTCTACCTTTGTCTTTTGAGATCACTTTAGTTTTCCTCTGCCCTAAGATTACTAAGCATATATTTACATGGGCGGTTGAGGTAAATTATTCCGTTTCAAAAGAACTATTTTCTGAGAAAGCATTTATCTTGGGATTTCTTTAAATGTTAAACTCTCCAAATGCACTTCAAATTAATTCTATTTGTGAAAATTCTATTTAGATACTCAGTTGTGTGTTGTATGGATTATTACATGTGCCTGCTGCAAGTTACAAGGGACAACTAGACTTAAAACATATTTGAAATGAATGATCATTTTGAAACTGTTCAAATTGATGTAGTATTTTAAAATGATAAGCTGCCCTGAGCTGCATTGAAAATGCCTTGAAAGGTGTGTGGGGAATGTGCTATTAGAGACAGAAAGATGTCTGTTTTTAAAACAATAACAGTAGGTACATACTTGAACTCTTATTTTTCCACCTATTTTCCTTATAATGTCTTTGCTCATTCTCATAGCAACCCTTTGAGGTATGCACTATTTTTACCCTCTAAAGAAGCAGGATAGTGTAGTGAATAAAAGCTCCAGACTGGGTTTAAATCTGGGATCTATGACTTCCTACATGTGTGAACTTGGGCAAATTATTTAACCTCTCCGTGTCTCATAATTCTTACCTGTGAAATGGGTACTTACATACTATGATGAGTAAATAAATCAAAATATCTAAAGCTGTCAGAACAGTTTCTGACACATAATAAATACTTAATAAATGTTGCTCTGATGATCTGCTACAGATAGGTCAGCATTCTTACAGATGCATTGACTGACGTCCTGAGGCGCAGGGTGGTTAAGTAACTTACTTTAAGCTACCTAGTAAATTGCTAGATGATAAACTGGAAAACTGACTTAAGTCTTTCCACTCGCCTTCATGCGAAGAACCATAATATTTTTTGTCTTGGGAGATGCTGCACAACGTACTTTATTGAAATATATTAATTCTATAGATATGTAGATGGTGCCACCTGTTACTATTTTCTAAAGGTACTAGAAATTGCAAAACTAAATTATGGTTAAAATTTAGCCTTAGGCACATTTTGCTTTAATTGTAAAAGCTGAATAATTTCAAGTAAACTGCTTTCTTTTCTTGCTTTTCTTTAAAAATTTTTTAATGTTTATTCATTTTTTGATAGAGAGACAGAGTGTGAGTGGGGGAGGGGCAGAGAAAGAGGGAGACACAGAATCCAAAGCAGGCTCCAGGCTCTGAACTGACAGCACAGAGCCTGACATGGGGCTCGAACTCAGGGACCCTGAGGTCATGACTTGGGCCGAAGTCAGACGCTCAACTGACTGAGCCACGCAAGCGCCCCTTTTCTTTTCTCCTTTCCTTTCCTTTTCTTTTCTCTTTTCTTTTCCTCTGCTCCTCTCCTCTCCTCCCCTCTCCTCAACTCCCCTCCCCTCTCCTCCCTTGCCCTTCCTCTTTCCTTCCTTCCTTCCTTCCTTCCTTCCTTCCTTCCTTCCTTCCTTCCTTCTGTCCTTCCTTCCTTTTCCTTCCTTCCTTCCTTCCTTCCTTCCTTCCTTCCTTCCTTCCTTCCTTCCTTCCTTCCTTCCTTTTCCTTCCTTCCTTCCTTCCTTCCTTCCTTCCTTCCTTCCTTTTTCTTTCTTTCTTTCTTTCTTTCTTTCTTTCTTTCTTTCTTTCTTTCTTTCTTTCTTTCCTTCCTTCCTTCCTTCCTTCGGAAGGAGAAGTCATTGTTTTTATAAGATCCAATAAATAATACATATGGATTTAAGAGCACATGACAAGTACTCCAAAGACCAAATGTGTAACTTGGAATCCCTCCTTTCTACCAGCATTTCAAAACCTCTGTATACCTTTCTTTCTCTTTTTCAATATCTTTTGCCACTGAGACCTGTCCCTGAATTTTTCCTGTCTCAATATTTAATATATCACACCACACCACACCACACTGTACCATCCCATCCCATTTTATACGTACTAAGAGGAAAACAAAGAGTGCTTGCTTATGAAATTTAGGATTACGAATAGCTGAGTAGTGAATATGTTGGCCTATAGAATTAAGAATTAAAGTGATATTGATATCATAGGAGATAAATATCTTAAACCAGTTTCATGAAATACATGGCTAGGTTTGACTTGATAGTAGTTTATATAAATGCCTGATGATGTTAGGTAATTGTAAATCCAAAACAAATCAACAGGGACACTCTTGCTCTAAGAATTCATATACTTTGGACTATATTGTAGGTCCAGGAAAGTCAGATGCCAACTATGTCCAGGCATGCTCAGTACATCCTGTGTTTCACTTTAGAAAGGACTTTGCTAAACTAAAGATTTTGGGTGTTGATAGGAGATCATAAGAGCTGTGATTGAAGGAGCTGCGGGATGATCATTTTAGGGAAGAAATGGTGTAATGTGCACTTCTGCTGGGGTGTTTTCACAATGCCCCAGTCCACAGGATTGGAAGGAGGCCCCAGACTGTCTCAGCAAGCAGTGAGCTTGTCTGTTAGCAGAAGCACTTAGCTTTCTGCTGTTGTGTGCTGTCTGTTCAGTGGCTGTGAGCCCAAAGAATCAATCAAAATCAGGAGAAAAAAATGAGAGAACTGCTGGAAAACTTTGACTTAAAACAGAGCAGAAGAAATTTGGGATTACCAAGAAATATTTCTGCTGAATCACCATTTCTTCAAAGACGTTCTGAATTTCCTAACACAATAATAATTTTAATTAATTTAATTATAAGCACATTTCTGTATCACATCATTTTGGATGTTTTTCAAATTGTCTTATAATTAAATAAATGGCCAATTTCCTTCAAAGATGCAGAGTCACTTTGGGAGCTACTGAGAATATGGTTATGGAGTAGACACAATATAGTTGGGCCAGAAACAATTCTGGAAGAAACTCAGGGTGAATGTGTATATATGTGTATGTGTATGTGTGTATGTATATGGTAGGATTAGTTAATGCCATTTTCTAAAAACAAATCCAAATTGATGCCATCATTTTAATAGTTGCATTAATTTTTTTATATAGATGGATTTTAATTTTTAAAAAGAAATTTCTAAATTGAGAAATTCAGGTTCTTCTCTTTTTCCTATTATAAATAATATTCTTTTTGAGCACATATCTTTAACCACATGTACAATTACTTCCTTTGGACAAGATCTGAAAAGTGGGACTGCTGGTTTGATGGAGTGTGTAATTTAAGAAGTGTTTCTAGATTACCTGTTCTAAGTTTACTTCAACTCATATTCTAGTACTACCAGCTTTCAATAAGAATATTTCTTCTCCCATTTGATAAGAATATAACCAGTCTTAAAATTTTCCTGTTGGATCAGCATGTTATTTCCTTATTTTTTAAATTATACTTATTTGAATACTCCTGAGGATCAACATATTTTGTTAGGTTCATTGATTATTTCCATTTGTTTTTGTGAGTTGCTTTTTTTCCTGAGAATCTTTTCATTTTCGTTTTGCTTAAAGAACACTTTAGCAGAGGGGTGCCGGGGTGGCTCAGTCGGATAAGCCTCCGACTTCAGCTCAAGTTATGATCTCATGGTTCGTGGGTTTGAGCCCTGAGTCAGACTCTATGCTGACAGCTCAGATCCTGGAGCCTGCTTCAGATTCTGTATCTCCCTCTCTCTGTTCCCCTCCCCTGCTTGCATTCTCTCTCTCTCAAAAATAAATAGACATTAAAAATTTTTTTAAAAAAAGAACTTTAGTAGAAAACATTGGTGCCCCACCAGCATACCCTCAGTGTCTTTCCTATTTTTGTAGACCCTGGCTTTGATTATGCTTTTAATCCCGACAACCAAAGCATGTCTGTCTTTGCTGATGGACTGTATCCGGGCTTCCAGAAATGGTTTTGCTTGTGTGTTAAGAAGACTGGGGATGTGTGAGGGAATAGGCTGACTATTCCCTATAATAGTGGGACTCTAATGGGGACTCTGGCCACAGAGCAGATCACAATTCAGAGTTGGCTCCCACAGGGATCAAGGAAGCTGCAGTATTTATGTCCACACACTTGCATTCAGCCATTGGTTTGAGCCCCACATTGGGCTCTGTGCTGACAGCTCAGAGCCTGGAGTCTGCTTCAGATTCTGTGTCTCCCTTTCCCTCTGCCCCTCCCCTGCTCATGCTCTGTCTCTCTCTCTCTCTCTAAAATAAATAAACATTAAAAAATATTTAAAAAACACTAGTGAAGACATTTCATTAAGGATATTTTCTCTCACAATGAGTAGAACTATTCTCTGCAATTTATTAATCTCATTGTTTTAGGGGGGATATTTTACCATGTAAACATTGTTGTATTATTTTGTAATAGACTGAGGCAAATCTTATTTTTTTCCTTACTTATATGTGGCTTTGAATATTTCTTAAAAATGTATTTCTTAGTCCCTGTGTTATATAAATGTTCACCTTTCTTTGGTTTTCCATTTAAATCATTAGATTGACTTTGCTTGTGGCTTAAGATTCTCAGATGAATAGATTTAGAAATTTCATAAATTTGAGAATTTTTCAGCTATTATTTCTTCAAATATTATCTGCCTCCTGTGACTTCCATTTCAGACTTTAGACTGCTTGATGTTTGTCCCATAGGTCCCTGATACTGTGTTCAGTTTTTAAGTATTTTTTTTTCCTTTTTATAGCTTCATTTTGGAAGAGTTGCCATCGCTATGCTTTCAAGTTCATTGATCTTTTCTACTGCAGTATCTGATCTTTCAGCAACTCTATCCAGTGTATTTTTCATGTCTGATACTGCATTTTACGTCTTTAGAAATTTCACTTGTGTCTTTTAAAAATATCTTTTATTTCTCTCCTCATCATATTTGTGTTTTCTTCTATCTTCTCTAACATTTGGAGTGTATTTATAGCAGTAATTTGACATCAATGTCTGCTGGTTTTATCATATCTTTCATTTCTGTGTCTATTTTTATTGGTTGATTTCTGGTAATGGATCAGTTCTTTCCTGCTTCTTTGCATGTATGGGAATATTCAAAGAGTACTGCTATTCTTTGGATGCCAGACAATGAGAATTTTGATTGGATGACATACGTTGTGAATTCTACACTATTGGCTGGTGGATTTTATTAATTCCTCTAAATAGTGATGGTGTTTGTTCTGGTGTGCAGATAATTTGCATGGACTCAGTTGGATCATTTTGAGGCTTCCCTTTAAGGTGTTATAGGGCAGATCCTGAGCAGCCTTGGGTCTGGTGCTAATTTAGCTCCATTACTAAGGTAATACTTTTGAAGTGTTCTACCCAATACCCCATGTCTTATCACTCCGGCAGGTGAGAACAAAAACTATTCCTAACCTTGTGTAAATTCTACATATTGGTGTATCCTTCCTGGCCTCAATACCTTTTCTCATACACATACAAAACAGTGTTCAGCCAAAGTCTTAGAGTAACCCTTCTGCAGATTTGCAAAGCTTTGTCTTTGTCCAGCTTCCTCCTCCCTCTTACTTTGCCCTGCAATGCCCGCTGCCTTGGCTGTAATCTGTCTCTACAATTCATGTGACAGCTGAACCCTGTATCCCTCCACTCTGCACTGTGGCCTGGACACTTTCTAGGTGGTAAGCTGGGGACATGGCAGGGCTCGCCTTATTGGTTTCATTTCTCTCAGGGATCACGGTCTTCCACTCCCTGTAGACTGCTGTGTGAAACCATTGTTTCACACATTTTGTCCTGTTTTCCCGTTGTTGAACAGGGTAATTGTGGTCCCTGTTACTCTATCTATCTTTGCTGGAATCAGAAATCTTTGGTTGATGCCACTTGACTTCCCTCTCTTCCTCAGCTCTTCATCATCATCTTGACTGCTGGAAGGACAGGTGAAAGAGAGGTCAGTATTTAGTGAGAGGTCAGGATGTGCTAACAGAAAAGGTAGTTACAAGTGTGATGAAAAGATGGTTTTAAACAGGGGCAGGAGAGGAATGTCCCTAAGTATATCTGTTCTTGTAATTATCTCTGTGCCTCTTTACACTTCTATGTCCCATTGCTCACCAGCTGTGCTTATTAAAGATCTCCAGGTAATAGTCATCAACCTTGCGAGAAGTCGGGACTGCCACATCCCTCGAGACTTCTTTAAGAGATATTTGAATCTCAGAAATAGCCACTTGTGTCATCCTCTCAACATTCAGCTAACGAGAATTTTCTGTTCTACTCCAAACACTTCATTTTCTGCCTCTCTTCACAGGTAAGAGAAGTTACACATTGAAGAACTGGCTAATGATTCGGTTCCACATCACTGAATTACCTCAGAGGAAACTTAAAATGCTGCAAAATCATGATTACTTATCCAAAGAGTATATGGGGTTTTACAAATACATTTTTAGTGCCTGGATGAATCTGTTGATACAATCATTACTTTAATCTCTTTTCTTGTCTCTGTAAGAAATCCACTGGCATGTTATAGATTACATAGACACCATCCCATATGGAAATTTTAAAGATAATAGAATAGCTTTTACGATTGACACGCTGGGGGGAAAAACAAATAAGCACAGAACAGTGTGCTTATTTTTCATATAAGTTTTAAAAACATTTTCTTGTGAAGTAAATATACAGACTAATGTGTGAACCAGAGATTAATGGTTTAATAAATAATAGAAAGTGAACGTGCATGTTTCCATGGCCAAGGTCAAGAAATATAACACTACCAAGACCAAAAATATCCCCTATTCTTCATTATTATTAAGAACTATTTTTTTCCTGGGGTCCCTGGTTGAGCATCCAACTTTCGCTTAGGTCATGGTCTGGTGGTTGGTGAGTTAGAGCCCCATGTCAGGCTCTGTGCTGACAGCTCAGAGCTTGGAGCCTGCTTCAGATTCTGTCTCTCTGTCTCTCTCTCTCTCTCTCTCTCTCTCTCTCTCTCTCTCTGCCCCTCTCTGCTCATTCTACCTCTCTCTCTGTCTCTCAAAAATAAATATTTAAAAAGAGGACTTTTTTTCCCTGAAGGTAATGACTACTCACTCTGAGTTATATGATAATTATTTCTGTGTTTTTCTTCATATTTTTATCACATATGTATGTATAAATGAAGCTAAGTGAAAGTATGTTCATGCTTTACTTAAAGTAGATATAGTTTGCTTTTATGTATTTTTAACTTTATTAGATTAAATAAGTGAATCTGAATCCTACTGTGTCTTCCTCTTTACTCAATTTTATATTTATGAGATCTATCCATGTTGTGTGTAGCCTTAGTTTTATTTATTTTTACTGCTTTCAGGTAGTTCAAATACTGCATTCCAGTGTGCCATAATTATTTATCCATTCTATTGCTAGTGCATATATAGGTACTTTAAATTTAGTGTTCCTGAGAATAATGTTTTTATGAACATTTTTGAACATGAGCCAGAGTTTCTCTAGAGTAAATACCTAAGAATCTGTGGGCATATAGTATTAGTTCACTGTTGTTGTTTTAGCTTGTGTTTCCCAGATTAGCAGTGAGGTCAAGTTCTTTTTTATGTTTATTAGCCATTTAGGTCTCCTTTTCTTTTAAGTGTAAGTGTCTTTTTTTTTTAGTCTTTTGCCCATTTCAAAATTGTGTGTGTGAGTACTTAGAATATGACTCTTGCTGTGAGTGTTTTCTTCCACTCTTTATTACTTATTCTCTCTCTTTGTGATATCTTCTGATGAACAGAAGTTCTTAGTTTAATGTAGTAACTTTGTCAGTCTTGTCTTTCATAGTAGTGCGTTTTGTGACTTGCTTAGGTAATTTTTCCGTACTGTGAAGTTAAGTAGATAGTCTCCTCTATTATCATATAAAATCTTAGTAGTCTTTTATTTAATGTTTAGAACCCTAATCCACCTGGAATTAATTTGTGTGTATGGCCTGACTTCATGGTCTAATTTAATTTTTTTCCCATACAGACATCAAATTGTTTCATTGCTATTTGTTTAAAAGTTTCCTCTTCCACACTCCTTACCACTAATATTCCTCTTATGAAGCAAGTGTCCATACATGTGTTTCTGGGCTTTTTATCTTGTTTCATTTACCTGTTTTTCTCTATTTGCGTCAATGTTACACTATGTTTATAATGAATCTTGATATTTAGTTGGGTAAGTTTTCCAAATTTGTTTTTCTTATTCAATTGTTGTCTTGACTCCTCTTGACTCTTTTTGGAATATAAATTTAATAGTCATTTCTTCTTTTTTGGCAAAGAAAACTTTAAAAATGGCTGACATTTCAATGATATTGTAATAGTGTTGTATGGTGACAGAGGGTAGGTACACTTGTGGTGAGCATAGCATAATGCATAGAGAAGTGGAATCACTATGTTTTATACCTGAAACTAACGTAACATTGTGTGCCAACTATATTGAAATGAATTTTTTTTTAAATAGCTGAAATTTTAATTGCCATCACACTGAATCTAAAGATCAATGTGGGGACAATGCACATTTTTATAATACTGATTTTTTCCAACCCCTAAAGATGATTTATTTCCTGATATATTTAGATCTTCTTTAATATCTCTTGATAAAGTTATATCTATTTTTTTTCTCAAAGACTGATTCCTAGTCACCATTTTTAAATATCTAGTTGCAAATATTAAAAATTTTTTATTTTATCAATTGTTTACTGCATCTATTGAGATGCATCTGTTAATGTGGTAAATTACTTTGATTGGTTTTCAAATGTTAAATCAAACTTAAATTCTTTGAATAAATCTGGCCCAGTCACAATGCATTAATCTATTTTATCTGTGTTATATAGGCTGGGTTTTATTTGCTACTATTGTATTTAGTGTGTTTGGATTTATGTTCATGAGTGAGTTTGACTTGTAAATATTTTTCTCCTATTTTCTGTGCAGGCTTTGTTATCAAGATTATACTAACCTAATGAGGTTGGCAAAGTGTTTCATTCTCCACCTCCTATTTTCTAGATGAATTTGGGCCGCATTGGAATTATTGCTGTTTGAATGTCTGATAGAAATTGCCAGAGAAGTAATCATAGCTTAAAATTTTCTTTGTGGAAAGATTTTTGAGTACTGATTCAATGTCTTTAATAATTATATAACTATTGATATTTTCTATTTTTTAAGTCTATTTTGCAAAATTATTTTTTTCTGTATAATTATCCATTTCACCTTGATTTTCTTTTTCTTTCTTCTTCTTTTTTTTTTTTTTTTTTGCGTGTCATCCTTGCGCAGGGGCCATGCTAATCTTCTCTGTATCGTTCCAATTTTAGTATATGTGCTGCTGAAGCGAGCACTTGATTTTCAAATCTATTGACTTACAACTGTTTACAATAGCTTCTTTTAAAAATAAATTTGCAATAGGTATATTTAATTAAAAAATAAAATAAAATGTGTAAGTCAAGGAAAAAAATAAAAGTAAGCACTGATCTGTCACAAAAAAAAAGAAAGAAAAAGAAATTTGCAGGATATAAAGTGGTGACTCCTTTTTCTTTCCTGGTAATGGTTATTTGTGCTTTCTTTAATGTTTTCAAAGAACTAACTTAGATTTCTTTCTCTTATCTATTACATGTTTGTTTGCCTATTCTATTAATTTTTATCTTATTTTTTGATTTCTTTATCTCCTTCATTCTACTTTTGTTGGATTTCTTTTAACTTTTTGTATGGATGTTTACTATATTAATTTTGAGACATTTTTAAAATTAATAAACACATGTAATCAACATTTTTTTCTTCTAAATACTGCTTTGACTGCATCACCTCAAGTTTAAGTTGTAATACATTATCATTCAGTTTAGAATACTTCCTAAATTCTGTCATGATTTCTTCTTTGACTTATGGGACAGTTAGAAGTTTATTTCCGTATATTTTCACATTTAAGGTCGTTGTCTTTTATTCTAGAGTAATTCCACTTTGACCAGAGAACATACTATGTGTTATTATAATCCTTTGAAAGCTGTTGGGACTTAACCCTGTGACCCAGTTTATGCTCAAGTTTTGTAAATGTTCCATGTGTGCTTAAAAAAGATATGCATAATGCAGTTGTTAGGTGCAGTGTTCTAAATATACCCATTAAAGGTTTTTCCCCTATTTTATCAGTCATTGATAAAAATGTTAAAATCAACCATCATGAATGTGTATTTGCCTTTTTTTATTTGAGATTTTTTCTTTAGCTTTATACATTTTGGTAAATATGGTATTAGGTGCCCACAAAGTAAAAATTATTGTATCTTCAAGATGAATACAGTTCTTTTTATCTATATATATTGGGCCTTTCTATTTCTAACAGTCTTTTGCCTTAATGTCCATTTTAAAATATTTATATAGCTCTACAAGTTTTCTTTTTGAATGGTGTTTGTGTTCTATATTTTTCATCTTTTTATTTTCACGTTTTATAGATTTTACGTCTTAGATTTGTCTTTTATAAAGGGCATATAATTAGATTGCAGTATTTTTCCCCAGTGTGAAAATCAGCCTCTTAACTAGAACAGTTAATGCATTTGTATTTCATATAATTGCCTATATATAAGGTTGAAATCCAACATTTTATTTTGTGCTCTCCATTTATCATACTTATTGAATGTTTTGTCTGCTTCCTGGCTTTCTTTTGAAGTGATTCTTTATATTTCTACTTCTACCCATAATATTTCAAAATGTATGCACTTTTCTTTTTTGAGTGATTACTCTGGAAATTATGATATCCCTTCTTAACTTTCTAATGTCTAAATGCAATTGTGGATAAAACACAACAACTTACACTACTTTAATTTTGTTTATTCCCTCCCAACTTCTATATAACTGTTGTGTATTTTAATTCTCTTTTATCCACAGAAGACATTTATTTAGTTATTTTTTAAAAGTTTCCTAAATACTACGACTTTTTGTTTTCTTTTCAGTCCTTGTTTCTCAGAACCCACATCTAAGCCAGATTTCCTTGTACTTGAAGTATACCCATTAGAATTCCTATTTATTTATTTGTTTGTTTATTTAGGGAGAGAGAGAGTGCTAGCAGGGGAGGGGAAGAGGGAGAGAGAGAATCCCAAGCAGGCTTCATGTCCTGTGTGAGCCCTATGCAGGGCTTGATCTCAGGAACTGTGAGATCACGACCTGAGCAGATATCAAGGGTCGGTCACTTAACTGACTTGAGCCATCCAGGCACCCCTAGAATTTCCTTTAGTTTAAATGTGCTGGTAGTTTGCTCTCTCAATATTTTGTTTGTCTGAAAATGTCTTTAATTTTGCTTGCATTCTTGAAAGATATTTTCAGTTGGTATAGAATTCTCGGTGGACAGAATACAGATATCATTCCGTTCTCTTATGGTTTACATTGTTGCTTCAGAACAAGTCAGCAGTTAAGTGATCACATTTTAGAAGATGTTTTTTTATTCTCTGGATGCTTTTGAGACTTTTTATTTCATTTCAGCCTTCTGTAGTCTTGCCGTGATATGTATAGATATGAATACCATTTTTATTTAGCTTTCTGGAATATCTTGGGCTTCTTGGATCTATGGTGTGGTCTCTTTTGTTAGTTTGGAATATTCTGGGTCATTACCTTTTAAAATATTGCCTCTGATATACTCTCTCTTTGCTTTTAAGGACTTCTGAAATGGTATGTGGGGGCTAAGGGAGAGGGTGCAGGGGAAAAAGTATCCTGATTAGGAGATAAGTAACATAGTATTATTGATTAGTAGAAAGTTAACGTTTATTGAGGTCTGACTATACTCCACAAAAATGTTTTACATGTGTGTACTAGTTATCTAGTCAGCTACCCCAAAACCTGGCAGTTAAAAACAGTAAGTGTGTATTATTTCACACAAGAGGTGTAGGCATCCTGGAGTGGCCTAGCTGCATAGTTCTAGCTCAGGATCTCTCTTAAGATTTAACTTGTTGGTGGGGGTCAGGGAGCAGTCATCTGATGTGTTGACCATGGCTGAAGGATCTGTTTATAAGCTCGTACAGTGGTTGCTAGCAGGATGCTTTAGTTCCTTGCTGGCTGTTGAGATATGAGATTCAGTTCATGTCCAGTCTATACTTGTCTCCTATTCAGGACTCTTCAGACCAAAACAGGGCACATACTTAGTATTAGTTACCCTGAAAACAAGGCCAAAATCAGATGACTTTAAAGTAATTAAAAATTATAAAAGAGGCAAAGGTCATTTTTCACTTTCTTTAGTTTAGTGTTTGGTTTTTAATATCCATCTTTATTAATTTTATCCTGAATGTGCATAAGAAATTCTAGGGATCAGAGAAAGATTTCTTATGAATTACTTCACAGTGAGTAATACGTGTGTCAGCCTGTCTTGCATCAGGTCTTATCCCTGGGGCACAGTTATGAAAACCAAGTCACATGTCCTATGTGAGGGCCATACCCTCCTTAAATGAAGATTGAAGGGTAAAGAGGCAGCTGTGACTTCTCCTCCTAGAACGAAGTCCTTGGACATGAAATGGGCCTGAGTCCTAACTCTAATATTTTGTTATGCTGATAAAAGCTCTCCAGGAGCCAGATAGCCCCACATTTCTACCACCCAAAGTTGTCAAGTTCTACTTTCATCTCTTTTGACACCCAAATACCTAGGAAGAGAGTGCTCCAGTCCCCTTGTCATCTTCAGCTATAACCTAGAGCCCATCCTGGGATGTAACAATTCAGCTTTTGGGGAGACAAAAGATGTTTTATTATTCTTTGAATCAGTTGGATTAGGTAAACACATGGCCACAGACCTAATCTTTATGTATGTGAAAATGTTTCTGTAAGAAATGAAAGCAAAAATTCTATATTGTTATAGCTTATGTATACATGGCTCAAGAGGCTAGGGATTTTGATAGGAACACTAAGTCTTGGGAAGTTTTATTTTTTCATCGTTGTACCCCACTGGCTTGAGGAATGAATGTCTGTAGTGGCACCTTGGCCTAAAAAGTGGGTTCTGATATTGGTGTATCTACCTCTTCTGTATGGATTCTTGGGCTTATTCCTGAAGAGGAACTACTCTCCCCTGATGATTAAAGATTAAATAAAGTACTTTTTCTGGAATTCTTAGGAAAAATGAAAGTCTTCTAGGCACATCAATGGAAAACACTTTTTTGGGGGGTCAAATCTTTGGATGCTTTAAGATCCAAGCTTATCACTGCCCACAGAGTCCTTCCTAGAAGGCCAATGGTTAATTACTTATAGAATGATCAAATCTCATTGTGTTAGTCAACTATTCCCGGGGTAATGCTGCATAACAAACAAAGCTACAAACCTTCATGGTTTACAAAACAAATAGTCACTTTTATTTTTTAACATACATACATACATACATACATACGTATTTATTTATTTATTTATTTATTTATTTATTTATTTATTTATTTATTTTACAGATTTTGTAGGGTTTGGCTGAAATCAGCTGGGCTTGGTTTTAGATTGTAGGTTGGATTCAGGTTTGTTCCACATAACTCCTTGTTCCGGAAAGAGTGACAACTTGTGTCATGTTCTCACCTGGGGTGGCAGGGAAACAAGGAGATGAACAGACAAATTTTCTTAAGGCCTTATCATAGAACTGGCACCTATCACTTTCATCTTCATTCATTGGCCAAAGCCAATCATTTCACCATGCTGAACATCAATGGGTGGGGATGTTTTCTTTGCCTATAATGGGAAATAGTTCATACAGGCTCATGACAATGGGCATGGATGTATGATTCTTTTAAGGTAGGAAGCAAAGTGTCAGGAAAATAGTATAATCCACTAAACTCAAGTTTTGAAGTTTAGGACACTCTTCCAACTTCAACTCACCAGTGGATGTTTGAAACTGGAACTTACTATTTAGGAGGCATGTGGCAAAGATAGTGAACTGTCCACCAAAAAATGTATGATCTCCCTTCCAGTGAGTGGTGTTTTTGCTTGGAAGCATATACCCAACAGGGAATACATTTCCCATACTTTTGCATCCAGGTGCAGCCATGTTACCAGTTTTTAACAATGGAATGTGAGAAAAAATAGATGTCACTTGTACTTGAATACACTAGAATGTCTTCTCCACCTCACTAGCTTCCACTGGCTAGAAGCAGAGGATGCTGAGATCTCAGAGGAAGGTGAAACCATGAGATCCGAAGAAGCCTTGTTTCCTCAGTCACCCTGTGGAGAAAAGCCACTTGCTATCCAGATATGCCCACCCTAGACTAACATTAATGATGAATATGTTGAGCCTCAGAAATTTTGGAATTTATTTGGTACAACATCTTTGTAACATCTATACTATTCTAAGTAATTGAGGAAGACAATTGTTTAAAGTCACATGGCAGCTATGTGAGGTTAACATGAAAAGAATCACCACCTAGACTTAAAATTAGGTTTATCACTTCTAATTCTGTTCTGCTGATAAGGAAGTGCTTGATGTTAAGGACACTTTTAAAAGCTTTGACTTTGGGTCTAGTTAATATTTAAGGTTTCTTTCAACTTTAAGATTTTATGATTCTGAAGGAGGCCTTTCCATAGTCTTCAGAGTTTATGGAGCAGAAGCAACATTCTCCTTTAAAGTGTCTTATGGGACTCTCTGACAGACAAAAAATGGACAGGAACCCTTTTGTGAGAAAAAGAAGAAGCAAAACTTGGTTTTCATCATCCAACAATGAACGACAGTGATGCCAGCCCCAGCACCAGAAATGAATTAGAAATCTCTCGTGCAACTACTTTAAGTGGCCTTGAGTAAGTCATTTAAACTCTACGAGCCTTGGTTCCTATCCATAAAATAGAGGTAGAAGAGTGAGTTTACAGCATGATTTTGAAGATTAAATGAACAATTACGTATAAATTTCATGGTGCAGAAATTAACACATAAGAATTATGCAATAAATGCCCAATATTATTATTGCTGTTATTCTTGTCTAGGTTAGGTTAGAGGTACAGTCTTCCCCTGGATATAGGCTATATATGTCATTGTGGAGACCTAGATTCATGATAAAGAAACGCAAATAACATAGATCTATCACTGCAAATCCACAGGTCTTGGAAATGAAAGGAGAGGGTACTTACACTGTTAACATCTTAATAAATCACAGGACTTGAAATGCATTCTCTGACTTGTCCTAAGTGTACAAGGTAATGCTGAGATACCACATAGGCATATCACATATTTGAGCAATCATTGGGGACTTGTCTGCATTATTTTGCTTTTGATTGCTATCAGAGAAAGCAAAAAAGCCAATGGCACTTTATAATTAAAAAAATTAATGGGATAAATATTCAAAAAAGTTTGAGGGGCACTTGGGTGGCTCAGTTGGTTAAGTGTCTGGCTCTTGGTTTTTGCTCAGGTCATGATCCCATGGTTTTGTGAGTTCAAGCCCTGCATCAGGCTCTGTGCTGACAGTATGGAGCTTGCTTGAGATTCTCTCTCTCCCTCTCTCTCTCTCTCTGCCCCTCTGCCACTCACACTGTCTCTGTCTCTCTCAAAATAAATAAATAAACTTAAAGTTTGAGAGTTATAATTCTGATTCACTGTTTCTAATGACCATTGGATTCTGGCTGGCAGAAAGCATACTCTGCCTGCTTCTTCAGGAGAGCCTCATTGTGCAAAGACTCTGGGCCACATAGTGTGAGTTGCTTATTGAGGGCAGATGGGAGCCACAGGCCTCTTTGTGCCAGGGATGCTCTTAAACATGAGAAGGACTGAATTCTGCTTGGAGATCAATTAGGCAAAGTTAAAAATTCTCTTGAGAGAACATATGGGATCCCTGAACCATATCCAAATAGCCAAATCCTTCCCGGCATTTCCCATGTTAAGGATAATCAGTGCCATTTTCCCGTCTTCTTTATCTCAATTTAATCTTTTCTTATTAGTGTCAATTGTCACCTTAGGTTATAATTTCTGATATAATTTTTAATTTGTTTTGCATGCATAAGTTGCTTCCCTATATAGACTGCAAAGTCTTCTAGAAAAGATCTATTTCATGTAATTTTAGGGATTTCCAAATGTGACTAGCAAAGAGCTGAATATCAGGAGTTCATTAATAAAGACAAATTTGAAATGAGTTTCCAACCACCTGTGTAGAGGACATACTGCATTTTTCATTTGGTAAAATTGGGTCATTTTTGAGCTTTTAAGGCAATATTGAAGGTCTCTTAAGGATGCAAATTCTGAATTAGCATTTCTATTTTGTCCTAACTCAGCTGCACAAGATCCCTGAGTTGCCCACCAGGTATAATGAGAACTTTTGTGGAACTGTGGGAGTTGAGCAAAAGAAAAGTTAACTTGGAAAGTTCTTGACTCTCTGAGTTCAACTCTGAATGACAAATACCAGAGTCAATATTTTCCAAACTGCCAGCAATAAGCATTTTCAAAAACCTAATTAAAAAAAAAAACTGTGCCAGTTTAAAAGATGTAATTTGAACATAAGGCACATGCGGTAGTGAAGTCTAGTAGATAACATTTTGTGTGTGAAATATTTTTGTAAAAGCAGGAGAGATGGTAGGAAGAGGAAAATGAGCTTTCCGATCAGGCGTGTTCAAAAGACTCTAATTCTACTGTCTTGGTGATTTATTTTCTCTAATGTACACATCCTTTGAAGAGGATACTTGGTTTAGAAGGAGAAGGAAAATTCATTTTATAGTGTGAGATTTCTCTGAAAACCTGTTTCCCTATTGACCCAGAAACTTTATTTCACTCCCCCCTTCAGTTCTAAATTATCTTTAACTACTAGGACATTAAAAAAGGCATAGTGTATTAAGAGTCACCTTGATTAAAGAAGAATGATTGGGTCAGATTTTGCCTCTAGGTTCCTGGGCATATTTTTAGGAACTGATTTGCTACCAGATTTGTATCTTCTGTTGACTCCTTGGGTGATACAATTTATTATGTCCATAAATGGAAGACTGGGGGCACTTCCAACTAGTTAACCAGTCCACAGTCATTTCATTGCATGACAGTCCTTGATCGAACAGTGAGGAAAGCAATTATGATCTACAAAGAAAACAGATAATTGCCATGCTGATGACTAACAAGGCACAGTCTCCTTATAGGGTCAGGGGGTACATAGATGGCATGCTGGGATCTGCTTTCTCAGGTTAAGATGCACTCTTGTTTAGGTAACACCTATCAACTCTGTGTGTTTTATGATTCTGTCTGAAGTTTGAAGAAAGAGATACTAACAGTGGAAAGGAAATTGAATTTGATGTTGAAAAGAGTCATTTGAAGGAAGTATCAGGGACAATAAGAAACAACTTGTATTGGTAAAATGAACATGTGGATAGAAAGCTAACTTTGTGCTTCCAAAAATCTCTAGCTATTGATTGGTGCAATAGCTGTAAATTTCTTGGCTGATTACAATCAGCAAGTTTTTTTTCCCCATAGGACAATAATAGTCGCAATTGAAAAGTCTATAAGCAAGTTAGTTTGGACATTTAAACATGGCTCTTAGCTATGCAAATAATGAATTTATGTCTTGCAAAAAACTGAGTGAGGCATTGTCTTTTCTTTTGCTACTTCTCTCTCTCTCTCTCTCTCTCTCTCTCATGCCTAACCCCTACCAAACATTTAGCTTGAAGTTTGGTTATCTAATTCTTTTTGCTATCCATTTTACAAAACAAATTAATTTTATAGTTTCTTTCATTGCACTTCAGTCAAGCTTGTCTTAAAGTAAGGACAGTGTTATTTAAGATTTCCTTCTGTCATGTGGGACTAATTGGTCTAATTCATTATGTAAAAAACTATATGGGCTATGAGACAAATGAGGTAATGTATTTTGAACACTAGTGTAATTGCTAATGAGATCTAATGTGAGTAAACTGCCTGTAACTTAAGTGTTTCAGCATGATGGATATGTTACACTTTACTAAGGAAAGAGCTGAAATAAGTTATGGCACCAGTTAGCAATGCGCTTATAGATAAAAACACAGAGCAAAGGATAATATAATTAAATTAAAATATTTTGCTTTAAGGTTAATTTTTTGATGTGTGGTGTTTTTCTAACATGTTGGATTTGAATAAAATACTAGCTCATGACCAAATGCTGCTTTTAGTGACCTTTAGACCAATGTAGCAGCACATTAATTTTGAGTATGGTGTTTCCAGAATGATTGCTATTATAACAGAGCTAAGGTCCAGAGAAACTTATGGTGTTTACATCAGTCACAATTGGAAAGATTTCCATTCCATTGTGTGGTAATAAACCTGGGATGACAATTTACAAATAGTGCATAATCTAGATCCTTGAAGGGATTGGGAGACAGGTGCAGGGGTTTCTGTCGCTATAGTTGTGTCCACAATTTTCTTCTTGATAACACACACATGTATGAATTAACAACATAAACTAGGGTAGGGACAGGGATGTTTGTCCCAATATGGGAAACAAAGGAAGATGTTCAACCAAATAGGCAAGGCATAGAATCCATGAGGACTTAACAATCTCTAGGAATGGTCAGGAAAATAGCATTCACAACTCCTAAATGAGGTATTGGTGGGTCCCAACTGGTGATTTATGTATAAAAATAGGGACCTAGTAATGTGATGTTCAAAGACTAGATGGGCCAAATATTGGTGGACACCCAGTCCCAAACTTTGGACCATTTGGAGTTAATAAAATGTCTCTGGGTTTTAACTCAGGAAACTGGCATGAGTTAGGTGGGATTCAAGTTGTAGGAAAGGATTGGAAAATAGATTTATTAGAGTACAACCTTAGAGTAGAGATGAAAGCTAGGGGATTATCCTATGAAGTATGGGTCTTGGTTGGGAGCTCAAACATATAGGTCCTGTTATCAAAATGAGTTCCTGTGCTCAAGTGGAAAAATTTCAGCTGACATTTGGGAATCCATGTGGGAAGGCAAGGGTTAGCACTTCAGGTTTAGGCTACAGTAAAGATAATTCAGAGAGCAAAACCATAAAATGGAAATTCTATCAGTGAAGACACCTTCCCTGTCTTCTCATTGCTGCCTCTCTCGTGCCTAGAATAGAGCTTGGTGTATAGCAGGTGCTCTTTGTATGTTTTTAAAGGAATAAATAGGGGGTACAGAGTTTTAAATACATATAAAATTATTTAAGTAGTGCAACTTAGGTACGGCTTACCTTAGTCAAGACTGAATCAGGATGTGAGAAAGTCCTTTATCTGACAGGGAAACCAGTGGGTTCACAGGGAACTTGGAGAAGGCAAGTATAGGATGGGGAAGAGAGAGAGTGGCTGGCCCAGCCAGTGGTAGAGCTTCCTCCTTCAGCATCTCCTTATCTCAATCACCAGGGTCATTGTCATTCCTTGATAACTAACATAGGGAGCCATTTAAATTTTCTTAGTATTTTAATATTAAATTAGATTAAATTCCTACCTAAGCACTATGTGAGACCACTCTCATATCCCAGGAATAATTATGTATAACTCAAACAAAATTGGTTGTAAACTGGCTCTATTCCTTCATCTCACCTGTGTTGCCTCTTGCTGGAGCCAGTCCTTAGGGTGCTGAGGTGGGAGGGACACTTGTTGGCTATATACCATTTTGAACCTCTTCAACTAAATCAGATGACTTAAATCAAATGACTCTTCAACTAAATATAAATGACTTTATATTATATATAAACTGGCTGCTTTATAAATGCTTGATAACAATTATGAAGAAAAAAATATTGTATAGATCATCCTGAGGCAATCTGTAAGTCATGTGTCTAAACACAAGAATTTTCAGGGAAATCCTTTCTTGACAGTTTAGAGCAATGGATTAACAGGAAATAGGTAATTTTACTTGGATCAATGGAAACTGACTAGAAAAAAGCTACTAGAAATATACTAAAATGGAAAATATAATAAAAATCATGCCAGAAAAGAAACTCATATGGTGAAAAACTCTCAAATATGAAAGCAGCAGAACTTATAATATGGTATCTGATAATGCAATTATTTATATCCTTTGCTGTCTGATCTCTCCCTATGTAAAGCTTAGTAACCAATAGATTTAGCTTTTTTAACATCCCTCTCTATCTGAAACCAATACCTAAGCACTAGTAATGTATACTCAGGAACTGACTATTTTCACACAGACAGGGGGTATTTGTATATATGTACAGTTATGACAATTTTAGTTGATATCAGTGATATTCCCCAGAACATTCTCTTCAGTCTGGAGGGCACAGAAATTAACAAAAATAATAACCACAGTTAGTCTTTGGCTTAACATCCATGTCTTGAGTGCTTAGAAACACAGCTCTGCTGAGTTCTACTCTTGGGTTTGGGGATTCCTTCCAATATATGAATAGGCCTTTGCTCCCAATTCACTGTGGGTAACAGATCATCCCAGCAATATCTCAGTGATCCACTTAACCTGCATGTGGTGGTCATTACTTACTAGTGTTCTCTGTAGTCATACCTCTTTCACAGATTTTCTTTCCTAATTTGTGTCAGAAACTGGTAATGCCCTCCAATATCTATTTGATCCTAGCAAAAATCCACCTAGCAAGAAATTACATTTCTTAGCCTCTTGCACCTTGATGTTTATCATGTGACTACTTTTTGGATGAGATGGGATTGAGAGAGATTTGCTCTATTTCTGTTTTTCTGGTTGCTTTCCATTCCTTCCCCCCCCCCCCCACTTCTTTTTTCCTGGGAAGTAGTGATAACCAGAACTGTCACCTCACACCCAAAGATGGAAGGCATATGTTAAGGATGGTAGAATTCCTCCATTTTTTTTTTCTGAAATGTTCACCTCTGGGCTGTTGTTGAGAAAGATTCTAATTTAATCCATTGTAATAGGGGATTCTTTCTTATAGAAGCTTGGCCTGAACCACAGAAGCAGTTTCTCCCAGGGAGTTATGTGTCTTTTAACCAAGTATCAGACTATAGCAACACTTGCTAGACTTGAAGCTTCGAGTCATTTTAATGTTTTAGTGGTTTTGATTTCTTCTATTCCCAGTGAGCCTGTGGACCAGTGCATCTCTTTCTTTCTCTTGGGAGTTCATGATGCCAACCCAGCTCCTCCATGAAACCAGTTTTATTTTCACTTCTGAATAGACTGATTTCTCTGAACTTGGTGACAAGCTTGCCTGCATGCCTTCAGCCTTCTCTGTGGGGGATTTGCTATGCAGAGCTCATCAGCTGTCTCCCCCTTTAGGACCTTGCACTTGTGCTCGGTGTCTGTAATGCTTTTTCTCCAGATATTTGCACACTACAGTTTCTCTTCCATTACTCTGTCATATTTCCTTATAGCATTTTCCATTATCTAGATTTATTTAGTTGTTTACATGTTTATTCTACTTAGAATAAACAGTTTGAGCACAGAGGATTCATTTATCTTGGTCACTGGTATATATCCCTACTTCCTAGAACTGTGTCGCATAGAAAGTAAGTGTTTAACAAATATTAGTTGAATAACTGCATCTCTTAAAGGACATTAAGGTTATAAAATTATGGCATCCTCAAGCAGGTAGAAAGAAGTCTCAAGCTAGTACACAAAATAATAGTCTAGAGTCAAATTCCAACTGGATCTGCGAAGTTTCCAAAGTTTTCTTTTATGAATAGCAGCTTATACTTATCAATTTGTGGAACCTGAAGATACCACACAGAGAGATTTAGGTATGCAAAGTTTTAGAAATGAAACAAATAATAATATCTGGGAAAACAGTGGGTGTATGTCTATGTAATAATGAAACAAATTATAATTTTAATATCAATTTTCTTATTTGCATAAAGAAATAGACCAAGCTATGCCAGAGAAATTTGAAAAAAAAATCCTCTTTTTCCTAATATGTGCACTTGTTCAGTTTGAACTGGTTATGGTATCTTTCCCTTCAATCTTTTGTCTCTGCATCATTTCATCAGGATTTAAGTCATCTTGGTTCCAGTGGTCTATTTAATGTACTACTCCTACCTCTATTCCTAGCTCTAGCTCTAGCTCTAACTCTAGCTCTACTTAGATTTCTACTCCTACTTCTACTTATAGAAGGGGTTTGATATGGAAGTCTTGGTGTTTACCTATTTTGGTGATGCTAATTTGCTGACTTGAAATTGTTAATAGTGTCTCTATTGGTACTTTTAGTTTCTTTGATTGGCCTTGTCTTTACTTTCTGGTAGGCAGCAGTTGTGGGTTGAATAGTGTCCCCCTAAAATGTGCATTCATCCAGAATCTCAGAAATAGTATCTTTGCAGATATAATTAAGGTAAAGATTGAGATGAGATCATAGTGGATTAGAGTAGACCCGATATTCAATGGCAGTGTCCTTGTAAGAGGCAGAAAAAGAACACGGAGAAGATTATGTGGAAGGGGAGCAGAGATTGGAGTGATGTGTCTACCAGCCACAGAACACCAGAGATTGCTGCCAGCCACCAGAAGCTGGAGGTGAGGCATGGAATGGTGAGGCATAGAAGCTAGAGGTGAGGCTCATAGAGCCTCCAGAGGGAAGCAACCCTGCTGACGTCTTGATTTCAGACTTCTGGCCTCCAGAACTGAAATGAAATACCTTTTTATTGTGGTCAGCCATCCAGCTTGTGGCAATTTGTTATATAACAGCTTTAGGACACTACCACAGTATCTTCCTGGCTCATCAGGCAACAGCCTGAGCTGTGCCTTTGGTAGAGCAAGCCATTGCTGTTACTTAGACTCTGTTGATTCTAATTTCCCTTCCCCAAGGCTGTTCAAAACACAAACTACATACTAGCTACTTTTGGAAACAGCCACATTCTTTTAAGCTGTGATAGACAGTAGAATCAATTATAGTATAAATTCAGACTTCTCTTATCTAATTCCTTGATTCATGATTTTGTGAAAATATATCAGATATACTTAACCCTTCATTATTTCTGGTAATGGGTAGGTATGAGAGAATTAAAACATGAATTCAAAACTTGATTTTTAACCTATGACTTTCTTAAAGTGATTTTTGAAATTACAAGGCCAGCTGTGTCCAGTGTGGCACCAGAAATCCTAACGCAGCACTTAAAAGAACATGGGCTCCATAACTTGTCATTTTCTCTATTTAATTTCTGCTGAAGAATTTTACTGTATCCTTTGGGTATCTCTATTTCATTCATTAATGAGTCCTGGGGATACGAAATGAATGATGGGACTAAACTGTCAGGCAGGAGAGAAATACTGTGGATTTTTTTCCCTGTGTGATATTGCTGTTTTCATCTTAACTCTCTTGCTTCAGGTCCCTGTCATGTTAGCCCTATATTTTCAAAAAAGGACTAAATAGAAGCTTACTGTTAATTTATTTTGGTTTCCAACTTAGTGTTAACTCATTCCCACTTTCATTGTTAGATTTTAGGCTCTTATTCTAAATTTGTTGGCAGGTTATAATGAACTGCTTTAAATTATAATGATTTGGGTTTTTAGGCCTTTTGGGTGAATTATTAATATGAACGATAGAGGAAAAGAAAGCCTATTATTTAGTTTTATTTTTGATAACTCTCTATGAAGCATTTCTTAAGTAAATGTTAGGATGCAATAGAAAAGGCAAAGTAATTTGCATTTAATAGTCCATGTTCTAGCTTTTGGAAATGTCTGCATATATTTTGTTGCTTTTTTTTATAGACATAGATTGCTGTTTCACTTTAGAGTAGCCCCATAATTCACTTAAATGAAAGGTTTGCATTCTGTTTTACTTGGAGCAGAGAGAGAAGCCAACTTTCACATTGGTATGTTGACTATGTGTTTCAGATCTCTGCGATACACTTGTTCATTCATGCAACATATGTTTTTATTGGTTAATTTTAAGTGCCAGAGCTTCAACTATAACCACACTTAACTTAAACCTACCTTACCTCTTTTTCCCCAATCCATCAGTTTTGTGTACCTTATTAATAAGACTGGTGGTATTGTTACACACAAGATTGTTGAAAATAGAAACCTTCAGCTAATCCTCAGTTTGCCTTTTGCCTTGCATTTTTACATCTGTTTGGTCACCAATTCCTGTTGATTCCACCTTCTAAGTATCAGATTTTGCCTTTCTCCTTAGCTCTGCTGCGCATGTCTTAGTTTGGGCCCATCATCTCTGTTGCTTTATTAACAAATCCCATCTAAGGCTACCATTCCCTTCCCAGCTAGATACTTCCTAGTATCTTCCTGTAATTAGGAGAGTATTTATGAGCTCTTAAATCACTGGACTTTTTCATTTGAAAGAGACTTCTTTTATTTGAAACTTGGCTTTGTTGACAGATGAAAGGGTTTTCTAGATTCAGAAATCTCTCTTTAGAAAAATTCTTTTTAAATGTTTATTTTATTTTTGAGACAAAGAAAGGCAGAATGTGAGTGGGGGAGGGGCAGAGAGAGAGGGAGACACAGAATCTGAAGCAGGCTCCAGGCTCCAAGCCATCAGCACAGAGCCTAATGCAGGGCTTGAACTCACAAACTGTGCGGTCATGACCTGAGCTGAAGTCGGACGCTCAACCAACTGAGCCACCTAGGTGCCCCGATTCAGAAATATCTCTTAATGATTTGGCCTTTACACACTTTTTAAAAAAAGTTTATGTATTTATTTAGAGAGAGAGAGCTGGGGAGGGGCAGACAGAGAGGGGAGGAGAGAGAGAGAGAGAGGGAGAGAGAGAGAGAGAGAGAGAGAGAGAGAGAGAGAGAGAGAGAGAATGTCAATCAGGATCTGTGCTGTCAGCATAGAGCCTGACGTGGGTCTCGAATCCATGAACCATGAAATCATGACCTAAACTGAAATCAAGAGTCAGATGCTTAACGGACTGAGCCACTCAGATGACCTAGCCTTTATACACTTTTTGTCCAGCCAGACCAAATAGCATCATAAAATTTTACCTTCTTATAGGCATCAATTGCTGTCTTACTTACTGTTAGTTGAACCTCATAATTCACTTAAATGAATGATTATCCAGTCTGTTTTACTGAGAAAAAGAAGATAAGTCAACTTCTGACACTGGCATATTGACTCTACATTTCATACCACACTGCTGGGAAAACCACCTGGAGAGAAGAGAGGGGCAGGAACTGAGATATGAATGTCCAAGTTCCTACCTTATGGTTGCAACTAATGTGATGTGAAAATTCTAGGACAACTCACATAGATTTTGAGGAATGATGGAAGGCTGGAACTAGTGCCCTTCCTTCCTGAGTATGCTTGGAGAGACTGCAAGTCTCATGAAGAATGCCCCTGTCAAACATTGGGCTGGGATGCTGGAGGAAAGTATTGAGACCAATAGACTGGTATAGTCTTCCCAGTTACCCATGGTCAGAATGTGGTTGCAAGAGACCAAGAAGTTCCCATCTGTCCCAGTGGGGGTATGTGAAAGTTTAGAGGGCACAGGTAAAAATAGGTGTAGTGCAGGTTGGGATGAGATAGTCAGTGGCATGGTACCCCAAAAGACCAGAAGCTTCCACACTTCAGTTCACATCAGTACAATAATCTCATGGAGGTTGGCAAGGACTCAGAAGAAAGCATGCTAACTAGAGACCTGTCTTCCTGCCTTCTTGAAAAGCTCCAGGGTCTTGCTCCCAGGGGCAAACCCAGAACTGAGGAGGCAGAGAAGAGACTTCTAAAGATGAGAATCAGCTCTTATAGGGAGTTTAAACTTGAATTGGTTCAAAAGTGTGGCATTTTTAAGCCAGAAGAAACCAAATTATTCTTAACTGGCACGTTTTTATTCTTTTGTCATCAGCTAGAATGAAGATTCATAGGGAATGAAAAAGCTGTTTTCTTGTCCTTCCCTCCACCACAGATCTGAGCATATCTGAATAATTTAGACCCAACTACAATTTACCATATGCACACCTCCACAGGATCCCTCTTACCCGTAAGTATAAAAGTCATACTCCTTTGTGGGCCCTACACAAGTCCTCTATTCTCATCTCCCAACACTGCCATTCTTAATCCCTGCATTCCAGATGCTCTGAAATTCCCCCTAAATCTGGAACCCAAAGTTTCTTCACTCTTTTGTGGCCCCGTATATGCCCTTTGTAGACCTTGGGTGTCCATTCCTGCACTGCACATGGTAAATGCCAACTCATTTGTCAAGACTTAAAGAAAACAACTTTGTCTTCTTTGCACTTCCATTACTGCATTTATATTTTCTTCCAGCTCTGGTTTTCCATACTTACCTGTGACCACATGAGGCCAGCCCACTTTTGAGTGTTAGGTAGGCAGACAAAACACCACCAACAATGGTTTTTGAATGAATTAACTAATGGCACTCCTAAAAGTTTGTAACAGAATTGTCTTGTGTTTACATTGCTTTTCCTCTTAAATGCCCCATTGAACTTCTCTTTATGCTTATCAAATAATTAGTTTTAGCTCCAATCTCTTAGTCACAAAACCAGTAAAGCTATGGTTAGCAAAATTCTAACTCAGATAAAAGCATTTAAATGTGTGACACTAATGGCCATTAATATTCTCTCTGTAAAAACACTTCTTGATTTAAAATAAATATTTTCAAGTTAATCATCATTTAATAAAATTCATATTACTTAAAGCTTTGTGCTTTGACCCTGACTAAAGATGAAAGGTTTAAATCTTATTTTGGGGTAGATGTATGCATGACCTCTCAGAATAAACTTCTATCCTTAAATGAAATAAACCAGATATAATTACAGAAGGAAGAAAGAAGAGTGAATAGTTTACAAAATGTGATCCTTCAATATGTTCCACAGTATAGCCTCAGAGTAAAAAAGAAAAATCAGTCCCAGGAAACTTGGCGTTAGGACTTATTTTTAAAATTCCTGGCTCTAAGAATAGTGAAAAAACAAACAAACAAACAAACAAAAGAAAAAACAACACTGGCTTACATAAACCAGATCATAACTGTGTTTCTGAAAAAGTATCTACAGAGACCACTTTCAATCACTGAGTTAATGTTATACATTTTGTATATATGTATATGTGCATTCTAAAAGAACTCAAATGATATGAGTAAACATAATCCTATAGTATTCTTAAAATTTTTTTTTTAATGATTATTTATTTTTGAGAGAGAGAGACAGTGTGAGCAGGGAAGGAGCAGACAGAGACAAGGAGACAGAATCCAAAGCAGGCTCCAGGCTCTGAGCTGTCAGCACAGAGCCCGAGGCGGGGCTCGAACCCAAGAACCACGAAATCATGACCTGAGCTGCAGATGGAGGCTTAACCAACTGAGCCACTCAGGGGCCCCAGTTCTGTAGTATTCTAAAGGACACAGTGTTTACAGCCAGAAAACCTGAGTCTTAATCCCGTATTTACTATTAGTTACCTATATAACCTTAAGCAACTTAACTTCTCTAGGGAACGGAGTGTGACAGTTCACTTCATGAGTTGTAATTTGTTGGCATCTAAATCAAAACCTCAAAGTAACAGATTAAAGAAGGCAACTAAGAGCAGAGACTGGAGAAATATAAAATGGAAAGAATAATGGGGCGCCTGGGTGGCTCAGTCGGTTAAGTGGCCAACTTCGGCTCAGGTCATGATCTCGCAGTCCGTGAGTTCGAGCCCCGCGTCGGGCTCTGTACTGACAGCTCTGAGCCTGGAGCCTGTTTCAGATTCTGTGTCTCCCTCTCTCTGACCCTCCCCCGTTCATGCTCTGTCTCTCTCTGTCTCAAGAATAAATAAACGTTAAAAAAATTTTTAAAAAATTGAAAGAATAAAATTAAAAGGGTAAATGGCATCGATTTCAAAACCCAGGCAGTAGGCAAGCAATCTGAATTTGTGAAAAAACAAACAAATAAACAAACAAAACCATACCTCATAGTTTCAATAAAGCTATACTCCATCTCAGTTTCTTCTCTTGAAACGTAATAACATGTTTTCAGACAGGGCAACATTTTCACATTTTTATTTGAAATAAAAATTTCAACCTGGCCTCATGTGGTAGCAGGTAAGTATGTAAATTTATTTTCAAATTAAAAATCTAGGTCAGTTCTAAAGTGTATATATATAATATTTTTATGTATGTTATATATGTATATATGTACTTCATGTATATATATGCTATATTCCAGTTATTATGAATTTTGTGTTGAAAAATTCTAAGGTCACAGTAACATATCCATTCTTTTATAATCTTACTTTCTCATTTTGTTTCTTTTTCTTATTTTATTTTATTTTTTTTACTTTATAGTCTAAGCAGGGGAATGCAAGTGGAGTATGTGTCTCCCTGTAGTGGGCCAGATAATGGATCCATTTGGGTGAAGGAAGAAAGCATTTTAATTTCTACTAATATTCATTTTTGTGTCATTTTTCTAATTTATGTTTAAAGTAAGTTTTACAATATTAATAATAATATAGGGTAGTCCACATATAACAACTTCAATAGAGAATACACATAAATTGTGAGTACGTGATTGAAAGATTTGTACTGATAGTGCTATGTACAGGAGCTAAAATCTCTTCTGGGAGAGATGCCAGCCAGTAAAGATTTCTTTCCTTCTGAGATCGATCTATCAATGTATCTATCTAGATATACATCTAGTTTATATATTCATGTTTTATTGTAAACTTTAAATATAGTCAATAAAGGAAATTTGAAGACTACAAAAATACATAAGAAGACAGGTAAATGGCATAATATTCACGTTTCCCCATCCTTTTACTCATACACAGTGTTCTTTCAAAATCATAATATCATAAAAAAACTAATATAATTGTACATGTCCAGGGTAAGTCACATAAAGATGAAAACTTCCCAAACTATCTATGATTATTTCTTTGGAGAATTGAATGAGTTGTTGTAACACTCTTTTAGTTTCTGTTAGAATGTACTTTTAGAAAGTGAAGGCTCCTGTTATTTGACTAGGTTAGCATCCTAGGTTACAATACATCTCAGAAATATTACTTATGGGATGGTACATAAGCTTGCAATAGAAAGAAGTGACTTTCTTAGTCAATCCTAGAAAAATAATCAGAACCAGGCTGACCAGTAATTGAAGCAATTAACACTTATGTGCTCAATGTACCTAACTCCAACAGCAAGAACTAGAACTCTTGATCGTTATTTCCACATGCGGTATATAAGCCTGGTTCCCAGATGAGCATGTCTTTTGCTCGTTTTTGCTCGTTGTGGTTTTGGTTGCTGTTGACATTAGGGCATCGTGCTTTTCAGACATAATAAAGATATTTTGGTGAGGAAGAGTAGTTTCTTTTGACTTTTACTTGTACTTTCCTCTCCTAGAAAAGGGAACTTGGCTCTCATTCTCCTTTATTCATGCATGTATTTAATGCAATAAATATTTAAGTGATTCAAATGTACAAAGCACTATGCCAGATATAATCTGGATATCCTGGACAACCTTTTCTCTCTGCATTTTACTTTCAAAATGTCTTGACTTGCTATTTTCCATGGACTTTGCTATGTATCTTATTAGCATCCTATGAGCATGAAATTTACCTATCTGAGCTCTCTTGAGAATAAATGTATTTTAAAATTTGACTTGCTATAATATTTTGAAACTTTTTAGTTTGACACATATTCTAGAGTCTATTTATTTCTTCTGAGATACTTTGGCTACACTGAAGACAAAGTGAGCCATGAGGACTGGAGTGAAGTCCTCAGCTTGAATGACAAGGCCTAAGATTGAATGTGAGATAAAAAGCAATGGCTTTTGTAGTAAAGTGTCTTTTTAAATATAAAAGTTAAAGCTCTCTTTTCAAACAAAGTGTAAAACTTTCAAAATAAAAAAAACATTAAATGTGATAACTACCTACTTGATGGCTTTCTTTGTAAACATGACCAATTATTGTTTAAATCAATAATTCTTTTTTTTTTTTTTTCAACGTTTATTTATTTTTGGAACAGAGAGAGACAGAGCATGAACGGGGGAGGGGCAGAGAGAGAGGGAGACACAGAATCAGAAACAGGCTCCAGGCTCTGAGCCATCCGCCCAGAGCCCGACGCGGGGCTCGAACTCCCGGACCGCGAGATCGTGACCTGGCTGAAGTCGGACGCTTAACCGACTGCGCCACCCAGGCGCCCCTAAATCAATAATTCTTAACTTATGCACTATTATTCCACAGACTGGGCTATAGATGTTCTATTGGTTAGCTAAATGACAGTGATCTTTCTTGTTTTTCTGAAAACATTGATCAATATAATTTTCTGAATTTATATTTCTCTTCTTTGTTTTCTCATCTATAAAATGAGGATAATACTAAGATCTATTTCCTAGACTTATTGAGAGGATTAAATAAGTTAATAGGTACAAGGTGATAAGTGTATAAGTGCTGGGTATGTGTGCTCAAAATATGTACATCTTTTCTTAAACTTTGGATAACTACTTTCACTTATCTGATCATTTTAGGAAATGACAAAATTTACAAGCTAATATCAAACGAACACAATGGGAATTATGAAATAGCCATGCACTTTAGTTCAACATTTTGTTTATTTCTATTGACAATTGTGCCTGTAATATTTATTCTATATTACTCACATATTAAAAATTTGGCAATAAAAGTGCCTTAATTGTGCATAATTAGATTAAATGGATGAATGATTTTTCTGCCATGAACAAGTACTCTAAAACCTGAACACATTCCAGAAACATTGCTTATGTCACTCCTTGAATTTCCTTCTATTTGAGGAATATTTATTTATTTTTAAATGTTTATTTGTTTTTGAGGGGGGGGGGCAACAGAGGAGGGGCAGAGAGAGAGGGAGACAGAGAGACCCAAATGGGCTCTGTGCTGGCAGCAATGAGCCCAGTGCAGGGCTCAAACTCATGAACCGTGAGATCATGACCTGAGCCAAGTCAGACGCTTAACTGGCTGAGCCACCTAGGTGCCCCAGGAGTCTTTATTTTTGAGCGCACACATCCCAGGGTCACTAGCAGCTTGTTCTAAACCTTAAATTTGTATGCCTTCTTATTCTTACCCCCTTAGCAGAATATAGAGGGTCACCTTCCTTCCTCCTCTGCCTCAGTTTTCCTGTCTTTCTACCCATCGAAAAGGAAGAAAAGAGAGCTCTTGAAAGTAGAACTATCCTTCCCTAGCAGTGAGGCCAATGTTTTCCCTGTCCTTAATTAGAAAAGTTATTTTCCAAATTCCTCTTTTCATTTAATTGGGAGAATGTTTCACCCTCATATTACATGTTGCTTCTTGGTCAACCAGCCCCAACACCTGGATTTGGCCCTTACAACCTCCTAAGCTATTTGCTGTTAAAGGCAACAAATCTCTATCCATGAGACTAATATTTAGGAGATTTAAAATAAACAAGTTAAAATAATTCGACTGGTTTTAAAACTAAAATGTTTAGTGGTTTTTATTAGTTTATTTTTTGTTTTTGTTTAATTCTACTGGGGATAATTATATTGGGATCACATACCTCCTCTATATAGGCCATTCTGTTTTCTGGATCCCCACATTCAGAAATATTTTGATTATTATTAAATGGTCAGATTTTCTAGCCTCTAAGCTTAGATTTCAATGAAAATTACAGGATTTTTTTTTAAGAAACGACAAAGAATAACTAAGAGACTCTAAATAGTTTAAAATTAGGCTCTGAGCATATTGGTCAGTTTATTTTCATGGTTATGAGATCCTTGTCTTATTCAATGCAGTGAAAATTCAATACCTTAGGCAGTTGGCCCAAGTTTGATTTTTAGGCATTTTGATTTATAAATTGAATTCTATGTAACCTTTACAGGATTCCCAACTCCATTATCATGTTATTACTTTTGTAATGTGTTTTGAGCACTGCCAATGTGTTCAGAATTGAAAAGCATATTAAAGTGAGCCTATTCCCACAATGGTCTAAACATTTTAGCTGAACTTTTTATTTTTCCACCTCTGCACATTTTGAAAATGCTGCTGTATATTATTTTGCCCCAAATAGACAGAAGTTCCTTTCAAAGTAAGTGTTATTTGAGAGTTCTCATTTGCTAGTGTTGCTAGACTCCAGAGGACATTCTTTGGGGGTCCTTAATGGTAGCCTAAGGTGACAGCCATCATCCCATCATCCCTCACATCTTTCAGGATGTTTGGGCCCTGTTATAAGAAATGGGCTTTGAAGTGTCCTTATTTTCTCCAGTATCTATGTATGGAAAATGGCCATTTTTACTTTCAAATCTCTAAATTTTCTTGTTGATCTAGGTCCATATTTTACTAATGAATGTGTCTACCTGAATATACCACAGATTTCTTAAGAGGCCAGGAACTCGAATAAATGTCTTTGTCTTTCAAGTGTTACTGTCTTTTAACTTTTCTAATCATTGTAGATGATGCTCCAGTTGTTCATTTCCCAGAGAAGCATCCAAAAGTCACTTTAAGGTGATTATCTTTTTATCTTCAGGCTCACTGAATCACTGAATCCTTGCTCTATTTCCAGGCCCACAAGACTATTATGCCTGAGATTTTGACTATATAATAATAGATTCAGGATATCCAGGGTTTAGTTATAATTTGCATGCCATTCACTTAACTAAAAGGCACGGAATTTTATACTGACTTTCAGTTTTCATTTTGTCATATTAGGCTTGTCAAATTTGGGAAAACTATTACTTAGGTTTCACCCGGAACCATTTAGGCTGATTTGAAAAATTGGTGTATTCAAACCGATTATGGTACATATTCATTCCTTATTTTTCACTCCAATGGCTCAGCCGTACATCCAGGTGCCAATAAATTTGGAAGCCGTTTATTAGTTTATTAAATTGCATAAGTGAGGGTAAGATAAAAAAATTTTTTTTAAGAGAAAGAGCACGAGCAGGGCAGAGGGGCAGAGGGAGAGAAAGAGAGAGAATCTTAAGCAGACTCCACACTCGGTGCAGAGCTGGACACGGGGCTCCATCCCACGACCCTGGGATCATGACTTGAAACAAAATCAAGAGTTGGATGCTCAATCAACTGAGCCACCCAGGTGCCCCAATAAAAACATAATGTTTCTAATCACTATTTGGTAGCGTAAAAACTTGATTGATAGTGATGTTTAGTTTACTTATTCAAAGATCAAACAGCAAGAATCGCTCTATCATTGTTTTTACATTGAAATAATCAACCACTGAGCCATGCTTGACCTTTGTAAAGCCATTAGTTGAACTAAGCGGAAAGCACATTCCAATTCTGAATTGGATGTTTAGAATGAGTGTTAGAGTAATGCCTGTGATTAATGAGGATGATCTTGACAATTATGGCTCACTATTTATTCACATTCCAATTTTAAAATAAAACTTAAAAGCTTAATACTGCCTTCACTGGTACTCTTTAACCATTTCTTCATCCTTGTGGTATATTTTTAAACTGAAGAAAGCTTTATGGTAGCTGCTGAAATTTAAAGGAGATGTATTTAGCCTGGCTAAATAGTTGAAGAAATGATTTGCTGAAAAATAAATCATAGTACGTAACATTGCTAAAAACTGATAAATTTGGGGAGGAGGGAAATTAGCTTAGTATTCAAAAATACTATTTATTTAGTTATTAGAAGTATTCATTTGTGACCAATTAGTTTCTGAATGTTTCATTTAATAACAAAAGCAAATTATTTAAATTCTTTTTTAAAATAATTTTTTTAACGTTTATTTATTTTTGAGAGCAAGAGAGAGTCACCGAGCAGGGGAGGGGCAGAGAGAGAGGGAGCCACAGAATCTGAAGCAGGCTCCAGTCTCTGAGCTATCAGTACAGAGCCCCATGTGGGGCTCAAACCCACGAACTGCAAGATCATGACCTGAGCCAAAGTCAGACAGCCACTGAGCCACCCAGAAACAAAAATTTAATATTGTTAAAATGTTGTCAAATAATTTGAAATGGCATGAATGACAAAAAATTAGTCTAAAAATTGAAAGCCCATGATGGCTCAGAGCCTGGAGCCTGCTTCCGATTCTGTGTCTCCCTCTCTCTCTGCCCCTCCCCCGTTCATGCTGTGTCTCTCTCTGTCTCAAAAATAAATAAAACGTTAAAAAAAATTTAAAAAAAAATAAAAATTGAAAGCCCAAATATAATTAACAAAAATTTAAAAAATCCATAAGGGCTATAAAACTATTCCCAGATTTTGCTGAAATTATCCAGTCTCCTCAGCCCATTTATACTATTAGTATGTTTTGATAAATGGACAAAAATGCTCAAAGGCATATAAAATTTTTCCCTTCATCATCCCCATCATGCACCAACATTATCCTCTTTTTCACTCCTCCTGAAACACACCCAAAGATCATAGGTAACTATAAACACTGAACTTAGGCTTCAAAGCATAAATGTCTAGGAATTTCTAAGAATTCTGAAATACCAGACTTTGGAGTTGGGTGGAAGTAGGTAAGGATGACGGGATCTTGTTCCTAAGAGATTTAAACAAACTGGCTTTCCCATATACTGAATAATAAAGGGGATGGGAGTCACCTAGTAGGTATAGACCCTACTAGAGTAGGGAAGAGCTGTCCTGTAGGGTGGTGAAAGTATAGCATGGCTGGGGTGGAATTTTAGTCTCTTTATGTATTCCTCTGCTAGGGCCACTGTGATAAAGTACTACAAACTGGGTAGTTCAGACAACAGATTTATTTTCTCACAGTTCTGGAGGCTAGAAGATGAAGATCAGGCTGTCGGCAAGGATGGTTCCTTCTGAAGGCTTCCAGGAAGCCTCTGTTCTATGCCTCAATCCTCTGGTGGTTTGCTAGCAATCGTGGGCATTCCCCGGCTTCTAGAAGCATTACCCTGGTGATGTGCATGGGTAGCACAGCTCACAGCTGTGGACATGATATTCTACCGTATGGGTCTCTGTCAATATTGCTTCTGAAATTTGGATGTGTCTCCATGATGCTCTACTATCCTTACAAGGACTGATTCTAGAATGCCCTTTTCTTCATTTCTCTCTCCTTTGAATCATAGTCTTATGCATGTGCAGCTCATTATACCAGGGCCTAGATCATACAGTTGAATCCAGCTGAAAAGGATGCTGAGAAAAATTTCTAACTTCTTACTTGGAAAGATGAGACTCAGATGGTGACAAATTCCTTCAAACATAAGAAGAATAAATTAAATGAGCTAAGATATTAGAAACCTTGTGAAAATGTTCATGTCATATTCCATCATAGGCAACTACCATAACTTTCTGATTTATTTCCTTTAATAATGATCTTCTTGGTTGACTCCAACTCCCTTTTCCAGTAAATAACTTGGACAACCCAGTTCTTTAAGATATATTTGGGTTATAAGGTACTTATCATACATATCCCATTTTATGTGATACCGCTAAGCTTCTGAGAAGGTCAGCACCAGCAGTCAGTCAGGATACCAGTTTCTTTTTTTTTTTTTTTTCAACGTTTATTTATTTTTGGGACAGAGAGAGACAGAGCATGAACGGGGGAGGGGCAGAAAGAGAGGGAGACACAGAATCGGAAACAGGCTCCAGCCATCAGCCATCAGCCCAGAGCCCGACGCGGGGCTCGAACTCACGGACCGTGAGATCGTGACCTGGCTGAAGTCGGACGCTTAACCGACTGCGCCACCCAGGCGCCCCGGATACCAGTTTCTTCAAATGCTTGCCAAATATTTTTCATTATCTTATATAAAGTATTTTATGATTGCTTTGTTAATTGTATATCTAATTGTTAGTGAGGTTGAGCATCCCGTTATATACATTTTAGATATTCCCGTTTCTCCTACATGTTTTATCTTCTGTCTTTTCTATCTTTCTTTTGTTAATTTACAGGAGTTCCTTGTAAATTTTAGATATCAATCTTTTGTTTTTCTAGGAATTTAAAAACATTTTCAGTCAGTATATCACAGTTTGTAACTTTGTGATCTTTTGCTAAAGAAAAATCTTTAATTTTGATGTTGTAAAATCATTTGATTTTTTTTACCTTATGCTTTGTAATTTGGGGGTCTTGGAAAAGAAGGTCACTGAACAAGTGTTCTACCTCTTTGCCTTTAGAAGCTTTACCTTTATTCCCTCTTCAAGTTTCACCTTTCACCTTTATTTATTTATTTAATCCATCAAGTGTTCCATTAGTTATGGAGAAAGGAGTCCAGCCTAATGTTTCTCCATATTGAGTCAATTTTTTTTCACTGCTATCTACTAAATCACCTCCCCCTGATTTGTAGTGCTACCTTTTAGTTTCTGTACTTGCGTGGATCTGTTTTCAAACTTTCTAGTATGAAAGTTTATGAGAACTTGCTTTTGGTGTGAACATTGTTATTATTTTTAAAAGTATCCTAGGATTCTGTATAATTTCTTGACTAGCTATTCCTGGATATTTATTTTTCCATATAAATTTTAATAATTTGTTGATTTTCTTAGACATTCCCTATGCAATTTAATTAGTATTGTACTATAGGTTAATGGAATTTTCATTTCATTCCTGAATGTAATATCTCTATTTTTCTTTGCATCTTTTAAGTTTTATAAGTTTCATTCTAAAAGTCATGGGCATTTTCATTAGGATAATGCCTAGATATTTAATAATTTTGTTTATATTGTGAATAATGTCTTATTTTTCTATTTGGTTATTGTTGAGGAATAATAGTTGAATTTTACTGAATTTTATCTGGCAACTACTACTTCTATAGCATTCTTCTAAGTAGATGAGCAGATTACCTGAAAATAATAATTTTGTCTCTTTAACCACACTTGAGAATTGAAAAAAATTGCTATTTAAAATATTTATCTTGCTTTAATGTAAAGGGAGAAATTAAAATTTCTCTATTTTATATGCTATTTGCTGTAAATTTTGGTAGGTAGTTTTCTTTCAAGTTAAATAAGTTCTTTTCTAGTATACTATATTATAAATTCCTAGGATAACTATGTTTTGATATAGTTTGATACTTATTCTTAATTCTGTGACATCATCATGTAATTTTTTTCATCTTTTAGTTAATTAATGTGAGAAATTGTATTTTTATATTTGTTGATCTCAAACCATCCTTGAATTCTTAGAATAAGCCATACCTGATCATGAGGTATAATTTCAATACATATTTTTAAGTTAGTATTCAATTCAGAGTTTTTCTAAGTTCATAAGATAAATAAGACTATTACTTTATTTTATTTTATTATTTACACAATCTTGAAATTAAGCTTATATTAATCTTTTTAAAGTTTTCTAACTGTTTTCTCTCTGGAACAAATGGTATAACACAGAGATTATTAATAGTATGGAAGAACTGTCTTCTAAGGCCATCTGAGCTGGGAGATTTTGAAGGTTTTTGATTAGCATTTTAATTATTTTGGAGGGGGAGGCATTATTCTTATTGAAATAATAAGAAAATGTGCTATGTTATATACTCATCCTTACCTCCTACGTCTCTTGCATTTATTTTATTTTTGGACCAAGTATTTCTATCAAAATTTTCAAAGACATGTTAAGGGCAAATGTTCAGAGACCTTATATGGCAGAAAATATCTTTAATTTTCAATTTTAAATAAAAGCTTAGCAAAACATTACATTTTAGGTTTCAAGTTCATTTCCTTTATTATTTATTTATTTATTTATTTATTTATTTATTTATTTATTTATTTTCAAATGTTTATTTACTTTGGGGGGGAGGAGGGAGAGCACAGTGGGGTAGGAGCAGAGAGAGAGAGAGAGAGAGAGAGAGAGAGAGAGAGAGAGAGAATCTGAAGGAGGCTCCAGCCTCTGAGCTGTCAGCACTGAGCCCAACACAGGGCTGGAACCCATGAACTGTGAGATCATGACCTGAGCTTAAGTTGGATGCTTAAGGGACTGAGCCATCCAGGTGCCCCCAAACTGCTCTTCCTTTAATTTTGAAAACATTACTTGAATGTTTTTTGTGTTCAGTATTTCTGAAAGAAGCAAAAAAAAATTTTTGATTCTTTTTCTTTCAAGGTCTTCTGCTCTTTCAGGAAGCTTTTTGTAATTTTTTTCCTGTCTTTGAAATTATTAAATTTTACTGGACTGTGGTCAGAATATTTATTTACTTTTTCTATCTAGTTTTATTGCCACCCTGAGTCATTTCACTTGAGATCTTTCATTTTTCTTTAATTATGGAGATTTGCTAGTTATTTCTTCAAACACTTCCTTTCCATCACATATTTCTTTTCTTTAAAACACTGCTGTTGTATGTGTGTTGATACTTTCTCCTCTGCCTTTTATACTTCTCAAAAGGTTTTTTTTTTTAATTTATTTTTCATTTTGGCTTCATTTCTGATGGCTTCTGAGAATGTTCTTTCACCTGTCTTATAGCTAACAAACATTTCATTCTGTGCATGTGACTTTTCTGCTTTTCAACCTGCTTAGTAAGTTCTATCAGTTCTAGTGTTCAGTTCTGGTGTTTCATATTGGTGTTTCTTTATAATTGCTTTTCATTCTTCATGTAACTACTATTATCCCTTATAGTTTTGAAAACATCTCATCAATTTGGCATTCCTTTTTACTTTAGATTATTAATTCAGCTTCATCTAATGCAGTTTGTCAGTTAAATGTGTGTGTGTGTGTGTGTGTGTGTGTGTGTGTGTGTGTGTGTTTGATAGTAATTGGGCTTTCTCAGTGATTTTTATTGTCTGCAAAAGTTCGTTGTCTCTAGAGGTGAGTAGTAACTTTGTCTGACTATATGTATTTTCTTTTGCGGATAGGGGTGAGGAATGCTAGAGACCAAACCTTTGCATGCTCTTCTACTTGTGAGTTTAGGAACAGAGGGGTAGGTGGGACCTGCCTTAAACAAAGAGCCTCTGCCTTCACAGCAGGGCGAGATCACTCTCCGTTTACCACACACCAGTAGACCTCTCTGGTCCTCAGGGAATTTCCTTGAACCTTCCTATTGACACTGTTATTTACTTGAATGACCTAGAAGTCAGAATATGAAGTGGGTGGGGCGCCTGGTGGCTCAGTCGGTTAAGCGTCCGACTTCAGCTCAGGTCATGATCTCACAGTCCGTGAGTTTGAGCCCCGCCTTGGGCTCTGTGCTGACAGCTCAGAGCCTGGAACCTGCTTCAGTCTGTGTTTCCCCCTCTCTCTGCCCCTCCCCAGCTCATGCTCTGTCTCTGTCTCAAAAATAAATCAATACATTAAAAAAACTAAAAAAAAAGAATATGAAGTGGGTGGAGAATGAGTGTCTGCTTGTAAATGTTATCTATCTCCTACCTTAGCCAGCTAGAGTCCCCACTGATATTGCCCTACCAGCTAGCCTGGGCGAGCCAGCTGACATTGCTGTGCACTTACTTTGCATGGGGAATGGGTAGACACTGATCCACCCTACTAATCTGAAAAGAAAAAAGAATTCAACTAAAAAGCTGCCCCTCATACCCACTTCCCAAAGCCCTCTTATGCTCTTGTACTTCAAAATCTTGTCTTCCTAGAGTTTTCCTGCCATTTAAAAATGTTATATTCTCAGAACTCCCAATATCCCCCTTGATTTGGTTTGGGTACAAGGGAGGATGCCAGCCGCTTACCTTTGTTCATTATCTTGTCAAGGACCCTTGATTTCATTTTTTTCATTTAATTTTGGAGTGATGGTGATGATTCTCACTGGATATTGACTATTCTGTTTCTTTCAACCTGCTTGTCTATCCCTCAGTTTTTCTTTTGGCAATACCATTACTATTTATAACCATTTTCCTTACTACATATTTGTATTCTTGTGTTGTTTGTTACATATTCCCCCAAACTCCCCAAAGAAAATCCTTTCTCAGATTTTAGATTGATTTTGTATTTCATGACAATGATTTCAGGGTTCATAGACTGAATCATAATTTCAGCTATTTCAAACTCATAAATCAGTATTACTAAGGTGTATCTGAAGAACTAAAACACTTTTATTGCAAATCTGAGTGATAATATGGGCCTCAGGATTGCCCTGGAATATGGATGAGAACCGACCATTTAGGAACAAATATTCTGGCTGATAACAGACAGCCAGCCAAACGCAGCCCCTGATAAAGATAAATAACCTGTACTCAGGGAAATTTTTTGCATCATTAAACATGGTGAGCATATTAGCTAGCAGGGGGTGGAGCCGAGTCCCCAAAGAGATAAATCTAAATTATGTGCGCTGCAGTGATCATAACAGTAATGCACCATCTTGGCTAACTAGCTGACATCAATGGGGAAGGGAATTTCAGATTTAAATGAACCAAACTAAAAGCATTTCAGTGCACATACAGATTAATTGGAGCATATTCATGAACTTTTCAGCCCTATTATGCCTCTTTTCAGTTTTCTTTTTCTTTTTTTCTTTCTTTCTTTCTTTTTTTTTTTGACTGGTGCCAAATACAAAGAGCTTAGAATTTTCCTGTCAAACCTTGCATCTTTGTTTCTTCTTTTCACTTTCTTATGCAGCTTGATTAATTACTCTCCAATTTGCTCTGCATTAATCTCCCTCCTACACAGTTGTATCAGTACTTGCCAAAATCTCTTTGTGTGTGTGTGTGTGTGTGCGTGCAACTAAGATAGATAATATAAGTTCAGTGACATTTCTCTTAGATGAGTCAATAAAGTAGTCATTTGTTAATACTGTACTTTTGAAACACAGAATATCCCAAATTCAAGGTGAAAAAGCACTGCTAATTGCTTCAGAAGACACATCTTGTTGATAATGCAACCAATTTGAAAAATCTGAGAAAGCTTTCTTATAACAAAATTTGATTTTGTTATTCATTGTTATTTGTGTTAGACAATCTCTTACTAGACAATTTATTTATCCAATCTCTTACCTATACTGAAAAATCACAATATCCGATTTTCCTTCCCTCATCTCCCTTTGTACCTCTAGGAAGTTATAGTACTATACTGGTAAATGGAGAAGAAAAACATTACTGGGTTGTGGGAATAAGTTAGCCAATACTTAAAGATATGTTTTTTTTTCCATACTTCAGATAAAAATAATTAAGTGAGCTCCTGCTAGACTGTAAGATATACATGACCATGCCTGTCTAAATTCACAGTTGTCATGCCAATGCACAGCACACTTATGTAATAGGTGCCAGGTAAAGATTTGTGGAATGAATGATTAATTTTCAAAACTGTTTCTATGATAGGAAACAATTGATGTAAAGTTGGGGCTGGTGAGAGGAGTAGTAGTGAAAGTTGACTTACAGTTTTAACCAGAGAGGAAACTACTTGGAATAGATACCACTAGGCCATTTTTTTATTTATTGATTTTTCACATGTTTGTGGATATGCTAGTCATTTTCCTTATGAAAGTTTATCTGTTAAAAGTGAACTCCCAAAATCGTCTATCATGGAAAGATACCTGGAGATACTGTGGGTTTCAATTACACTTCAACCACTTCCTGTAGAATAATCTGAGTCAATCCCTCAACCTCTTTCTTTCAACTTCTTCAGATGAGTGACAGGATACTTCTCACCAGGGGTCGTTGTGATGGTTAAATGAATAAAGCGTGGCGTGTGATGGTACCTAGCACAATATGCAGAAGGTGAGTGCGACACATTGTCTACTTTCTTGCTGCTTCCCTGCTCTTCCGAGTGCAAGGACAACGTTTTCTAAATCACAGTCCTTTTATTTACAACAGTCAGAGTTCTCATAGATAATAAATATGCTTTTATATTTAATTGTTCTTAATTTGAAAAGATGCCAGAAACATGACTTATATAGATACTAAAGCATAATCCAAAAGCCTGTCATATTGAAAATAAATAAGATTTAAAACCTAACTTTTCTATCTAATCTTTTTTTCTGGAAATGACAACCTAATCTTATTTTCCCCTCATTACTGAGTAGACTGCTTCTTTCCAGTTCTCCTGGATTCTGTTACAAATCAATTCCTGATCCCAGAGGCTTGGCCTCTGGCAGTTTCTCTTTTGTGTTTCTAGTCCTAGTAATTTTTGTATCTTCCAACAACAGTGAGTGCATTTACTTTGCTGGCCTGTATTGTAAGGTGGAGTTTTGCTCTCCTGCCCCCTTGTGTATGTCTACAAAATGCGGAATACTGACAACGCTGATGCCTTTTTTTCTTGACTTTCTTTTAACAAAGAAAATCCTATTTACTGCACCCCTGCCCTTGACTCTGCTTTTTTTAAATGCAAACACACACTTATAATGAAGGAAATGTACCAAGTTGCCTGCTTTCATAGCAAGACTTCTACTCTTTCTAACCTGCCATTCCTCTACTAGATATCCCTCTAGGGTAATCAAATGGAATATTTTTCAATGCATTTATGTCTGTTTAGGGTGTTGAATAGAAAGTTAAAAGATATGCAAATGGGAGGTTTTAGTTTGAGGAAAAAGGAATGAAAAGTTAGCAAATGGAATTATTGTGACTCAAATATTTTGCTTAGTTACTTTGCTTTATTCAGATATAATCTGGATAAAACATCTAGTCGGGCTATTTATCCAAAAAAAGTTTGTAAAGTAGTTAGATTTATTAGAATAATTTTTTTTGTTCCTTTAACTTTGGTATCAAGAGACTTAGCACAAGTGTAATAAGGCTTTAGGGATTCAGCGCAGGAAATGATTACTAGGGAGGCAAACTTCACAGGGGATGGGAATGGCATTTAGGTCATTCCCCTTAGTCTATCTTGGGGCAACCTACCTAATATCTAGCACAAAAGTCACATGAGCGAGATACCATCTTTCTTGGTTCAGAACCAAGTTCTTAGATTTGTTCATTGCATCTAATTATTACCATGTTGGAACATCTTTATTCCATACAGCTGTTCTTATCCTAGTCCCACCTTGAATGAAAGACTCCCCTTCAATGTCAATTGATGGCGATCTAGGTTCTTCTCCACTCCCTTGCCCACCCCTTAAGATCCCTGGGCATAAATATCTTCCTAGGGCTCAATTTGGGATTTATTTTAATTCTCTTGATTCAAGAATGAAAAGAATGTTGGGGTGCCTGGGTGGCGCAGTGGGTTAAGCGTCCGACTTCAGCCAGGTCACGATCTCGCGGTCCGTGAGTTCGAGCCCGCGTCAGGCTCTGGGCTGATGGCTCAGAGCCTGGAGCCTGTTTCCGATTCTGTGTCTCCCTCTCTCTCTGCCCCTCCCCCATTCATGCTCTGTCTCTCTCCCAAAAATAAATAAACGTTGAAAAAAAATTAAAAAAAAAAAAGAACGAAAAGAATGTAGTGCCTGGATGACTCAGTTGGTTAAGTATCCTACTCTTAATTTTGGCTCAGGTTCACAGTTTGTAAGTTAGAGCCCCACATCAGGCTCTGTGCTGACACACAGAACCTGCTTGTGATTCTCTGTCTCCCTCTCTCTTTGCCCCTCCACACACACACACTCTCTCTCTCTCAAAAAATAAAAATAAAAGTAAAATAAAATAAAATAAACATTAAAAAAAGTGAATGAAAAGTAGGTGATTCAGAAAGAGATTTGCTCTATCTCTATAGCAAGACTATGAGAAAGGCATGTAAAAATATCTTCTTTAGACAGAATGTCATTTATAGATTAGGAATTAGTGTGGTGTACTGGTGAGGTAGGGAGACATTTGGTCTCCTTATGCGTATTGTTTAATATCCTAGTTTTAAGTGATAACTTTCAAAATACATTTCCTGTAACTTTGTATGAAATCCTCTAATAGAACCAAAAAGTGCATTACATTCTATGAGGTAACACCTTACACATTAGAAATGATCTACTATTTTTGCTGTCATTACTTTGAATGTTCTTTGACAATTTTTTTGGTAATAATAGCAAGATTTATCAAGCTACTTTCATGTAGACAGAAATCTCTTTAATATAAAAATAATAATTATGAATGCAGCATTAGCAATTACTTTTTTATTTATTTTTTAAAAATTTATATACAAGTTAGTTAACATACAGTACAACAATGATTTCAGGAGTAGATTCCTTAATGCCCTTTACCCATTTAGCCCATTCCCCATCCCACAACCCCTCCAGTAACCCTCTGTTTGTTCTCCATCTTTAAAAGTCTCTTATATTTTGTCCCCCTCCCTGTTTTTATATTATTTTTGCTTCCCTTCTCTTATATTCATCTGTTTTGTATCTTCAAGTCCTCATATGAGTGAAGTCATATGGCATTTGTCTTCCTCTGACTAATTTCACGTAGCATAATACCCCCTAGTTCCATCCATGTAGTTGCAAATGGCAAGATTCCACTCTTTTTGATTGCCAAGTAATGCGCCATTGTATGCATGTACACACACACACACACACACACACACACACACACACACACCACATCTTCTTTATCCATTTGTCCATCAATGGACATCTGGTCTCTTTCCATACTTTGGCTATTGCTGATAGTATGGCTATAAACATTGGGGTGTATGTGTCCCTTTAGAACAGCATACCTGCATCCCTTGGATAAATACCTAGTAGTGCAATTGCTGGGTTGTAGGGTAGTTCTATTTTTAGGTTTTTTTTTAGGAACCTCCATACTATTTTCCAGAGTGGCTGCACCAATTTGCATTCCCACCAGCAGTACAAAAGAGATCCTCTTTCTCCGCATCCTCAGCAACATTTGTTGTTTCCTGAGTTGTTAATGTTAGCCATTCTGACAGGTGTGAGGTGATATCTCATTGTGGTTTTGAGTTGTATTTCCCTGATGATGAGTGATGTTGAGCATTTTTTCATGTGTCAGTTGGCCATCTAGATGTCTTCTTTGGAGAAGTATCTACTCATGTCTTTTGCCCATTTCTTCACTGGATTATTGTTTTTTGGGTGTTGAGTTTGATAAATTCTTGATTTTTTTTCCCACGTTTTTATTTATTTTTGGGACAGAGAGAGACAGAGCATGAACGGGGGAGGGGCAGAGAGAGAGGGAGACACAGAATCAGAAACAGGCTCCAGGCTCCGAGCCATCAGCCCAGAGCCTGACGCAGGGCTCGAACTCACAGACCGCGAGATCGTGACCTGGCTGAAGTCGGACGCTTAACCGACTGCGCCACCCAGGTGCCCCGATAAATTCTTGATTTTGGATACTAACCCTTTATCTGATATGTCGTTTGCAAATATCTTCTCCCATTCCATCAGTTGCCTTTTTAGTTTTGCTGATTGTTTCCTTTGATGTGCAGCAGATTTTTATTTTGATGAGGTCCCAATAGTTCATTTTTGCTTTTGTTTCCCTTGCCTCTGGAGACTTGTTGAGTAAGTAGTTGCAGAGGCCAAGGTCAAAGCGATTTTTTCTCCTCAAGAATTTTGATGGCTTCCTGTCTTACATTTAGGTCTTTCATCCATTTTGAGTTTATTTTTGTGTATGGTGTAAGAAAATGGTCCAGGTTCATTTTTCTGCATGTTGCTATCCAGTTTTCCCAGGACCACTTGCTGAAGAGACTGTCTTTATTCCATTGGATATTCTTTCCTGATTTGTCAAAGATTAGTAGGCCATACGTTTGTGGGTCCATTTCTGGGTTTTCTATTCTGTTCCATTGATCTGAGTGTCTGTTTTTGTGCCAGTACCACACTTGTCTTGATAATTACAGCTTTGTAATACAGCTTGAAGTCTGGGATTGTGATGCCTCCTGCTTTAGTTTTCTTTTTCAAGATTGCTTTGGCTATTTGGGGTCTTTTCTAGTTCCCTACAAATTTTAGGATTGTTTGTTCTAGCTCTGTGAAGAATGCTGGTGTTATTTTGATAGGGATTGCATTGAATATGTAGATTGCTTTGGGTACTATTGACATTTTAACAATATTTGTTCTTCCTATCCAGGAGCATGGAATCTTTTTCCATTTTTTTGTGTCTTCTTCAATTTCTTTCATAAGCTTTCTATAGTTTTCAGTGTATAGATTTTTCACCTCTTTGGTTAGATTTATTCCTGGGTATTTTATGGTTTTTGGTGAAATTTTAAATGGTGTCAATTCTTTGATTTCTCATTCTGTTGCTTCATTATTGATGTATAGGGATGCAACCAATTTCTGTGCATTGATTTTATATCCTGCAACTTTGCTGAATTCATGGATGAATTCTAGAAGTTTTTTTTGTGAAATCTTTAGGGTTTTCCATATAGAGTATCATGTCATCTGTGAAGAGTGAAAGTTTGACCTCCTCCTGGCCAATTTGGATGTGTTGTTTGATTGCTGAGGCTAAGATTTCCAATACTGTGTTGAATAACAGTGATGAGAGTGGACATCCCTGTCTTGTGCCTGACCTTAGGGGGAAAGCTCTCAGTTTTTCCCCATTGAGGATCATATTAGCGTTGGGTCATTCATATATGGCTTTTATGATCTTGACATATGATCCTTCTATCCCTGCTTTCTTGAGGGTTTTTAAGCAAGAAATGATGCTGTATTTTGTCGAATACTTTCTCTGCATCTATTGAGAAGATCATGTGGTTCTTGTCCTTTCTTTTCTTGATGTAATGAATCACACTGATTGTTTTGCAGATATTGAACCAGCTCTGCATCCCAGGTATAAATCCCACTTGGTCGTGGTGAACAATTTTTTTTAATGTATTGTTGGATCCGGTTGGCTAGTATCTTGTTGAGGATTTTTGCATCCATGTTTGTCAGGGAAATTGGTCTATAGTTCTCCTTTTTAGTGGGTCTCTGTCTGGTTTTGGAATCAAGGTAATGCTGACTTCATAGAAAGGGTTTGGAAGTTTTCCTTCCGTTTCTATTTTTTGGAACAGCTTCAGGAGAATAGGTGATAATTCTTCCTTAAATGTTTGGTAGAATTCCCCTGGAAAGCCATCTGGCCCTGGACTCTTGTTTTTTGGGAGATATTTGATTACTAAATCGATTTCCTTACTGTTTATGGGTCTGTTCAAATTTTCTGTTTCTTCCTGTTTCAGTTTTGGTAGTTTATATGTTTCTAGGAATTTTTCCATTTCTTCCAGATTACCGATTTTATTGGCATATAATTGCTCATAATATTCTCTTATTATTGTTTTTATTTCTGTTGTGTTGGTTGTGATCTCTCCTCTTTCATTCTTGATTTTATTTATTTGGGTCCTTTCCTTTTTCTTTTTGATCAAACTGGCTAGAGGTTTATCAATTTTGTTAATTCTTTCAAAGAACTAGCTTCTGGTTTCATTGATTTGTTCTACTGTTTGTTGTTGTTGGTGGTGGTGGTGGTTGTGGTTTTGATAGCATTAATATCTGCTCTAATCTTTATTATTTCCTGTCTTCTGCTGTTTTTGGGTTTTATTTGCTGTTCTTTTTCCAGCTCCTTAAGGCGTATGGTTAGGTTGTGTATCTGAGATCTTTCTTCCTTCTTTAGGAAGGCCTGGATTGCTATGTACTTTCCTCTTATGACCACCTTTGCTGCATCCCAGAAGTTTGGGGTTGTGGTGTTATCATTTTCATTGACTTCCATATACTTTTCAATTTCCTCTTTAACTTCTTGGTTAGCCCATTCATTCTTTAGTAGGATATTCTTCAGGCTCCAAGTATTTGTTACCTTTCCAATTTTTTTCTTGTGGTTGATTTCGAGTTTTATAACGTTGTGGTCTGAAAATATGCACAGTATGATCTTGATCTATTTGTACTTACTTAGGGCTGATTTGTGTCCCAGTATGTGGTCTATTCTGGAGAACGTTCCATGTGCACTGGAGAAGAATGCATATCTGTTAAGTCCATGTGGTCCAGTGTGTCATTCAAAGCCATTGTTTCCTTGTTGATTTTTTGATTAGATGATCTGTCCATTGTTGTAAGTGGGGTGTTGAAGTTCCCTATTATTATGGTATTATTATCAATGAGTTTCTTTATGTTTATGATTAATTGTTTTATATATTTGGGTGCTTTCACATTTGGAAAATAAATGTTTACAATTGTTAGGTCCTCTTGGTGGATAGACCCCCTTAATTATGATTTAGTGCCCTTCTTCATCTCTTGTTACAGTCTTTATTTTAAACTCTAGATTGTCTGTTATAAGTATGGCTACTCTGGCTTTCTTTTGTTGACCATTAGCATGATAGATGGCTCTCCGTCCCCTTACTTTCAGTCTGAAGGAGTATATGTCCAAAGTGTGTCTCTTGCAAACAGCATATAGATGGCTCTTGTTTTCTCATCCATTCTGTTACCCCTATGTCTTTTGATTGGAGCATTTGGTCCATTGTCATTTAGAATAAGTACGGAATGATATAAGTTTATTGCCATTATGTTGCTTGTAGAGTTGGAGTTTCTATTGGTGTTCTCTGGGCCTTTCAAGTCTTTGTTGCTTTTGGTCCTTTTTCCCCCCCCCCGTCTTTTCTCCCCTCAGAGAGTCCCCCTTAAAATTTCTTGCAGGGCTGGTTTAGTGGTCACAAACTCCTTTAATTTTTGTTTGTCTGGGAAACTTTTTATCTGTCCTTCTATTTTGAATGACAGCCTTGATAGATAAAGAATTCTTAGGTGCATATTTTTCTGATTCAGCCCATTGAATATATCCTACCACTCCTTTCTGGCCTACCAAGTTTCTGTGGATAAGTCTGCTGCAAACATGATCTGTCTTCCCTTGTATGTTAAGGACATTTTTTTCCTTGCTGCTTTCATGATTCTTTCCTTTCCTCAGTATTTTGTGGATTTGACTATGATATGCCTTGTTGAAGGTTGGTTTTTGTTGAATCTAATGATAGTCTTCTGTGCTTTATGGATATTGATGCCTGTGTCTTTCCCCAGGTTAGGAATGTTTCCTGCTATGATTTGCTCACATAACCCTTCTATCCCTTTTTCTCTCTCTTCCTCTTCTGGGACCCCTATAATTCTGATGTTATTTTTTAATGAGTCACTGATCTCTAATTCTTAAATTGTGCTCTTTTGCCTTAGTTTTCCTCTTTTTTTCTGCTTCATTATTCTCCATAAGTTTGTCCTCTGTATCACTGATTGGTTGCTCTGCCTCATCTAACTTTGCCACTGTGGCAGCCATTTGAGATTGCAGCTCAGTTATAGCATTTTTTATTTCATCCTGACTAGCTTTTACTTCTTTTATCTCCACAGAAGGGATTCTAATCTATTTTTGACCACAGCTAGTATTCTTACTATCGTGATTCTAAATTCTGGTTCAGATATCTTGCTTGCACCTGTGTTAAGTCCCTGGCTGTCGTTTCTTCTTGCTCTTTCTTTTGGGGTGAATTCCTTTGTTTTGTCATTTTGACGGAAGAAAAGGAATTAATTAAGTAAAAAAAGTTAAAATTAAAAACAACACACACACACAAAATCAAATAAATGATGCTAGATCCTAGGATCTCCCTTTTTTGTTCTGGTTGTTGAAAGGAACTTGATAGATTAGAAGAAAGTGGGGGGAGGAAAACATTTGAAAATTTGAAAAAATGAATACAATCAAATAGAATAAAATGAAATGATGGAAAATAGAATTTGAAAAATTTACAAAAAAAGTAAAAAATATAGTAGAAAAAATTAAAGAAAAATATTTTTAGTAAAAATTGAAAATAAAAACAAATTTTTTGTCTGTATTCAAGGAAAAAAAAGAAATGAAAAATAAAGAAAAAAAGAAAATTGAATAGCTGGACCAGTGAACAGACTGAAATACAATTGAAATTACATCTTTTTCCTGTAGAAATAAAACTATGAAGCACTTTATAGTCCGTAAACTAAGCAGGCAGAGAGACTGTGGTGTTCCTGAAGAGCGAGGTTGGCCCAGTTGAGTGGGGCTTATTGTTTGGCTCCATTCTTCACTAGATGGTGCTGCTTATCTTACTGAGGTGGATTGTTGTGGTACTTATAGGTGTGTATGTGCATGTGCCAGAGGGGTGAAAATGGCGTCACCCAGCTTCCTAGTCTCTAGTATCGGAACTCTACTCTCTCTGATCAGCAATCGTGCACCTGTCCTTTTTCTGCAGCTTCTGTCCACTTCCCCCTTATACACTGTGACCAAGCCATCAGGCTGCCAAGTTTCACCTCCCTCCTGAGTTATATCTCTGATATGGCTGTGTTTCCTGATCCCTCACTTCTGAGGGACTGTGGCTTTGACCCTCTCTGACCCTCTGTGGGAGGGTCTCACAGAGCAATGGCTGGGTTCTGGCCGCACCCAGGAACATTTGAGGAATCGTGCTGCTGCCAATGCCCAGAGACTTCAGGTGAGTGCAAGCCTGCCCCAGAAAAAGTTCACGCGATCTTGTAGCAGCAGAGTTTCAGGGATTATGGAAAATCACAACACACATCTGGTGCCAGGATTCCTCTTTAACGTCCTTGTAACGGCACCAGTGAATGTGGTTTTTCTCTGGAGTCCACTGGGACTTTTGCCTGTGGGGAGGCCACACAGCCTCTACCAAATGTCCTGTCAGCAGGGCAACTGCCTCTCCCTGTGTGGCCCAAGGTCCTCCCCAGACCCTAGTCTGCTCCTGGGGATTCACCCTTCCCACCAGATCCCTACCAGGTATAGAGCTGTGGAGTTGCAGACTCTGCACTCTCCCTGTTTATAGAGTCTTAATGGAATTTAAACCCTCTCCTTTCTCCCTTTTTTGTTCAGTCCCTGCGGCTGTTTCCACTTTTCCACTTTCTGTCCAGCTGCTTTTGGGGAGGGTATGCTTTTCCCATACTCTTCCCCCCGTTTCTGTCATCTCTCTGCAACAAAAACAGCTCCCTGTCCTCCATGGCTTCTGTCTCCCCCAGTTCACCTCTCTGCGCTGTGTACCTGCTGATTTCTGTGGTTCAGGTTGTGCAGATTGTTGTGTTAATCCTCAAATCAGTTTTCTAGGTGTGCAGGATGGTTTAGTGTTGGTCTGGCTTTATTTCATGGACAGGAGACACAAAAAACACTTCCATATTCTTCTGCCATCTTGTCTCCTTTGACAATTTTTTATCATACTTTTTTTTAAATTTGTTTTGTTTTGTTTACATCATCCTTAATTGGGCTCTTTGTTATCATTATACTTTTTCCTCTTCTTTTCCAGTAAGAACTACAAAAGAACTTTTATTTTTATGTAATAATTGACACGCAATGTTATATTAGTTTCAGGTGTACAACATAGTGATTTGACAGCTCTATACCTTATGCTATGCTCACCATCATTGTAGCTACCATCTGTCACCATACAACACCATATATTTCCTATGCTTTATCCCCCTGACTTACTCATTCTGTAACTTGAAGCCTGTATCTCTCAGTTCCCTTCACCCATTTTACCCATCCTCCCACCTTCTTCCTTCTGGTAACCATCACTTTGTTGTCTGTACTTATGGGTCTGTTTCTGCTTTTTTGTTTGTTCATTTGTTTTTTAGATTTCACATGTAGGTAAAATCATATGGTATTTGTCTTTCTGTCTTATTTCATTTATTATAATACACTCTAGGTCCATCCATGTTGTCACAAATGGCAAAATCTCATTCTTTTTATGGCTGAGTAATATTCCATTACTTGTGTGTGTGTGTGTGTGTGTGTGTGTGTGTACATATATCTTTTTGAATTAATGTTTGTGAAGAACATTTTTAAATGTTTATTTGTTTCTGAAAGAGAGAGAGTGTGAGCAGGAGAGGGGCAGATAGAGAGGGAGTCACAGAATCTGAAGCAGGTTCCAGGCTCTGAGCTGTTAGCCCAGAGCCCGACACAGGGCTCAAACCCGAAAACCATGAGATCATGGCCTGAGTCAAAGTTGGACACTCAACTCACTGAGCCACCCAGGTGCTCTGTGAAGAACATTTTAAAAATCAGATTACTTTAGGGGTGCCTGGGTGGCTCAGTCAGTTTAGCATGTGACTCTTGATCTCAGCTCAGGTCATGGTCTCATGGTTTTTGAGATCGAGCCCTGTGTTGGGCTCTGTGCTGACAGCACAGAACCTGCTTGGGATTCGCTCTTGCCCTCTCTCTCTGCCACTCCCCAGCTTTCTCCCTCTCTCAAAATAAATAAATAAAATTCAAAAATCAAATTACATAAAGAAAGTACAGAAAAATAGCAAACTTTTAGATGTTTACATGGTTTAAATATTGCATACCTCTGGTGCAAAATATGTATAGTTAGTTTGGTTTCAGTTTAAATCTTGCCACATAAAGAGATTAAATAATATGATAATGATAGTTGATTTGCTTGAATTAGGTACCAAACATTATCCACACATTGCATTTGATTTTAGTTTTCTCCTAAAATTTTTTCAATTTATAATCTTTATAATCTGTAAGGGAATATAATCTATAAGGCAGTTCTGCCTTCCTCTTTTTAAAAAGTTATTTATAAAGGTAATCCATTAAGTATGATTAGTATAATATCTATTACAGAGTTAAGTATTCAATATGGTGCCTATTATTATGATTGTTACTGTTATTATGACATATCATGATATCAACTCTCCTTGTAATTTGTTATTGTTCATAAATCTGTGTCTTTTTGCTCATTATGGAAAAATTCCAGCCATTATCTCTTCAAATATTACTTTGCCTTCATTCTTTCTATTGTTTTCTTCTAAAATTTTGATGGATGTATGTTAGACATTCTCATTTTATCTTTGATGAGTTTTAAGCCCTGTTTCATGTTTGCCAACTCAATCTCTTTGTGCTGCATCGAGTATACTTTCATCTGCTCTAGCTTCCAATGCACTGTTTATTTCTGTGTAATTTTCTACCATCCTATCTAGTAAGTGTATAATTTCAATAAAATTTCTAATTTTTCGAAGTTTTGTTTGTTCTTCAATTATTCTTTCTGGTAATTTTTGATAATATCTTATAATTATATTTTCAATTCTCTCTTAGTTTTTAAAATGCATTGATATACTTATTATATGGTTTATATTTGTTACTGCTATATTTATATATCTTTTGTACTTGGTTTAATGGATTGTTGTTTCTACTACTGTCTTGTGTAATCATATATTTGGTTGTTTATTTTCTGAGAGCTTCTGTTTACTGGAACTTTATCTGTGGAAATTATTTGAAAGCTATTTTTTGTTACTTTTTGAGTGTGTTTTTACTTGTCAGTTGCTACTACCAAATTATATGTGCTTTTAAGTAAAACATTAACTTGAATTTTATTTCTTTGGGAACTTATAAACAGAATAAATATGGATAAAGGTTGTTAATTTTCCTTGCTGTCTTTCTCTGCTGGTTAGAATTTATGTTTCTTCCTCTTCTCCATGGCTTCCACGTTGATTGTGGGGAGATTTTCTTACCTTGCTTTTGCATGGCCCCTCAGTACTGATACTCTAGATCAGTAGTTCTCAGCCAGGGGTGATTTTTCACCCACAGGGGACATTTGGCAGTCTTGAGATGTTTTTGGTTATTAGAACTGGGGGAAGGTACCACTGGCATCTAGTGGGTAGAGGCCAGGGATGCTTCTAAAAATCCTACAGTGCACAGGACACTTCCAACAAAGAATTATCTTGCTCAAAATGTCACTAGTTCCTAATTGGAAGCTGAGAAACTATGTTCTAGGTCATACAAGACTGGTAGGTGCCACAGGGCAGCCAGACTCTTCTGTCTTGTTCCAACCTTGGAGATTACTCTCTGGAAAGTTCATCCATGTACTTAAAATGACTTCAAAACTATTTTAATAACTTTAAAAATATTTAGCATTTAGTTTTTCTTGTCTTTTACTTTGCTTGATCTGGTTCTCTCCTTCAATGGCTGCAGAATGTTTTGTTGTCTGCCTTGATGGTGCTTTGATTAGTCTTTAGTTATAGACCTTAAGGCAGTTTTTAATCATTTGCTATTACAAACAATGCTCCAATTGGTATTTGTATATATGAGACTATATCTATAAAATACACACCTAAGAGTGTAAATGCTGTGTATGTGCATTTTAAACTGTAATAAGTTTAAACCTAGGATTTTTCAGTTTACCCTCTGTCTATATTTTATTGGAATAATTTTTTCTTACGTAGGTTGAAATTCAAACTTGTAGATTAAAAAATGGATCTCATGATACACAGATATAGAAGGAATTCGGGTGACTGGGTGACTCAGTTAAGTGTCCGATTCTTGGTTTTGGCTCAGGTCATGATCTGACAGTACATGAGTTCGAGCCCTGCACCAGGTTCTGTGCTGACAGTGCAGAGCCTCCTTGTGATTCTCTGTCTTCCCCTCTCTCTGTCCCTCCAGTTTGTTCTCTCTCTCTCTCAAGATAAATAAAATTAAAACAAAAAGAAAGAATGAATATTCATGTGGCAATCAGTCAAATTCTACAATTATCAGGATTTTGTCACATTTGTTTCAGCGATCTTCCTGCTATTTTTTTGCTTTTTCTTTTTTATTTAAGATCTTTCTTTAAAAAAGATCCAGACATCATTTTCTTCCATCCTTATACTTCAACAGGCATCTCTAAAACATGTGGACATTTTATTGTATAACTACAATGCCATAATCATAATGACAATGCATTGCTTCATATCATCTATAAAAAGTAATAAGGAAATTTCTCCAAATATGAGAAAAGATTGTCCTTTTATTATTGGTCTGCTTGGATCAAGATCTACATAAGGTCCACTCATTTGTTTTTTATACCTGCTAACCTTCCTTCAAATGTGAACAGTATCCTTTCCTTTTGACCCACTGACATTGGTGTATTGATACCAGATCAGTTATGCTTTGCAGAGTCCTACATTTGCATTTGTGTGCTTGTTTGCTTGTCGTGTGATTTAGCTTTCTCTTCTATTCCCTGTAGAGAAAAATGGACATCTGACACTTGATTAGATTTGGACTCAACATGTTGGAAATACTACATATGTATTACAGTTTCATATTGCATCAAAACAGGTGGCATTCAGGGGCGCCTCAGTGACTCAGTCGGTTAAGTGTCAGACTTCAGCTCAGGTCATAATCTCATGGTTCATGAGTTCAAGCCCTGTGACAGGTTCTGTGCTAACAGCTCAGAGCCTGGAACCTGCCTCAGATTCTGTGTCTCCCTCTCTTTTTGCCCCTCCTCTGCTCTCTCTCTCTCAAAAATAAATAAACATTAAAAAAAAAACCAGGAGATGCGGTGCCTGGGTGGCTCAGTCGGTTAAGTGGCTGACTTCAGCTCAGGTGGTGATCTCGCAGTTCATGAGTTTGAGCCCTGCATTGGGCTCTGTGCTAACAGCTCAGAGGCTTTCTGGAGCCTGCTTCAGATTCTGTGTCTCCCTCTCTCTCTGCCCATTTCCTGCTCACGTTCTGTCTCTTTCTCAAAAATAAATAAACACTAAATTTTTTTTTTAAAATACAAAAAAAAAAACCCACAAAAAACCAGGAGGCATTCAATACCAGATTTTGCTACTGCTTTGCCATCAGATTGATGATCGGTAGATTCAGGTGGTCACAACCTGACCCCTCCATTTCAAAGTCCCACATTTACATTTTATCAAATGTCTTCATCAATGTGATCATTGCTTGCATCATTAATTTTATGAGGGATTGCAGAAAGATGATTTAAAAAAATTCTACCTCTTCTCTCACAAGTTTTAGTTGGAATTCTTCAATAAAGAACTTTTCCCCACCAATTAGGGCTAATTAATTTCCCTCAAGTATACTTCATAGAAGAAAGGCAGAATGAATTATTTCCTTTTTAACTGCCTATTTTCGGAGTAAGAATTTAGGACTCTAGTTGTTTGCAGTGGTGTTCTATTAGTTTTGTTTAAATTTTAGGTTCTCTTTCTCCCCTTCTTTAATTGAAGGGGCTGTCAATAAGCTCTTGAATTTATATATTTTATGTGCTTCATTTATTTGCATTCATTACACTCTTTCAAGTTAAAATTGTTACATGATAGTCAAAGGTAGTCCCTTCATATTTGCTTCTATGTCCCACTGACATGGCCCATTTAATCCTTGATGGTTATATTTCTTTTTGGCACAATTGGATATCCCAAGTACATCTTGTATATTTTCTGCCTTAGACTTAAAATCAGCTATTATTCATTGCAGTTTTTATTTCATTTTTCTTCATGAGAAGGATAGCACATTTTCAAAGATTTAAGAGTCATTTGTATTTTTTTTCCTAAAGTGAATATTTGTCTATGTTTTCCCTTCAAGGGTTATTGGTCTTTTTAAAATTGATTAATAGGAGGAGATCCTGGGTGGCTCAGTCAGTTAAGCAGCTGACTAGGGCTCAGGTCATGGTCTCACAATTCATGGGTTCCAGCCCCCTGTCAGGCTCTGTCCTGACAGTCCCAGCCTGGAGCCTGCTTCAGATTCTGTGTCTCCCTCTCTCTGCCCCTCCCCCACTTGCACTCTGTTTCTCTCTCTCAAAAATAAACATTAAAAAAAATTAAAAAAATTATTTATAGGAATTAATTTTTTAGTAGAAAATTAGTCTTTGTCTATGATATGGATTACAAGTATCAGCCATATTTGCTGTTTGTCATTTGGACAATTTTGGTGTTTTTATACCTTGTATTTTTTAAATACGGTGAATTTTACCAATTTTTTGTTTTATGACGTCTGTTTTTCAGTCTTACTTAAAAAATCCTTTCTCAGGGCATCTGGGTGGTTCAGATGGTTGAGTGACCCACTCTTGATTTCAGCTCAGGTCATGATCTCGAGGTTTGTGAGATGGTGCCTCACGTCGGGCTGACAGCACAGAGCCTGCCTGAGATTTTCTCTCCCTCTCCCTCTGCCCCTCTTCTACATGCTTGCTGTCTCTCTCTGCCCCTCTTCTGCTCGCTCTCTCTCTCTCCCTGAAAATAAATAAATAAAAAATAAACATAAAAAATACTTTCCCGATTCTGGGTTATTAAAAAAAAAGTTTTCTGTAAATATTTTTGAGGCTATTAGTATTTTAATAATCTTTGATCATCTGAACTTTATCTTTGTTTAAAACTAAAATATAGATAAAATTTAATTAATTTTTTTCTTTTTTTTTTTTAATTAAAAAAAAATTTTTTTTTCAACATTTATTTATTTTTGGGACAGAGAGAGACAGAGCATGAACGGGGGAGGGGCAGAGAGAGAGGGAGACACAGAATCGGAAACAGGCTCCAGGCTCTGAGCCATCAGCCCAGAGCCTGACGCGGGGCTCGAGCTCACAGACCGCAAGATCGTGACCTGGCTGAAGTCGGACGCTTAACCGACTGCGCCACCCAGGCGCCCCTAATTAATTTTTTTCATATGGCTAAAAGTTACACCTACACCATTTATATTCAATTTATTTTTGCCTCAATGATTTGAAATATCAAATTTATTAATGAAATTTGTTGTGGAATTTCTATTCCGACCCATTTCCTTGCCCTATTCATGTAGCAGTAGATTACTTTATGTTTTATTATCTAATAGGTCTACATTCCTTTCTATATCATTTTGTAGAATTTTCACGGATGATTTTATGTATTAAGTTTTCAATTGCATTATTCATATTTCTAAAGGAAATGTGTTGACAATTTTTGAGATTGTGTTAAATTTATAGATTAATTAGAGAAGAATTGATGTTTTTATGGTATTATGTTCTTATCTAAAACATCCTGTGACTTTCCACTCCCTGGTTATTGAAGATTTCTCTGTCACTTAATAGTACAGTAGATCCTTGAATAAGGAATGCTTCAACCCCCATGCAGTCAAAAATACCTGTATAGCCTTTGACTCCCCAAAACTTAATAGCCTGTTAACTAGAAGCCTTACTGATAGCAAAAACAGCCAATGCATATTTTGTATGTTATGTGTTTTATATAATATATATAAATATATGTCTTCTTAAAATAAACTAAGCCAAAAAATAAAATTTTATTAAGAAAAACATAAGAGAAAATATATTTACAGTACTATATTGTATTGAAAAAAAAATCCATGTATGGTTTGACCCACACAGTCCAAGCTCATGTTGTTCAAGGATATTTTAAAAGTTTCTCCATATGGAGCATGTAGAACTTTCACCTTTTTGGGGGGTGTTAGTTTTGCTATGGACTCAGCTGCTCAAATGAATAAACAAACAAACACAACAACTAGTGGCCATAATAAGATAGATTTATTTTTATGTAACATTTCAGAGGTCAGTTGTTCTGGGCTCAATCAATCATTCAGAGATCCAGATTGCTTCTCTCTTTCTTGCTCCAGTATCCTGTAGGGTGTTACTTTTATTCTAGTGGCAAATGTCACTTTACTGGCATTACATTCACCTTCCAGACCATTGGAAGAGGAAAGAAAGAGTATTTTTAAGGGGATGATCAGGAAGTTGCCCATATTATTTTGTTTACTTTTATTGGCCCCCCAAATAAGCATGTGGCACACCTAGCTGCAAAAAAGGTTTGAGTGTAGACTGCCCAAGTGGGCAAGCATATATATACAACTAAAATTCAGGAAGTTCTATTATCAAAGTAGAGGGGAGAACAAATATTGGAGACTGCAAATAGTAGTAGCCTTTGTAAATTTCAGCTCTTTAATTGCTATTGAAAACAGGTTATTTTCTTTTATTACATCTTCTAAATAATTATTGTTTTATTTTATTTATTTATTTAAAAAATTTTTTAACATTTATTTATTTTTGAGAGAGTGTGTGAAAGGGGGAGGGGCAGAGAAAGAGGGAGACATAGAATCTAAAACAGGCTCCAGGCTCTGAGCTGTCACCACAGAACCCGACATTGGGCTTGAACCCACAGACCGTGAGATCATGACCTGAGCTGAAGTTGGTCGCTTAACCAACTGAGCCACCCAGGCACCCCATAATTGTTGTTTCAAATATTAAGGTAATATTCTGTCAGTTATTTCTGTAATCATGCCACCCCATCATTGAATAATTTTATATTTTACAAAGAGTTGGTTTTATTGAATTATTCAAATTAAAAATATCTTTAATTATAATAAATTTTAATAATTATTAATATAATAATTGTACTTTTTATAATTATAATTTAATATATCCTTTTATAATTCTTATCCTTCTTCTATGTTTATATTATCTTTATATGATTACATTATATTGCTTTGGCTAGTAACTGCATACCAATATTAAATAATAGTGGAAAATAGAAAGATATTGTATTTCTGACTTCAGTGGAAAAGCTTTCAATATTTCCCTGTAAAACATGATATTTGTTTTTAGGCCACATCTGATATATATATATGTATATATATATATATACATATATATATACACATATGTATATACATATATATACATATACATGTATATATATATACATGTATATGTATATATATGTATATATATACATATATATACATATACATGTATATATACATATATATACATATACATGTATATATATATGTATATGTATATACATGTATATACATGTATGTATATATGTGTATATATATGCATATATATATATATATACATATATATATATACACATATATACACACATACACACAATCATAGTAAGATATAGTAAGATATGTATTATGGTATTAGGAAAAATATAAAAATAAAATATATTTATTAAGACTTTTGGTCTTATCGAGATGAAATGTTGAATTTTACTGGATGACACTGAGGCTTCTATAAAGATGAAATTTAACACTGAACTTCTTTGTATTTCTAAAATAAACTGTATCTTGTCATAGAAAATTATTATTTTTTTATCTCCTGTTGTTTTACTTGTTCACATTTTCTTTAGCATTTTTGCAACTACACTTAGAAGTGAGATTGATTTGAAATGTTCTTTAAATATTTTCTTCTAAAAAGGTTTTAGAAGTTTCCATTGTTTTTCTATGCCCTGGATCATTTTAAATCACATTAGAATTATATGTTTTTCTGATCTTTTTTGTGAATCTGTCTGAACCCAGTACACTGAGGATGTTTTGAGCTTTAGTAATGTTTTCTATCTCTAGCAGATACTTTCTGCTTTGTGGTGTTTTCCTAGTTTATATTTTCCAGTGAATGATCCACTTTACCCCGGTCTTTAAATTTATTTACAACAAGTAAGCACCTAGATATCATTAGATTCTTTTAATTTCTTAGTTCTGAGGTTATTTTTGTATATTTTCCCCGTATTTTTTATGTTTGTGTTTTCTCACTTATTTTCTTGACCAGATATGTAGTAATGTATTAATCTACTGTGTGTGTGTGTGTGTGTGTGTGTTTATAGTTCTAGAATTTATTTATTAATTTTATCATTTTTTTTGAGTCACTTTCTTTGGGGCATTTCTCTCAAAAACAGCATGTAATTGGTATTTGCTTTCTAGTCTGATTTGAGAGTCTATTTTAATAAGTAAATTTATCTCATTTGTATTTTTTAAATATTTATTTTTTGAGAGAGAATGAGTGTGTGTGCATGCACAAGTGGGGGAGGGGCAGAGAGAGCAAGAGCAAGAGCGAGAGAGAGAGAGAGAGAGAGAGAGAGAATCCTAAAAGGGCTCTGTGCTGCCAGCACGAGCCCTGACACAGGGCTCAATTCCATGAACTGTGAGATCATGACCTGAGCTGAAATCAAGAGTCAGACACTTACCAACTGAGCTACCCAGACACCCCTTATTTGCATTATTATATGAAGTATATACATTCTGCCTTAGGTTTGTTGCCATATTTTATGCCATGCTTTCTGTATAACGACAGGCTCATTTCTGTTCATTTCTTTCTTCTTCAACATTTACCTTCCTAACTTCAAATAAACTTAAAGCTCTATTATTTGTCAGCTAAAACATCTTGACTTCCCCCTGTGCTAAAAGTCCTGCTTTCAACTTTCCCTTCTCATTCTGCTCTGCCAGCATATTTTATTTTCATTCTCTTCTTTCACCATAATCCTCACATTTGTTTGATCTAGTCTTACTCTTAAGTGACTCAATGCTCTCTTCCAGACAATTTTGACTAAGTTGTTGCATTCATCACTTGGCTGAAATTTATTTTCTATTAATTCTGCTTTCAAAAGCATGTTTGTGAATGTGTCTTTTCATTTTATTTGAAAAACCTATTTGCCTAGAAATATAATTATAACCTAAACTTTCTTTGAATATTCTGCAGGAATTACCCACCATCATTATTAGTACACAGAAATTTATTACAACTCAGGTATTTTTGTTTTTGTGTTTTTGTTGTTGTTTGTTTTGTTTATTTTTTGTTTTGTTTTTGTTTTTGCTTTTTATACATGACTTTTCTGGCAAAGAATGTTTGCATCTTTGAAATCTAGTAGCTTTATTAAGATGTACCTTTCATTTGATCTATATCAGTTTTTCTTTTCCTAGGATACCATTTGCCTTTATAGTTTACAGATTCTGATACTTTTTATTTCTAAAAAGTTTCTTGAATTATATCTTTAAATAGTTATTCTGCTATTTTGGTTCTCTTATTTACAACATCTGTTTCTTGTATCTTAGTTGTCTTTGCTCATCTTCTAGATCTATAATTTTCTTTCCAGATCCCTTTGGACTCTTTGTTTTCACTTCACTTTGTTTGCTATCTCAGTCATGTCTTATTTTACTTACAGTGTTTCCACCAATTCTTTGTTTCCCTTGTGTTACCACTGGTCAGACACCTATTGTTACAATTGTTCACACTGCCTGCCTCCACTTTCCACCCGGCTTCATCTTCTACAGTATTGAAATTTTTTCTCTGATTAGTTATTTTCTTCTTTGTGCTCTTTTATGAAGCAACCTGTTTAATTAAGCTTTGAAAATTAAGAGATATGTTTTTTATTTGCTGGTTACTATATTTTTGTTTTATTTTTGTTTTTGTGGGCAGTTTTCATTTGCCATTTGTATTTTCAGTTCTCCTCTGTATTTTTTTCTTTGTGGCATTATCGCATAGGTCTTTTGCTTATTCATTTTTAATTACTTCTTATTTAAATTTTTCTTTGACCATCTCTTGTGGAAAGTTCATGTTTGGGAGGGCCAGGGCTAGCAGGAATTCTACCTATGATTCTGTATATGTGTGTGAAGGAGAAAGAGAGTGTAATATAAAGAGAGAATGAGGAGAGAAGAGAGGAGAGATTTGATATTCACTCCAGGTCTTTTCCCATTGCCAAATCTTTCCTCTTCTACCATTTTCATACTACCCCCAACTCCCTCCCAGATGTACCTCCACAGGCTGAGCTAACCCCACTCTTCACTTTCTCAAGACTTTATGCTATATGGAATCATTTGAACCACTGCCTCTAGACCCCTAAATTTGGCCCATTGCTGCAAATAAGTTATTGTTTTTTGTTTGCTTTGAATTATTTTAAACTTTAGGGTATGTCAGTCACTCCTTGAGAAGATCTGTATTTGTTTTGTTTTGTTTTTTTTTCTGGTATCTGTAGCCACAAACATCCTTTTCCTGATTTTCTCACACTTGTTTTTGAACTTCACTGCTTTTGTTAGAGCCTCCCATTTTGTGAACCAGGGTTGCAAACATCTCAGTTTCATTGGAGACAGTGTTTCTGTTTTCCTCTGTTCTTCCCCTTGCTGCTTTAAAATGAGTGCCCGAAGAAGAATAGAAGAAAACTAACTTGATGCATTTATTTTAAAATTATAATCCTATTTAAATTGTTTGCTTATTTTCTTATTGATATTTCCTTTTGTTTCCCTTAAGTGGGCATGAGAAATCCTTGACATTGTTGTTCTCTTAGCTTTTGCTTCTTCCTGCCACATAATTATAGTTCTTTTGGCCTCCTGTCATGGTGACAAATTAAGAATTCCATAGGTTTTGATTTTACTGTGGAAGCACTTATGAGAATATGGCGCATAGTTTACTAATCTAAATCTCATTATGGTATCTGGTTCTTATTCCTAAAAAATAAAATAAACTAGAAGGTAAATTAAAGTTTAAAATTACTTTGTAATTACAAGCTATGTATTCTGAGATTTTGCACTGAAATCTACTGATAGAAACATGATGGATTATTTCTTTGTATTTGAAATATTATGCATTGACTGAAAGAGAATGTGAACTACTGAAATATACCTAAAGTGAAAAATACATCTATAGTTCCATACAGTAAATCATAAAAAATATTATTTTTGGAGTCTTTCATTTATTTAAAAAAGTATGTACGGGCACCTGAGTGGCTCAGTCGATTAAGCAGCTGACTTTGGCTCAGGTCATGACCTCATGGTTCGTGGGTTCGAGCCTCGTGTCAGGCACAGAGCCTGGAGCCTACTTTGGATTCTGTGTCTTCCTCTCTATCTGCCCCTCCCCTGCTGGTGCTATCTCTCTCTGTCTCTCAAAAATAAATAAAACATAAAAAAAATATGTATTGGGCCCCTACTAGCGCTTGCTAAGTGTTGAAACACTATTATTTTCCCTAACCACCCAAAACAGTTTAAATTGTGTAACTTTTATTTTGACTCATGCTTTAGTATGAAGCCGTAGGAAATAAAACATGCTATAGTACAATAATGAGACTGCATTGTATGGAATAGATCAGATATATTTGATCATAACTTTATAGTCATATTTCATAGTAGTGCTATAATTGAGCTAATTAAAAAAATCTTTTCTGCTAATTGCTACTTTTGTGTTTTCTCTACATGTCTTTCTTTTTACAAGTTTGCTCTTGAATAACTTTTTTTTCTGTTTTAACCTGGGTTTGTCTTTGAGTGACATCTTAGATGTTAGATTCCCAGTAGACCAGAACCGTATTTATGTTGTACTTTGTCTGACATTGTGTTTAACATTTTGTGATGATGATAATCTGTGCCTTCTTTTCCATTTTTTTTCTCTTTTTAAAACTATGTGTAGTCTTTGGTAGACTTCATGCTGCCTGCTTTTGCTGTTCTATCTAGGTCTGCTGGTGGCAGTGGGATTTCTCTAAAGCAATAGTTCTATTTTCAGGGGGAAAAAAGGTTAGCAATTTCAGTTGATGCATTTTCAAACGGTATCTCTTTGGCTGCCTGGAGTAATCTTGAGAACTGTGAAAGTTTCAGCATCATTCAAATCTCTTAATTTGGAAAGTTACCATGATCATGTTATTCTGAGGGCAAATCAACTGCTTTCCTCCTAGTGTCCTTTGTGGAGGCAGGAGCCTTGGAGCTATCTGGGGCAGAGAGCTACCTCATTTATAATTTAGGTTCTGGAAAGTACTATCCACATCCATGGTACTATACAAATAAAAAATAAAGAATGCCACTAGACAGCACAAATAACCAACTGTTATCAACTATGAAACTCTGAAGGAGTGAGGAGGAGGACGGGAAGTGAAATCTAATAAAAAATTATGTGTAAACTGTTCCACGAAAGTCATTTTTTATTACAAAAGCAGTAACAGCTTTCCATCAACTTTGTACAGCAATTTTAATAACCTTTAGTGAATGTTAGTAAATCATATTGACCCTTAAGGTCCCTGGATGGCTAGAAATAAACATGCACAGATTAACCATGTTGCTGTTCTTCAGCTCTGTTATGCAAACAGTTTTATACAAGGTCAGCCCAGGGCACCATTGATATTGTTTGCCAACCAATTTATTCCTAAGACCCTTGACCCCATTTTAATGTGTGCATCCAGAAGCACACCCCATGTGGTGTTCCTTGTTGCGGCCACCAAAAATTGGGAAGTTGGCATTTTTTTCCAACAGCAGGGACCTGGAAATTCTGTTAGAAACTCATTTAATGCAACTTAAAGTTCATGTATCATTTAAAAAATTCTGATTCAACCAGAATGCTTTTATTTGTCATGTAAATGTAGTATGTCAGATCTGGTATGAAACTGCATGAGAGAGCTAAAAGTGGACCTAGTAAATTGCTTGCTTGCTTGCTTGCTTGCTTTCTTGCTTTCTTTCTTTCTTTCTTTCTTTCTTTCTTTCTTTCTTTCTTTCTTGTTTCTCCTCTTTTTTCTTTCTTTCTTTCTTTCTTTCTTTCTTTCTTTCTTTCTTTCTTTCTTTCTCTTTCTTCTTTCTTTCTTTCTTTCTTTCTTTCTTTCTTTCTTTCTTTCTTTCATTTATAGTGACCTCAGCTAAACTTCCCCATTGCTTTCTACTCTGGTTGTTTAACAATGTGCCTTTTGTCAGATTTCAAATACTGTTGACGGCTTTTTCTAAGTATTACTTAATTTGAAAGTTTAATCTTTTCATTTTGAAACACAACATTTTAAATGGAAATGGGACATTTTAGAACTAGCTGGTTTAACGAAAATAAGCAAATTCATATGGTAGTTCATTTGAATTATGGATACCTTGTTCAGAAAGCAGGAAATGACCTGAAAGGTGAATACAAAGAAGGGAGAATGAATCATAGGAAAAATTTAATCTAATGTGCTTTAAAACCAATTATATTTTTAATACTGTCTATCCTCAGTGGGCCCTCAAGAGGCATACACATAGCACTAGAGCTGTCGTTAGGATTTCAAGAATGACTTTAAATCTTCCTGTAGCAAATATTTCCAATCATTTGTAAATTTAATTATCAAGTTAGCAAGCACCCTGATTTGATTAACATGTTTGCAAACATGATTGCAAGCCAGAAACAGCATTTATACTTCTTCCTTCAGATATCTCTTTAATCTCTTCATAGTGCAAGGCTTGTCTGGGCTCAAATTAAGAATCTGAATTGGAAGCCACGGATGCAATATCTGTGTATTACAGTACTAGAAAAGACGAGGTTTGTTCTCAATTCCCCTTGCTGTTATTTTCTACCTTTGTAAATTATTGAAGGCAACACATTCTTTCAACTTATATTTTATGTAAGTCTCAAATGGTATCATAAATAGTGTATGCAGAGACATATATTCCTGTATTAGCCAAAAAAATGATGCTGCTAGTAACGTTCAGTTTAATGAATTTCTGAAGCTCCCTGTTAATTCTATTTCATGGTAGCTTTGCATTTTTATGGAATTTGAAAGCACAAGTTGTAATTGCTAATATCTGAAATTAATATAAGTAAACTAGAGAGCTCAGCAGTGCTCTTTGCTTTATGATTCATTCATATAAAGACAGTATTGTCTACATTTTGTGTGTTTTCCTAGTATACCCTTCCTGGCACATTCGTGTTAATTAATTTGAGATACTGGGTTTCCAGTCCATTAATTTATTATTTTACAGTCGCTATTAATAATATAATCCTTAGTTCCTTTGTTTGCTTACATGGTTTTCTAAACATGTATATACGCCAGATTATTATATTCCATATCTTAGCCAATTCCATCATGTTCAATAATTTTTTCATCCTATGCCGGGCAGGGTAGATTTATTTTTCTTTCCAGATAGCTCCCTGGAGACTCCATCTGGACCTAACCTGCTACCTAGGGTGGTTGATGGGCCATCAGGGACTGTCTTAAGGGTGGAAGAGGCAAGATGCAGATACTTATCAGTGGTATGCTCTCTATTAAGAGGGTGCTTAGATCAAAAAGAAGTTCCAAGGGGACTATTAACGGGGATGTTTCCTTCTGTCACTAGTCCCTAAGCATTTTGAAAGGAACTTAAGGAAGAGATAGATACCTTAATCCCCTACCACCCCACCCCCCCACAAGCCTTAAGATCATAATGCTAAGAGCAGGGAGAAAAGGGTGATAAGAGTGAGTCTCCAAGTGTATGTGTCCGTAGGGGAGGGATTCTGAGAAGACTGACAACCATCCTTTGATGCATTGCCCAGGGGTAAGTGTGTTGCCGAGGCAAAGAAAACTCACGTATACACCTGTCTTTCCAAGAGATCTGAATAAAGTAATCTAGGTCTCCTCTCTCACCTTGAAAATAAAGAAAATAGTCTGCTCCTTCACTGAATAATCTCACTCTTCAATTTTGTTCGCTTAATTTTAATTTGACAAATAGTTACTAGCAGATAAAGTCTAGAAAGATACAACAAAGTAAATAGAACAAAACAAAACAAGGGACAAAGTGCTTAGGAAAGTGACAGTGAAAGGAAGAACCTCAAAAGTCTTGTAGAGAACTTCTACACAGGATGTTGCCACTGGGTTTCACCTTCCCTAATAAAAGCTGATTCTGGGGAAAGACAAAAGCCAGAGTTTAGAATTTCCAGCAGGAGTTTACTTAGAGAGGGGCGTAAAGGTGATTTTATACTGACATTTGTTTCACCAAGTAAAATCTTTGCCCCTTCCATTTTTGAAAAAATTGTCTATACATACCACCTCCTGGATCATCTTCCTTTATTTTATTTATCCCAGCTAGCAAGTAAGTCTTTGTCTATCTTGTTCCATTGCCACAGCTCACCTTGAGTTGAGCAGCCTAGATACTTGCTTTTCTTGAAGGGCCATTGGGTATAATTCTTTGGAACTCTGGTTTTCTGGGACTTATCACTCTCAGGTATTACCAAACTACCAGGCAGATGCCTTCTGTAAGAATCCAGAGTACAAGTTATATGAAAGGATTCCACTGCTGAGAATCTCCTCAAAAGTTAGTACATCTCAGAAGCAGCTAGCCCAAGGGAGAAGATAAGCTCAAGAGGTTATCAGTCTCCTCGTCTATAAAATGGGGATAATAACTCAACCCACCTCAGAGAGCTATTGTAATGTTAATACACTTGTGAGGATAGAATGAGGCATGGAATAGTGAGACAACTGCAATTCTCACATAGGTGAGGAAACTTTCTAGATCTGTAGGTTACATACCCTCACCCTCAGCCCATCACCCACAGACTGATGCCTAGGCAGAACACATCAGCCAGATAGATGAGAGGCACTGCTGCTGACATGATCCATCCCTCTATCTCACTACGAGAGAATTTATATGTAAACACTCATTCTAACCCTCCAGGTAGGATATCATAGGTGGGAGCTTCTACTTCTCATACTGCCTCTGGTGCATTGATATTCTAACTTTATCAGTAATTGGGAAGTTTCAGGCCACTCCGATTGACTCAGGCCACCTGCCGGATCATCAGGAATTATGTAAGAATTGTACTCATTTGCATAAATCCTAGGGGGAGACACATGAATACAAAGTATTTTGGGCTTTCCTCTATCACCCTTTGCCCATACATACTAGAAATTTTTAAGGAGTATTTCTTGGAATTCTTTCAGGCTATAGATATGTGAACCCTACAGTTTTCGGAGTCTAGTTGGCCCCCTTTATGCCTTTTCACTGATGCTTCCACTGCAGCAAGTCCGTCCAGTTCATTTCATCTCCACTCTGCTAACCTGGATTGCTCTGTGCAGGGAACAGAAATATTCATTCCTATCAACTTTTATCAACACTGTGACCAACGTCGATACTGAGTCCTCTGGTAAAATAGCGTGCTTCAGAAACTACATTCTGCTTCCAAAATGAGTTACAATTATACACCAACCACACAAAGAAATCAAAGACTGTGAGGCCCGAATGATGGCCCTAAGAGAAGCAAAGATGTCCTGTGTATAATTATCTTTCACACCTTTGCAGATGTATTACCCAGATGGATGGTGTATAAGTCAGAATATTCTAATTTATGCTGCAGTCGTAAATGATCCCAAACCTCAGAGACTTGACATCAGCAAAGGTTTATTTCCCGTTTGAACTGCGTGCCCATTGTAGGTTGTATACAACTCTCTGGAACTCTGCCGGTCTATGGCAGAGACTAAAGATGGACTATGGTAAGCTATACCCACAGTCTTAAAGCTTCTACCTAAAAATGACACACGACACTTTTGATCACGTTTTATTTGCCAGAGTTTGTCACAAGGCCGAGTCTGACATCAAATAGGTGAAACTGCATCATCCTTCTGTAGGAGAGACAGCTAATATTTTGAAAATTAACATAATCAACTTATCACTAGCTTGTTTCTTTTTCTTTTTTTGCTTTAGGATTTTCTTTGGCAGGCTGACTATAATCGGGTACCCCATTTTCACATTCTCTGCCACAAAAGGCAGGTTTATATATATATGTATATATATATATATATATATATGTATATATATATATGTGTGTGTGTATATATATGTATATATATATATACACATATATATGTATATATATATATTTTACATTTTATGTATTTTAGATACACATATATATGTATATATATATATATATTTTTTACATTTTATGTATTTTAGATACAGCGAGAGAGACAGAGCACAAGTGGGGAGGGGCAGAGAGAGATGGAGACACATTATCCGAAGCAGGCTCCAGACTTCGAGCTGTCAGCACAGAGCCTGACGCCGGGCTCAAACTCAACGAACTGTGAGATCATGACCTGAGCCGAAGTTGGACACTTAACCGACAGCCACCCAGGTGCCCCCAAAGGCAGGTTTTAATGTATTGCAATTTTTGTTCTGGAACAAATACCCTCTACTAATCTGCTTGAGTGGCAGTAACAAAATACCATAAACTGAGTGGCTTAAACTGCATAAATTTATTTCCTCACATGGTTGGTGGGATTGGTTTCTGATGAGGGCTCTGCCCTTGGGTTGCAGATGCTGCCTTCTCACATGACTCACATGGCTTCTTAGTGTGAACCTGGAGGGAGAGAGCAAGTGAGCAAGCTCTCTGGTGTCTCTTCTTATAAGGGCACTAACCCCATCATGAGGGCCCTACCCCCATGACGTTATCTAACCTTAATTCCCTCCTGAAGTCCCCATCTCAAAATGCTATCACTTTGGGAGTTAGGGTTTTAACATGTGGATTTGGGTGAAACACAAACATTAAGTCTGTAACATACCACTCCTACCTCCTACAGTCAACTTGGCCTTGAGGTAACAACATTTAATATTTTATTTCTTTTCTGGACATATAAACCATTGGGATATTCTAGTTCACTGCTCAGGTTCCCAATGTTTCCAGGGCATTGCTAAACATATGGACAACTATCCTTTCCCAGTCTGTGTTGGCTGTTCCTTCTTTGGGATGAACAGTAGTTAGTTTATTCTTTCCCCAGAGCTGAGCCTCTCACACCAGTATACCTCAATGATAGACCTGAATGAAAATATTTTCTTAAATGTCCCTGAAAATTTCCTTTTTCTTGATCCCTGTTCGTGTGCTCTGCAGTTATCAATTGCTTTCCCTGGTTCTTTCTTTTGTCTCCATATCACAAAACTGTTAATCCCACAGATGGGAATTAGTTCAATTATATTCGCGGATGGCTGCCATACTTCTCTACTGTTTCCTACTGACTCTGTTATCTTCATTCATTCTTTTCCTCTTATGTCTAGACAGGAAAATCATTTACAGTTATTTATTTTCTCCAGTTCTCCTGCTGGCCCTCTGTTATTCTTTTCCTATTACACATTCCAATTATTTCATTCCTCTGCTTGAAGCTCATCAGAGCCATCCCAATACTCTTGGGATAAAATCCAAACTCCTCATCATAGACCACCGGGCTCTGCAGGATCTGGCTCTTGCCTTCCTGTCTGACTTTATCTTGTACACATTCTCACGCAACATATTCCACGTGAGCTACACAGGCCTCCTCTCTCTGTGCCTCGGACAAGCCAAGCTATTTATGCTTTGGGCCCTTTGTTGTTACTGTTCAGTCTTCCCTTAGCTCTTCACGTGGCTGGCTGATTCTATCCTTTTTTTGGTGAAAACTTCCCTGGCCTTCCTAATGAAGACAGACTTCTTTCATTACAGGTTCACATATCTCCCTGATCACATTCTTTATAACAATAGTAACTACCTATTATTTCTTCATTTGTTTATAAATGTGTTTGTTTCTCCCATCAGAATGTGCCATTAAGGCAGGAATTTTGTCTTGGGCATTGTTGTGTCCCAGCAGTTCCTATAATGCCTGACAGTGTGGTGCATCTTATAAGTGAATGATGAAATCACAACAAAACTGTTACATTAAAAAGTCAAAATGTATTTTATTATAACCTTTGCCTGGAAGATCTAATTTAACACTCTGGGACGTTATAAAACACATCTAATCTGACTTTTATTTGACAATTTACCAAATATTGTAGGAGTTTTTGGTCTCTGTGTGCGCTCTTTCCCATAAGCTTAACATCTTCAGTTCCTTCAATCATTGTTCAGGTAAAATGTGCTGGTGACCTTTCAGTGCCCTGTTCATTCTGTCTTGGATTTATGTTAATACTTAATTTTTTTTTCTTTTGACATTTGATCCATCACCAGTCTACCCATTTTGACATCCTCAGGGGGACAGAAGAGAACTGTCGATGTTAAGAAATGGCTTCAGTAAGTAGGATCTGGCGTGTCCCCAGACACACTCATGGGCTCCTTCTTGGAAATGATTAGCTATATATTTTTTTAAAATCATAGACTTATTTACCATGTCAGGGAGCTAAGATAAGAGAGAAAAGTAAGAGATACTATAGGAAGAGGAATGCACTTTTCCCTCCTCCAGACCCACCTCTGATCACCCTCTTCAGGTCTTCTCTCGTTGGAGGGCGTAATTTTCATTCTTTTTGTTCATCACTAAGGCATTATTTAGTTTGTGGTTATTAATGGATACAGTCTCTGCTTTAAAAAGCACAAACCCAGATTTTACCTTCTCTTTTAAACCATTTTCTTCATCCATGTAGACTCCTCCTCTACATCTTCCTCTACATCTTTTCTTTCTTCTTTTTGACTGCACGTGGCTGTGTTAGTTGACTCAGATACATTCTTGGGGCCCAATGAACTCTTACTTTACGTTGGGCAGAGGGGCAGGTGGTCCCATGTGGATCCCAACTCCCCTTATCCTTCTCTTGGCCTCTGCATTTGAGCAGAGGACACTTACATGGCTATCGGTAAGTCCCTCAAACAAAAATAGCCCGTTAGCTCAATATGCTAAAATATTTTTTCTTGTTACTCCAGATTATTTTATCTAAAATAGTAGCTGATATTCTGGTTATATATGTTTTTCAAATGTAATAATCAGATTATCAATATCCTTAACAAAACTTGTTCAACAGAACAGAATTGAGTACAGACCCTTTTGTTATATGCCGTTAGACTCCCCAGCATACCAATATTCCTCACACATACCTCTGTACCACATGTTTTGCTAACTCATATTTGCTATATGGAGAGCATTTCTCATGTCTATTTATCTTCAGCCAACACTAAAACCTCTATGTCGAATGAACCATTCACTGTGAACCTATTCATTTCAGTATTGATTCACCTTCTCACAAATCCATAATATATACATTGCATCAAATACATTATGCAACAATCTCTTAACTATTTGGAATCAATTTGAGAGACTTTGAGTAAATCGTCAAGCTCCTTTCTGATAATGATATCTATATCATCTTCTCTTGACTATTAGGAAACTGTGAGATAAATTTGAGGTTAAGGCCCAATGTTTGTTCATTATTTGATGGGTAGTTTGGTTCCTCCTAATTTTGTTGTTCTGTATTTTATTATTGAGGAAGTGATGTTGTCAATGTCTCAAATCTATTTTGTAAAGAGAAATGGACAAATAATGTGCATATGTGAATGTGTGCATATCCAAAGAAATAACGATTAGCTTCAATTTGGCTAATTCTGGGAAATTTGGATATCAGTATGCTTCTGTTAATTCCTAATCTAAAATTAATCTGAATATACTATCTCTGTAGGGTATTCATTTCAACCAAATATTAAAACACCCTCTGAAATTACTTTGTCACTGCATTATTTGAGGACAAATGGCAATTTCATTAATAAACATAGAAGAAAATAGATATAGGTGTATACTTTGAACTGTGGTGCCAATATACTGACTACCTATCATCAGTCTCTATAATCTTTATCTTTACCAACAGATTGTTACTAAATCACATTTCTCATTGATACTGTGTATAAGTGATCTATACTGTGTATAGATCTATTGTATAATTTCATTCTTGTAATGGGGATGTTTGGGGATATGAAGGAAAAGATTGAGCGGGAGTACCTCAAATTTTTATTGTCAGTTTATTGAGATCTGAGGAATGAAGTCATTTATGTTATCTTCTTTCTTCATTCTGTGCCAAACAACCAATTAACTTTACCAGCGCCTATCATGTGCTAGGCATGGTTTTAGGCCCTGAATATATGTAGGTGAGTAAGAGAGGATTGTAGATAGATGAATTTAGCTTAGATTGTCCCTTATCTAAAGAAATGGATAAATCTTACATCAGCTGATGTCTCCATGCTGTTTACGAATGGCTGAGGCCCCCAGTACCACATCATGCAGCAGTTAAATAACTCTACATGTTTTCAGAAAATTCCCCAGTGAGTTTGTGTCTTCATGGTTACCACTACTGTTTCCATTGTATTTTTATGTTGCTCTTTATCTTGCATGTGAAATTCAGGCCCTCCCGCAATTTCCATATTTCCACTAACCATCCTCCTCATGCCAAACACACACACACCATATAAACAACCTCAAAGTGAACACTAAACATCTGTTCCTACTGACTACCTCAAAACTTAGTGGCTGACAAGATTTATTATTATTTCTCAGTTCTGTGAGTTGACTGGGGTCAGCTAGGAAGGTCTTGCACGTGGTTGCAAGTAGAGTCGGCTAAGGTGCAATTCTCTGAAGTCTCATGTACACTGGACATCCAAGGTGGCTCACTCACATGACAGGCAGTTAATGCTGGCTGTTGGGTGGGAGCTTAGCTGGGGCTCTCAACTGGAACATCTACAAGTAACCGTCATGTAGCTTGGGCTTTCCACAGCAATGGTGACTAGGTTCTGAGAGGGAGTTTTCCAAGAGAGAAGACTCCAATAGAACCCTATAGAATCTGCTGATCCTCCTTAAAATCTAAAATCTTGCCTCCTAAAATCTTGCCTCTAAGTCTAGATCTGTTGTCATGTCACTTTTGCCACAGTCTATCCATCAGAGAACTTCTGGTCAATCCATATTCAAAGGTGTAGAGGAATGGATATCTGTATCTATATCTCAGGGGTTGAATGGATGGCACACACATTATTCTGTGGAGTATAGTCACTCTCCTAACTCGTGGAAATTTTCTCTGAACTCCCTCCTCCCCATAGTCTCCAACCATACCTGCCATTCCCTCTTCTGTTTTTCCTCTTTTTGGAGGTAAACAGATTTGCTCCTGTTCTCAAGCAGTAAGTAGTGTTCCCTCACATTGCTTGGGCCCCTGATAATATCTTTATGCTCAGTATTCATCTTCTACACCAGAGTCTTATCAAGGTCTTTTCTCTACACAGTTTCCACCTTAAGAAAAATTGAATGCACTGAGGAAAGGCTATGTAGGGATCCAGCAAGAAGGAAACCTTCTGTAAACCAGCAAGAGAGATCACACCAGACCCTGACCAGGCTGACACCTTGATGTTGGACTTCAGCTTTCAAAACTGTAAGAAAATAAATTTCTGTAGTTTAAATCACCCAATTTATGGTATTTTGTCATGACACCACCCAAGCTAACACAAGCACTGATCTCTTACCCTTGCTACACCATTGGTTCAAATTAATTTCTTCATAATTCATATAAATTATGGTCAATCTCACTTATAAAAGTAAGATATTTTATTATCTCAGATGGATAGATCAATCACTTTATTAAGTATTGTTTAGGAATATATGCTACTTTTTCTCTAAATAGCCTAAATTGCATAGCTGGGGTTTCTCAAAATAGTCTTGTATAAAAAATGATTTACATTTAAACACAGTTATGGCGATCACAGAAGTTCACTTAAAGAGCAATTGATAAGACAGACAAAAGTCATCTGTGTGTCATATTGTAGAACTTCAAAATTTCAATGTTACATTTCAATGTGTCATATTGTAGAACTTAAACATTTCTATATATTTTATTATATATTAATCGTATATATGATATATATGTATTTCTAAACATGTCCCTAAATAGTGCTGCTATAATCAAAACAGGCAGAAATCGTCTCATAAGATGTAATTTTAAATTATATAAAGCAGGCAGCATCTTAATGCTGTACTTTTAAGCCTTTTTTTTTTAATAATGTAGTAAACAATTCAGAGAACTATTTGGATAGTTCTTGGATAATGATTTTGAAATTTAAAAATGAATATAAACTTACATCATGTTTTTGTACCAAATTAGAGCTACTTGAATCAAAATTTCTACCACACTTTGATGGTATAGGAACAAAAAGAAATTGGATGTATGAAGAATATTGGGTAGGTAAAACTGCATAGTTACTTTAAGGAAATTCCCCAAGATTAATATTCTCTAAGGGCATATTTTATGTTTTAAACTCAGACCATTTTAGTCAACAAATTTATTTAGCAATTTTGCAGGTAAAATATTTTGGTTGGCCCAGTGGCATGCTATGCTGAAAACACAAAGTCAAAGTTGTTCCTTTCAAAGTAAAGTCAAAGTAAAGTTGTTCCTTTACTCCTTTGAAGGGAGGGGACATTTGGATTAATGGATCTGAAACATTTTCAGGCTCAGGTTATATTGTTCTATGTTGTATAGTGTTGAATTTTGAGGTTATAATGAATCACTAGTAAGAAAGTGTGAGAGGGGCGCCTGGGTGGTTCAGTTGGTGAAGCATCTGATGTCGGCCCAGGTCATGATCTCACGATTTGTGAGCTTGAGCCCCGTGTCAGGCTCTGTGCTGATAGCTCAGAGGCTGCAGCCTGCTTTGGATTCTGTGTCTCCGTCTCCCTCTCTGCCCCTCCCCCACTTGTGCGTGCGTGCATGCGTGCGTGCGTGTGTGCGCGCGCGCGCACGCGCGCTCTCTGTCTCTCAAAAATAAACAAATGTAAAAAAAAAATTAAAAAAAAAAAGAAAGTGTGAGAAACTGTATTCTCTGCCTAAAAGCACATGTTTTCTGGTGTCAAGTGGATGGTGGCCATGGTATATTTACAATTAGGAAGAAAAGCAGATTGTAAAATGTGTGTATTACAATCTTATTTCAGTTAAAATATATAATATGTAATGAAGTAAATATATGGTAAATCATAATCTTGAGGGAGAGCTACAATTTTACTTTACATGTAGTTGTGTGTGTGTGTGTGTGTTTGGTTGATACAGAAATGTGTTACCAAAATAAGTTCTCTTGGAGTGGCAGGATATCAGCTGATTTGTGTGTGTACATTATTTTATTCCCAAATTTTAAATAAAGAGGTATTGCTTTTTCAGCATGAGACAATTATTTTTAAAAAGTGTAAGCCATCTATGTGTTTAAATTAGTCTCTTAAACTTCTACAAGAGAATATTAATTTGCCTCTGTTCTTCTTTTAATCAACAAAGACCATCTTTCTCTGCATTGTTAGACTATCAAAAGCAGAGTGTCTATACTCTGTTTTACCAGACATTTACAAAAATGCCTTTTCTGAGTTGTGATAAAATGGTATGCCTTCTGTTGATGTGAGACCTGTCCTCTTGCCCACTTTATTTATGTCTTTGGTAAAAAAAATGTAATGTTTTGATATTATCCATTGTAAGACTCCCTGTACTTTATACAAGGAAACTCTCCATAAAGTCCTACATGAGAAGAGTTGCAAGAGCAGTTTTGAATCTGCAGATGAAAGTTTTAACCTTTTGTTGTTTAGGAAATAGAAACAATGTAATACACTGGTGTCCCACTTTACTTTATGAACCCAAAAACTTAATGCTGAATGTCCTGTCCAAAAATTGTAATTTCCTCAAATGTAACTACTGGAGGAATTAGCTCTGCTACTTTTGGGTGGATTCAATTTATTTGATATTCAATTGAGTTAGTTTGCACCATGCTTGAATATTTAAGTTATTTTCCATGCTTTTCAGATGCACATGGGGTAAAAACATATTACTGAAAAGAAGCACTACCTATATACTTCATTCACTCCTTTATTTATTCATGTTCCAGGCCATAGTCATTTGGAAATGTATCAGTGGGTGAAACTGAGAAGGCTCTTTGCCCTCATGGAGCTTCTAGTCTAGAGAGGGAGTTCTGACAGTAAGAATCATGAACAAATAAATTCTATATACTTTAGAATATGAAATGTGTTATGAAAAGGATTAATGTAAGGTAAGAAGTATTAGACATCATTGAAAATGTTTTAAACCTTAGTAGCAATAGATATTATATTCTTCAAGAATCTCAATTAACATCGAATAAAATCCTCATGTGAATACATGAATGTTTTGACTGGGCTTTTCCGTAAAATGACAATTTGTTATTTTGCAACATGTTTTTATTGAGCAACTATGTGTCCAACAATGTACCAGGTTCTGGAGATATAATGATAATAAGACAGATGTTATCTCTGTTCTCATGGGGTTTAAATGTATAGTGAAAGAGACAGGCAGACATAGCTGTAGGATTATGTGAAAGAAGTTTCAATAGGGAAATGCAGGATGCTGTGGGAATGTGGAAGGAGGGCCCTTGATCTTGTTTGTGGAAATAGGAAAGGCTTCCTTTGAGGAAGCAATTGTAAAATGAGAGGCAGTATATGTGTTGGCCAGGAAATAGATTGGAGATATAGTTTCTGGAAGGTGGAACTTTGTATCCAAAGCCGTGGGGGTGAGAGAGAGTAGGGACAAACATTCAGGGAACTAAAAGGTGTTCTGTGTGGCTGGAGCAGAGTCTGGGGACGAGTGGTGACTTCCTGAGGGAGAGCCAGGAAGGTACCAGGTTCTCAAAAGGGGCTTATATCCATCTGCATTAAAGAGTTTGAGCATATGCTAACAACAAGGGAAATGACCAAAGAATTTAAAGAGTAAATTTTAAACAAGCAGAACTTGACTGGAACTCACAGAAAACTATTACATTTCTTACCACTGCCCTTTTTAATTCAGCTGTGTGGACTTTTTCTCTGTCTTTGGAGGAAATCTCAGACAGTTTTTTTTTCTTTTTTAGGTTTATTTATTTACTTGTTTTTGAGAGGGAGAGAGTGCACAAGTGGGGGAAAGAGAAAGAGAGATACACACACAGAATCCGAGGCTCCAGACTCTGAGCTGTCAGCACAGCCCAACACAGGGCTTGAACCCACGAACCATGAGATCATGACCTGAGACAAAGTCGGATGCTTAACCAGTGGAACCACCCAGGTGCCCCTGTCTCAGACAGTTTCTGTAGACTTTCCAGTCACTCTTAAATACTTAAAAAGTAGGTTTTTGAGAACCTTCTTGCACTTCCGCTTCCGGGTTGCCTCAAGAGCCGCCTGTGAAAAAGTAGGTTTTTAAGTACTCAAGCCTCTATCTCAAGCCCATGCTTCCCTCACAATAGTGCTTCTGACTCTACCTTCCTAGCCAAACTTCTTATCAGAAATGATTACACTCTTCCCCAATTTCTCACCTCCTTTTTACACTTAAACCTGATGGAACCTGGCATCCGCACCCACTTTCCCCCTGATTCCCACTTTTCCACGGTCATCAATGACATCTCTGTTTTTAAACCTGAAGACAAGTCTTTAGTATTTATTTGGTTAATCAGTAATGTTTGACATTTTTACCAACCCCTCCTTCTTGGAATAATCTCTTCACTTGTAACTGGCACCATATTTTCTTTGGTTTTCTCTTCCATTTTTAGCCATTCCTGGTAATTTTCTTTTTCAAATCACTTCCAGCCCCCCCCCCCCCCCCACACTTTTTGAACATCTGTTGCATTACTAGTGTTAGTTACTCAGGGTTCTTTCCTAGGCCCATTTCCTCTCATTCCTCAAATACTCTCTGGTAATTGCATCTACTCCCCTGGCTTCACTTACTGCCTATACGCCAATCACCCCAACATCTATATCTCAGGCAAGTATTCTGTTCAGTTTCAGAATGTTTGAAACGGTGGAGGGCTGGAGAGAGTGCTAACCAGAGAAATATAGCGTAATAACTGGACAGTGTGCTGTGTGAGATTAGGGACTAGTATTCAATGTTGGCAACGACCTGCATGGTTTGGCAGACAATGGATTTTCTAGATTTTGCCGGGTGGTACACAGAAAGGCAATAGGAAGAGGAAATGGATGATAGGGTGAACAGCATTTTGGGGGTGGTGAACTATCTTGGATAGGAAAATGAAACCTTGACGGGATTAATAAAGACAGAGAAGGAAGATTGGCCTGTGGTTTGGAGATCCTGAAGGACAGTTTATTTGTACTGTGCTTAAGAATGCTAGAAGGTTACATAGTTGTGGTAAGAGAGGGGGATGTCTAAAGTTATCATTCCAGAAGTGGAGAAGTCAGTGTCTATCATGGGCACAAAGTGCATGGCTGCATGCAAGTGAAAGAGAATGTCCCTGGAGATTAAGATGGCAAGGAAGCAAAAAGCCAAGTTACTGAATGAGCCCTTATATATTATATATTGCGTCTTGCTTGTAGGATAATGCTGGACTTGGAGGTAGAGAATAAAATCCAGAGCTGGGGACAGAGACTTGAATGGATGATGAGTGACCTAGAGGTCCAGAGATGACAAAGATAATTTTTTTTTTGCATTTACTGATAAATAACAGCAGAAGTGTTGTGTTAGGCAATATACAGCCATCAGATTTTTCAACTTACACATGTTCCATCTTTTTGCTCTGTTTTATTGTGGTAAGAGGCTGAAGGCAGAAAACTATATTTTCTGACCATCTTAAAATAGCTGTCACATAATTAAATATTGCAATTTCAAGGGTCCTTGCACCACCCACAAGAAAGTGTGAACAGCTTACTCTGGAGCCTGTTTGGGGTCAGCATTTAAGGGGCACCTGGGTGGCTCAGTGGGTTAAGCTTCTGACTTCAGTCTCGCTGCTGTCAGCGCAGAGCCAGCTTCAGATCCTGTCTCCCTGTCTCCCTGCCCTTCCCCCACTCTTGCATTCTCTCTCTCTCTCTCTCTCTCTCTCTCTCTCTCTTTCTTTCAAAAATAAACATTTAAAAACAATCTTAAAAAATACTGACAGCACAGTGTAGCTCACCTGTGTTTATGCTTCCCCAAACTTGTTTAGTGGCTATGGAATGATTTTTCTTTCTTTCTTTCGTTCTTTCTTTCTCTTTCTTTCTTTCTTTCTTTCTTTCTTTCTTTCTTTCTTTTAATGTTTTTATTTTTCAGAGATAGACAGAGCATGAGCTGGGGAAGGGCACAGAGAGAGAGGGAGACACAGAATCTAAATTAGGCTCCAGGCTCTGAGCTGTCAGCATAGAGCCCGATATGGGGTTCGAACTCATGAACTGCAAGATCATGACATGAGCTAAAGTCGGACGTTCAACCGATTGAACCACCCAGGCACCCCAAATGATTTCTGTTTCATACTCTAACCACTGGGGTTAAAAAGTGACAATGTTGAGGAAGAGAAAAGGTTTTAGGGTATGTTGTAACAAGCCACTGAGATTTGAGTTTTTGAGAAATGTATTTAACAAGGCTGCCTCAAAAATTATATATGTAACTTATGAGGTTCTGTGTGTATGGGGGAGGGGAGACAGGGAGTAAGGTACAGACCTCCATTTGAAAGACTGCTGAAGGAAACATCCAAGGTCGGTGTGTTTTTCCTATTGATTACATATTCCTGGGCATTCTGGCAAGGAGCCAAGCTCATTTTAAATTCCAGCCACTTGAGTCTTCTGTTTGTGGAGGAGAGAGCAGTGTGCCTGGGGAAGCAGGGCAGTATTTCCAGCAGGTGGTAATAGCAGGCATCACGTTATAATTTTAGGAAAATCTGATTCACTGAGGCAACCACATTCACCACTGCAAGTACAGTGCTTTCAATAGACTACAGTGAGGTGTTATGATGTCTCATTCTCCTAGTAAAGGTTTTATGTGAACTGAAATGTCTTCCTGTGTATCCATTCACCTAACACTGCCAAGAGAGAGAAAAGGATTGAAACATAAATCTCGTCTTATTACCAAACCTAAATTGTTCCTTCTGATTTTGTCTCGATGCCTGGCTCTTGCCTTCTTCCCCTGGCATAATGAATTTCTTAACCTAGAGTCTCGATAAAATCCTCCATAATTTATTTTTATCTTAGAAGTTGTCATAAAAATTCACTGACAAGGCACAGCCCAAGGTGGTGTGGAATAAGCTACCTTGATCTGTTTGTATAGATAGAGATACACTATTGCTCTCAGATGGAAACATAGTGACTTTCCTCTTTGTTCCCATAAAAGAACATCTATCAATTCCAGTGAAGGTCCAGAGTAGGAAAATAGGAGACAGTCCATCCACATACAGGAATTAGCTGAATGAAAACTACTTATCTCTGTTAATATAGTTGTTTATTACATTTCATACAAGTCTGATTAACATTGAAACACCTAAGGAAATCTTGTAGAAATATGATCTTCACGTATATATTTGCTAAGATGGTGTAGCTAGCACACTATTTTTAGAATAATAAGCTTAGTGGTTAAAGTGTCATGTACTGAAGATTAAGCACTGGAAGGAAATTAATCGGGAGACAGGCATGGGGTTATGAGGAAGAAATCTCAGGCTCTCATTAGTGGAGTCAATCAAGAATTTTCAAGGCACAGATTTTATCCCTGGCATAATCTTGGGGTCCCTATCTTAAACTTCAGGGAATTCTTCTACATTTGTTATATTTATATCCTTTCTTAATTAAAGGTCTCAAGCCTTGAAGGATACAAGATTAGAAAGCATCTTTGAGGTTCTCAGCCCCCATGGGGTTTTCTATATTTCAACTGGGTCTATGTGCTTTCATTTCTGCACACCTCAACTCAACTCAGTGTCAAGAATCGTGTGAATACTATTGTTGAGTTAGATAATACCTTGAAAAGATGGCAAAAAAAATATAGAAAGAAAGAAAAGAAAACCAAAGAACAAACAACAATCAAGCTAACATTTTTTTTCCTTTTATCTTGTGGATGTCAAGACAAAAAATTTAGGGAAGAACTAAGGCAGAAAGAACACTGATGAATTTAGGTGGAGAACAGAGATTTCCATTTCTTTGTTTATGAGTCTAAATTAGTGTGTTTCTCCCTGCCTCCCTCCTTTTTAAAATGAAGTACCTAGCAAGTTCTTGGGAGTTTCATTCGGGTTTCAAAGCCAATTACACTTTTTTGGCCCTGAGAAAGAAATGGGTAATTGTGAGGAAATTGCTGAATAAAACTGCTTAAGTTTCGTCGTCTGCAGTGTGGAAATGTGCAGCTCTTTTAGAACAAGTGCTTCCTTTCCAAAGTCATTGATGAAGCCCAGAGTGTGAAAACTGGGAAAGGAAGAAAAGAAATAAAGGTATGTAGCTTCACATGAGGGAGTGGGACAGGAAGAGAGCAGGACTATGGAGCAGGTGGCCAGCTCGCTGGCAGGGCCGCTGGGGACGGTACAGGGAGCTGAGGGAAGCCTGCTGCTTCCTCCTTTGGTTCCCAGGTGAGTTGGTGATGGTCCTCCTGTAGCTAAGCCATCCCATGCAGCAGAAAACTATTTCCTCTGTTGTCAAAGAGGGAAACAATGAGCAGAAAGAGAGCTAGTCAGGTGAGCATCCTCAGGAAACAACATCTTCCCCCAACCTTTTATCACAGTCTTGGATCACTTTTCTTACTTCCGTTATCACCTCCTTGTCTTATAACCATATTAATCTCCTAACTGGTCTCCTTGTCTCTGTTCCCTTCTGCTTTAAATCCATTCTTCATCCTGCTCCCAGAGACTCAAGTAAACCATTATATTTCTCAGCTTAAAATCCTTGGCCTAGAGGGGCACCTGGGTGGCTCAGTCGGTTGAGCATCCGACTTTGACTCAGGTCATGATCTCCACGGTTTGTGAGTTCGAGCCCCACATCAGGCTCTGTGCTGGCAGCTCAGAGCCTGGAGCCTGCTTCGGATTCGGTGTCTCCCTCTCTCTCTGCCCCTCCCCCACTCATGCTCTGTCCCTCTCTCTCAAAAATAAACAAACATTAAAAAAATTAAAAAAAAATCCTTGGCATACAAAATGAAGGAGTCTTCTCAGCAGAGCAGAGAAACCCCTAACTTCTTTGTCTCCCTCCTGATGGCTCCCTAACTTCATTTCTCATTGTCCACTTCACCCTTACTTCTTGCCCTCTGACAGAAGAGTCCAAAAACCCATGCATCTTCTCCCCACAGCACTCCCTTCCCTTCTCCATGGTCACTTTTGTGTTTCCTTCAAATCACAGCTCAAGGGCCAGTCACTTCCTCCAGGAAGCCTCTTCTAATCCCTTCATCTCTTTTCCCAAATGGAGCCCTTCACCTGTGCTTCCACAAGAGCTTGCTTCTCACAACCAGGTTATTGCAGAAAAACTAAGCTTCCCCTCTGTCCAGGGAGCATCTGGGGGGCAGGCAAGGACTTTGTCTTTTTTTTTTTTTTTATCTGAGCACTCCCTTTGTTCAGCACAGAGCAGGAAACCTGTGAAATAGTAAATGAAAATGGATTCATAAAGACAAACTTTTGGTTTATGGCTATAGCTGTTATTTTCCAAGCCTAGAATTATTTGCAATTCTTCCTTTTAGGCAGACACTCTTGATTCCCTCACTGAAAGTTAATAGCTACTATTCCTAATGCCTTCAGGCCATGTTTGCTCTGTACTGTAATTTCTCAACATTTCATAGCCAATTTCCCATTATTTGAAAATCCACAGCAATGTGTCTTTAAGTTTTCTTCTTTCTACAGCAAAGCAGCTACAATATAATGTCTTAAAAATTATCTGAAATGTAGAATGAGCAAAAGAAAATAGAGGGTGTTCTTTCAGAACAGAGCTGAGTTTGACCATTTATTTTGGGGGCTATTTGATAAATATGTTTCAGCAGAAGTTAACTTATAGATTTCTGTAAGGTAGAAGTGTAAATGTTTTTGGTGTAACTAAAAAGATAGCCCCAAAAGTTTTGAGTTTTGGCCATGTTGGAAGTTAACCGGTTTTATATCTAACTTGGAAATCTGTTAAATTGCCTTATACACCTAGCTTTTGGTGTGTGTATACACCAAAAGATGGTTTTAACATCTTACTGTTTACTTCATTAATTAATGAGTAATACTAAACCTTTGACGTGTGTTTATTTTCTATTTGCCTGAGGGTCATGATTTTACTCTTTTGAAAATCATTCTTTAACAAAACAAGGTAGAAAAGCACCTGTCTTTCTGGGAATCAAAAATTTAATCCTGAGTCTCCTATACCTGACTGTTTTATGTCAACCACACTGAAGAGCCTTAGTTTCTTTATCTGCAAAAGAGGGATGCTTGCTTCTAAGGTTTGGGTAAGGATTAAATATCATGAGATAGAAATTTGTGAGCCATAAAGTGAAAATAAATCATGCATTATTATTTGCTATCAAGCTACTATTTATATACCCTGACATTGAGATTTTGGGTATTTTTAGCACAGTCAGACTGTATCGCAGTGACAATCCCAGGAAACCAAACAAAATTAGAAGCGTCAAAATTAGAAGAATAATTGAACACAGTAATTGTCAATCACGGCTTAGTTTTCTCATTTTTACCTTTTACAGATATAAGGTAACTGGTGTCTATTTTCATCATCATGGAAATATAGGAGTTATTTAAATAAACTAATTAGAGTGAATAAACTTTTCATGGTTGTTTGTTTTAGGTGTAAATGTCTTTGACACTGGGTTTGGTGTTTATTTACTGGAAGATTTTCTGAAAGCCTCATTTCTTATTAAGAATCAATTTGGTCTTTAGGATAACAGCTCTCAACTCCCCCACGTGCCCTAGCTGCAGCCTGGGGAAGTGGAGACATGAGGGCAATTTTTTGTTTTTAATGAACATGGTAAGATTTTGTATGAAGTAAAGGTTTTGAGGCTATATAAAATATTTGAAAAACAGTGACCTAGAGGATTTATAATCAGGTGGAGAGGGACTGGGAGCAAACTAATCTGTGACTATTTACAAGATGAGGCAGCACTATTTAATGTAATTTCATGTATAAACATTTTGTTTTTCTCTTTAAAAAAATCTAAGAGGAAGATTGTGAAACGAATGCCTAAGGAAATAGACCTGAAACATGTTTTGATATGAGATAGAAATCCATACAAACAAATAGTGTGATAGTTTTAATTTTTGAAAATATATTACTAAGAACCTCCATTAGATGAAAATTCCTGATTTGTACAGTGAATCCTTTAATTTTTTTCCAGTCTATTTTCACTCATATTTAACATTTGATTACCTTGCAATGTGATACATTGCTTAAATGAGTTTCTTTCTTCCTCCCTCATTTCCTTCCTTCCTTCCCTCCTTCCTTCCTTTCTTTCTCTGGTCTCTGTCTCCTTGTCTCTCTCTCCTGTTCTTTCTTCTTTAGCACATAGTAAGTGATCAATAAATATAGTCATTCATGTTGTTCCGACTCCCCCATGAATGTGAAAAGCCAGAATCACTGAGGCAAAGAAGAAGAGTCCCCCTAAGAATCTAGTAAAGGGGAGAAATCTATGATATTTTAGTCTGTCAGAAGATCAAACTTGAAATAACTTGTCTATCACAAATAAAGAGTATACAGTTGTTGTATCAATTGGTAGAAGTTCAACTTCTAACTCTCTTAGGATTCCCCTACAAAGATAAAATACAAGACAAAAACATTTATAATAAATAAATAATCAATAAATTATTTAGCATTGTTGATATGCCAGGAATTGTGCGAGGTGTCCAGGCCATGAAGCAGTGTTTGTGCTCTGTAGGGTCTTGTAGGAAGAGGGAAAGACATAGACTAGAACCTCCATACTTCACTGTGGTAAGTACGGTAAGTAAAAGAGAAATATATGTACATGGCTTCCTGGGAGCACAGAGGAGCAAGTCATTCCATTAGGGTGGCGTGGAGGGTGATTTAAGCATCACAGTGAGAATGACATAGGCTTTAAACTAGGCTTTTATTTTATTTTTTTGCAAGAGTGTTTGTTGTGTTCATTACTAGGTAAGGAACATTATGCCTTTCTGTTTTACTAGTTGTTTATTGGCATGTAAGAGGGACCTCAATGGAGGGGAGGATTTAACAAAAATATTAGACGTGCAGGCTGGGGTTTCAAACACTTATTTGGGAATATGGAACACATTTGGGGAAAATGTAATCCTTAAAGCCTGGAGAACATGGGGGTACATGGACTAAGGCCCCAAATCCCCCAGAGCCCTTATAAATGAGATTTTAAAGGTGTGCTAATTGCCCTTTTATTTAAAGAAAAAAAAAGGCATCTATTACTTCTGTTATTGCTGTCTCAGGTCCTGAAAAATGGAGGATCTTCAGGAAAAAAAAAAGAGCAGGTAGATTAGATTTCCCCCCCTCTCATTTGGCACTCTGAAGTCATGATATCAGATCATCTATTGGAATCCACTTAGTGAATATTTAGGGCTCTGATCTTCCTGCAGTAATCCTAAACACATGAATGTTCTATACAGCAAGGATTTAACATGGATTTGGAAGCTGGCAAGAGTGACAGAAATATCAGCTTATCCATGACAACAGCGGAAGCTTCTGTCTTTCCCAGCTGGGATCTGCCACAGCCGAAACTACCTGCTGTCTGTCTTTGACTTTCTAGAAGCTATATATTAGGGCCTATGGCCAGATGATTCCAAACCAATAAGCTAATACCCCAGTCTTGTTTCTTGAGGCTTTCTGGTTGATTTATCTCAAAGATGTGACTGGAAACCTCGTACCGAAGACAGTTTTCTACTTTGGCTGCTAAGTGTTTTTAGTCTCACCGGAATGCCTGAGATATAACCAATGAACTTCTACTTCACTTGGTTAAAAAAAGTAATTAAGGAAGTCATACCATTGAAACGTTGCTTGCTTCATTTTAATTTTATAAGCAAGTCTCAAGTTTCTATAGAGTATTTACTCTCCACATATGAATAGGAAATACAAGTAATTTAGAAACCCCTTTAAACCCAAATTAGGATATTTTCAGCAGTTAAAAGGAAGTCATCCTGTGAGCGATTCAAGTTAGCAGGATGACTGGCAGGGTAAGCAGGAAAATTTTAACAATAATAGAGATTGTATTTTCTTTACCCAACTATATGCTTTAAATTTTTTCAGTTGGTTTTCTGAACTCATACAATAGTCTGGTTTTAAAATGTTGGGGGGGGGGCGGGGCACCTGGGTGGCTCAGTTGGTTAAGTGTCCGACTTAAGCTTAGGTTGTGATCTCATGATTTGTGGGTTTGAGCCCCGTGTTGAGGTCTGTGCTGACACCTCAGAGCCTGGAGCCTGATTCCGATTCTCTGTCTCCCTCTCTTTCTGCCCCACTCTCTTGCTTGCTCTCAAAAATGAATAAACATTAAAAAAATTAAAGAAATGTTGTGGGACATTAGTAGATACTCCCAGAGATATAAAAATACAGAGGCTATGAACGTGGGAGGGAGATTGTCAAGTGAAACATGTAGAAGCCAGCCTTTTCTGTTACTTTAGAGATTCATGTCACAGGACAACAGTGGCCAGAGCTTCTGTGAAAAAAGACAAATGTATTCCACATTTCTGATACCCGTCCCTTGAAGTGACACACCAACAAAATTTATCTGGCTGCTTCCATTTTTACCTTCTCTAAAAAACAGAATTCCCCAAATGGGTTTGGTGATGATGTATCCTGAGGGACAAGGGCAAACCCACCAAATTTTATTTCTAGTTGCGAACTAGTAAACCAGTATTTCCAATCAATTAACACTGGAATGATTTGATTCAGACATGCAAGCTGAGTGAAAAATTGAATAAGGTAAAAGTCTCCATGGAGTTATATTTTTACTATCTCATAAAAAGTCTAAAGGGACAGAAAATTCATAACTCTGCTTTTAAGATAGGCAAAAATGCTGATAACAAGAAGTCTGAAAATAAATGAGAAACTGCTAATGTAATAAAAGGGGAAAGATACTAAGACACTCCTCTAACAAAGGAATTGGAAAATATTCCAAAGGAGATAAATGAAGAAAGTGAATAGGAAAAGATTTTTGTCTCTCTCATGTGTAGTCTCTTTTGTTTCTGAAACAGATTGCTTAAGAGAGACTGGGAATGAAGCTTTGCGTTTAACAAACCTTTTAAAATATCATGAACATTTTTTAGATCATGTAGGGCCTGGAAAGGTGGTAAGAGGAGAAAAGAAGGAGATTATGAAAGGAGAAAAACATTTTTTGGGGGAGTATAATTTATAGAAAATAATTAGTGTATAAATTAGAGATTTCCTGACTATAATTTCTATGGTGCCCACTCTGAAGCCTGAAGAGGCCCATCCTTTGGAAGAGGTGAGGGTGGGGGGAACGGCAGGGGGGAGAGGTGATCCAGTGGTGATGGAGACGCCCAGCACCAATGTACATGAATTTGGGTGCCTGGCAGACTGGATGTCCAATCTCCACACTGCCAGTCAACAGCTGTGGGGCCGCTGCTGGTCTGATTAACCTCTTAAACCATATTGCCTATACCTTTTAGAGGGAGAAATAATACTTCTTACCTGAACATTTTGTTGAAGATGAATTAAGAAAATGTTTAAAATGCTATTAGCATAATGCCTAGTAAGCTCTCAACAAGTGGAAGGTGTTACTATTTCCACTGTACTTACTGCGATTACGACTGCAGAAAAGAAGGGACCTGCCCAAGTGAAATCCAGTTCTTGTTGTTGCTTTAGCAATAACATTTAGCATTTGAGGTAAAATATTTGTAAATGTTTGATCAAAGAAATATCCCTGGACACGCAAGTTTAGATTTGGTATGTGTGGTGGCTATGGATACACGAGAGGGCAGATAAAGAGAATTTGTGGTGGATTGCGGATTTGCTCCCCTGAACTAAACTTCTTGCAAATCCTTTGCTTATCCCCACTCACTACTCTGGGCCACTTGGTAAAATAATTACGTACCCGACAAAAGGGCCTTTCACTTCCTCCTGGCAGAGTTTATCTTCTTCCTAGCCGTCCTCAGCTTTCCACGCTGGGGATATTGCCCTGTTTAGCCGCTTCATTCTAAAGACAGGTGTGGAGCCAACAGACCCAAGCTTTGCCCGAGTCAGGTTCTGCCACTCCTAGATGGATTATCTTTAGTAAGTCACATTGCCTTGGGAATACCAACTTCCCACACGTAAAATAGAAACTAACAGCAACTTGCCCAGGTTGCTTGAGGATAAAATGTCATAAGGTTGGTGAAGTGTGTAGCCAGATAAAGTGCTCAGCAAGTGCTAGCTTCTGCTTTTCTTGATTCAGAAAACAAACAAACAAACAAACAAACAAAAAAACAACCCAGAAAACAAAACAAAACAAAACAAAACAAAAAAAACCAGTAACAAAAGCTTTACAAACTCAGGCCAAGCAAATTCCTAGAGAATAATATCATTGTATGAGCTGTCTGTACAAGTGGCTTAAGAGGGAGGTCATTGCTGTTTTCCCTCCAAAATTCATAACACTTGTAGGGCTTATGGGTAAATATCTTTTCTGATAATAAGACCCTGGTTCTGAGGATGAAAGATGCTTAGAACTCTGTGAAGAAATAATAGCAAACTGGGTTGGGGAATCTCTGTTTTATTATGATTGAATTGGAGTAAGAACCAGATTGTTTTATTAAATGCTACTTTTAGAAGGAATGGAAAACATAAATCCTAAAAGCCATTTTATAGTTTTCATGGTGCTGACGATTTTCTTGGTTCTTTTTAGTTCACTTCATAGTGACAGTGGAAACACGGTTACTTGATTTGCAGTTGACAGGTTGGATGTTTTTAAGTGTATCTACTGCTTTGAAGGAATTCTTGACCTACTTCAAAATGCATGTTGTTTTCAGTAAATTCAACCTTTAATGATTATCTTTAGCCACGAATCTTTCTTCAGAGAACTTCGGAAAGATAAAATATATCTCAAGTATGCCTCATTTACTTTAGTTAATTGTCTAGTCTTTTCTTTTTAGAATTATATCAATTAAAGCAAACAAAAATGTAATTATTTTAAAAATGAAGGCAGCTTTTGTGTTCATGTTTTATCGTGTGTTTGTATTTTTAAGGAAGCAGATTATATTATCCCTCCATTGCTCTGTTGTTTTCTTCAGTTTAGATTTTTGTACTAAACAACCAAACTATGACAAACTGGAAAACATAAATAAATACCTTAATTTATGTATGTATATGTAAGAACAAAAATATGTCCATGACTGACAGAGACATGTTCCAGTATTTAACATTCTTTTCAAGGGCTTTGTTTATATTTTGGGGGGTCTTTTTGAGGGCTTTAACATTAATACATCTCTACATTACAATCTGCCCAAGTGAGATTTGTGCTAAAAATTTTTGAACCCCAAATTTCTAGTACCTACTTTTCTATGCTATGAGTGCCAAACAACCCTATCCAAGGATAACATTCAGAAGCACAGAATCTTTCAAAGGTTATCTTGGAGAAAACTGGGTATTGACCAAATTTTCTATGGGAATACAGAATTTAATTGACAACAGAAAGGAGTGACCATTACTGACAACTTATTATGTTTTAGGTACTATAGTCTATGTTTTTTTTCAAAGTTTAACTCAGTTAAATTCTCTTGCAAGTTTGGATTATACCCAATTTTACATCTTAAGGGTCAGCAAGATCAGTTCAGTCTCCCAAGGTCACGAAGTTAGTAAGTGGTAAAACATATCAGTCCAGAGCTATATGACATTATAGCTCATGGGTTTTGTTATGGTGGTGGTGGTTGTTTGTGTGCTTGTTTCATTAATATCATCTGTGGAAGATGAAGACCCTGCTTTTAAGCTGTTTCTATGCTGTTGTAATCTATAAAAGAGTTTTGGTGAACTTGTGGTACCATTAACACATTTCACATGTAATTTTACATATGTACACATTCACCGATTCATTCTTTCAACAAATATTTATTGAGTGCTTACTATATTTCAAGAACTGTTTCATAACCCAGATTTAAGTGAAAAACATAGACAAAAATCCCTGACCTCATGGCACTTATGTTTTACTGTGGGTGTACGTACCAATGTTATATCAAAGATTTAGTTTCTTACTCCCGTATGTTTACTTTCCCTCTTAGGACCCCAAACTTTAAGATGATGCATAGCTTCCTGGAATAAAAACTACAACCCAGCATGCCTTGCAGTTGAATATGGCCCAGAGAGTAAGTGGAAGTCTAGTCTAGTGTGGCTGCTTCCAAGAAATTTCTGTCAAAGATAGCGTTGAGTTCCATTTCCACTATTCTCCCTTCCTCCTTCCTGTTTCTTGGAATATGGGAATATCGGCTAGGACTCCATTCTGAAAAATGAGGATGAATGCCACACTACAGCTATGGCAGAGCAGAAATCTAGAAATATCTCGGCTCCAAGATGATGGAGGAGGTTCCTAGACAGATCTGGATTGCCTACACCTGTATTGCTTAGAAAAGGGGAAATCAGTCTCTAGCTTATTTATATCCCTATTACTAGCAGCTGAACCTAACCCATATTAAAACATTTATGTTTGTTTATTTTAATGTTTATTTATTTTTTCTGAGAAAGAGAGAGCTAGCAGGGGAGGGGCAGAGAGAGAGGGAGACAGAGGATCCAAAGTGGGCTCTGTGCTGACAGCAGAGAGCCCTATGTGGGGCTCGAACCCATGAACCATGAGATCATGACCTGAGCCAAAGGCAGACGCTTAACTGACTGAGCCACCCAGGCACCCCAAAACATTCATGCTTAAATATTTTAACATTCATTTTATTGTTTTTCCTCGGCCGGTATGTATTTATGTCTTCCCCCTTTTCCAGCACTACCTCAATCCCACCCTAGCCCCTCTACCTATGCACAGAAATTTCTTAAGGAAACAGCATTTGAGCTTCTGTATCCAACTGTGTCTGAATTTACCCTTTAGATTTTTCAATTACAAGGGCTAATGCATTCCCCTTTTTACTTAAACCAGTTCCAGTTTGCTAGGGAAAGAGTTCTGATTGAATAGTGTGCACATATTTATTTACTAATGCATGCATGTATCACTTATATAATAACCATGTTATATGTTTATAAATATGTTACAAACATAGATCAGAGATTGCTTTGTATGTAGACATGCTGTATAGAGATTTCCCCTAGTACTCCCATTTTTGCAGTTGAAATAGCTAAGACACAAAAAAAGCTAAATAATTTGCCTCGAGTCTCAGTAAGAACTCATGATTCCTTAAGATCCAGTCAATTGAAAAGTGTATCTATTTCTTTGATGTTTTTTACCCACTATACATTGAAAATTCCAATGCTATAATACAAGTTATATTTTTACTTTTATTAGTTATACTAGTATAGTTATTCTTGAGAGGGGGAAGAAATCCTGTATATGTGAAGATAAAAAGAATTATGAATAACACCCCTCCCCATTCTTTAAAGTTTTATTGAACAGTAGAAAAGCGTAAGGATGAAATATGTCATGGAGTTCAGTTTCTTCCCCCTGCAGAACTGATTTCTTGAAAATCCTCCCTAATGTGTTCTCCAGTGTGAGTTTAAAAGTCCCAAATGCTGAGGCTTTTATCAATTCTCTTTGAAGATTGTATCTCACATAGTAGATTGGAGCATACCAAACAGTTCTAAAACCCAGTGTAAGCTCGTTTATTGCTGTCACTAGTTAGATTTCGCTGTCCAAACATAATTCTGCTCTTTTTTTCAGTAATGTCCTCAGTGACTCTTGGGTCTAACTCTTTGTCTTTGAACATTCTTTTGGTGGTATATTTGTATGGATTAAGTCCCTTCTTCCTTGGTAAACCCATTCTATTTATACCGAATTCTGAACTCTTTCCAAATAACTGAAATATGTCATGGTGAAAATTATTTCACATTTTCGGGGTTAAAAACATTTGGCTTTCTTTGTCTAAGCTCAAATTTGACATAGATCGAATTCAACTAATAGCCATTTATCTTACATAGGTAGGCTTAAAAATGTAGTTTTAAAATGTTGTGTTCAAACTTCAGTAAATTGAAATACAGTAAAACCTTGGTTTGCAAGCATAATTTGTTCCAGAAACATGCTTGTAATCCAAAGTACTTGTATGTCAAAGCGAATTTCCCCATACGAAATAATGGAAACTCAGACGATTCATTCCACAACCCCCAAATATTAATGTAAAAATGATCACAATACTGTAATATAATACAAAATAAAAAATAAAATACAAAATATAAATAAAAATAAAGAAATTAACCTGCATGTACCTTTGAAAACCTCCGTGACTGGTGTGATGGAGACAAGAGAGAGGACAGCTGTTATGTGGGATGACTTTCACTATCACTAATGGAATCACTGCTGTCTATTGGTTCAATGGAATAATTTTTTTTTTCATGCAACTTTAACAAGGAACCTATCCAGTGACACTTGCTTTTGCTCCTTTTGAGGATTTTGCGGAAATGTGACATTGCATTGTCGTTAAACAGATTCGTCACTCACACTGCTACAGCCTTATTTGGGTGGTTCTTTTCTACAAAATTTTGCACTGTTTCCCACATTGTACACATCTCCCTAATCTCATTTGAAGTGAGAGATTCCTCTGCCTGTTTGTCTTCCTCCTCTGCAGACGAGATCTCCTCCATAATCTCTTGCTGTTGCTCACGATGCAGATCCATCGGTTAGTTGGTGGTCAGTGCCTGGCCATGTTCTTCCACAAGCTCTTGAGTGTTGTCCTCATTCACCTCCAGTCCCATGGTCTTCCCCAAGGACACAATTTCCTCAACAGCTGGCAGCTCCTGTTCATGAGTAAGCCCTCTAAGTCATGTCCAAGAACACGGTCAGGCCACAGTTTTCACTTAGCAGAGTTGAGAGTTCTCTTGGTGACTCCATTCCAGGCTTTATCAATGATCTTGAGGTAGTTCATGATGTGGAAGTGATTTTCCCAAAACTCTCAGAGAGTAAGGTTTGTTCCTTTGGTCACCTCATAGCATCACTGAAATATGACTTTGGTGTAAATCTTTTTAAAGTTTAAAATGACCTGATCTATGGGCTGTAGGATTGAAGTGGTGTTGGGAGGAAGGAACTTGACCTTCATAAACTCAAATTCCTCCAGTAAGTTATCCTCAAATCCTGGAGGATGAGCAGGAGCATTATCCATAACCAGCAAGGCTTGAGTCCATAATCAGCAGATTCTTTTCTAAAAGATATTTCTTCGCTGCAGGACCGAAGACTTTGTTGATCCAATCAACAAGATATAAGGGACCCAAGCCTTGGTGTTGGACCTCCGTGTAATGTTTAACTGGTTCTTCTGCACCTTACATTTCTTGAAGGTTTGTGGGTTCTCAGAATAATACATGAGCAGGGACTTGGGTTTGAAATCCCCACTTGCATTAGCACAAAACAAGAGGGTGAGACCTTCTTTCATGGGCTTGTGACCAGACATTGCATTCTCTTCTTCTGTAATGTAGGTCCTCTTTGGCATCTTTTCCCAAAAGAGCCCTGTCTCATTGCAGTTAAAAACTTGCTCCAGCAGTTAATGCTCAGAAACCTTGAGCTTTTGGAACTTGGTAGTGAACTTCTCAGCTGCCTTAGCACCTGAACTCACAGCCTCTCTGTGCCTCACTACACTATGGATGCCACTTCTCTTAAAGTTATCAAACCATCCCCTGCTTGCCTTGAAGACTTCTTCCTTTTCTGTTGATGCACCTGGCAGTTTACTCACCAGGTCGGTGTACATGGCCTTTGCCTTCTCACAGATAAAGTTCTCCATCACAGTATCACCTGCTAGTGGCTTTTCATTTATCCAAACAAGAAGGAACTTTTCTACATCTTCCAGAGAACATGGCCATTGCTTTGATATTCTTGTGACTCCTTTTGGTGCATCTAGCACCCTTCTTTATTCTTTATTCTTTGATATTGTGCAAATGGTCAATGTAGACTTCTTATAAAATTTTGCAATTTTGGCGACTCGCATACCTCATTCATACTTCTTGATGATTTCCTTCGTAACTTACACCCTAATCATCTCCTTCTTCTTACTGCCTTTCTTTTCAACCTTTTTCTGCATGGGGCTATTGTATGCACTCACACAGATGTTGACTACAGTATAGTATTAATAAACTCTTGTCATATCCTGTACTTAATGTAACTGATAACAATGCCCCAGAGGAAAGGGTGTATATCGGCAGGCAGCCTGACCTAGAATGAAGCAAAACATTCCTAAGCTTACTCTTGTACGGAAAAGCAAAGAACTACCCACAGGTGCTTTGAAGTGACAAAAAAATGCACTAGTGTCAGTAGTTGTGGGCACCTTCTAACGTTCTGAAAATCACTGATTTCTGCCAAACGCCATGGCCTCAGACTGTGCATCCGAGCATGGGAGATGATCACCACAATCCCACAGCGAGAGAGAGAGAGAGAGAGAGAGAGAGAGAGAGAGAGAGAGAGAAGAACCATTGGCTCAGTTGTAATCATGTGATGTTCAGTATCATGTACTACTACTCATATTGCAAGACATCACTTTTTTATGAAGTTAAAATTTATTAGAAATGTTTGCTCATCTTGTGGAACACTTGCAGAACAAATTACTTGCAATCCAAGGTTTTACTGTATTTTCTATTCCTAGTGTTGCAGTTGAATAAAACTATTTTTATATTCTCCTTGGGAAGGCCAAAAATTAATTTTCTAGTTAGCAACCATTTATTAAAAGTCTGAAATAGGTCCCCATTTACTTCAGATAAGACTCAAACTCCTTATTATAAATTCTGAGGTCCAACTTGACCTAGCCTTAGCTGACCTTTCCAACCTCACCTTCTCTCAGTGACTCTGGCTACTCAAGGCTTAAATACACAACCACTTTCTTCTAGTCTCAGCTTATCAATTACCTCCTGCTCCAAGTCCATTTTATTCTCTTTTTATCCTCTTCATTTCCTACTTACCTCCATCTGTCACTGTTAATATTACTTTCTATTTCCCTCACTAGATTGTAAGTCACTTGGTATAGGAGTGGGGATCACATACTGCCTTCCATGTACCTTTTCTTGTTTTTGTTTATTTTTTATTGCTTTTTTTACACCACTGTATTCCTTTTCTGTCATACACTGCTTATGTCACAGTATGTGTTCTAATATTTGATAAATGAGCAAACATATAAATAAATGTATGAGCTTGGAAAGAAGAAAATAATTATTTTGGAAAAGATCTATGTCATATATAATTAAATTCTATTATGACAGTTGATTATTCAAACAATTGATTATGGATTCAATGAATCATAAAATATTGTTGAAAGAGATGAAGTTATCTAGTTTAATACCTTACTTTCTAGGTGAGGAAGTTGAGATTCAGAAGAATAAATAACTTGTCAAAGGTCATATAAGTAATGACTTAGCAGACTTAAGTCCAAATGTCATATTTCCTGAGTGCTTTTGAAAACAAGTATGTCTTGCTATACTTGTTTTTGAATCCTTAATATTTGTTATTGTGTTCTACTTTCACTAAAAGAATTGTTATAGAATTAACAAGAATAACTGATTCCCTCCACCACCCCCTCCCCTCTGCCACAGCTTTTCCTTATTATGCGTGGTACTCATAGAAAAATATGACAATATAGATACCACTTTCCTTCATTTTTATTAAATTTTATTTGTTGACAATATATTTTGTCTCATAATAGGGATCTGGTTGGATTTTTAAAATTGTTTTTGGTGCTGAAATAACTCTGGATTGTTATATACTACCCCTAGACCTCTCTCTATGCCTTATACTCCTATCTCCCTTAGCCTTGCTGTAGCTCCATTCATCAAACTGAAGAAGGAAATGAACCAAAAAGAGGGCCAGTGAAGCTTTGTGCATCTCTGAATGAAATGAAGCATTGCAGGAATAGCAAGTAAAAGAGGTGGCAGTACTGTGGGCTGTATAATGTCTGGAAACTGCTTGTAAGGGATATGTAACATTTAGTGTTGTAGACAACTTATGACACCATTTAGAGTTTAAAACCACTTTCAACCAGCGAGAGTAACTTGTAAAAATAAATAGTGATTGGATTTATTCTGTGAGGTGAAGAAAGGAGAGAGCTAAGGGAAAATTAGAGGGAGAGCTGGGATTGTACTCTTAAGGACACAGAACTCTATCCCATTTGTTGATTTAAAAGTTGGGTATAAGATGTATAAAATATTAAAATGTCTAGAGATGTTTAATGGCTTTTAAGGTAACTTTTAATAAGGTACATTCTAGTTTTATTTGATTACCAGTTAGGGAAGCCACTCTTGCTGAACCATTAGGACACAGACTAATAAAATAAAACACAAAGCTTCTTGGTGAATGTAGCAATATTGTAAAGCTTGATGAGAATGAAAAGAGTCTAAATTAAGCAATAACAATTGGGAAGCAGGACATTTCCTAGGGATTAATGACGGGCTGGGTGGGGTTGATGGACCATGGCTAGTCTGTGGGCCATTAACCTCAGTTGATCATTAATTCCCAAGAAATACCTGATGGTGAGGTCATTACTATAATTATCACCTTAAAGAGGGAGAAGGATGGTAGACTCCAGAGTCGTGAAGTTAAGAGAATGATGATGATTATTTCATATAAAGCACAGTGCCTCACAGGCCAAAGGACTATAAGTTTCTTTGAGCCATTTCTTGCTTGTCGCTTCTGTTTGTAAATGGGAATGAAACATAAAATTCTCCTCTTTTTAGAGAGGATTGCATGGAGGAGTAGGACAAAGATGCGTGTTAAAATACCCATGGTAAATGATGTGACTTTTTCTCAAACTAGCTTCTTGAGAAATGACTGGTGGGACATTGAGAGCATTTCTGGTGATGGAAGATTTCTAACAATAATGGTGTTAGGTAGTGTTTAGGGTTTGATATTTATACTGCCTCATTTGAATTGGTTTTATTTGACTCTAAAAATGATGGGGGTGTTGAAGGGGACTAGGTGAGAAAGGAAAGACCTGGTTTCCCAGTAAATGTTATTTTGGGTACTTATATTCTCTAGATTTCAATGTCTTCATCTGTAAAAATGAAGGGGTACATCTAGGGATCTCTAAAGACCAGTCTATCTCTCAAGATTCTCTGATATGTATTTAAGGAGTCCAAAATCTTCCTGGAATAAGGCCTATATAACTTTGAAATAGTAAAATAAACCACTGGGAAAGGAATCCATGAACTCCCAGAGGAATAAGAAGCTTTATGTGGGTGGGAGTGAAGTTTCCTAATTCAAATTATTGTTGGTATTTATTTGTTTTTGAGATTGACTCATTCCAGGTTTTGGGCTTCTAACAAAGCAAAAATTATTTAAATGGAAATTTCCTACTGCTTTAATTGAAAATTGAATTTGAAAAAAAATCCTACAGGCAGCTGGTTCCCTGCTCTCCTGTTGTGTGATCCAGTAGTGCCAGAGGGCAGCTTTACTGGTGGTAATATTTCAAAGCCAAAGACTTCCATACATAATGGAATTTGAATTGGGAGATTAAAGCTTAGACACAGGGGGTGGAATAAAGCTACATAGGTTGCCATTGACTCGCTGCCTTGACCTTAAAATTCCGCTCATTTCTTTTCTCGTATCCCCTAAAACTTTCTGACATGTTTATTAATCCAATCATCTGTTCTTTCAACATCTATTATGTACTTTCTATGTGCCAGGCACTGTGCTACATGTTGGGAAGCTAAAGGTAAGTAAGACCTAGCCCCTGACCTCTTAGGAATCACAATTTCATGAAAACTGATATAGTTAAAAGAAAAGAAGAAAGACATTAAGTTATAAAAGAAATAACTGCAAAAAAGAGGAAGTGGTCTGTTCTTCCTAGAGATATCATGGAACTCAGGTAAGGGATTACAGAAAGTCTTTTATTTGAATCTTAAAGGATAAATGGAGATTGTACAATGACTCCAGTGGGGATGGTTTTCTCCACAAAAACGCAAAAGAGGTGAGCATATGAAGAATCAGCCAGTAATCAAGATGATTGGAACAGAAGGAAGATGACTGGGTAGGGGTCTAAAGGGGTAAAGGAGTTCAGATTATGAAATGCTTTTTGTATATTTATGATAATGGGCTTGAACTTTATCCATTAAGGTAAGAGTAGAATCATTATATAAGTAACATATAGTGTGTGTGTGTGTGTGTGTGTGTGTGTGTGTGTGTATATATATATATATATATATATATATATATATATATATATATACACACACATATACACCAGGTCTACCAGAATGTGTATGTGTGTGTGTGTGTGTAATGTATTTTATAGTGAAAGGAGGCATTATGCATTATTAATAATTATACCAGGACTACTGTAACATGTAGTCAGTTAGCTATGCAGGAATAAAAGAATTTTAATCAGAAATATTGAATTTAGACTTCCATTCAAAAAAGATCACTTTGGAAGTTGAGTAGAGAATGGATAGAAATCTTACTTACAGGAAGCACTAAACTGGTCTAAACTGGGTAGCAGTGTGCATAGGAGAAAGAAGGGAAGATGTGAAAAATCTTTAACAGATGGAAAACAAAAGATGAAACAATAGCTTGAATATGTAAGGGTGAGAGAGGTGGAGGTATCTAGGGCCGATCCTGGTTTGGGTAACTAGGTAGTGCTATTTGACAACATAGAAAATAGAGGAGAAGGAATTGGAAATTGGAGCGATGCTACAGATAGAATGTTTGCATTCTCCCAAAGCCATATGTTGAAACATAATCTTTAATGTGATGGTATTTGGAGGTGAGGCCTTTGGAAGTGACTAGGAGTCATGAGGATGGAGCCCTTAAGAATGGGATTAGTGCCCTTACAAGAGACCCAGAGAACTACCTCTCCTCACTTGCCATGTGAGGACACAGAAAGAAGATGACTATGAACCAGGAAGTGAAACTTGCCTGGAAACTGAATCTGTCAGAGCCTTGAACTTGGGATTCTCAGCTGCCAGAACTATGAGAACTAATGTTGTTTAAGCCACCCAACTATGATATTTTTGTTATAGCATCCTGAATAGACTAAGACAGGTGGGGAGGGGGCAAAGGAAAAAAGATAATAAATTTGGTTCTGGCCATATTGTTTCTCTGATTCAAGTCACTTAGAGGTATGCATATGGAGATATTTAATAGGAAGCTGGATATATGGGTCTGAATTTAAGAAAGGTATCTAAGCTAAAGTTAGAGATAAAGTATTTAAAGCAATGTGGTAGCTGAGATTGGAGAAATTTTACAGAATGAGAAAGAAAGAGAGTTAAGGACAGAATCCTTGGAGGTGCCAATGTTTAGAGGGTGACCAGAAGAAGAATCCCATCCCCACTCCCCCAAAAAAATAAAGAGAGTTCAGAGAGGAAATGATAACAGAGCAGCAGCAAAGAGCTTGGAGCAGCAAGTGAATAAATGGCAAGAGAGCAGAGTGGAAAATGTTCACTGCTTTTGGCAGTTAGGTGGTTACTGGTAACATTAGCAAGTAGATGGGTATAAAATATCAGTTGGGTCAAGGAAATTGCTAAGTACACACTGTTGGTTAATAATGGAAATATAATTCAAACCCAGTGTCTCTGACTCCAAATCCAGTGCTTTCCTGCTATACCAAAAATTTCCCCTTAGTTCATCCTTGCTGCTTGTGTTGCACATTCTGTATGCCATGGATGAGTTCTCAGAACCCAATGAAGCCACTGAGTTATAGAATAAACTCTTACCTCTCCTGTTCCTGGATTTTTTGGCTCCATTTGCTGTACCAAATATTGAAGTTTCTTTTTGCCTGTATTTATACCTGCTAGATTAGACCTTTCTGCAAGCCTCAGTGTCTAGATGAACCAAGTTTGAGCTTGTCTTTATTTTGGACACCATGCACATCTCTCAGTAGAATAAACTGTATCTGTCAGTCTCACTTTGTGAGTTCATTCAATAAGAATTTTTGAGCACTATTGTATGGTTGGTAATGTCCTAAGTGCCAGGTAATAGAGCAGTGAACAAAACAGGCATGGTCCTTGACTTCAAGGAACATACAATCTCATTTCTCATTTGGGAATAACTTTCTGCTCTTCTGTTGCTGTATTCCCAGAACGTCTAGACCAAATCAATTCCTGACATGGCATTTGCCTTATAATTAGAAATTAGTTAGAAATAGAAAAAACTAGGTGATAGAAGAGTATTATCTAAAATAGTCATGGATTTTCAGTTGTAAATGTAAAAGAACAGCAGTGGAGCTGGAATAAGTATGCTAAGGTAAATAATGTCTAATACATTATCTCAGATTTAAAATTTGCTTAATTTAAGTTCCTTGGAGATAGGTGATCTGGCCAGTGCTAGTTTGTTTTTAAACTCATATTAGAATAGAGTTCCCCTAATCAAAATTACTCCCCCAAACAATGCATTATTTTGATGTTTCCAGGTATAATATATAATATATTACCTTAATGTTCATTAACAAGTTTGAAAAAGAGGCGTGGTGAGTGGCTGAAATACTTAATGGGAGCCAAAGGATTTTGTTCTATCTCCTATTAGCTTTGGAAAAACCCCTGACTTTTCTATGTCTGTTTCTTCATCAATAAGATGATAGTGTTGAACTTTATAACCCTTAAAAATCTCTTCTGGCTTTAAGATGCTGTGATTCAATTGCAGGCTAATGTCCACAGTAAAGAATAGGAATCAATAAATGTATTTATTCTCCTACTGATTATATACTGTTAACCTTCATTGAAGGTAATTGTTCTTGTATGCTCCACAACACAGGTCTACCAGATCCTAAGTAAATATGTTTTTTTTTTTTTTTTTAATGAATGGATGGATGTGTCAAAACTGAGGAAACCATTTCAAATACGCAACCACATCCTGTTCCCTCTTGGCCTTTGGCTGCACTCACTGGCTAACCTCCCAATCTTGGACAAAGTAACCATTTGTTTTCCTTGAATAAAGAAAATCATACCTCTTTGTTTAATGAATCTATAGTAATTTGTGTGTTTTAAACTTGCTTGAGCCTTCAGAATTACCTGTCAACATCTTACCTATCTCTTGGTGATCCTACAGCAACTATTCTAAATTTCCAGGCCTCCTCTAAAGCTCATAATATAACTTAACTAATCACCTTGACCTTCTTTTTCACTAAGAAGATAGGAACTATCATTATATAGACATGCCTCCTTAAAAATTCTTCTCCAACACATTTACCCAAGATTTCTACCCATATTTCTTATTTCTTCTTTCTCTTCTCAATGGGAAATAAGGGTTTCCTTTTTACTGAAGTGTTCTGATCCACTCTTACTCTTAATTCCCAACCTGTCCACTTAGAACTTGGCTTTATCTGTTCCTTTCTTGCTTTGTTAAGGCTTCCAGTTTGCCTCTCCAGAGGGTCCTTCCCCTTCAGCCTCAAACATACTGGAGTAGCCCCCCCCCCCAGAACATACTTCCTGAGGCTCTATATCCCCCTTAATGTCCAGGAATCCCTGTTCCCTAATCTCATTCCTTCCATCCCTTATTAAAGTGTTCTGATTGCGTATGCTGGATGTATTACAGCATCCATTCCTTCAATGTTTTGAAACAACTTTCTTCTTGAGTATCTCTTTTCTTTTGGTGTCCTGGTGAAGGTCAGAAACTGACTTCTTGTCTAACCTTGGGATTAATTTCTCATCTATATTTTACCCTAACTTTTGAATTTGCGAACGCTTTTCTTTTTATAACAGCTTTATTGAGGTACGACTGATATACAATAAACTACACATGCTTAAAATGTACAATTTGATAAATTTGACCATTTATAAACTTGTAAAATTATGACCACAATTAGATAATGAACATATTAATCCCCAGAAATTTCCTCACCACCCCCTCCACCTTTCCCCTGCCCATCTTCATTCTTAGACAATCACTGATCTGCTTTATGTCACTATAGGCTACATTGCATTTTCTAGAATTAAATGTAAATTCATACATACACAGTATGTACTATTTATTTTATTGGTTTGGATCCTTTTACTCAGCTTAATTATTTTGAGTTTGTTTTATATTGTTCTGTGTATTAATAGTTCATTATCTTTTATTTTTGAGTAGTATTCCATTTTATGGATATATCACCATTTTCAAAAATACATTTACCTGTTAATAGACATTTGAATTGTTTTCAATTATTGGTTAATTACAAATAAAGCAGCTGTAAACAGTTGCATACAAGTCTTTATAGGGACATTTGCTTTTATTCCTTTTGGTAGATACTTAGAAGTGAAATGACTAGGTGTGTGATAAGTGTATGTATAACTCTTTAAAAAACTACCAAATCATTTTCCATAGTGGTTGTACAATTTTATATTCCCACTGGCAATGTATGAGAGCTCCAGTTGCTTTACAATTTTTTTAAACACTTTTCATGTATTTTTCATCCATGTATCTTCTTTGGTGAAGTGCCTTTAAAAACTTTTTGGAGATTTAAAAAAAAAAAATTTAATTTAAATTCAAGTTAGCTAACATACAGTGTAGTATTGGTTTCTAGAGCAGAACCCAGTAACTCATCACTTACATATAACACCCAGTGCTCCTCCCAATAAGTGCTCTCTTTAGAGCCCAAATGTCCATCAACAGATGAACGGATAAAGATGTGATCAATTGATCAATCTATCTATCATCTGTCTATCTATCTATCTATCTATCTATCTATCTATCTATCTATCTAGATATAAAATGGAATACTACTTGGTGATCAAAAAGAATGAAGTCATGCCATTTGCAACAATGTGGATGGAACTAGAGTGTATTAGGCTAAGCGAAGTAAGTCAGGCAGAGAAACACACATATCATATGATTTCACTCATTTGCAGATATTTTTTAATGGGCTGTTTGTATAGTTGTTATTGAGTTTTGAGGGTTTGTATATTCTGAATATAAGTCTTTTATCAGATATATGATTTGCAAATATTATCTTTCAATCTGATGTGGCTTGTATTTTCATTCCCTTAACATTTTTTTTGAAAAGCATAAGGTTTTTAATTTAAGTAAAGTACAATTTATCACTTTTAGTTTTTAAATGGAAGGTGCTTTTTGTATTTTATCTAAAAATCTTAATCTAATTCAAGGTCGCACAATTTTCTTCTTTGCTTTTTTTAAGAAGTTGTGTTTTATATTTTAAACCAAAGCTTATAATGTGAAGTATGGATCAAAGTTCACCTTTTGCATATGGATATATGATTATCCTAGGATCATTTGTTGAATTGTTTGTCCTTCTCCCACTGAATTTTATTTGCCCCTTTAATGAAAATCAATTGATGATGTATATGTGGATCTATTTTTGTACTCTCTATTTCTGTTCCATTGATATATTTCTCTCTCATAATGTCAGTACTGTGCTATCTTGATTGCTATAGCTTTGTAATGCAGTCCTCCAGCTATGTTCTTTTCCAGATAGGTCTGGCTATTCTAAGTCTTTCACATTTCCATGTGAACTTTAGATTTTTTTGTTTGTCATGGATGTGGTGTATCTCTCCATTTATTTAAGTCTTCTTTAATTTATCTCTGCAACATTTTATACTTTTCAGTGTATATGTTTTGTTTACCTTTCTCAGGTTTATCTCCCAGTGTTTCAATTTTTTTTGCTATTATAAATGGCATTGTCTTTTTAATATCATCATCAGTTTGTTGTTAGTAGTATATAGAAAGACAGTAGTTTGTATGTTGATCTTGTATTCTGCAAACTGTTAAAGTGACTTTTTCATTCTGTAGCTTTTTTATAGATTCCATAGGATTTTCCTGGTAAATGTCATGCCATCTGTGAATAAAGGCAGCTTTATTCTTCTTTTCCAATGTTGAAGGCTTCTATTTTCTTTTTCTGGCTTATCGGTTTGATCTTCCTTACAATGTTGAATAGAAATGGTGATAAAAGACATTGTTGTCTTATTCCTGATTTTAAAAGAAAAGCATTCAGTCTTTCACAATTAAGTATGCAATTAACTGTAGGTTTTTTACACATATCTTTAATCAGGCTAAGGAAGTTTCTTTATATTCTCAATTTTATGAGAGATTTTATTTTATTTTAAATCAGAAATAGATGTTGGATTTTGGATCTTGTCAAAACTTTTTTCTGATCTATAGAGATGACCATATTGGTTTTTCCTTTTTAGATTGTCAACATGGTAAATGACATTTATCAATTTTCAAATGAGAAACCAACCTTGCATACTGGGATAAACCCCACTTGGCCATTTTGTATTATTCTTTTTATATATTGTTGGATTTATTTGCTTAAATTTTTAAAGAATTTTTCATCTATTTATAGAAACATGCAGTTTTCTTGCAATATCTTTGTCTGGTTTTGGTATCAGATTAATGTTGGTCAGATAGAATGAGTTGGAATATTTTCTTGTCTTCAGTTTTTTATAAGAGTTTGTATAATTGGTATTTTTTTCTTAAGTGTTTGGTATAACTCACTAGTGATACCATGTATACCTGGAGTTTCCTTTGTGGGAATATTTTTAATGAAGATGCCAATTTATTTAATAGATGTTGGGCTATTCACCTTACCTATTTCTTCTTGAGTGAGCTTTGGTAGTTGCATTTTTCAAGGAGTACATTCATTTTATCTAATAGTCAAATTTATTGTCATAAAGTTGTTTATAACATTCCATTATTATATTTTCAGTAAGAGTGGAATTCGTACTGATTTTACTTCTCTCATTTCTGATATTGGTAAATTGTGTCTCTTCTTTTTTTATCAGTATGCCTATCAAAAATCAACCTTTTGTTTTATTCATTTTTTCTGTTGCTTTTCTGTTTTCCATTTCATTGATTTCTGCTCTTATCTTTATTATTTCTTTTATTCTCCTCACTCCGAATTTAATTTCTCTTATTTTGTTTTCTGATTTCTTAAGGTAGAACCTTAAGGTAGAGTTAAGTTCTACAAATTTGTTTCTAAGTACTATTTTATCACAAATTTTGGTACTGCAAACTTGAAACAACTCTAAAAAATAAAGTATTAATTTTCAAAAAGGTCCTTAATTTATCTTTACTTTTGAAAAACTTTTATGTAAAATAGAGAATTGTAGGTTGATTTTTAAAAATACTTTAGAGATGTTGCTCTATTGTCTTCTTGCTTTCATTGCTTCCAATAAATCTGCTGTCATCCATATATTTGTGTTTCTGTGTGCAAGTTTTTTCTAACATTTCCTTCTTATCATTGGTTTTAAGTAATTGGCTTACATCTGTCATGGTATAGTTTTCTTTATATTTTTTTTGTGCATAGCCTTTTCTTTGATATGCGTCTTCATAGTTTACATCAAATTTGGAAGTTTTTCAGCTACTATTAAAAAAAAAGTGTTTTTCCCCCTTTCTATCAGGAACTCCAATTGCTCATATACTTGGTCATTTGAAATTGTCTTATATTTCATTGAGTTTCTGTTCATTTTTTGTTAGTCTTTTATCTCTGTGTGTTTCACTTTGGATAGTTGTGATTACTGTGTCTTCAAGTTTACTATCTTTTCTTCTGAAAATGTCATCTCTCATATTTCCAGCCTGTGTATTTTACAAAGCAGACATTGTAATTTTCACTTCTAGAAATTCAAATTAGGTCTTTTTTATATCTTCTATTTAAATGTTCAGTCATTCCCCTAGCCTCTTGAATACACATATTTCAGTTATAATAACTTTTTTAATGTCATCTATGTCATATCTGGGTTAGTTTTGATTGGTTGACATTTTTTCTTCTCATTATAGATTGTGTTTTCCTTCTTCTCTGCATAGTTGGTAATTTTTTATGGATGCCAGGCATTGTGACTGCTAGGTGTTGTATTTCTAAAAATATTCTTGAGCTTTATACTTGAATGTGGCTGAAGTACTTAGTAATAGTAAGTAATAGTACTTAGTAATAGTTTAATCCTTTGGGTCTTCCCTTAAGCTTTGTTATGTAGGACTAGAGCAGTGTTTATTTGCTCCTTCTCTTTTGTTATTTAACTTATGCAAATCAATTATGAGATTTCCATTTTGGTTATTGGGAATGGGCATTATTCCTTGCCCTGTGTGATCCCTGGGTATGGTCACCTTTAATCCTCCTGGGTAGTTATTTTCCTGGCCTCAGGTGGTTTCCGAACATGAATACACTGCTTGCTACTTACTGAATACTCAGTAGGGATCATCTGCAGATCTCCAGAGTTCTCTTTCCGTGAATCTCTCTCCTCTTCAGTATTCTGTCCCACAAACACTGGTTATCTTGCCCTTCCTAAACTAGCCCTGTCTTCTCAACTGAGGATGTTCCCTGGGCTCAACCTGTATTTCCCCTTTGTCACCACCTAGAAATTTTCTTCAGAAAGTAAGCTGGGCAATGATAGGGATCCCCTCATTCTTGGAGATCATTTCCTTTAATTTCCAATGTGTTGAAAATCATGGTTTTACATATTTTGTCTGGCATTTTAGTTATTTCAAACAGGGGGGTAAATTTGGTCCCTGTTACTACATTTTGTCCAGAATCTTGTTTTTATTCTTAATTTTTTGATGCCCACAACTTCTTTTTGTGTAGAGCAGTTCTCATGCAATTATAGTTATTGATACTTAAGTTTGCCTTCTTTCTTCAATCATTAACTTCTTAAGGGCAAAAAGTCTTTGTTGTTTGTCTTTATATTCTCTGTACTAATATGGTGCCTAATGCATAGTAGGGATCCAATAAATTCTTGTTCAATGAATAAAACTAAAATAGGGGTAAACACGTGTTTCTGTGATGGTCTGTTACATATTTTACATGTTTCTGTGATGGTCTGTTACATATTTATATATACATATAATACATATATTATATATATGTAAGTGTGTATGTATGAATACATATCAGTGTATATGTGTATATACTTTGCATCACACTTATAGTTCTATAATTCTCTTTTTCTTATGCAGCCAAGAGATGCTTAGTGAAAGCTTTTTTGCAGCAAAGAAAGGTTGATTAGGTTTTACTTCAGCAAAATGAACAACAAGATTGATGCTTAAAATGTAAAGGTGTTACCTGCCCAGCTTTTACTCACTCTGAATATTAATAAGTATGTAAGTATGATTGTTGAATATTTAAAAAGAAGTACTATTTCCAAGGCCTAGAAAGGAAAAATCTATAACAAATGTTGAAGTTAAATATATCTTGTATGTCTCTTTATAATTTCATTGTAAAAATAAAATATTTTGCAATTACTTTGCAAAATAAATATGTAGAAACACATGCCTGTATCTGTTATCATCACAGTTGGAAAGAAGTCTTTAGAACAGTTACGTCTGCTCCTCCTAGCTTCATTCAGAGCTCCAAGGGAGTAAGGCCTGAGAGAGAACAGAACCTTCTCTAGTGAGCATGAAATTTGGTAACCTTAGCCCTGACCTTAAATCTGCTAAAGTGGTAAGACAGAGGCATTTCTCTGGGACACCTGAGAGGATACAAACCATTAAAGTTAACAGTGGATGAACTCATTCCATTACTTTTAATAACATTATATCTGTTTGTCTGCTTGATGTAATGATAACTTAGTGAAGGAGAATTAATTCCACATATTATCTACATAAAGGATAATGAGGGAAATCAGCTTCCTCTAAGGAAGTTGCATTAAATTTGGGTATAAGCCAACCTGTTTTAGATTGGTCCCTGGCTTTTGGATGACTTTCAAGCCTTGAGGCTCTGAGAGAACATGCAAGGCCATTTTTGAATCTCAGGGAAGCAGACGCAGAAGGTTTCAGAAGACCCTTGTCACTGAAATTCCCTTCCCTTCTGGAAAAGCAAACTGCTAGTTTGTTGACCATCAGGTGCAAAATATAATTTTTTCCTACATAACAAAATTGTGTCTGCTGAGATAGTTTCAATTCATATGATTTGTGCCTAAATTATTTGATCTGTGGATCTGATGGCTCCTTGAGGCATTTCAAGTAATGAAAAGAACAAACAAGCCAATAAATAGTGAATTTATAAATATTCAGTGTCAATAAGGAGAAATATTTTGCATTTTTTAACAAGGAAGGTTAAAACAATGTCTTCCAAGTTAGTTACCAGTTTTGAAAGTCTGTCCTCATTGAACTCACATTTAAGTATTGACATTATATGTAATGCTAATGATTCTTGCAGTGAAATATAGAATGTTTACAATAGAATATACAATATGTAGAGCAGAGTATTTCTATATGTTTTTACATAGGTATAGAATATTATTACTTTTATATTACAAAATTAACTGGGCAAACGACTTGATATCTCAAATACAACAAAGCAAATTCACTAAAATATGCTTACTTTAAATTGAAAACAAAATTTCATGAAAGGTAAATTGCACCTGAATTGTCTTATACAAAAAAACGTTAGTGATCCTTCAAATGTTTCCTAAATGTTTCCTGAGCTAAAACATTGCTCAGATTTGATGGGGAAGAACAAGTCTAAAATATCAAGCATGTTGAATTATGGGATTTTTTAAAATGGAAGTTCAGTTAATTACTTTTAAACTACAGTGTAGTATGGGTTAAAGTGTTAGTGCCTAGTGAAAGTAATTATAGACTAAAATAACAAAATCAAAATGACAAAATAACAAAATCAAAGAGTTGAGGTAACCACTGAATCTGAGCTGAAAGGTTCCTGCTATTAGGTTGGATACTTTATTAAATGATACTTTATTTAATACTTTAATACCTTTAATAAAGTATTAAAGGATACTTTATTAAATGCATAAGGCAAAAATATTATTCTTATTTCTAAGAATTCTGCAAAATTGTTTATTCTCAAGTATTTTTTCTCTTTTATATTTGGTTACAAAATAATTAAACTAGTTAAGAAGAACATCATAATTAAAGATAACCTTCAGTTTTTACCTTCTCTGCCTTTCTTCAAATTCCAATTTGATGGAGCCCACATGAATAAAGTGTTGCTATATTTACAATTCTAGAATAAATAACATAGCAATGGAATGTAAGTTTCTTTGGGGCCTTGAATTATTCACAAAATGAGTAATTGAGCTAATCCCACACATAGATTTTCAATTTACAATTATGTGCTTAATCGTTATGGTTATTTGGGATCATGAAGAATTTACTAATAGGGCTTTATGAAAATGAAGCAAATGTAGAGGATGACATAATATAGCCAGAAACTAGTTGTGGTCCAGTAAATCCTGAATAAGTAACTGTGGATAGATAGTAAAATGTTTGTATTATCTCTCACATTGAGCTTGTATGGCAGAAAGCAGTCAAATAGGAGGCAGAACAGAGAGGATATTAACTGTTTTTTATATGCATGCTAAATTTTGTTAAGGATGATATAAAAAAAGATGCCATCATATTAGACAATTATATTTTAGGACCAAATATTTAGTTTCACTATTTTTAGGCCAGAGTAACTATTATAGATTATCTAAAGGAAGAAAAAAAACACATTTCTTATATATGCTGTTCAGTGTGTGATACTGTATATATTTGCCTTAAAAATAATCATCATCATTATCATCATCATCATCATTCTCAATAACTATTAAGTGGATAGAAAGAGTTCTTCTGTTGCTAGAAAATTTACTCTGGACTGACTTCTCTATAAACCATGGGGTTATAAACCTAGGAACACATAGAAAGAGGCAGAAATTTATGTTTATCACCATGCATTCATGACATGTATACCGTCAACAATGAACCACCATATATTTCTCCTGGGAAAGGCCCCAGGGTGTGGCTTTGGGAGACAGTGGTGATAATGATGGTGGCAACAATGAAAGTTATGGAGTAGTTGCTATTCATTCATTCAATAAACATTGACTGAGCATCTACTATGAACAGGGGATACTTCTAACCTCTGGGTATACAGAATCAAGGCCTCATAAAGTTTACATTTTAATGAGGAGAAACAGAAACCATAAGTATGTTAAGTATATCCTATGTCAGATAACTATAAAGGCTTTGGGGAAACGGGGATGGTGACGCAGAATGTCGAGGGGTATTTTTCATATGGGAGAATTAGCAAAGACCTCACTGGTCATGAGATAAATAAGATGGCCATTATTGATAAAGTGAGGAAGAAAACCATGAAGAAATCTGGGAGAAGACATTGTCAGGCAGAGAGAAAAGTGAGCACAAAGTTACCAAGGGAAGAATGTGCTAGGCTTTTCAGAACAGCAGGAGGGCTGTTGAAAAGAGGTGAATAAGGTGACATGAGGTTGGAAAACCTGGGCAATGGGTTTGTGGGGTCATATTATAGGGCCTCATGGAATATTGAAAGGATTTTGGCTTTCTGAACAGAGCCATGACAAGGTCAGATTTAGCTTTTAATAGGATCACCCTGCCTCCTGTGTAGAGAAGTGACTCTATGGAGGCCAAGGAGAAGCAGAGAAGCCATTTGGAAGGCTTTCCAACAACCTACAATAGAGTTGATGATAGGATGAGAAAGATCAAACTCAAGAGAAGCAAGATTCTGAAGTAAAAGTCACCAGGAGGACTTGCTGATGAATTGGATATGGGGTGTGGGAGAAATAAATGTCAGGGATGATTCCAAGATCTCTTAGCCTGTGCAGCTGGAGAGATAGAGTTGCTGTGTCCTGACAGAAGGATAGGAAAGATGATGAAAAGTTTGACCTTTATGCATGCTAAATTTGAGATACTTACTAGGCATCCAAGAGAAGATGTGGAGGCAGATGGGAAAAATGAGCCTGGATTCAAGGGAGTAGTTGTGGCTGGAGATGCAAATTAGGGGGATTATCAGCATATCAATTTCTATTTGAGCAGAGGTGATGGGAGGGGATCACCTGGACAGGGAGTGAAAATAGGGGACAGTTGTGAAGCCTGAACTCTGCCGCCCTATCATGTGACATGTAGGGAAATGAGGAAAAATCAGCGAAGGATCTGGAGAGAGTGGCCAGTGAGGTAGAAAGGAGGACAGTCTTAAATGCATGGTGACCCTGAAGCCAAGTGGATAGAGCATCTCAAGAAAGGACAAGTAAAAGTTGAGCCCTTAGAAGAAGAAAGTAGGATGGTGTTTACCAGGAATGGGGGCATGTGAGAAGTGGGGAAATGTTGGTTAAAGGGTTATGCAGGATGAATAAGCTTTGGAGACCTACTGCACATCATGGTGACTATTCTTACTAATACTGAATTGTGTAATAGAAATATTCTAAGGGAGTAGATCTGAATTATTCTCATCAAAAAAGGTAACTATGTGAAATGATAGATACAGTGACTAGCTTGATTTTGGTAATCATTTCACAAAGTATATGCTCATCAAAACATCACATTGTATACCTTAAATATGAACAGTCTTTATTTGTCAATTATACTTCAGTGAAGCTAGGGGGAAAAAAAGAAATGGCAAGTGATCATCGATATAATGTGTTCTTGATATTCTATACTTCAGAATTGGATTGACAGTTAACTAGCATTGAGGACACCACTCTTGAGGAGAGCTATTTGTCAGAAGGGTAAAAAAGCCTGTTAGAATGGCCTCAAGATGAGGAGGTAAAGAGTTAGAGGCAGGAGCATAGATAACTCTGTTGCATATTTTGTTATCAATGAGAGCAGAAAAATGGAGCTTATCTGGAGTTGGATACGGAATCCAATGATTGTTTACTGTTATTATTCACTGGAATCAGAGATACAGCTTGGAAAAATTTCAGCATATTTATGACCTAGTGAGGAGGGAAGAAACTGATGATTAAGGAGGGGAGGTGGTGATTGCAGTGATGTACTTGTGTAGATGAGAGATGATGGGTCTGGAGATCATGTGGAGGGGCTGGCACTAGATGGGAGCATAGACCCATCACTAGAGTAACAAGATTGAAGCCAGATGCTAGGTGTTCAGATGTAACTAGGGCAGTAGATGTGGTGGTTTTGTGGGCAAAAGTTGGTTTGTGCTACTCCTACTTTCTTAGTGGACAGGGAAGTGAGTCAAGAGTGAGGAGAGAGAGATACTGGAGATTGGGGGACCAATGGGAAGGTGTAACATAGCCATCTAGTAGAAAGAGAGTGAACTCTACTGAATGAGTGCTGTTTAAACTTATTATCCACACAGTGTCTCTGAAAGGCAAGTATTTTTATCATTGTTTAAAGATAAGAAAATGCAGCAAACTGACCTAAGTCTATATGTGTATGCTGAATACTTGGATTCTTTTGGTGGATAATGGTACAAGATTAGTATGTAAAGCAGCAAAAGATCTGTCATGGATAAAGATACCGATAAGAGAAGGACATGAAGGGGCTACTTCTAAAATGTGGCCCTTTGGGTTACAATGGGAACTGACCACCCTTGGAACTATACATTTTTCAGAGCAAGTTAGCTGCCCAGGCTTTGAATTAAAACTTCATCTATTTGGCACTTAGAGTTTATCATGCTGATAACCTGGGGTGCTTTAATGAAAATTACAGACATTATGATATTAAGCAGTGTCAGAGAAGTGCAAAGAAGTTTCCATGGCTATGAACAGAGACACTGGGATTTGAATCTAGATATGGTACTTCAGAGTCAATGATTTCCATATGAGGCTATGTTGTTCCACCCATAAGATACAGCAAAGCCTACACTCAAAGCCTACACTTCAAAGCCTACACTCAAAATAGGTAGGCGAGCCAATGGACATGACTAACAATCACATGACGCATATCACGATCCATGTCTAGCCAATATTCCTGCCGTCCAAGTTTGAGGAAAAGAATATTCATTTCTGAATGGTGTGCAAAGAAGTCTTCAAGGCAGAGGAAGGGTAGTCATTGGATTCTGAGAGATGAATAAGATTTGAGAGAGAGGAGTTGCGTTTTAAAATTAGGGGGAAAAAAACCTCTTCACAGTGATATTACTCTGGGAAATGACACTGCATGAAGGCTTGAATTCTTTATTTACCATTCACCTCTGTACACTTTCCTGCAAAATTTGAATTTCTTCTGTGGGATTAGGGAGAGACTGTTAACATATCTCCTTCTTAATTAAGTATAGCATTGACCTCCCTCTAGGAAGGAAGCACAGTGTCTCTTTCACTTGTTACCCCTGAGCTGTTGGGCAGAGCTCTGGGAATTGAGTTTCTTCATCTATAACACAGGGATATTAATGCATTTCTCACAGAGATACATTGAGTATTAACTAAAATAGTATGTGACAGTGTTTTGTAAAGTGTAAACACCATAAAAATATATCTTAGATGTCGTTATTCAATTTCATCAAGTACAACAAGGCTAGAGGAAAAGACAAAAACAACAATAAACAACATTTTTTTTTGATCTTTGGTTGTGGCCCTATGCCATAGTTTGGCTGAAGGATCTTTTGTATGTTAATATAATAGCTTTGAAAAGATTTGAATCCTATCATTCATGTTAGACATTTCTATCTATTTACAGAAGCAATGTGCTGTATCCAGCGTGGCCGCCAGCTGGCCTGATAGAATGGGAAATAGTGATAGGACCCTAGAGCTGTTCTTGATTGACCCAAGGACTTCAACAATAAAATAAAATAAAATAAAATAATTCAGTTCTGTTATTTTTCATTTCCTGCAAAACATGAAAGCTAGTAAGTTTTGGACTTTCTTGCTATTATGAGGAAACGGGCTGAATAGCCCTTTTACCAATGATAGAACAATTCAGTACTTTCTGTTCCAGAAACCTGTCACTTAGTGATTAAAGGCTCCTTCCTCAGCAAAGGGTTCTTCTTTTGGTGGGGAGGGCTTTCCAGAAACATCCTCTGCATGGTGCTGACCAATTTGATCTCCAGCATTCTGCACATGACACTCTACCTGGTTTTTAGGGGAAGCTGATAGGCAGCATGCTATTTACACTGGTTATTGGTCTTTTAAAATTGTCTAAAGAAGTCCCTTTGGCAGCTCAAAAATTTAATGTTCAATTCAATCAGTTAAAAGGCTCTCAAAGTCATAATTAATCTCTAAAGAGGACACACATGCTGACTGATCTTGCATTCTCTATAACCAGAAGCATTGTAAGTGCATCAGAAGTCAGAATCTAAATAACATTGTATTTCTTCTTCTTTTTTTGGTTTCTCTGTGCTTTAAATATATCATTAGCCTTTTGTATGTAATAACCTATTCTTTTAGTGGGGAAATTCTCTAAGAGAATAGAGAAGCCTTTTAGGAATGGATTGAATCATGGTAGATTAAAGTTGTGCATATCACAGGTGCACTTGAAAAGCCGATAGATTTTGAAGTAGGTAGAGTTCTGCTCTGCACACACCACACCCATTAAGCTGCTCTGGTCAATTTAAGGATTTTCGGCCTAATATTCTTTTCCCAGCTGCTCCGGATGCCTTATCTTCCTTTTTTGCATGACCCCACTGTGTGTTTACTGGATCACAAATAATTCGTGACCCACTCAAGCCATTTCAGTTCTGGGTCTTAGACTGCTAGTCAATGCCAAACCACCATGGAAAGGATGCTAGAGGGAAGAGATGTAAAAATCCTGGTTACTTGGTGGCCAGGTCCCTTTCCCTTCTGTTGTTTCCTGGCTTCATTGTGTGACTGCAGCTTGCTCTAAGATGGAAGAGAGGAGTACTTCTCAAGCTTTAGTGTGTATAGGGATACCTGGAGATCTGGTTAATATTCAGATTCTGCTCCAATAAATCTTTGTGGAACCTGAGATTCTGCATTTCTAACACGTTTCCTGGTGATGCTGATGCTGGGGTCAAGGGGCCACACTTTGAGTAGTAAGGAATTAGAGGATGTATTGGTCAAGGGAGGCTCTTAAACATTCCAATTAGACTCAGGCTCCAGGAACAGTACAGAGCCTAATATGATATATAACAGAGAAATATTGTTTTTTAACAACATTTCCCTGGCCTGTCCCCTGGGATCTAGCATAAAATGATTTCATTATATTTATCAAATACTCTCTGCAAAACATATTGCTATAAAAATCAGTTAAGCCTTTGTGACCACATAAAATGACGAAAGTGCTGTAATTGTCTAAAGAGTGATATACGAGAAATTCACCAGAGCTATCTGGGTGCACAGGATCTCATAGCCTCTTTCATCCATCAAAGGTTTTCCTCCACAGATGTCAGCCAGGAGGTTATCTGTATCGTAAACACTATGCAAAGCTTTTTGGATCCTTTCTCTGGGACAGGTTGCCTCCATTGACTATGTTATCAATCAGGGCATAAACCACAGCCATAATGTTATCTGAGACTCAGAAGTTCACCCTAGCACACTAACTGCTGGGGAATTACGAGTCGTGGGATTGCTCTAACATAGAGAGTATTGTGCTGTGAAGATTATGAAATCTTATTAGAAAAAGCTCTGCCCCAGATTTGTAGCAGTTAAAATCAGTCTTTCTTTCAGATACCTTAGGGAAGAAGAAAAATGTTGGAACGTGTTTGTATTTACTCATATGTACTCCCAAGATGCACAGCAGCAGCAGGAGTTGCTGCTGTCCTCCCTTATTAGTACGAATTTCCCCTTTGGGGGGTTATTTAAAAATATTTGTACATATTTCAAATCCCTCAATCTGGTTTGTGGCAAATGGTTGCTTAAGCAGCTTCTTAATTATTTCATTTGAGTTTTTGCAGAAAGACTGTTGCAGATATTTGGCACAAAGCTTAGGTTTTGGAGGCCTTTTACTACCTCCTGAATAGATTTCAGGAAGAGGAAAAAAAATTAAGGGGCGTTAAATTATTGCTCTCTTTGTGTTGTATGCACAAATAGGATTGATTGTGGACCTCAGGACAGAAAAGAAATACTTTCACAGCTGCATGGTAATAATTTTTATGTGTGTTAAAATTATGTTCTTGCTATTTTGTCATAATATTCCAGAGTGAAGCTTTGGAAGAATGACACGGTTATAATAATAGTAAATGGAGTCACTTTGTAGATATCAGGTAATAAATTATCTCATGAACTTGGGGATAAAATCATTTGAAATCCTTGGTAGATAAATAGAAACAAAAGCAAAGGTTATGTTGCAGGAATATCAGGTGGAATCATTCAGTGGAGGGGACAAATGAGTCAGGTGCCAAACATGGACTTAAGTAAATTTTCATTAGCAAATCTATACGCAGTCTTTGTTCCTTCCTTTATACCACAAACAGCTAGAGAGGCATGCATTGGGTGTGGAGGCAAGCAGGCCGGTAGAATTATGGACTGAGGATGTTTGAGACCCTGGGTTATCCTGAATTGTCACGTGGCCAACTTATTCCTCTCAAGGCCATGGGGAAGATAAGATGGTGTCATTCCTTAACTGGTCCTATGACCACCAATTTGAAATAGGTGGGCTAGGTAGGTACCCAGAGACAACCTCAATTTCTGCCTCCCTGCCTGCTGCTTTTCTAGTGATCTAATTATGTAGGCTGTTGCATTTCATTCTAAATATTTATGCACATCCATACGTTTTGTAAGTGTAGGCAAGACCCGTAATATGTGGTGAGAACGACATTCAGCATTGTGCAGCTGCCCTCCTATACCAGATTGTGCACAAAACAGCCAATTAGGAAATACAATAATACGAGCTTCACTCATGCTGTCTTCTTTCACTTCATGTTGTGTGTTTTGGGTAGCTGTGGCTGGTCATGAAGGCACCTGAATATTAGGATTTAGGAAGAAATCCAAAGTCTGAGTGATTGCAGTGTCAGACTCTGGATCCTTCTGATCGTAATTATGTTGAGTGGTGCTCTCAACAGATCGATGGTGCTTTCTGGTAAATAAAGTTATCAGGGCAAAATAAGGTGAGATTACACATATATGTATAAGTGTGTTTGTGTGTATATATGTACATGTATATATATATGTGTGTGTGTGTCTGTGAATATATACATATATATATTATTATTATTATTTAGTATCTACACCTATATCTATCTCACACCACATGAACACTTTGCAAAGTATCCTATTAAGAACGATGATCTGGAGCACCTGAGTGACTCAGTTAAGTGTCTAACTTCAGCTCAGGTCATGATCTCGTGGTTCGTGAGTTCGAGCCCTGCATCGGGCTCTGTGCTCACAGCTTAGAGCCTGGAGTCTGCTTCAGATTCTGTGTCTCCCTCTCTCTCTGCCCTTCCCCCACTCATGCTCTGTCTCTCTGTCTCTGTCTCTCTCTCAAAAATAAATAAGACATTAAAAAAATTAAAAAAAAAAAGAATGATGATATATGATCCTGTTTCTGAGTTTGAGGCGAAAAGGAACATCAGCAAAGGCAAAGCTCCCAAATAACAACTTTTTGCAGAAACAAATCCATTATCTCCACCCTGTGAAGATCAGACTGTGGTCATTGCTTTGAAAATAAAAATAATAGTTATATGCCAAAACAGTTTCAAGGATCTCAATCCATAGATATCAGCTTTATACAGAGCATTGAATGGTCATTTAAAGCATAGTGCTTACCTACACTCATTTTAAAGGACTAAAATAAATTCCACAACTCTAAACAGTGGACAGAGAACTCTGTCCCGCCCAGCAAGAGATACAAGTTTATTCCAAGCAGACCATGTCTTCAGGTAGGTAGCCTACCATCTGGTTGAAAGTTAAACAAAAACAAAAACAAAAACAAATAGCAGAGCTTAGCGATCACAGGGTACAAATTGTTCATTTTCACAAAGAAGGGATCCGAAAAAGAGAGGTTGTGCACATTTCCCCAAATCACACAGTTGCTAAGTGGCAGAGCCGAGATGACAATCCAGGGGGTCTGGCTCCAGAGCTCGTGTTCCTGATCCTATGAAGTATCATCCTTCTGCAGAAGCTGTCACCTGAGGAAGGTTTCTTTTAAATTTGTTTTAAGGTTCTGCTGTTTCTTCCTTCTTTCATTTCAGAATTTGACTGCCTTTATTTGCAATTCTTTCTGCTTGTGTGGTGGGGGACAGTAGGCACAAATCAGCCAGTTACCCAATACATTAATTGCTTTTCCTTGTGAAAGGTACTAGAAGCAAAGGGGGCTATGAAAATACATGACAGGGGAGCAGAGTCCAATCGATGTCAGGAGTTGGAGAAGGAGTCCTAGAGGAGGTGACGTTTGAGCTGAGCACTGATGAGTGAGTAGGCCTTCACTGGGTGAAAAGGGTCTGTGGGCAGTTGTAGAGGAGTAAGTGAATTCTAGGCAGAGGGAACAGCTGTGCAAAGACCTTGGGGCAGGAAGTAGCATGGTACCGGGGAGGGTCTGAAAGAGGATATGACACAAGGCTTGGGAGGCCAATAGGAAGTATAGGGTCATACAGGGCCCTGAAGAACACGTTAAAGAATTTGGTGTTTGTTTCTAAGAACAATGAGCTTTTGAAACTCATTGAAGGGTAGTTTATCTTTGTTCACATTATACCTATGATGATAGGAAAGAAAAAAATTGAGGTTGAAGTATCTAAATTTTCTTTTGGAATTTAGACGGGAGCTTTGTTCCCTGGGTGATTTAAGGCAGGATTCAGCATCCTTGCAAAGCAAGGTATGAAGCTGGCAATTGCTATTAACCTGATGTACAGAGGAAGGACCAAGCCTTATATGGGGCAAGATTGTAGTTACTCAGGATGTCAGAGGTCAACTTCTGGCCTCTAATATGGGGTCTCTGCCACTTCTGGCCTAGGAACTGCAGTTTACCTCTCCTTTCCCCATCTCACGTTTGAAGTCTTCTATAACAAGGTTTCCTTTTAGGCGGTCCTTAATCTTTTATTTTCAATGGGTTTAGAGGATCATTCAATCAATGCCTAAATCACAAAAGTCTCCAACTCATAAACTTTCATTTCAAAAGTTTATCCATCAGAAGATAGGGTGACCCTTAGACTTCTCCCTTCAATCACTGAACAGGCGTACTTTCCCAGGGTGCCGGATTCCGTGCTCCCGGCATTGCCATTTCTTCTAGAAGTGAGGTTATAAATGGTGGTTCTGTTCCTGGGTGAGCCCACAATTACATTAACAACCTGGTTTTCTGAGCCCAGGGGAAATGCACTGTGCAGCTCAGAAGGGAGGAAAGGAAGAACAAAATTTCCTTCCCTCTCTCCTTCCTAGGTGGGACTTTGAAAGAGGCACATTTTTTTTTGTCAAATTAGCGTGAGAGAAGAAAATCTGTGTTGGTGGGGAGGAAAGCTGCAAAGATAAGCATAAACTCTGTTATTGAAAAGGGTCCCCAGAGCAGGCCTTGAAGATGGGCTTGGCTGCTGGCTGCTACGGGTATGGAAAGGCTGTAAGGGCACGGCCTTAGGCAGCCATCAGGAGGGCACCACAGCTGTCCTCCAAGTCTGTGCCAAGTCCCCTTGTGGAATAAGAGGACTGAGCGACAGCTCCTTAGTTTCCCCGTTTTCTGGAACTGAAGAGAAAACCAGGAGCGTGCAGGTGACTGGGGCCTCTGCCTCTTCTGTCTCTGTCTCTGGTGCCTGTTTCTGCAAAAGAGTAGAAAAGTAGAAGCAGTCTTTCCCATTAGCAAGGGGAGAGCAGCCGTGCTATCGGGATGCAAAAGAAAACACAAGCAAAAATCACCAGTGATGCTCCAGCAGTGGCCCCGGCCCAGCTCGGTGAAAAAGAAAGGGCAGAGGTGACAGTTGTGGGTGTGCTGGGAAACCATGGGAAAACCCAGGGCAGAGCTGCTGCAGGTCCCCTTGGGAGCTGCTGAGGGGGCTGAAGAACCTCACTAATGATCCGCAGTTCTTAGAGTCAGACAACTAAGCCAGCAGCCGAACAGATATGAGCAATTCCAGAGATAAGAATTTAGGCTCCTCTCGAGCAGAGACTGTATGTTAGGTCTCCTTGAATTCCCAGAACCTCTGTCCACCAGACCACCAAATGTATCCTTCATTGCTGAAGGGAAGAATCAGACTTCAGGGACAGGAGGGCATCTCTAGAACTACAGAGGGGGCAGAGAGCAATCCACTCAGAGATGTGTGCTAAGGAGGAGATGGAAAAAGATTGTTCTTTTTTGTCCATAAAGGTCCTAAAGGAGATCTCATTTCCCTGGACTTGTGGAACTAGCCAATTAGGTGGAACTGCCTGTAATTCTATTGGAAAATCACAATGGATATTTAGCTTTCCTCAGAGACATGTTATTTTGGGTATCTTAAATACTGGTTTCTAAAGTTACCACACTGACCTGAACAGACTGCTTGGGATTATTTTAAGATGTGAGCCAAGAGAGAAGGGTTTGTAAGAAGCACACCTCTCGCTCTAGGTTATGTTTCCTGTTGTGTGTTCTACTGATTGCCAGTCCCGCTGGGTACCATGCCAAAAAAGAGAGAAATGATCCTCGGCCAAATACCTGAGCAAATAGAGTGGACCAGACCCCTCCTTTGGAGATTTATCACCTGAGCAGCTACACAGCTCTGGATTATTCAACAGGCTTTTGGTTGTTTGTTTTGTAATCCAGTGCCTCCCAAACTTGAGGCAACATAGAACTCTATTACCATATAGCAAATATTTCCTATACTTTGGGTAGTGCTGCTGCTGTGGGTGGCTTGGAAAAGCAGATGTGAATTTTATCTGTTTGAGGCAGATCACAGGATCACAGGAAGTAGCAATTTTTACCCGAAGAATCTGAACAACTTCTGGAGGGTACGCCAGAAGCAGTGGCTCCCTTTCTTGGTGGATCTGGATCTATAGCCAGATTGAACCCGGTAAAATGTGTCATTTTCATCTTCCTGACACTCAACAAACTAAGGCAAATTGCTTTCCTGCCCTGTGTTCCATTTCTCTCTCTGCACTCTTGCACTTCTTTTCTTAGAAGAGTGTGCCGAGAATGAAAGGTGTCTCATTCAATGAAGCCCGACTGGGGTTTGTTGTAGTTCAGCAGAATTAGCGTGTTCTATTTACAAGCATAGTCCTTCTTCACTATGTCTACAGTAAGACGCAAGGAAGTCAGAAGGCATTCTCTGCATTTACAGATTCAGAAAGCAGTGCACAGAGAGTTTGGGGGATAACAGGGTTCCTAGCTGGGCGTGTCCTTTCTTGTGTTCCTCCAAACGGGCTGTTGCACAGGCAGCTCACAGAATAGGGTCATGACCGAAGAGGAATACAACTGAGCTCTCTTCTTGAACCGACTCTCCGCTCCTAGCTGGGTTTGCTAGCTTTGTAGTGATTTGTCAGGAGTAGCTTCTATTTTCATTACTGTGCTCTTTGCACAACTGAAAGGCCTTTCTAAATAAGTGGGGACATTTATCCACTAGGTGGAGCTACATCCTTTTTTTCTCTGATGGATGCTTTTCCCTAAGTTAAAGGGGAAAAGTGGTTTGTGTGGGAACTCAGCAAAGAGAGTACACGTCCTTCTTTTCTCTCACCTTGTTGTGGGGGCTGCAGTCGTTCGCTGAAGAACTTATGGAGAATGGGCATGTTTTCAAACTGGGAATGAGAGCTCTGGTGCAGTAGGGTGTTTTGTGAAATAGAAGCAGAGAGCTGAGTGGAATCTGACTGCCTCACTTTGAATTAGTTTCATGACTTGTTAGATGCATGGAAAATGGGATGTTATTTAACCTATACGTTATTTTACTCTCACCAGTTTCTTTATCTGTTAAATGGCTGCTTTAGGAGGTTGTCTTGTGGAGCAAATGAAACTGTGTAAGGTATGAAGCCAATAACTGGGGACATAGTAAGCTCTCTGTAAGTGTTGTTATTTGTATTTCTTTCTTTCTTTCTTTTTTTAGTTTATTCATTTTGAGAGAGAGAGAACACACACAAGCTGGGAAGGGACAGAAAAAGGGAGGGAGAGAGAGAATCCCAAATAGGCTCTGTGCTGTCAGTGCAGAGCTCCCTCCACTCAGGGGATCAAACTCACAAACCATGAGTTCATGACCTTAGCTGAAATCAAGAGTTGGACACTTAACCAACTGAGCCACCCAGGTGCCCCTTATTTGTTTTTCTATTTTTCATTGACTCGGTGCCCAGTGACAGGAGAACCTTCTGTTTTCATATGAAAGTGGGAAATGTAATAGGATTTGTATTTCTGATTGGAGCCTTCTTTTACTCCCCTTTGGGTTCCTGTACTCCCTTAACCTTCTTAACCTCTGGCAGGAACTCTCACTTTTCTTTAAAAGGCGTTCCTCAACCTGTCCTGTCAGCAGATCTCCTGCAGGGCTTGTAAAACACAGATTGCTGGGCCCCACCCGCAGGGTTTCTGATTCAGTAGGTCTGGGGTGGGACCAACACCCAGGTGATGTTAATGCTGCTGGTCCAAAGCCCACTTCCCACTGCCTTAGAAAGGATTGTTTCCCACTCTGGCTTTACCACCCCATCCCAAGACAGGTATCTTTTAGGCAGGGAAGCCTATGACTACAAGGCTGGACTGGATGATCTTCTTTCAAGCTGTGCCTGCCCAGACTGGCCTCCCTTTCTCAGCTTGTCTTACTATCTAAAGTGCACGTTTGTTTTCTTGAAAGAACAGATAGATCTCATTATGAGGCCTGCACCTCCTCTTTGTCATTTCTTATCACCCTCCGTCCCCCCTTCAAGTCTGATCTGATTCTCGCCGGACAAACTCAGGCCTTTCCAATTGGTTGTTCTTGGGGGCCAACAGTTGCATGAAAAATAGCAAGTGATTCTTCCACGTTAAACAACGACTTTCAGCACAATGCATGGTGCCTGGTAAATGTTCAAATACTGTATATTTGCTGAATGAATAAATGCTGAAGGGAAAGCATTCATGGTCTATTGAAAGGAGACTTTACCAGTCAGAAAACTTGCAATTTGCGTTGTATGACCATAGGAAAGTCACTGTATAACAAACACAACTGACACATATTAAGTAATGTGATTTACAGCTATATATTAATTAGTAGGACGTCATTTGAGGCTGAACCATGTGAAATTGCCTCTATTTGACCATTTTTGGTTTATAAAAATGGTATTATTAATGGTTCAACCTAATAAAACTTCTGTATTTTAAATTAGGTGCATGCTTAATGGAACTATTTTTACAATATGCTTTTAATTCTGAGGAACCACATTCCTGCTCCTCTTTCTCTCGCTGCACATACAATTGTTGAGGGAATGTTTTAAAAATAAGCTTGATGTTGGCACTGTAAAAATTCAATTTTATTCCCAGTCCAAGATGATCCTTCATCACTATTTTCTCATTGGAAGAATGATTCTCCTTCATTTGGAAGCAACTGGCAGATGTTCCCCACTGAGCTGGCTCTTGGTTTCCGTGGAATGCTGTGGTGTTGAAATTCCAGTAGAATTGTGTTTCCTCACTCTTTCAACCTCCTGCCCCAGAAACTGCCTCTACTCCTACCCCCCCCTTCATATGGTACATTAACCTTTGTTTTAATTTTCTGCGATACTATCCATGTCCTTTTCCCATCTCTGTCTCTCTCTCTTATTACAACCAACTGAACATAGGCAAGTGTGATTAGCTTTGCAAACTGTACTACAAAGAGTAAAGTTACTTTTTCAGTTATGCAAGGACTAATGTGAAGGTTTTAAGCTCCTCTCTGCCAAGCCCTAGCACTTTTGGTGCCAGAAAGTCAGTAAGCTATTTTGGGGAGAGGAAATGCCTTACCACTATGGCCTACCATCAATAAGCACCAACTATATACGAGGAGACCATAGTCACTTCTTTCATTGGAACGTGTTTATTAAATCATTTTTACACCTGACAGCAAGTTTTGTTACAAGGAAAGGTTAAAAAAAAAATGAAGATTCTAGTTGCCAAGGGCTGTGGGAGGAGCTCTCTAAGGAGGGGCTGGTCTCAGAAGATTGACAGAGAAAAGTACAAAGTAGACAATTTTTACATGTTTCATAATTTTGCCTCATTTGGCCATGCAGAAGGATAACAATTGCTGAAGGATGAATTAGCTGTATAATAACTTGATATTTTGAACCAAGATAATTATTCTGCACATCTGCACACAAGAATACTCATGCCATATTCCAGTGTGAATCTTTCCCCTGATCAGTTGCTGTGTGACTTTGGGCAACTTACTAAGCTTCTGGTGCCTCAGTTTTCTCATCTGGAAAAATGAACAAAATAATAGTAATTACTTCATAGAGTTATTGTGAGGATAATATAACTTCATATCTCTACAGTACTTAGGGCAATGACTGGCAAATTGTAAGACTGTGCAAATATCTTTAGTGTCAAAGAATACCCCAGAAAATGCTAAATTATAAAACGATGTGTATAACCAACAGCTACATTCTTCTTTAGGAGCTACTGGAGCCTTGGCCTTTTTTAAGGGATCTGTATTTTTTCACGAACATCCAGTTTTAAATAGTTTTGAGATTGTTATGTCTTTTAAAATCATTTGGTACTCGAATCCAGTGGGTTTATTATCAGTAAGTTCTTTTCCCCCCTTGGTATTTAGGCAGAAACTTCTCTCTTCCGAATTCCAGTCTATTTTTCCTCATTAACATCCTTTTGCTATGTCGGTGACTTTTTTTCTTTCTTCGTGTTTACCTCTTCCTGGTATTTACAGAAGTACAGGAGAGAATCTGTGACCTTAGGCAAACTCTTGGAGAGAAATCCCCAGGGATCTTTCACAGGCATCACAGCTCTCTGGCTACACAGTCTGCAGGCAGTGCCCACAGAGTGCCACCAGTGTCTCTGGCAATTTCTCCTGACTAAAAGCAGAGAGAAAGCAAAAGTCACCCGTTTGTGAATTTAGAAGAATGGGGCTCTAGTCCTCCCTTTGAATTTCCTCAAGGGCTTAAATTATGAGGTAAACTCATGAAGCCCCATGCCAATCTTTAGCATGTATATTGTTGTGTTCAGAATCAGGGTGAAGGGTTCATTGCAGCCTTGACTCACCAGGGTTTCCAGAGATTCAACCCTCATTTAGAGGATTCAAGCATGCTGGAACTGTGTTTCATGCTTTGACATTTCATGATTATTTCATTTAGTCATTGTATCACTCATATTTGTAACAAAACAAAAACACTTAAAAGGTTTATTTGTACTTTTCCTGCATTTTATACCATGATTGAATTCTGGAGTCTTTTAAACCACAAAAGGATGTCCAGACCTCAGCATTGTATGATGCGACAAATAATTTTTACGTCTATGGAGTCTTTTATGTATCATATTGCTTGATTTATTTCAAAATGTCATGTCCTGAGTCTAGTTAGGTTAAGTTTCAGCATCTGTTAAGAAGTCATGTTTCAGCTAACTTTTCTTAAAAAAATAACCATTTTTTAAAATCTTTGGTACCTTCAATGGGGAGAAAAAGCAGGACCATTTTTATTCTATTACACAATTGATCATTTTGGTAATAAGGATTTTTCAGAAATCCAGAATCTGAGAGATTATTCAAGAGTTGTGCAACTGGATAGAAACAATACATGTTGATTTGTTCAAGCAAACAGAATAAGCAAAGGAATGGACTTCTCTGATGGTTCACAGAATTAATTCTAGATTCCCTCATTTTCTGCTCCAGCTTAGATTTAGGTGGGCATAGATAGGGACAAGGGAATTAAAATTAATGCAAAGAGGACACACAAAATGAATATTATCTTGGTCCTGGTAACACCTCTAAGCCAAGTATTACCAGCCTCTCTGCTCTTGACCTGAAGCATTGTGATCCATTAGACTCTTTATTTTTTATTATTTATTTATTTATTTATTTATTTATTTATTTATTTATTTTATTTTTTTGAAATTTATTGTCAAATTGGTTTCCATACAACACCCAGTGCTCATCCCAAAAGGTGCCCTCCTCAATACCCATCACCCACCCTCTCCTCCCTCCCACCCCCCATCAACCCTAAGTTTATTCTCAGTTTTTAAGATCCATTAGACTCTTTAAAGAGAGGGTCAGAATGATACTGAGTGTTGGGATTAGTGGCTGGTGGTGATAGTGGTGGGATAATGGACATAGGACCTGAGGACACAATGCCCACTGGGATTACCGATGAGGTGGTAGTTTATGGCAATGTCCTCTGTGAGAGTATGGGGCCCAGTAGACTCCAGATATTTTTCCTCAGCTATGCAAATCCACAGCTGGCACAGGTATTTGGAAAGCAGGTGGGCTGGTCACCTTTCAATTGTTCTGTCCTCCGTCGAAATCCTCCCGGTTCAAAGATGGTTCAATGAGATGCCAACTCAACTGATATATCCTGGTTGGTGAGATGTTTGGAGTATCCTAATAAATCTGAAAGCATGGAAAGAGATGTTTGGTCTTACTTAACTACCTACAGGATCTTCTGGCCTAAAATATGGGATTGGGACATCAGGGAAATATAGGCAGATGGTTGATGAGGTTATTGTGGCCTTGGCCTAGTGATATGGTTTGTTGATTTAATTACCTTTTATAAAATACTAAACAACTTTTAATCAAGATTTAAATACTACTGAAACAAAGTAGACATGTCATTATTCCTGTACAAAGAAAAACTGACACCCAGAGAGCTTCAGCATATTGCTCAATGTCCCAAAGAGTAGAATGGACAAGATCAAACATAGAAATACATCTTGTCTGTTTTATAATCTATTCTTTTGGGCTGCATATAGCCCTTTTAGTATACGGCAAAAACAATAACCTGTTGTAGGAATTTACTGTAAGAGTGAAATACACTTGTCTAAAATATTTTTTTCCTAGAAGATTTGCAACATTAGGACAAATGTTCAACACTTCTGAATTCTAATTGTGAGGTGCTAATGTTGTGCATTAGTGCTTAGCCTCGGGAAATTCTTACGTTGGGTGCCAAATTAAACTAATTTACACTTACTAACTAACTAAATATTTTCTTAGCATGGCACAATGCTCATATTTCTACCATAATATTATACTTTTCCTACTATTTTATAAAATTATACTTTTCCTACTATTTTACAAAATTGTGTGTGGAGTGAAATATTTTAAGCATTGAACCATGATTCTTCATGGCCTCCTGGAGGATTGTGATGCAGAGACCCTAAAGATACCAATGTTAACTGTCAGGTGGTATTATAAGCTGTCCCAATGGATGGCATAACCTGCTGTGTAGAATGTCATTACTATGAGGCATATCCTAAAACATGACAATACAATAGCAATTTTTCCTAAGCATTCTTCTATGTCGATTATTACTAATCCTCCAACCCAGCCAGATGCTCTATGCAATGCTCTTCAAACAGAAATGTCATAGAAAAATTAAGAACCTTATATATAATATGGGGAGAAGTCTTGTATAAGCTGGTTTGGGAAGACAACCCAAAGTCTATATTTAATTGCATTCTCATCTAGGTTCAGTATTCTACCCTATAACCTTATTTATTATCAGAATAAAGCACAGCCAGACTGCTTCTACTTGAATTTGAGACCCTGAGGTTCAACTATATGCTTTAGGAGGAGGCCCAGATGGACTAGTAGATAATGACATTCATTCAATGAGCTGGTGTATGGCCATTCCCCTGGAAAGTCCAAATCTTGATGAAGATTCAGGAAAGAGTAGTCTTGATCATGAGTCAGGAAAGTGTTTTAGGATGACGATTTACCTGGCTAAGCATAAGTCATTCCATGCTGGACTTGGAACACAGGATATTTCATTAGCTGTGGGAAGTATAGCATGTTTTCTGACAAATATTTCCTAGAAATCAGATTCCAAAGTTCCCTTCATCCTTGGGTGGTTTACCACTCCACACATTCTCTGTGTTGCTTTGTTAGAGGCTGGACCCCTGCCATTCCTATGATAAAGGCAGTGGGGAATGTCTCACCTATCTTGGTAATTTGAGCCTTTGTCCCATTTTCCAGGCAAGATTTCAAACTTTTAATTACCCACTTAGTAAAACCCAGATGTCCCATTTCAAAGGCCTATTCCCATTAGGGAATTTTCATTTCCAAGCAATAGCTGGATGAAATCCTAGAGTTTTACTGCATCCCATTTCCAGTACCTTAGCTTCACTTTCTTTTTCCCCGAGTAAATAGGACCCTAAACTTTAAATTCTGAAAACCTATTTTAGATAGAATTGGGAGTATACTACAATCCACTATATTGAACCTTTCCGTCTAAGCCCTAACTTGTTCTTTTCAAAATATTTCTTAGCATGCATTTGGTTCATAAACCTTCTTGGGGTGCTAAGAGGATAAGTGACTTTCAATTTGAAAATACATTACAAAGTGTTCCATCTCTTAAAGTTTAAGGAATACCCTGGCCAAGGTCTTACAACATTTACCTGCCAGTGATTTTGATAAACGGATTCATCACTGAGTTGGAAAAGGGCCAGAGTAAGATGGCTCTTATACCAATTTACTGTGGCCATGTGTATTGGCAGAAGAGTATGGGTCTTGTGTGACCTTGTTTACACAGGATATTTCCACAGCTGTGCTAGATGAAAGTCTCAACTTCAATTGCTTATCTCCATCGACCAAATTGGCTGGTCTAATCACCTGTTGATGGTGTTCCATGAGAAATAGCCATTTTCCAATTTCAAGAGAAGATAATTGGGAATTTAAACTGGTTATATTGTGTGTAGGTAATATAACAGTGAAAGGATTTAACTTTGATAATCACATTAAGACTTAAACTAAAGCACAGATGATTAAAACTCTACTGCAAGGTGGCCTTTATATGACCTAGGGATGAGATCCCGTGCTTGATAAGGGCAATTTCAGGCTAGGATGTAAATTGTGATGCTTTCTGATTAAGAAGTGATATTTTGTTTACATTTTACACTCTCAGAGTGCTTCTACAGTCATGTAGAATCACAGTAACTTTATTTGCAACAACTGGAAAATGCACAAATATGAAGTCCTCACAATGGCCGGCAGAATCACACATTTCTGAAGTCTGGGATCCTAATTCATATTGAATTGTGTGTGAGTGATGTCCTGAGAATTGCAAATGTGCAGAAGGCTGAAGTGATCATGTAGAGGCTTCTACAGCTTCAGAAGATTTGGTCCCTGTGCCCCCATTTCTGACTTCTTCACCTCTTTACCTGTTCCTCTCCCCTCACTTAGCTCCAGCCACGTGGATCTTCTTGCTGGTATCTGAATACACCAACATGCTCTGACCTCAGGGACTATACACTTGCTGTTTTCCTTGCCATTCTAGTTAACATCGTAACTCTTCCCACATTTTCTGCCGTTTGCCATTTAGTTTTTTTTCATTATTTGTCACCACTTCACATACTACCCACGAAGTTCATCTTCTATATTGTCTGGTGTCTCCCTCAACTCTCCCAAAGTCAATGAGTATGGGGATTTTTCTTTTCCCCGCCATTGCTGTAGCCTCAACATCTAGACTAGTGTCTGGCACATAAGAACTTTGTGAATATTTCATGAATAAATGAATGAAATAGTTTTCAATATGTTATTGAAGATAGCTTAGAGTTACTAGCACGATAAGGATGTCTTGACCTTTGAATACACTATGTCTTAAAGAGTCAGAAAATGTGATGATTTTGCCCATTTCTGTAGTGAGACATGTAGTATGCTCCATGTATGGCTAGGTACAGCTGTGATTTGAAATGGAAGATTCGATCTCTATAGAGCCTAAGAGACCCTTATGGGAACTTAAAAGTTCTACAGTTATTCCTCAAAGGACAAGAATTTTGATGTGGAGGCATGAAACAAAAGGAACCTCAGTTGGTAAGGCAGCCTCATAGTAAACAGCCTAATGTCATGGCTTTTATGAAAAATAAGATTTAACATTAGAGAGACAATATCAATTTCTCATTTATGTCTCAGATCTAGCCATCTTGATTCCTCTGATCCCAGGCTTTGCCTGCCTTCCTGCTACTGCACGTGGATTTATACCAACTCAATTTACAGAATTCATTTTCTCTCTCCTAGAATATTGCTTTTGTGAAAACAATGTCAGTCTTCCCATTCAGTCCATTTGATAATTTAGCATCATTTGGCCAGGTTTTAAAGGAATTCATGATTTGTAAAAACAAATGTAGTTATTCAGAAAGCATGTTTGCTTTCATGGCATTTTATTTGCAGTATGTTTTCTGTTAAGTATATTTCAAATAATTGATAACATATGTGGGAAATTATACATAACATTATATGAATCTTCTGTGCGTCTTAGTCGTGAATCCAAATGTTCCTTCTAAAGAAGTGAGTTTTTTATTGATAATTAGGTATCAGGGCCATATATGTGCTCTGAAATTGGTAAATGTATATGTATATCAAAAATTCAAGTAATATTAACAGTCACTTTTGTTAGGATATACCAGTTTCTGGGCTTGATACCTGGCACCATTTATTTTATCTTGCTATAGAAATTGAACACTATGTGTGTGATTAAGTATTATCATGATGGATGCTAATAAGGAGCATGACATTTGATTCTGTCTGGCAGAGTCCCCCAACACACAAGCAGAGGGGATGGATCATTTTTTGGTAGCATGCGCTCTGGTCTTAATGCATATGAGTTTGTAGCATTTCTTTAATTGTCCAATTTGTTTTATATTACCAGGTGGTTTTGATTAATGAACCAAAACAAGTGAATTTGTGTACAGAAGACAGAAAGAATTATAACTCAGATGGTTGCTTCTAGGTCAGAACAAGTTACAATAGAAATACATAATCTTGTTACTGATGCAACATTAATTCCTTCCATATTGAGGGGGATGAAGTACCTAATTAAAATTCCAACATTTCCTTCCCCCATTTTAATCTTCCTGAAGACTAGCAAAAATCTACAGAACCATGAATGAAATATTTTAGCTTTCCAGACACTGTGGATATTTATCAAAAACAGCTTCCATGCTACTAAGTACTGAGAGCTACAAGGAATGGTCTTCAACTCCACTCATTCTTCTCCTGACTTTTTAGGAGTAGAAAACAACTGGCCCTGCCCTTCCCTGAAATTCAGGAATCTAAAATATGTGTGTCCCCATTTCTGTCATTTAAGCATGAAAATAGTACATAGTATGTGACTAGAGCATTCTAAGTACTTTACAAGTATTTCCTCTCTTCTTTTCCTTCTCTTTTATGTGTCCTTTTGTCTCTTTTTATCTCTCTGTTTCAATTACACTCATGTATTACCAAATTCTGAACACAAATCTTTCTCTCCTCATTAGCTAAATTCACATAGCATATGGATTTCTCTAAGGTGAATATAGGCTTCAAACAATCAAAGGGTATCTCTGTGTAAGGATGGTAGGAAGTTCTCTGAGGTATCTGGATGGCAAAAAGACACATTACTATCTGCACATTATATTTTGGTAAGATTGGGTTTTTTCTTTTCCCAACTGCATTCTCAACTAATAGTTTCAAAAGGTTTCATAATCAAATAAAGTTGGATAACACTGGGGTACAGTTTGAGTTTCAGTTTGGGAAGATGAAAAACTTCTGGAGATGATTATTAGTGATAGTTGACAACAATGTGAATGTACTTAAGTGCCACTGAGCTGTAACTTAAAGTGGTTAAGGTGGTAAATTCTAGGTTATGTATATTTTACCACAATTAAAAAAAAAAGAAGAAAGAAATGTGTTTTTAACCTAGCATTTCCTAGTTTTTTTTGATCATAAAACACTGTTATCAAGGTACAATTACTAATATTTGGAGGAAAAATTAGAACTCAGTTATGCAAAACCTGGTTTATAAAATCCACACTGAATTCAGTAAATATGAGTGGCAGTAATTTTACTTCCATGCCTCACACTCTTCTGTGCCTCCCTTGTTCACATGATAGTTAAAACTCCTTGCTGCTATACAGCCTTCTTGATATTTGACCACTCCTGTGTAATTGAACTTGAACTTGAATGGTGGCCCAAATGAAGAGAAATGTGATAGTTAAATCTATAAAACTTGCAGATGGTGAGATAAGGGAAGGAAATAGGAAAAGATAATGTAGCAACTTTGATCTAGGTGGAACCATAAGAGAACGGGGGGTAATAACATAGGTTTCGGTGAAACTGATGAGCTCTAACTTTTTTAGTGATGCAAGAACTACAGAAGAAGGGCTATTATGGTCAGTCACAGAAGACAAGGAACTTTGGGATCAAGAGAAACACTGAAGGAGTTTATTTTGGAAGAAGGTGGACAGGGTCTTCTTGTACAGTCTCCTTTTCTAAGGTGAATGTATACCTAATGAAATGAAGGATCTGAAAGTAGCAGAAAGAATAATACATTGAAATGATACATTGGTAAGGGTGCCTGGACTGTGTTCTCTTATTCTGATTCATTTTCTGTGTTTTGGGGACCTTTTTTTTTTATCACTTCTGAGAAATTCAGTTTAAAGAATACATTTTAAAGGCTTTAATTACATCTATTATAAAAGCAGTCAGAGAAATTAAGATGATGATTTAAAAAGAATTCTTCTGGCTTTCTGTTTTCCCATAACGAAGGCTTTACCTAATAATTAGTCTTTGTATGTTAGGAGTAAAGAATGGAGCTGTTTATAGTTGGGCAAGAGAACAAAAGGCATCTCTGACCTCTGGAATAAAATATTCAAAATGCCCTTGTCTCATACCACATAAATTAAAATTGTCTGGTTTTTGTTGAGATATTCAATTTGAGATATAATACTTGTTGTATGAAGACATTATCAAGTTTTAAGCAAAGGGAAAAAATATATTCATACTGAGCCTATTACCACGAGTGATGTGGCAGGCAACAGTAGTGGGTTTTGAATAGTGCAAATGAGGATAGATAACAGGCCTATGTCCCTTAGGTTCAGTGCTTAGCACAATGCTGAGTACACAGTAGGTGCTCAAAAAATGTTTGTTGAACAAACGGATCAATGATCCAATTGGTTTCTGAAGGTTAAGAACAGTTATCATCAAAGAGCTGAGCTTCACTGAAATGTGTATCTTGAGTCCACTTTAATATTTTCACTGACATCTAAGAGTTAGGGGAGGGATCACAGGGTGTAAAGAGTGTTAGCACTCAGGAGAAAAAGGGATGGTTTATTGTACTTCCAACAAAGGTCAGTCCTGGGGAGTATTAATTGTGAGTGGGACTAAAGAACATTTGGGCTGAATGTCAGGGGAAGTTTTTGAAGAGTAAAGTGTGTTAAACTACATAACAGAGCCAGAGGTAGAGACCCAAGGGAACAGATAGAGGTTTCAATGGCTGGACAATTTACAAAGGGTCTGGACCAAGGCTTAAAGAAGTGGTAAGGGAATCTTGCACCGTGAAGGGGTATGCACTAGCAGAGTTTGAGGTTTTTATCTTGTTTCTCTGTTGTGCACAATTGCACTGGAGTCTCCTGAGACACAAAGAAAAATATGTACATGTGTGGTATGGTAGAAGGGCCTTTGCAACTTGGAGAATATCACAGTGATACAACACTAAAAGGAGTTTGTGTATTTGGAAAATGATGCTATGATTAGGTAAGATTCTGGGAGAGCAAGCAAGAAGCAAAGGATTTTAAAGTGGTATATTTATCAACTATTCATGTGTTTAAATATAAATGTCTACAACAAAGGAGTAGAGCCCAACTCAAATTAGAAAAAGTGAATTAATAAACTCCTTTTAGGTCTATGATTCTTGGTAAATTAAGTTTGAGGACAGTGATGCCACATAGCTTAAATGTACTCAAAATCTCTAATGTCCCCTGGAGCTAAAAATCCTCTAAAATCAGCCAACATAATGAAGCCTTTGTTACAGTTCAAATTTGCTTATATTATATAGAGAGTGCTTTGTGCTGCATATTTTGTATGTTAATTTTAAAAGTTGAACTATTCTCATCTAGGAAGCGAAATTATAGGTCATTCATGGAACCCAATAAGAAATTTGGTTACACAATGGAAATAGTTCCAACTAAAAAAAAGTTCAGTTCAACCTCAATACAAATCTGCTGCCTTCAATTTCCTAGTGCTACTATCTAAATTGACTTGTCTTTTTAAGGTCCACTTTAAAAGAAACTGTATCTGTCTTCCCAACTTAGTATTTTAACAATTTAATAAATAAGACATAAGGCACATGATTGATTTCGTAGAATAATAGCACTTGTGAAAATAAATTTGGATGTTATCAGTTATCTGTAGATAAATAGATATATGGATACATAGGTAAGAGAGAGAAAGGGAACTAAGGAGGAGACAGAGGACTGAGATCCTCTAATGTAGATGTCTTAAAATTGTCATTGTGAATGCAATTGGACCTTTCTTCTCGTGGTTAATGATTTAACTGTTTGTTTTTCCAGTGGTTGATAAATATATTACACGGAAATCTTTTTAAAAGACCAACTTTGCAATGATAAAATGTAAACAATGTTTAAGTTGAGCCATATGAAAAAAAGCAAAATGGATTTTCAGCAATTATAGGCTGTGTTTTAAGTGGTCTAACTTGAAGTATAGGGTACACGGAATGCTCAGAATTAACGTTACAGAATTTGTAACGTTTCTGGGGTAGGTCACGAGTGAAGAGCTGAAGAGAGAAGGCCTCTCAGAAGGAGAAATTATAGTGATATGAGGAGAATCAGGATGGCTTAACCTTTTGTGGTTCCGACTGCTTGCTGGGTGTCACCGGATGGATGTCTCAATGGCAACCCCAAATCAATCATATCTCCTCTCTCTAATGTGCTGCTTCTCTTCTAGTCACTGTTGTAGTTAATGGTAACCCTACCCACCAGATGCCCAACGAAGAGCTTAAAAGATATGTTCTGAGAGGTCTGTGTCCCAGACCACCGGGAGGGGCCGGCCACGTTTCTCTGTTAGATGCCAGAGAGAGGACACTGATTTCCAGTACAACCCCAGTGCGCAGTCACTTCAGTTTGTAGGTGTTGATCTGAAATTTTTTTTTTAATGTTTATTTATTTTTGAGACAGAGAGAGACAGAGCATGAACAGGGGAGGGTCAGAGAGAGGGAGACACAGAATCTGAAACAGGCTCCAGGCTCTGAGCTGTCAGCACAGAGCTCAACGCAGGGCTCGAACTCACAGACTGTGAGATCATGACCTGAGCCGAAGTCGGCCGCTTAACCGACTGAGCCACCCAGGCCCCCCAGTAGGTGTTGATTTGAACACAAACTACTTGGAGCAGTAATGAAATGGTGTTTACAAAGCTATCTACAGGATGCAAATAGCCACATTTTTACTGAACAAGTATACCTTATGTTGGGCAGTAAGGATTGTGATTATGAAAAGCCAGAAGTAAACGATATATATTTTTACTAATTTTCACTCTCCTTTTCCTTCTTTGCTATATCATGCTCAGTTAGAAAAAACATTTTATGAGTTGAGGAATGGCAATCCCTTTTGTTTTGACTGGCTTTGACTTTGTATGCCAAGCAAACTTCCTGAGAATGCAAGTGACAAGAGATTCTATGTTGAGATTCCCCCACAGGCCTGTCCGTGGCAGGGCCCTAACTCCTGTGATTTAATCATGCTCATCCTTAATTGCATCAATAGTTCTAACAATCATTCTTTAAATCATCAGATTAGAGATGATCAGCTATTTCAAACACTGCTTAGAATTGCACATTTTAAAGGATGGGTTGACCTGGTTTTCTTTTCTAGTCGTGACTCCATATTTTAGATACTTCTGTTTATGTGCTCAGAGATTGCCAAGTTCTTCTTTGAGATTGTTTGTATAGGATAAAATGGAGGCACTTATGTGTAAACAAATCTAAAAAGGTTGACTCCATTAGGAACACAAATTAGAATTGCCTAATCCCCATAATACTCCCATAATATGTAATAGTAATAATAATCAGAACACTTCATATAGGTTTTCTCATTGCATAAATGCAAAAAAGAAATAGGTCTCATGGTAGAGTTCACTTTCTAGCTTTTCTCCACAGAATAAATCAAGATGAGGCTAAAGGGGATATTCAATATCCAGTGACACTAATGATCTTTTGTGAACAAAAAGGGAAACATGTCTTTGATTTACATAAAATATTTGGACTGTAAGAATAAATAAACAAAAAGTGTAAAGATGGCTCTCAGGAGGCTTATCTTACTAAAGGTTGTGAAATGATAATGACATCCTTCCCAACTTGCTTGGCAACCTATTTCTTTACAGCAGAACCAATAGGCGTGTCCTGAGGTAAGCCACCAATTCCTAACCCTACCTCCCCACCACCCGCCCACCCCCCGTCACTGAAATTAATTTCATTGCTCAGAACAAGAGGAATAAGATAGAAAGAATGAAAATGTAACACAAATGTAAACTACAGACTGACTTTTTATTGCCTGGTTGTTGGACTGGATAAGATGTTTAGGAAGTTTATGTATAACCTGATTCTTGTCCAGAACATATGGATTTTCCACATCTACACAACAGGAGCAAGAAGCAGCTCTCCCCTTGGGCAGGCTTGCTGTCCTATTGTGATGGTTGCCTGTACAACCTGGGAGCAGCCATCTGATCTTCCTTTAAAGCCAACACAAATCATTAGAGGAAAAACAAATTACATAATCCAGTTCAGAGACATCTGACAGTCATAAAGTCTCCGTTCCTGCTTTCATGCTCCCAGGAAGCTCTGGATTTCAGTACTGTATAGTATCCCATCTTACAGAGCTCACAAAAAGAAGGTTTGGTCTTGAGAATGACAATGACAAGACCGCCCAGTGGCTGTTACTCCAGACCCGTCTTCACTCAAGGCCTCTCCTCTACTGTCCATCCACAATTAGCAGCTGGCGGCTCTATGGAATTTATCTCTCCAGATTTTCTAGGTGTAATTATAGTTTCTCATTTACAATGGAACATTACACTCTTTTTGGAGCTACTTCATATACTTGGCAGCTGACTAAGGTGATCATATGTCCTGTTTTTCTTTCTGTCTTTAAAAAAAAAAACAACAACAACAAAAAACAGGACAGGTCTTTGTTTTTGCTGAAGTTTGCCGTTTCTCCTTGTTACTGATGTGCAGCCTCCTTTGTGCTGACGGCCAAGAAAATTCTGGACTGCTGCCCTGTTTGCCTCCAGAGACTGATGCAAAGTCTTCAAAGTAAAGTCAGTGGTTTTTTTTTTTTTTTTTTAAATAGAGTTTACCAGAAACAAGACATCTTCATGCTTATGAGGACCTTGCTGTCTACTGCAAAACATTCAAAGACCGACAGCCTGGACTTGGCCTCTCTGAGGTTTACAAATGCACTTGAAACCACTTGAAAAAAAATGGTTTTGCAAGGACAACAATGAAGTTAAGCCCCAATTTTACTTTATTTTATTTTTTTAGTTTATCATTTGGTACCAATAGAAAATGTTTAAAAATATTTTCAGTTGGATGTTCTTTGGGAAAATCCTGAAGAGGACTTTCTATCAGTTCTCAGTAAAAGTATAATCGTGAAACAATTTGTTTAACCCAAGTTCTCCTAAACCTATGTATTTTGCTACTGTCACGGAAAAGACTATCAAATTCTATGTGATAGGCTTTAGTTAAGTGAAGCGTTACAGCCTTTATCTTATGTGCACTGCAAAGAATTTTCCTGAAGCCTACGCACCTACAACTCTCTTATTTACCTAAGACCTGATCTACCTAATTACTGAGATAGAAGCGAACATATCATCCATTCTTATCCTCCAGACCTTTTGAATACATTATCCACTTATTTGGTATTTTGCTCAGGTTTAAATGAGTCATTTAATAACCCCTGTTTACAGCAAGTTAAGTTGCAACCAGCTGGCGTCCACAACTCACAGGTTGTTAACCATTCCAACCAGCATTGGACCGCACACTCCAGAACTTCCTGAAGGGCATTATGCAGCTTTGCTCCAGCTATCATGGCAGGAGTTTCAAACAAATCTGTGCCTCAGGTAATGAAACGCCCGTGAGGACTATAAGGGTTTCAGAAAATAGATGTCAGCCTCTTTTCTAATGACTGGAAGGGCTATTGATAAAGCTGTTTGAGACTGATTGTTATCATAGACTGAGAGGCTCCATTCAACTCATGATGCCTTCGGGGGCTCAGCAAAAAGCACAACTGCCAGAATCCACAGAAAGGTCATTTTGTTTGAAAGGTCAGTGGCACTCAGGAATGGAGAATAGATGGCAGAGTGGTTGTGAAGGAGTACAGAAGACTTCCACATCAGTCCTGCACTCTCTATATTTTTAAGAATGCCTTTTATTTAATGATATCACTTCTCTACTAGTTTTTTTAAAAGGAATTTACCGCTTTCTAACTTATATAAATGATTATTTACACGCTTATTTTTTATGATTTGTCTAGTACTTCACCTTCTGCCTAGAATTCCCAATCCCAATCTCTACCCTCACTAGTCTACTTGGCACATAGAAGGCACTAACACACATGGTTAAATGAATATATGTAGTGCATGTTCATTTTGGAAAACTGAAAAATGTAGAAATGTATAAAATAATATAAAGGAATATATAAGATTATAACGGTCATTCATTTATCTTAACCCACCAAACAACATCATTAACATTCTCAGAAGGCTCATACACTTACTTATGGATCTAGGCATTGATGTGAATACATCAAAATTAGTATTTATCAAGCCCCCCTCCATTTATTTCTGAGACTCCCCGAAGGGGTACACACCCATTCCAATGTTTCAGGCTGAGTCTTAATCTACATCAATCGTTCTTAGCTGGGTTGGTTCTGTCCAAACCCACCCTCACTCACCTGGGGCCACTTGATAGTGTCTGGAGACATTTTTGGCTGTCACTGTTGGGGTGGAGGGTGGCTGTGCTACTGGCATCTAACGTATAGAGGACAGGGATGTTAAATTTTTGACAGTGCATGAGACAATCCCTGTAGCTCCTCTACCCCATCCAACCCCAAATATCAATGGTGCTGATGTTGGAAACCTGGATCTACATTTCTCCCTTCTTGCTCTGTCTTCTGGTAGTGTTCTCCTGGTTATGAAGTGTCCTGCATTGCTGCCTCTCCTTGATATAGAAAGAGCAGGTCTTGCCAAAGGTTCCATCTCCATTCCTGTCAGCATTTCCAGATGGCCAGTGCTGAGAAGGCAGCTGTGCAAAGACCATGAGAAGTGCCTCCTCACCCCCTCTGTGCTATGCACACGGTCACCATGGTCCATAGGCATCTGTGTTGTGCCAGAGTCTCAAAGACATTAACTTCTGACGGTCATTTAATGCTTGGATCTTCATGTAGTTGGTCCTGAAAAATAGTTTGGGGTCTCATTTCTCTAACTGTAAGAGTTCAAACTGAGTTCAAGGGGCCAGCTTGAAGAAACCATTATCTTCATCAACATTTTTCTTCTCCTGGCCCTGCTCAAACCTGAAACCCCTGCCCCTCCCCAGCTCCAATTTGTAACTGTGAGTGTCCAGAGATACTGGGAGAGAAGGACAGAAGAAGATGGATAGTTATCTGCAAAGCAGCATTTGGCCTTGGACTCTCAAAAATGCCCTTTGTGTTTGTTTTACTTTGGCTCTCATTTCCCATTAAATTTTTCAAATATTCTTTTTCAGAAATATAGCAAAGCTATTATTTTTTAATTAACTCACATCCCCTTTCATGTTTTCAGTAGCCTTATACAATTTAATTTACTTAAGTTCCTTATGTTCTTTATTAAATATATTCCTGGGAATTCTGTGCTTTGGGTTGCTATTGTGAACTACTTTTTAAAAAATAATACATTTGAACATTTTGCTGACTATAATATAGATTTTTATATAAATGTGAATAGCTACATATCTTGTTTCCAATGACTTTTAAACTTATTTTATTAATGGCAATGCCTTTTCAATTAATTCTCTTGGATTTTCTGTGTACTCTATGTCATCTGAAACTAGTGAAAATTTGTTTTCTTATTTCCAGGACTGTTTTAGTCTATAAATAACCTTTGTGCAAAAATAGAATAAAAATGTGCCTTATATAGGCTGACATCTCTACATAGGTAGCTGGTTTAGTGTGTGGATAGAGCCTCTATGACAAGTAGTGCTTCTTCTTCAGGGCACAGGGAGCCCCACCCCAGAGGACGCAGTGCACTGAGCAGAACAACAGCTATGTCTCAGCCACTCTTCACTTCTGTGTTGGAGCCCCAGATGGGGAATGACCTGTTCACGTGTAGGAGGGGGTCCCACTCAGACCCCTTCATTTGAGTTTTGCTTTCTCCCCCCATTCCATGTTTTATTGCTTTGGTCAGAACTGTAGAACAAAATTTAATAGTAATGGTGATAGTAGTTGCTAGTTGATTCTTTAATATTATTAAGACTGCATCTAGTATTTTGCTATTAAGTGTGCTGACTTGAGATAGATATTCACTGATTTGAGATAGATATGGGTTAGTATTCATCTTCATAAATAAATCAGTGGTCTTAAAATTTTCCAATAGTGACCAATTAGAAAATGGCAAATAGAGGGGCGCCTGGGTGGCTCAGGTCATGATCTCGCAGTTCGTGAGTTCGAGCCCCATGTTGGACTCTGTGCTGACAGCTCAGAGCCTGTAGCCTGCTTCACACTCTGTCTCTCTCTCTCTCCCTCAAAAATAAACATTAAAAAAATAAAAAAAAAAGAAAATGGAAAATAGATCCCATTAATGATAGCAAAGAAACATATTAACTAGAAAGAAACTTAACAAGAAATGTGCATAATATATATGAAAAGGATCAGAAAACTTTAGGGCAGGCCATTTTCAAAAGCTTAAATTAGTGGTAAGACATTCTAATTCCTAGTTGAAAGAACTCAAAAGTTGAAAAGATGATCAATTCCTCATAAATTAATATATAAATTCAATGCATCACAAAGAAAAATCCCAGGAGGACTTTTATGTAAACGGATAAGCTGATTCTGTGCTTCATTCGTCAGAGTAAATGACGTCTCCACTATATAGTTGAGACACTTTAAAGGTGGTGCTCGCCCTATGAAGGTTCAGTGTATATAAAACTATAATAATTTTGAAAGTGTAACACTGGTGCAAGAAAGGCAAAGATATTAGTGTTACTGAAAAAAAGTCTAGAAATACGTGTGTGTTTATAAAAACTAATATATGTATATATGAATATATATATTAGCTCTCCAAGTCAACGACAATGTTAAAATAATTGTCTACAATTTAACATAAAATAGGCACCTCTATCTCATATCACACACATACTGAATACAGAATAGGTTTAAGACCTCAACATAAACTAAAATATAAAAGAATTAGAATAAAACATGAGTGCTTTATATATATATAAAATGTAGGCTAGGCTAAAGTTTTCTCAAGAAAGATATGAAATCCAGAAGCAATGTAGAACAAAACAAGAGCTTTATAAAAATGTTAAAATTTGTACTAGGTAAATGATATAAAATATAAAGATATATGACAAATTACAGATAGGGATTTAAAAAAAGAGCATACAGGGGCGCCTGGGTGGCTCAGTCGGTTGGGCGTCCAACTTCGGCTCAGGTCATGATCTCGCGGTCCGTGAGTTCGAGCCCCGCATTGGGCTCTGGGCTGACAGCTCAGAGCCTGGAGCCTATTTCGGATTCTGTGTCTCCCTCTCTCTCTGACCCTCACCTGCTCATGCTCTGTCTCTCTCTGTCTCAAAAATAAATAAATGTTAAAAAAAAAAAAAAAGGAGCATACATAGTGGGGAAAGGGTTAACACCCTATATATATGAAGCTCTCCCATAAAGTAATTATTTAAAGCATGATGACAAGGAATTTTTATGAATAATCTCTTAATCATTAATAATTATAACAGATGAGGAACTAGGGCACAGAGAGGTTAAGTAACTTGTTTCAGTTCACACAGCTCGGAAGTAGTGGAGACTGGATTTCAATCCAGGCAGTCTCTCTACAGCTATACCCTGAGACACCGCAATTTCCTGCTCCTAAGACTGAGGCTAACCAGTAGTGGTCAGTTTGGGGACAAAGGGATTTCTCATATACTGCCCATGGGAATCTAAATCGACACAAACATTTTATAGGGAGATTTGGTAAGAGTTCAAAACATTTACCATCTAAAACATGTTTTCCCTTCAAATCACCAGTCCTCCTTATTCTCATTAGTGCACAAGGACATATCTGTGCTGTGGCATCATTCATAATATATTTGGTGTGTGATTGGATAATTTTCTGTCTCTGTCACTCTGTACATATAAAGTTTTATTTATAAAAATGAATCATATTGCAGATATGATACACATATGTGCATGTGCACATTAGCCCATTTATCTATTTCATTGGAGAGTTCTGGAAGGATGCACACCAACCTGTTGCTAGCGCTCTTCTCTTGGGAGCTGACAGATGGGAGATGCAGGTTTGGTTAGGGATGGGAACTTGGACTTATTAATATATAGATTTCTGTGTTGTTAGATTTTTGGTGTGCAGCTGTGATAAATTAGAAAATAACAAAAGCTCTTCTTTTAGTCATAGATTTTTATTTTTATTTTATTTATTTATTTTTTAACATTTATTTATTTTTGAGACAGAGAGAGACAGAGCATGAACAGGGGAGGGGCAGAGAGAGAGGGAGACACAGAATCTGAAACAGGATCCAGGCTCTGAGCTGTCAGCACAGAGCCCGACGCGGGGCTCGAACTCACGGACCGTGAGATCATGACCTGAGCCGAAGTCGGACGCTTAACCGACTGAGCCACCCAGGCGCCCCAGTCATAGATTTTTAAAGAGTCTTTAAAAAAATAGAGGAATGAATTTTGAATCTTACCTATTGTTTTATTTTTCTTTATTATGGAGAGGACATGGTTTTTCTTGTTTGGCTGATTGATTTGAATGTAATATTAATAGATTGTCCTAATGCTATATAGTCCTTACATTCATAAGATAAAGTCATTTTTTTTCTTTTAAAGCTTGATGTTCCATGAATATATGCTTAAATTTTATGGCTAGTATTTATTTAGAATTTTCAGATCTATTTCCACATATAAGATAGGTCTATAATTATCTTTGTAATATTCCTGTTAGGTTGTTACAGCATTATGCTGGCTGTATAAAATGAAATTGGTACCTTTCCATTTTTTTTTCATATACTCTGCCAAATTTGTATGGTGATGAAATTAGATGTTAGTTTAAACTTTGAGGGAACTTACTGGTAAAATTAATTTTTATAATTCATTTTTCTTAAGGAAAAATAATTTTGACTTCCAGTTTTTAGTTCTGCGTGTAAAGAGGTTGGAAGTTGTCACCTGTCCTAAGAACAAGTAAAAAGCTGAACAGACTAAAAAAATCCACAACTCTTTGCCTTCATATGAAGAGAGGGACATAGGGCAAACTACTGGCCCTAAGCTTGGAGACAATGACAGGGGAAATAGGGAGTTGTGGCTTACCAGAGCAAAGACATACAAGCAGAAACTGTTGCAGGAATCAGTGCTGAGGAAGAAAAACCTAAGTTGTAATTGACAAATTGCTGAAAACTCAGGACAGGAAATCCTGAGTTAAAAACTCCAGGGAGATCCAGTCACAGCCCCCCACCCCCACCCCGCCTGCCCCAAGATTGTGAGTTTTATTTACCTCCAGGAGCTCAGATACAGTAAATGTTGGAGAAATCCCCTCAGATTTCTGGCAGGGGGAGGAGAACAAGAACCGTTTGAAAACTGCCAGAGTACTCTGTTCCTATTAAGGAACTGTTCCTATTAAGGCCTGCCTTCATTGTAAACCAGTTAACCAGAGCTTAACCCACTGGAGTACTTCCAGAGCCTAACTGACCTAGGAAAGGAAAATATCCAACTCCATCCCACTCTAACCTTCTATGTTGGAGAAGGGAAAGAGCCAAATTTAGCCTACTCTGGCTATCCTGTTCCATCTGAAGGAGGAGAAAACAACAACAACAACAACAACAACAACAACAACCCAGGAAACACTTGTGAAGTTTACTGTCTAGAACCGTAGGCTCACTAAAAGATCGAGACCTAGTCATAGGATGATAGAATGCTTCCTCTGGTCCCATACCTCACCATCACATTACTAACAGACTATTTATGGCAGTCTTTTGCTCAGCTATTAAGAAAAAAAAATTACAAGGCATACCAAAAGGCAAACAACACAATTCAAAGAGACAGAATATGTATCAGAACCAGACAACCCAGAGATGTTGGAATATCAGACCAGAAGTTTAAAATAGCAATGATTAATATGCTAAGGGCTCTAATGGTCAAAGTAGACATTATGAAGAACAGATGGGCAATGTAAGCAGAGAGGTGGAAACCCTAAGAAAGAAGCAAAAATAAATAGTGGAGATCAAAACACTGTAACAAGAAATGAAGAATGCTTTTGATGGGTTTATTAGTAGATTGGACACAACTGAGGAAAGAATCTCTGAGCCAGAACATATATCAGTAAAATCCTCAAAAAACAGAAAAACAGAACAAAGACTTAATAAAAAAAAAAGAACATAGTATCTGAGGACTGTGTGGCAACCATAAAAGGTGTAATATACATGTAATGGGAATACAAGGAGAAAAAAGAGAGAAAGGAACAGAAGATGTATTTGAAACAAAATGGCTGAGAATTTTTCCAAATTCCCAAAGCATATCATTTTCAAATATGAAGAAAAAATACTGCAAGAAGCTAGAGGAAAAACCACCCCTACCTATAGAGGCACAAAGGTAAAAATTACATCCAACTTTTCTCAGAAATTATGCAAAACAAATCATGCAAGCAAAGTGGAGTGAAACATTTAAAGTGTTGAGGGAAAACCCCCCACCAACCTAGAATTCTGTACCCTGTGAAATTATGCTTCAAAAGTAAAGGAGCAGTAAAGATTTTCTCAGACACATACACAAAAAAATTTGAGGGGACTTGTTGCCAGCAGACATGACTTGCAAAAAATATTAATAAATTTTTTAGAGAAGGAAAATAATATAGGTCAGGAACTCAGATCTACATAGAAACAGGAAGAACATCAGAGGAGACATAACTGGATGTAAAATAAAAACTTGTATTTTTCTTATTTTTTAATTGATGTAACATAACAATGTGTTCAAAACAATAACAGTAACAATGTATTTAGATACATATGCTTAAATATATTTGAGTATACATACACACACAACCAAAAAATACATATGCTTATGTATGCTTGTATGTAAGTGAAATAATTGACAGCAATCATACAAGACATAGGAGCAAGGAATTAAGATTACTTTGTTATAAAGTAATCGAACTACATGTGAAGTGGTATAGTGTTATGTGAAATGAACTTTCATGAGTTTAAATGTATATTGAAAACTCTAGGGCAATAATTAAAAATCTAAAAAGAAAAAAGTATAACTGATATACTAAAAAAGGAGGGAAAATGGAAATTAGATAAAATGAACCAATTCCTTGAAAGACTCAATCTGCCAAAACTAACACAAGAAGAAATAGACAATCTGAATAGACCTGTATCTATTTAAGAAATTGGATCAGTGATTAATAATCTACCCAAAATGAAAGCAACCGACTCAAATAAATTCACTGGTGAATTCTACTAAATATTTAAGAAAAAAATTATGCCTATGCTCTATAATTTCTTTCAGAGGACAGAAGCAAAAGGAATATTTCCTAATTCATTCTATGAGGCCAGCATTAGTTTAACACCAAAACCAGACAAAAACATTATAAGAAAACTACGGGCCATAAAAACCAATATCTCTCATGAACATAGCTGTAAAGATCCTCAACAAAATATTAGCAAAGCAAATTCCAAAGAGCAAAGAAAGAATTATACACCACAACCAAGTACGATTTATCCCAGGTATGTGAAACTGGTGAAACATTTGAAAATCAATTAATGTAATCCATCAGGGCAACAGGCTAAAAAAGAATTGCATGATCATATCAATAGATACAGAAAAAAAAAAAAAACATTTGACAAAATCTAACAACATTCATGATAAAAATTAGGAATAAAAATGGGGGAAGTTTCTCACTCAAATTGATAAAGACTATTAAAAAAAAGTCTAGAGCTAACATTATTGGTAGTGGTGGGAAACTAAAGGCTTTCCTACTAAGATCAAGTATAAAGCAAGGGTTGGCCCTTCTCAACACTTCTTTTCAACACTGTACTGGAAGTCCTTGCCAGTGTTAACAAGTCAAGAAAAGGAAATAAAAGGCATATAGCTTGGGAATGAAGACATAAAGCTGTCTTTGTTCATAGATGACATATCGTTAATGTGGAAAATTTAAAGGAATCACCTGAAAACTCCTAGAACTAATAAACAATTAGAAAACTTGTAGGATACAAGGTTAATATATCAAAGTCGATTATGTTTCTGTATACCCAAAAGTAACAAGTGGAATTTGAAATTAAAAACATAATTAGCACACCAAAATAAAATACTTAGGTAAAAATCTCACAAAATATGTTCACAATCTCCATGAGAAAAACTATAAAACCCTAATAAATGAAATTAAAGAACTAAATAAAGAAAGAAATACACCATGTTCTTGGATAGGAAGATGAAATATGGTCAAGACGTCAGCTCTTCCCAAGGTGATCTGTAGATTCAATACAATCCCAATCAAAATCTCCAGCAAGTTATTTTATGGATAATGACAAACTAATTCTAAAGTTTATATGGACAGGCAGAAGACCCAGAACAACCAACACCGTATTGAATGGAAGTACAAAATTGGAGGACTGATACTACCCACCTTCAAGACTTATATAAAGCTACTTAATCAAGACAGTGTGAGATTAGTGAAAGAATAGAAAAAAAAGATCAATTGAACAGAACAGATATACCAAAAGTAGGTCCTGATAAATATAGTCAGCTGATCTTTGACAAAGGAAAAAGGGCAATGAAATGAGAAAAGGTAGTCTCTTAAACAAATAGTACTGAAATAACGACATCTACATGAAAAAAAAAATGAATCTAGGTACAAATTTTACACCCTTCACAAAAATGAACTCAAAATAGATCACAGACCTAAGTCTAAAAGTCAAAACTGTAAAAGTTCTAGAAGATAACAGAAGAAAACCTAGATCATCTTGGGTATGCTGATGCCTTTCTATGTACTATACCAAAGACATTACCCATGAAAGAAATACTTGATAGGTTGCATTTAATTAAAATTAAAAACCTCCTCTCTGTGAAATATAATATCAAGAAAATTAGAAGACAATCCACAGACTGGGAGAAAATATTTGCAAAAGACATATCCGAAAAAGGATTATTACCCAAAATATATAAAGAATTTTTAAAATTTAATTATAAGAAAACAACACGGTTAAAAATGGGTCAAAGGTCATAACAGACACCTGACTATGTATGTACACAGATGGCAAATAAGCATATCAAAGATGCTTCACATTGTATGCTATCAGAGAAATGCAAATTCAGACAACAATGAGATACTACTACACACTTACTAGAATGGCCCGAAATCCGGAACACTGACAGCATCAAATGTTGGCAGGAATTCTCATACATTGCTGGTGGAATGCAAATTGGGACAGCCGTTTTGCAAGACAGTTTGGAAGGTTCTTTAAAAAACTAAACATACTCTTACCACATGATCCAATAATCATGGTCCTTGATATTTACCCAGATGAGCTGAAAATATATGCCCACATACAAACTTATACATGGATGTATATAGCACCTTCATTCATAATTGCCAAAACTTGGAAGTAACCAAGATCTCTTCCAGTAGGAGAATGCATAAATAAACTGGTACATCAAGACAGTAAAATAGTATTCAATTCTAGAAATAAATGAGCTATCAAGCCATGAAAAACACATGGAAGGGCATTAAATTTATATTACTAAGTAAAGGAAGCCAGTCTGAAAAACTATGATTTCAGCTATATGACATTTTGGAAAAGGCAAAACTAGGGAGACAATAAAAAGATTAGTGGTTTCCAAGAGTAGTAAGGTAGAGAAATGAATAGGCAGAACAGAGGATTTTTAGGTCAGTGAAAATACTGTCTGAAAATATGATCTTATAATAATGAAGTATACTTTTGTTCAAGCCCATAGAATGTAAAATACCAAGACTGAACCCTACAGTAAGCTTAGACTTTGGTGATTATAATGTGTCAGTGTAGGTTCATCATTGGTAAAAATGGTGACTGATATTGATAATGGGAGATGATTTGCATGTGTGGAGGCAGAGGGTGTATGGGTAGTCTTTGTACCTTCCTCTCAATTTTGTAAATCTAAAACTGCCCTTAAAACTAGTCTTCAGGTTTTTTGTTTTTTGTTTTTGTTTTTGTCTCTGAGTTCCTCCCTCTTCCTGAATTATTGGTTTCATCCATTTTCCTAGACATTTCTATTTAATCCAATTTTTAAATTTTGTACATAGTAGTCTCTTATGATTTATCATTCTCTCCATATATTGTAGCCTTTAGTAATCTAATTGTTATTTCTATTGTTTTATTAATTAGATGGTTCTAGAAATTTGCCTTTGCCCTTTCTTTCTTCCTTAAGAACCAGATATTACTTTGTAGGGGTCAAATGAGAATATTTGCTTTGATTTACATTTTTTGAATATTTACTTTTTGATGTTACTCATTAGTTTGTTTTCTTAAAGAAACTTTTTAAGGAAATATGCCTGTTTTATTTTCCTTCCTTAGATTTGCTGTACAGACTCAATGTTAATAATCTCATTTTGTTTATATAAAACTGGTCATCCACAAAGTTAAAATTATGCCATTAGCTACTGTCCCCATTTCATTTAGAGTGGCAATTCTAATGAATATGTAAATATGGTGATTACTTTTAGAACAAAATACATACATGTTTACAAATAAGTAGCTCACTTTTTTGTTGTTATTCTTACAGAATCATGGAGGCATTAAGTGGAACTGATTTATGGAGTTGGTTTATGAAATAAAATAGACAGTTTACTTAAGAAAAAAAAAAGCATGCCAGTATCTTAATAGAAAAGGCTAGAATGGGAGAAGGACTTTTTATCCCCAACTAACACCTATATAAGTGAGGAAGAAAAAGGACGTGCATTCACACAGGGTAAAAAGGCACTTTCTGAGCTAGAAGTTGCATACTTCTGCATTTCTGAGGCAACTCCCTACTCATGGTGTTTGTTTCTCACATGGTGGCTGCCAAATCATTTCTGAGTATTCAGTTCTGTTAAATAGCTGAAGTCCTCCATAAGAGTCGTTCAGAACAACCATCCCAGGCTTTTAATTCGTTCATTTGTACAGTTAGGTGGAGAGATTTAAAGTATGGTTTGAAAGGTGCTGCCTTTTTGGAAACAGCCTGAATTCCAGATAAGAGAAATACCATGTGTTGCTACAAGAAAACACTGAATTGGCAAAGGGCTGTCAGATGGTTCTCAGCTTGAGAGTCAGTCAGGATTTTGCTTTGTCTTGACTCCAGGACTCTAGGATTGTAACTATGGCATGTAGTTAATCTGAATTTCACCATCTTCAACTGATAATGAGAATGATACTACTTACCTTATAGAATCCTTGTGAAGATTAAATGTAAACTATGTGTGTAACATTTTTAGCACTCTATATAAAACACTTTTTAAACACTGTTGAATAGTGATAAATCTATTTTTAGTATGATGATGTGACTATTATTTCAAAAAAGATCCAATATCTTTTGTGATTTTCAACTGAAGGCATCCCTGACATTCCTCAGTCACATCCTTGGCACGTTTCTGTCATTCAGCACTGTAATTACTTTTACAACACAGGCAATTCTGTTCCACAAACATTTACCAAGTGTCTGTTCTGCTCAAGACTAGAGACTAGGTGGTGGAGATAAAAGAAAGAGAGAAATGAGGCTACTTTCTTAACAAAATGTAGAGTCTTATCCATAGATCCACAACCTGATTATTTGACCCAAACAACTGTGATTAGCAAACACCCTATGTTCAACCCTGTCCTCTAAATTCAATTTGCCTGGGGCATTATTCCTCTGAGTAGTATGGAATTTTACTGCTCTCATCCATTTAACTTGTCTTACTTTTATGTGAAATCAGATGTGAGAACAGGAAGAACCTGGGAAGAACTTTTGGCCCTTCAATGGCCAAAGTGGAAACAGTGACATTTTATTAAAAATGAAGAAGTTTAGCAAAGTGTTTAAAAATAGAGTGATATGGGAGCTCAGCAGGTCATGGAAATACTTTCAGAGGAATTTGCAGGAGAACTCTCTTAGGGGGTAAAGATCAAAGATCAGCCATCCACAACGTAAAGGGCACAGCGTTTTTCATCTTAGCCTGTTTGGTATCATAAATAAGCAGGGTGTTGTGTGCATAGATCGTCGTGGCTCTCAGGATTTGAAAGGTAAGGAAACATACTATCTATATGTGAAAGGAACAGGATAAGAATGTAATAAACTTTCAGATTCAGGGGTGTAGGAAGTGGGCTTCCATTCAATATTTACATATAATCCTCCAGGATTCAGTGAATTACTCTTTCCTTTCTGTTGTGACATGTTTGATTTAAAAGGAGTTCAAATTCATCCATTTGAAACAAAAATACCTCTGCTGTTTTTCTTTTCTTTGTCAGAAAATATGACAGTCAGCCTTTAAAATTAGTTTATAAAATCATGATTTTCACATATTCATTTAACAGCCTCTTAGAATACAACATACAGTGATAACACAAAATAAATGTGTAAAGGTCAGAATTTAGGTTAGAAAATTTCAATTTCCTTTTGTGAATGAGTAAGGAAGGACTAGATAAGGTATGTAAAATCTCTGGTACTCTTCATGAACTGTACATAGAAGATATCCTTCTGACAAATAAGGAAAATCTGGATTAGACTATTTTCAGTGATCTGTGGACATGTGTCTGCTTGTGTGGTATGATCTCAACAGAGGCAACAAATGGATGGGCACAAAGTTTAGAATATCTATTTACTCTGGTGTTTATGCAGTTAGGGAATGCCCCAGTGTTGTGCAGAGTTTTCTCTGAAACAGTATTTCTGAGATATTAATTGGTTTTAAATAACTCTAAAGGATCTAACTATTAAACAAGTTTTAATAAGTTAAACGGTTTTGCTCTAAGCACTGTAATATGCAATAAATTTTATAAATTTCCAAAAAATCAAATATGATATCCATTATTTCCTAAATTTTTTAATGGAGTTGTGTGTGTATACGTTTTTTAGGTTGTCCCCCCCCAAGAATATGCTACTTCAACACACAATATGATAGATATAGTCCTCAAATTATTGACTTATTAGAATTTCTTCCTTTTTTTCTAAATGTTTGACCTTCTCAATTTTGTCCTTGATAAAATTACAGAGTAGAGTCACAGATAATCTGCTAGCATTACTTCATGTGACTGATTAAGTAAAATGTTAATGTGAATTCACTCTGCAATATTTGAAGTATAGTGTTTCTTAGAGGGAATAAATGAGATTACTCTATGCTGGTCAGACAACTGCAGAATTATATATGTCCTGAGGAATGGATTTTAGGAAATTTATGTCAAAAGAGTGCATTCATAGAAAACAACGTGATAATGAAGGACATTCAAAGCCTTCTAATATGAAAAATATGGAAGGAATTGGAAACATTTAACTGGAATACAAGAAGATTACTTAAAAATGACTACTATTTTTGAACGTTTGAAAGGATGACATTTAGAAGAGTGATTACATATGTGTCACAACAGGTGAAACTCGATCTCATATAAAGGCATAACTAGGTTGCACATTGTTTTCACTCCACATGAAGAGAGATACTTTCTTGTAGTCAGAATTGTTCAAGAATGGCTATGTGCAGAATTGTTCAAGAATGGCTATGAGGCAGTGGTGTTCAGACTTAAACTCAGTAAGTGCCCAGCAGCAACATTATAAAGGGACACAACTAGCCTTAGTTAATAAGTTGCAGGATGAGATGACAAATGGAAGCTGAGGTGGTGTATGGCCAATCTAATGGGAAGCTCTTTTCTTAGTAGGTGTAAATATGAGACTCAAAGAGAAATAATCAGCAAACCCTAGAGCAACAGATGCTCAGGGACTCATAGAAGCAAAAAAGTAAGTGAAATCCTTAAGTGGACAAAAGGAGAATTGTGACAATGTTGTTACACTATTAGAGAATACTACTTGTCCTTCCTTGTGTCCTCATGTTATTTATATTTTAATACCCTGCCCATTTATCAAGTAGATTAGTTTTCTATTGCTGCTGTATTAAATTACGACAAACTTGGTGGTTCAAAACAATAAAAATTCATTATCTTATGGTTCTAAAGGTCAGAAGACTGAAATGGGTCTCACTGGGCTAAAGTCAATGTGTCAACAGGGCTGTGTTCCCATCTGGAGGCTTTGTATGAAATCCCAATCCCCCTCCCCACCTTACACACACACACACACACACACACACACACACACACACACACACATTCACCCTCCCAGTTTCTAGAATCTGTCTGCATTCTTCAGCTTATAGTCCCCTTCCCTTTTCAAAGTCAGAAATGGCTAGTCAAATCTTTCTCATGATGCCATCTCACTGGGTATGTTTCTTCTGCCTCCATTTAAGAAACCTTGTGATTACACTGGGCCCAGCAGGATAATCCAGATAATCTTTATTTTTTTTTATTTTTTATTTTTTTTAAAAATTTTTTTTTCAACGTTTATTTATTTTTGGGACAGAGAGAGACAGAGCATGAACGGGGGAGGGGCAGAGAGAGAGGGAGACACAGAATCGGAAACAGGCTCCGGGCTCTGACCCATCAGCCCAGAGCCTGACGCGGGACTCGAACTCCCGGACCGCGAGATCGTGACCTGGCTGAAGTCGGACGCTTAACCGACTGCGCCACCCAGGCGCCCCAGATAATCTTTATTTTAAAGTCAGCTGATTAACAATCTTAATTCTCTCTGTCATTTAAGATAACATACTCACAGATCCTGAGGATTAGGATGCAGGCATCTTTGGCAGTCATTATTCTGTCTACCATATCAAATGTAACACAGGTGTTACTTTTTTGCAAATATTAAGTTCAAAATGTTGTTCCCTTGCCACTTTTTACCACTTATAGTTAGTAATGAGGTTTAAGGCTCTATGATGGGGGTAGGCTAGTAGTTAACCTATTTAGCAAGCACAAATAGACCATGGTATTTAAATAAGGAGTTCTGAAGCAGGAAAAGAAAGTGGAACAATCCTCCACTATGGCTCCAATATGTTTCAAATTTGAGCATACTAAATGACAATGTATCTAGTACTCAAAACCATGGAGTGTCATAATAATCTCAACATAATTCATATCTAAGTGACAAATAGGGTGTTATAATCTTTTAGTAAATATTTTATATGCTGGTATTTGCAAGAAAGCAAACACAAATATGAGAATTCTAGTGCACACTCAGGAACACGTAGTTGTTTCACAGAATATCATAGTGAGAGTTTGAACTGATGACATAATTCTCTACTACAATTTCCCAAGTGAGGCAGTTAAGACATGGCTAATTGAACATGTGCCTTTATCTCTGTTCCATTCCTAAAATGATAGAGACTGAAACAAACAAACAATCCACAAGGATACAAAAAATGAAGAAACAGTAGATAAGAGAGGAAACATAATTTTGGAAGATAAAAAATGAATGGAGGAGTGGTAACTACTTAGCAGAAGAAACAGAAACATAAGTGCCTGTAGAAGGTGGTAAGGGTGAGAAATAAGGTGAAGAGCCCTACAGCACCCCAGAAAAGCACAGGACTAGATGATCTCTGGTATTATGGAAGGTGCATGAGTCTATCTCATAGTAGATAGATTGGCTGAAAGCAGTTAGACTTTCTTATGCTCATCCTGTGTTGGGTTTCTAGACTCAGTGACACCAACCATCATGGACTGTCCTGCTAATGGTCTGACCCAAAATTCTAGAGTCAACATGCTCTGGTTATGCACACAGAGCTTCTAGTCTGGTTTTTATTGTGTTATTCTTGATTATGAACAGACAGCTAAAAATTATATTTGAGGAAAGTCTCCAACATAAAACTTAGAGACCAAAATGAACAAAAGAATTGAGCACAGAAGAAAGAAAAATAATAGATCAGAAGAAAACAAAACTTAAAAAATACTGTTAATCTGGAAGAGAAAATAATGTATCCATTAAACAAGAAGGCAATCAAAGAATAGAAAAAGGTTAATGGAAATTATAAAAGAAATAAAACATTAATATTTTCCAGATGACAAGGACAGGACATGAGTCTTTGGATTGAAAGAGCTCACCAAATGCCCAGCATAGTGAATAAGAAATAAAAACACCCAAAACCCATATCTAGAAACAAATAGCATTCAGAATAGCAGGGCTAAAAAAAATGATCCTAGGATAAGAAAACAAGATCCATCTATATGCTGTTTACAAGGGACCCACTTTAGACCTAAAGACACCTTCAGATTGAAAATAAGGGGATGGAGAACCATCTATCATACTAATGGTCAACAAAAGAAAGCCGGAGTAGCCATACTTATATTAGACAGTCTAGACCTTAAAGTAAAGACTGTATCAAGAGATGCAGAAGGGCATTATATCATAATCAAGGGGTCTATCCACCAAGAAGACCTAACAATTGTAAACATTTATGTGCCAAATGTGGAAGCTCCCAAATATATACATCAATTAATCACAAACATAAAGAAACTCATTGATAGTAATACCATAATAGTAGAAGACTTCAACACCCCACTCACAGCAATGGACAGATCATCTAATCAAAAAATCAACAAGGAAACAATGGCTTTGAGTGACACACTGGACCAGATGGACTTAACAGGTATATTCAGAACATTTCATCCTAAAGCAGCAGAATATACATTCTTCTCCAGAGCACATGGAACGTCCTCCAGAATAGACCACATACTGGGACACAAATCAGCCCTAAGTAAGTACAAAAAGATCGAGATCATATCGTGCATATTTTCAGACCACAACACTATGAAACTTGAAATCAACCACAGAAAAAATTTGGAAAGGTAACAAATACTTGGAGACTGAAGAACATCCTACTAAAGAATGAATGAATGGGCTAACCAAGCAGTTAAAGAGGAAATTAAAAAGTATATGGAAGCCAATGAAAATGATAACACCACAACCCCAAACCTCTGGGATGCAGCAAAGACAATCATAAGAGTAAAGTATATAGCAATCCAGGCCTTCCTAAAGAACGAAGAAAGATCTCAGGTACACAACCTAACCTTATTCCTTAAGGAGCTGGAAAAAGAACAGCAACTAAAACCCCAAACCAGCAGAAGACAGGAAATAATAAATATTAGAACTTAAATTAACGCTATCAAAACCAGAAAAACAGTAGAACAGATCAATGAAACCAGGAGCTGGTTCTTTGAAAGAATTAACAAAATTAATAAACCACTGGCCAATTTGATCAAAAAGAAAAAGGAAGGGACCCAAATAAATAAAATCAAGAATGAAAGAGGAGAGGTCACGACCAACACAACAGAAATAAACACAATAATAAGAGAATATTATGAGGAATTATATGCCAATAAAATGGGCAATCTGGAAGAAATGGATAAATTCCTAGACACATATACACTACCAAAACTGAAACAGGAAGAAATACAAAATTTGAACAGACCCATAACCAGTAAAGAAATAAAATTAGTAATCAAAAATCTCCCAAAAAACAAGAGCCCAGGACCAGATGGCTTTCCATGGGAATTCTACCAAACATTTAAGGAAGAGTTAACACCTATTCTCTTGAAGCTGTTCCAAAAAATAGAAATGGAAGGAAAACTTCCAAACTCTTTCTATGAAGCCAGCATTACCTTGATTCCCAAACCAGACAGAGACCCCACTAAAAAGGAGAACTATAGACAAAGTTCCCTGATGAATATCGATGCAAAAATCCTCAACAAGATAGTAGCCAACCGGATCCAACAATACATTAAGAAAATTATTCACCATGACCAAGTGGGATTTATACCTGGGATGCAGAGCTGATTCAATATCCACCTAACAACATGATTCATCACCTCAATAAAAGAAAGAACAAGAGCCATCTGATCCTCTCAATAGATGCAGAGAAAGCATTCGACAAAATACAGCATCATTTTTGATAAAAACCCTCAAAAAAGTAGGGATAGAAGGAGCACACCTCAAGATCATAAAATCCATATATGAATAACCCAACGCTAATATCATCCTCAATGGGGAAAAACTGAGAGCTTTCCCCCTAAGGTCAGGAACAAGACAGGAATGTCCACTCTTGCCACTGTTATTCAATATAGTATTGGAAGTCTTAGCCTCTGGAATCAGACAACACAAAGCAATAACAGTCATCCCAAACCTCCAGGAGTAGGTCAAACTTCTTCGCAGATGACTTGATATTCTATGTAGAAAACCCTAAAGATTCCATCAGAAAAACTGCTAGAACTGTTTCATGAATTCAGCAAAGTTGCAGGATATAAAATCAATGCACAGAAATCGGTTGCATTCCTATACACCAACAATGAAGTGACAGAAAGAGAAATCAAGGAATTGATCTCATTTACCATGCACTGAAAACCATAAAATACCTAGGAATAAATCTTACCAAAGAGCTGAAAAATCTATATACAGAAAACTATAGAAAGCTTATGAAAGAAATTGAAGAAGACACACACACACACACAAATAAATGGAAAAAGATTCCATGTTTCTGGATAGGAAAAACAAATATTGTTAAAATGTCAATACTACCCAAAGTAATCTACATATTCAAGGCCATCCCTATCAAAATAACACCAGCATTCGTCACAGAGCTAGAACAAATAATCCTAAAATGTGTATGGAACCAGAAAAGACCCAGAATAGCAAAGCAATCTTGAAAAAGAAAACCAAAGCAGGAGGCATCACAATCCAGGACTTCAAACTATACTACAGACTATACTTCAAACTGTACTATACTCATCAAGACAGTATGGTACTGGCACAAGAACAGACACTCAGATCAATGGAACAGAATAGAGAACCCAGAAATGGTCCCACAAACATTGGCCAACTAATCTTTGACAAAGCAGGAAAGAATATTCGATGGAATAAAGACAGTCTCTTCAGCAAGTGGTGCTGGGAAGGCTGGACAGCGACATGCAAAAGAATGAGCCTGGACCACTTTCTTACACCATGCACAAAAATAAACTCAAAATGGATGAAAGACCTAAATGTAAGACAGGAAGCCATCACAATCCTCGAGTAGAAAGCAGGCAAAAGCCTCTTTGATCTTGGACACATCAACTTCTTATTCAACATGTCTCCAGAGGCAAGGGAAACAAAAGCAAAAATGAAATACTGGGACCTCATCAAAATAAAAATCTTCTACACAGTGAAGGAAACAATCAGCAAAACTAAAAGGCAACCAACAGAAAGGGAGAAGATATTTGCAAATGACATATCAGATAAAGGGTTAGCATACAAAATCTATAAAGAACTTATCAAACTCAACACCCAAAAAACAAATCCAGTGAAGAAATGGGCCAAAGACATGAATAGACACTTCTCCAAAGAAGACATCCAGATGGTCAACCAACATATGAAAAAATGCTCAACATCTCTCAGTGTCAGGGAAATACAAATCAAAACCACAAAGAGATATCACCTTACACCTGTCAAAATGGCTAGCATTAACAACTCAGGCAACAACAGATGTTGGCAAGGATGCAGAGAAAGAGGATCTCTTTTGCATTGTTGGTGGGAATGCAAGCTGGTGCAGCCCTCTGGAAAACAGTATGGAGGTTCCTCAAAAAACTAAAAATAGAACTACCCTACGACCCAGCAATTGCACTACTAGGTATTTATCCAAGGGATACAGGTGTGCTGTTTCGAAGGGACAAATGCACCCCAATGTTTATAGCAGCACTATCAACAATAGCCAAAGTATGGAAAGAGCCCAAATGTCCATTGACAGATGAATGGATAAAGAAGATGTAGTGTATATATACATATATGTGTACACACACACACACACACACACACACACACACACACACACTGGAGTATTACTCAGCAATCAAAAAGAATGCAATCTTGCCATTTTCAACTATGTGGATGAGACTGGAGGGTATTATACTACATGAAATTAGTCAGAGAAAGACAAATATCATATGACTTCACCAATATGAGGGCTTTAAGTGACAAAACAGATGAACATAAGGGAACAGAAATAAAAATAAGATAAAAACAGGGAGGTGAACAATACATAAGAGACTCATAAATATGGAGGACAAACAAAGGGTTACTGGAGGGGTTGTGGGAGGGGGGATGGGCCAATGGGTAAGGGGCTCTAAGGAATCTACTCCTGAAATCATTGTTGCACTATGTGCTAACTAATTTGGATGTAAATTTAAAAAACAAACAAACAAAAAGATGATCCTAGGACCTTCCCAAGGAGGTGGGGAGGCCTGAAACAGTACAAATACATGAAAATAGACTTCAAAATTGTAAGAGCAACACTGAATATTAAGAGTGGAGTAATGTCTAAAAAGTTGTAAGTAAAAATTATTTTTAACCTAGAATTTGATACCTAGTATAGGGGATAGACGGTATGATCACCATTATTCCCCTGACTCCCATCTTTGTGTGATGCTTTCCCTCAGAATGAGTAGGGCCTGGGACTTTCCTCCAGCCAATAGAATATGACAAAGATGACAGGATGCACACAATTGCCTGGTTATGCAATACACAATTGTAAAGACTACCTTATTGGAGTCTCTTTCTCTTTTGCTAGTTTTGAGCAACCAAACAGCCATGTGGGGAAATCCAACATGACAAAGAAGTTCTTGGAGCTAGGGTGGTCTCTGGCTATAGCGGCAAGGGAAGCTGTCAGTCTTATAACTATGAAACCAAAATCCACCAATAACCTATGTAAACTGGGAAGCCAATCCTTCCCTAATTGGGCCTCAGATTAAACTGCAGCCCCAGTTGATACCTGGATTGCAGCTTTGGTGAGACCCAGCTAGTTTGTGCCCAGACTGGTGACCTATAGAAACTGAGTGTTGTTTTAAGCTGCTAAATTCATGGTAATATTGTTTTGCAGCAATAAATAACTAATACACCCAGCAAAATGATTTAACTGTGAAAGTAGAATGAAGATATTTTCAGACATATCAGCGTGTTCTAGACAATCTGAAACTTGACTGAACTTTAACTTCTTGGAGGTCTCTATTTGTCAAACATGGATGGATTCAAGAGAATCTAAGGTGTAAGAGAGTAGTGATTGACCAAACAGACAAAATTTTGGACTGGCAGGTGGTAATTATGGGGGGGGGGGTGGATACTTACTGTGAGAAATATCAGATATCTGAGGAGAGACTGAGAACCACGCATCTATTTCTTTGTAATATCACACTATTCAGAGTACTGTGCTATGCAAACAGTGTACGAATAAGTAGATGAGTGGGAGAATTGCTGAAATAGAACTATGAGAAACTCAAGTCAACCAAACACATACTGGGTGTGTAGTCAGATCTGTAACTGTAGTTAATGCTAGCAGGAGCAGTGGTAACTTCAACTGCAAAGAAGAGTATGTGGGTATTTGTATAAATTCTATTTGCCCCACTCCCATCCTTATTCCCAAAGGATTAGTTGCTGCCAGCAGCAGAGTGATGCTTCTTGGAATACATGGATTAGATCAAATCATTCCTCTGCTCTTAAACTTCCCAATGCCTTTCACATTCCTTTTAACTGGTGTGTGCCTTCCTTAGGCTTTTGCTCTTACTGTACCCTCTGCCTTGTGCAGATATGTCCACAGCTCACTCTTCCATGTCACTCAGCTTTGCTTAAGCATCACTACCTCAAAGAGCTCTCTCTTGTCCCATCTCAAGCAATAGCCACTTACTCTGATTTATTTTTCTTTTGTGCTCTAACCATTACGTATTGGTCTTATCTTCCCTGACCCTCACTGGATTGTAAGATTCTTGAGGGAGAGATGTTTTTACTTATTGTTTTATCACCAGACCCATTTTTTTTGGTGATCAATTAATATTTAATAAATGAATGAATTAATTAAGTTTCAAAGTAAAACATTCAGGTTTCTCCAAGTAAAGAATGAGCTATAATAAGACAATAATGTAAACCAGATTTCATTCTGTACTATTTAAAGTTTTTCTAAATGTGCACATTTGCTTCAAAAAATTAAATGCAAGAAAGCTGCTCATCAGTTATAGACAGATACAGTTCTGAAGAAATTCAAGATAATTACAATAGAATATATGCTTTCCATTATCTCCATAATTATGAATTTGTATTATTTTAATCATCAACATACTATGCCAAATATGTGATCTTAATTTTTTCATGTTTATTTATTTTTGAGAGAGGCAGAGACAGAGTGTGAGTGGGGGAGGGGCAGAGAGAAAGGGAGACAGAATCTGAAGCAGGCTTCAGGCTCTGAGCAAGCTGTCAGCACAGAGCCTGATGCGGGGCTCAAACTCACAAACTGCGAGATCATGACCTGAGCCGAAGTCGGACGCTTAACTGACTGAGCCACCCAGGTGCCCCCCAAATATGTGATCTTATAGTCACAAAACAAAAAGGAAAGAACAGGGATAAAGATTGCTATTATGTTATTTGTTTTTTGACATTCTGGGAATTAGTGACTCTAAAAGAGGTAATGTTCTTTTTTATCTACTGCAGTGCAGGGCAGAATGTAAGAAAGCATTTACCCCTATCCTGACCATCACAGTTAACTGAAGTGAAGGTATTGCACTGTATATCAGGGGAAGTAGATGGAGTCTTGGAAATAATTCCATCCCCCTGCTAGCTAATTTTTGTTTTAAGTTAGATCTCTACTTCATTGCCTGGCCTTAATGACTTTTTAGTAATATAAAAGGCACATGAGAAATGAAGAACTAGCTTCTGAGTGAATTGAGAAGCCAGCAGGGCACTAAGAAGAGGCAAGTTTACATGCTCTTATCAATAGTTCTACTTAATAAGATGCAGCCAAGTGAGAGGAAGGCTGGCTTTTCAAGAGCCATTGTTACAGCAGTGTGGATTCTAGATGGACTCGAGATAGGGGAGGCAGTGTTGCTGCCTCTGCTGGTAAAACTAGGGTCCTTATTCATTTTTTCAACTCACCTATGTAGTTCTATAATTTATAAAATGTGAGCAATTATTTCTGACTCTCTTCAGTCTTCCAGTGGAGAAAATATTTAAGAAAGCATAATGATCAGTGTTATCATTACATTGTCACACACACACACACACACACACACACACACACACACACGAGTTACCCAGACCACAGTCAAACTTTTGGAATCAGAATCTCTGAGTAGGAGGCTGTGAGTATGCATTGTTGGCATGGCTCTCTGATATTTGCAATGATTTTGATATTCACCCTACATTAACAACTGCTATTATAGCCTGGGATTCAGGTTCTTATTAAAACATAAATACCTTTGGAAAGGTAGGACTTTGAAACTCTAATATTAAGCATCTTAGTTAAATTGACTTTCGTCTATTCTTGAAGGCAGATTTTGAAGAAGATAGAAAGAAAGAACATGAAGAGCTTGGTACATGACAGAGAATGGGGAGTGACTTAAAAAAATAGCCATCAGAAGTGAATATTGGAGGTCCTAAAGATTGACTAACTGCCAACCTCATTATTCTGCATAGGCTAGCCCCTGGCACTGCAAGGGTGCTTTTACCAACTCCAAAAAATAATTAGGTGCTATTGGTGAGTAAAGTTTAAAAGTTAAATTGCTCACGTTTTAACAATAGCTGAATAGTCAATGCAGCAGAAAGCAGCCATTTCATTAGCACTTTTTTGCAAGACCAGTAAATGGTTCATTATCAATTATGCAGCACTTATGCAGATTTGCTTTAGACTTACACCTCCAAGGCCACACTTTCCACATTCCTTAATTTTCTCCTGGATTTAAATGGTTGGTCTTCAAATCTGTGCCTCTGATGTGTTCTCATTCCAGTAAGGTGGGTCAGTTCAGAAGGGAGAGGCGATTTCTGCCATAAAAACTATTTTTTTAATGGACTGCATTTTAACTTCTTACCTGCTATGTTCCAAAGCTAGCTCACTCTTTTGAAGTGTGAGGTGAGAAATAGGTAAGTTTTCTAATGCCTGAGGTGGAGGTCACAGGAGCTTTTCATCAGAGAATAATGGTTGCCTCAGAACTGGCCTGGTATCCCCCTTGAAGACTCCAGAAATGCTGCAGCAGCTCTCCATGTATGTCAGCGACAGAGAATCGTTTGGGCAGCTGTCATTTGTGCTGGGACTATTCTGTATTCAGAAACTTAATCCACTTTCTCCTCTTCAGTTTACCAAAGAATGGGGAGGAACATTTTTCTTACAGAGTTGTTATAAAATGGAGTCACTTCAATGTAAAAAAGACAGAGAAGGCTAATTATTCCATAGAATGTGTTCGTTCCTAAAAGGAGTTGGAGTAACGAGAATAGGAAAAGGTCAGTTGGAAAGATAGTGCATGATTAAGTAAAGAATTATTCAGTTCTATTCAAACTCTCCCCTTTCACCTTCCTGGTGTAGTGTGGGAAGTGACTTGTGTTAATGGAGGTAGTTAACAAAGGCAAGATCAGTGGAGAAAGTCAGACAATCATTAAGTAGAGCTATATTGGAGTTATTTTAAGAAGATTCAACCCTCACCTGAATAGATTTTGGTTATGCACGTATGTACCTGACCCTGAACAAAGGGGCATGTAATTCAGGAAACCACACTTGAGCTATTCACATTGCAGGAGGCCCCTGCCTCCTGTCTTTTCTGAATAGCTAGCTGGAGTAGTCATGTCGGGGCACTCCACTGTGGTCTCTCTTTTCTGGGCTGGATCTACATACACCTACTCCACAAACACTACATAACCTGAATGTAGGCTCTAGATAAGCATGTGTTGAATGAAAGAACAATTCTATTGAGACTTTTTGGGCAATCTGTGGGAGCCTAGCTCAAATAAACCACTTGTGAGAACCTAATATTTTCCTGGTGACTGACACAGTGGTCTAGAATTTTAGATCTAGAAAGGAACTTCTGTGTCTTTATGTCACTGGGATCATTTTATAGATGAGAACTCTGAGACCTGGCCTGAGACGTAAGGTTAATAATACCAACACAGAAAATTAAGGCACAACTTAAAATAGGATATACATTTGGCTGGAGAGTCACCCACATTATTTACTCACAGCTTCCTGAGTGGTGTAAGAAGATTATTGCCATTTTTGTTAATTAATAATTGGGGCTCAGAGAGGTTAAGTAATTTCTTAAAAGCAGTTAGGATGTGGCCATACCAGAACTTGAACCTTAGTCTGTTTAGATCTGGAGTATTCTTTTCCTTATATCTAGGGGTTTCTCAAAGCTGGCTGATGTTCAAAAGCACCAAAGAGTATAAAGCTGGTTTTGGAAATACTATTCTCAACTGTACCTTCTCCCAGGATCCTGGCTGAGGTCTGGAGGCATTTAGGGAGCCAGACTGGGTTTGCATAAAGACATATCAGCTACTGGACCTACTCCATTTCACCAACACTTGGGTTTTATGCTGTGCATCTGAATTTATTTGACCTTAGACCCAAAGCCCTGAGTCTACCTTTCATTTCTAGTGCTATTTCCCATCAACATTACTGTGAACCCTAACCCTGGACAAACATTGATATGTTTCCTGTTCCTTGAGATTTGTCTTTTCTTGAAATTTCATAAAAATGGAATCACAATATACTGGACTCTTTCACTTAGTGTAATTTTTTGATGTTCATTCATATTGTGGCACATTTCAATGGTTGTCCCTGTTCATTGCTGCTGGTAGTCTGGTATGTCAGTGCACTTCAGGGAAGAAAGCCTAAACTCTTTAGCTCAACATAAAAACTTTTAATAACCTGGCTGCTACTTACATATCTGCCTCTTTCTATTGATGTCCTTCCCCCTGCTCCTGCCTGACATTTTACTCTGGCAATACTGAACTACTTGCAGCTTCTAAGCATAGTTTCGTCCTTTTCAATTGCCATTTGTAATATAATATGTAATTTTGTAATAATAGTAATATAAGTAGTAATGTTGTATCTTCTTTGAAAACTCTTATTGCTGCATATGCCCAACCCTGATAATATCTTATGCCACATTTCTTTACTTGACTTATTTCTATTTTTTTCCCAAAAAACTCAGAAGCTGCCTGCTCTAAGAAAGCTCTCTTACACATAGCCATCACACCCCCATCCTGGCTTAAGAAACAATTGGCAGGTGCACCAGTGGTACACAGCTTCCTCTTCACATCACATCATATCACGAATGCCTTGTTCACTGGTTTGCTTCCCTAGGGATCAGATTATAAGGTCATTGAAGGGAGGAACCCAGGCCTTTCTATCTTTAGCATCTAGCATAATATGGCACATGGTAGGAATGTATTATGTTTAAATATATAAAATTTGTATCCATTGCTTGTCTGTCTTGTGGTTAAACATTCTACATGCTCCTGAAGAATCTGAGCACATCAGCAAGTGAAAAAGGGTAATTATTTCCAAGTGCAGTTGTTTTGTGTAATATTGGTGGGCTGGAGTTACTACAACCCATGTCACAAATTATTGGTAAGCACTTCAGGGATTAGATTTTTTTCCTGGGCTGTTTTTTTTGTTTTTGTTTTTAATTTTTAATGTTTAATTTTTGAGACAGAGAGTGAGAGAGCAAGAGAGAGCACATGTGATCAGAGGAGGGGCAGAAAGAGAGGGAGACACAGAATCCGAAGCAGGCTGCAGGTTCTGAGCTGTCAGCACAGAGCCTGATGCAGGGCTGGAAATCACCGCAAGATGATGACCTGAGCCGAAGTAGGGCACTTAACCAGTCGAGCCACCCAGGTGCCCCTCATGGACTGGTTCTTATTTTAGTTTTAGGGATTATGAAACAAAAAGGGATCTTAGGTATTACCTAAGTTAATTGTTTTGTTTCGGTCATGGGTATTTCTGAGGTCCAGAGAATGAAATGACTTACTAAAATTCTCACACTTTGTGTGGCTTAGCTGGTAATGGAAACTGGCTTCTGTGGACCTTTCACGGCAGCATGCTGAAACCCCTTCCAAAAGATGGAAACAATGGCCATAGCTCCAGGGATGAGGGAAGGAACTCTAGGGTCGGACTGCCTGTGGATCGTAGCGCTGCCACTATCCATGCTGTGAGAACTTGCATAAGGCACTTTACCTCAGTGTTACCTCAGCCTCCTCAGCCATCAAGTACGGAGAGTTCACCACACCTCCTGTGCTGGTGATTTCGCTATTAGCAGTTGGCCTCACACTTACCCTTCTAAATTCTGCTTTGAGATGTTGGGGCTGGGACATGTTGTCTTTGCAATCTGCCCCCATGTTAGGGTCAATTAGTAGGGGCCACTAGAAAGAATCTGAGTGACCAGAAATAAGAGAAGGGACTTTCCATTTTTATTAGCTTCACACCGACAATACTCTTCACCCTAAGTGCCAGTTCATCCTGGCCATTCATTCTCTCTATATGATTTTTTCCAGCATAAGCCCCACGGAGCCTTACCAGAAATACTAGCACTAACCACGCAGTGTCTTCCTCCTCAGAAGTCACTGTTTTAGCTTCACAAGGTCCCTCCTTCAAGCTTCTAAATTTAAATAATTGTAAACTCATCCATCTGTTCCCCTAGCCTTTGTGGTGATAGCTGCTTTTGGTACTTACTACTTCCCTGTTTCCTTTCAGTCTTTTCAGGTCTTTAATCCCTAGTTAGCAATTCTTCTGACTGAAGTCTCCCTGTTGAAATACGTGATGTGGTTTCTGTCTCCTGATTAGACCCCGACTGATGTGACTTCCTCATAGGGTTATTGTGAACATTAAAACAGTTGTTTGTGAAAATGGCTTAAGAAAGACTGGCATGGTTGAAAGGGCTCAAAAATGTATCATTTTACTAAGTAATCATTCCATTGCTTAAGAAGAACTGTGTATCTGTTACAAATATTTCCTTTTATTTACTTTTTCCCACAAGAACAATAAGGGGACAGCTAATGACACAGGCCTCTTGCTTTTGTTTTGGGTTTTTCTATATTCATGCATTCTTTTGGAATTGTTTCAAGACCTGTGGGAGGCATAGGACTCTTAGTTCCCAGATCAGCTTTATGGGGGTTACTTAACCCTCAAAATCGAAACATTATTTACTGCAAAAAAAAACAAAAAACAAAAAACCAAAAAAACCTCTAGAGGAAGTGTTTCACCTGTGAGTCATCCACACTAATTTCCAAAATAGCCAACTGAACAGAAAGTTTAACATATACGGAGAATTGACATATTCTCTTTGAGTTTAGCTTTTTACCGAATTCATTCCCAAACAATATTATAGTTTCCATATGCTCCCTTCTTCTTGGGTTCTTTGTAGTTTCTATACCTCTCTCTTTTAAAAATTTTTATTTTACACAATTTCTGCTAAACATCCCAACATATTCCTCTGTTCATACATAGATGGTTTTTTCTCATTATTTCAGGTATTTCTCTGACTGAATGAAAACTACAGGTTTTATCTCTTCATTCCGTGATCCCAGTGGATTCTCCCACAAATCTTTGCTGTGTTCAATGCTCTACTTAAACAAAACTATAGGGAGAAAAAAAAAGGGTAAATTTTGTTGATTACTAGTCTCCTGAAAAGTACTAGAAATTATCGTTTCTGTTATGGCACTGTGGGAAAATAGATATTGGGGGGCTTGCTTCTACTTCTAGGTGTCATTATATATGAGACTGATTTAGGTTAGTAAGATATGTAAGTTGGTTTTGCCTTATTTATTAGTTAACATATTAACATGTTAGCTAGCATCCAGGTCCAGGAGATAAAGATGCTGCGCTGTGTGTGTGTGTGTGTATGTGTATGTGTGTGTGTGTGTCTGTGTATGTGTAAAAGAGAAAGAACATGTATATACAAGTTTGAAAGTAAAAGTGGGACTTGGGGGGAATAGCAATAATTGTCCTGTGCTTCCTTCAGGTAATCGGCTTTGGTCATACTTACTAGCCCAAAGAGGCTGCTTTGGCACTGTGAGTAAACATGCCAGTGAGGCCCTTTGCAATGTTACACTTGAACAGTTTCATCATACTTTGTCTAGCCTTAAGAGGTCCACCTATAGCTATGAATGTAAGCAATTTCATTATGGAAGGAAATAGACTTTTTTTTTCTTGATCCTGTTTCAAATATGTCCCCATCATAACTAAATCTAAACTAAAAGAGTATTTAAAAAGTAGAACAACTTGAACCACCTCAAACCAACCAAAAGAAAACACTCTCTCCATCATTAAGGTTTCTATTCCATAAGGAATAGGAATATTTGAATAGAGATAGAGATAGTTAGAGAGACAACTGTTGTGAAATGTTCTCCCTTTTCTTTTTTTGTTACAAAATAAAATTTACCAATATTGGTTCTCACAGGGTCTTTCTTGTACTCTTTATAAGAGAAAATATTTCATAGTCAGGGAAATGGGACACAGGCAAAAGATAATTCACATTCCTTAACATGTCTCCTTTTCTTTCCTGTCTTTCTTTTTTCTTTTTTTTTTTTGGTTTCCTTTGGGAGAAAACCCTTCCCTTGGGATTTTTCCCTTTTATTTTCTGTATGTTAAAGGGTCTTCCTTCATTGTCTAGCCATGTGCTGTTTTGGCTCTTTTTATAAGCTTGCCAATTTACTCCCACTGTCTGTTAGCATTTAATTATCCAACTATCTCATAATTAAAACTCATTCCAACTGCTGAAGAATTGCTATTTAGCACTTACTTAGCTCTTTCCATATGTATATACTACATATGATTAACCTCTAGGGCTTTCTTGATATATATTTTTTAATTCCCTAGTTTCCCAATACTAATTGGTGACAGTGGAGAAAAAAATGTAGCTAAATCATTAGTGAATGATTTTTCAAGGGTTGAAAAAAGAATCAGGAAAGAAGAAAGATATTTAGGAAACTAAAACTTAAATAGTCTAGTAGCCATTCAGGGAGAACCCACTGTTAATTGTTAAACTTGTAAAACTTTAAGTGTCTCATTATTACATAGTGGAAGAATGAACTCTGGGGTCACAATTATTGAAAAGAGTGGGAACTTTAAGTTTTCTTGCTTTTTTTCTTGACAGTTGTGCTTGCACAGTTGAAGCCTGGTAACACTGCCCTTGAACTGGTTTACATCCTAGGTGTCTCCAAAGTATCATGGTGATAGCCACCTTCTATCCAAAAGCTTGATATTTTCTCTGGAACCCATCTGTAGACCATTGTAACATGAGCAACAAGTTAAATTAGGTTTGTATAAAACATTTCATCTTCTCCACGTCAAGCTTGCCGTTTTTATTTGTTTTCATCTTATCTGTCCTGGTTTCAGCATCATTTCTATAGAATATCATTTGGTCACATCTGAGATGATGGCACTTCTTTTCCATAATTGTTCTTCATATTTTATGTTATGGCTTTTGTGAACTAGTCATTCTTCTACTGAATACTTTTTTTTAAATTTTGGAGTCATTGAATAGTATTTTATGCATTTCAAGGCCACTTCTGCTTTCCTTTTGCAAGATTGTCTGTGCATAATGAGAAATCTTATTCAGATGTCAGCAATTTTTTGATTATTAATAGTAGCCACCCTTTAAATGATGATTCACCAAGTGGACGGACATTGAACCCTGGGGTATAGTGTGGGGGAGAATCTGTGTGTGTGTGTATGTGTGTGTGTGTGTGTGTGTGTGTGTGTGTGTGTGTGGTGTGTGTGTGTGTGTGTGTGTGTGTGTGTGTACATGTAGCTGGGTGGGTTGCATATTTTGAAAAAAAATATTCAATATACCTACTGTATTTTTTTCATAATATAATTTATAAAAGCAATGATAAATAAAATTTTATCAGGTGAAGATATTCAAAGATAAGGTAGGAAACACTGGAGGGGATATAGGTAAAAAAGAAAAAGCAACTGGTTTAGGGACAAGAAATCAATTATTAGCTGAAATGGAGGTGATGGCTTAGGTGAGCTATGTATTTTTATTTTATGACAAATTGTTATGTTCATCACTGCTCTAAATAAGATGTATTTATAAGTATGTATCTGTAGGCATGTCATTGAGGAAGATGAAATATGGTCCAAATGAGTTGGGCTGTCATATCTATCCTGTGACTATGGGGACAATTCATTCTCAGTATGCAGATTTTTGGTTTCTTTTGGCTGACATCATGTTTCTGGGTCATCTCAGACTAGCTACTGTGTATTCAGAGAATATAAATCAAGGTTATCAGGAAGAGTAGAGAAGTAAGATAAATCTTTAAGAAGTCAGAAAAAAGAACCATTTGGTCACTTACAAGTAAAAAAGAAAACATTATTTCAATTTATGTACTCACACTATTTTTCAAAAATATGAGAGAGAAGAATATACCATCAAATGTTAGTAGTTCTCTCTTCATCCTCTCTTTTATCTAAGAATTGACTATTCCAGCCCATTGTATCTCTTCCTTCCCAAAGCCCTCATTTAGGGTTTTTATACATCTAAGCCTCATTAGTCAACACTGATCTGAGGTCATAGGGAGAAGTGATGAGATCTAAAGCTTAAATGGTTATTAGCAAGAAGCTATGGTAAACAAAGCAAAACAAACCCAAGAAAATGAAACAACTTTTTTGAAGGAAAAATTTGAAAGGATTTAAAAAGTTGCAATTCGTGAATGATCTTTGATTTCTGTTCACTATCCTACAATATTACCATAATACACCAAATATTCAATTGATTTAATCTAAATGAAAGATTATTTTACAGATAATATTGTAGAGAAGTACAGTTGACCCTTGAACAACATGGGTTTGAGCTACATGGGTTCACTTGAAAGTGGATTTTTTTTGATAAATATAGTACAGTATCGTAAAGGTATTTTCTGTTCCTTAGGATTTTATTAATAACATTTTCTTTTCTTGAGCTCACTTTATTGTAAGAATATAGTATATAATACATGTAACATACAAAGTATGTGTTAGCTGTTTATGTTATCGGTCAGGCTTCCAATCAACAGAAGTTATTAGAAGTTAATGTTGGAGGAGTCAAAATTATATGTGGAATTTTGAGTGCATGAGGTGTTGGTATCCTTTTTTTTAATTTTTATTTATTTTTAAGAGATGGAAAGACAGAGCAAGAGTGGGAAAGAGACAGAGAGAGAGGGAGACACAGAAGCAAGCTCCAGGCTCTGAGCTGTCAGCACAGAGCCCAAGAAGGGACCCAAACCCACGAACCATGAGATCATGACCTGAGTCGAAGTCAGACGCTTAATCTACTGAGCCACCCAGGCGCCCCTCTAGGTGTTGGTATCCTTAACCTTTCCACTGTTCAAGGGTCTAATGTATACTTTTATATAGAAATATATACAATACAATACATGTAAATATACTATACATGTGTATTTAGATACATTTTATACACAATATATGTAAATATATTCTTGATATTTTGGCTTGATTTGGCATTTTCCAGAAATCTGTGTTTCTAAATTATCTGATTTAATGTTCACTTGATTGTCCCACTGGAAATTGATATAGATGTAATTTTAATATACATTTATTTAAAATCATGGTAAAAGAGTTTAGCAGGCACACATCTTTTGCAATAAGTTAATTTATTTGCTATCCTATCCTTTAGGGAGCTCTCTTAAAGAACATAAAGACTAATAAATGAGCAAATGGTGATCATTCGGTCATACCAACTTTGTTATTCAAATAGAAGTAATAGAAGGAATAATTGTTTTAAAAGATAAGATACACAGACCTCTACAATCAACACATTCTAATTTCTCACCATAGAGATTGATTAATTGCATGATCTTAAATATTTCCACAAAAGGAATTTATTAGTGTATCCTTGAATGAGAAAAAGGGAAGCAGGGAAGAAACTGACAGGCTGGCTTTTAGGTTGAGACAAATGTCTCCTTTATGACCTCTCAAGGACATTTTTCTTCCACTCTAAATATTTTGAAAAATTAAAAATAAAAACAATAATTACGTACTCCTGAAACAAATCAACTCTCTCCCTTGAGAAGTGAATCAATGAGCCCAGATGTGGCTTAACTTCCCTGGAGGGGGCTGTGTTTTAGGTGATTTCAGTATTTTATGCTTCCTAAGGGCATTGAGACTGGAAGACAGACTTCTACTTCAATTTTATTTGAGAAACAAGCCAACCATTTGGGCACTGAAACCTGCAGCTTGCTCTAAGAGATGAGGCTGCCTCACAACTACATCTATGAGCTGCAGGGCTATTCTGGACATGTGAGCTCTTAGGAACCCTTGGCTTTCAGACTTTGTTCAAGGGAAGGAAGGGGTTGTAGATTAAACACCAATCTGTCTCTTCCTGAGATCTTATCTCAGTGAACACTGTTCTTTTCGAATTAAATGAAGGGTAATCAATTAGACACATCTATGTTGGAGGCACAAAGCTAACAAGTTACTATTTTATTTATTTATTTTTTCTTAAAATTTTTTTTAAAAAATGTTTTATTTATTTTTGAGAGAGAGACAGAGTACAAGAAGGGGAGGGGCAGAGAGAGACACACACACAAGGCTCTGGGCTCTAAGCTGTCAGCACAGAGCCTGACGTGGAGCTCGAACTCATGAATGATGAGATCATAACCTGAGCCGAAGTCAGATGCTTAACCAACTGAGCCACCCGGGCACCCCAACAAGTTACTATTTTAAAGGAGAATTGCGTTACACTGGAAATGCTCTGCCCTGCCTCAGCCCTTTGGACTTGCTCCATCCCCAGCTCCTGATGAAAGGGAACTAGTCAGGTTGCTATGTTTTTATATCACATGGCCTCAGCCTCTCAGCCACAGCTGAGGGATATGCATGATCATTCCACCCAAGCCCAGCCAATGCTTAGGCTGGATAGCCACTTGTGATGTTACCTTGTGTACGCATGTACACAATAAACCAAATTAGTTGTAAAACAAAACGAAATGAAACGAAACGAAATGAAATGAAACAAAACAAAACAAAACAAAACAAACCTTGTGAATTTAAACCAAGGAATACCCAGGCTAAAAGCCCAGCAGCAGTAGAAACTTAGGCTAAACTATCTTTTATAAAGATGCGCAGATGAAAAACTACCCTGAGGATTAGTTCCCTATTGCTGCTGTAACAAACTGCAACACATTTAGTGGCTTAAAACAACACAAATTTATTCTCACTCACTCTGGAGGTCAGAAGTCCAAAATGAGTTTCACCGAGCTACAATCAAGTGCCCACAGGAATGTGTTGCCTTTGGAAGCTCTAGAGGAGAAGCGGTTCCCTTGCTTTTCCCAGATTCTAGAGCTCCATACCTGGCATTCTTTGGTTCATTGTCCTATCTTTGAGCCAGTGTCTTCAAATCTCTGTTTCCATCGTAAGGACATCTTCTGTCTCTCTGATCTCCTTTCTCTTATAAAGATCTCTATTATTACATGGGGCCCACTTGAGTAATCTAAGACAATTTATCCATTGCCAAGTCTTCAACCTAATCACATCTGGAGGTCTCTTCTGCCATATAAAGTAATGTTTGTAGGTTCCTGGGATTAGGATGCAAGCATCCTGGGGGACCATTATGCAGTCTATTACCCTTGGTAATACGCACACACAAGTAATAAGGAAGGCAAAATTATGAGTTAGCCAAACATGTGAGATGTAAGACACACAGGGACTACAGAAGAAGGAGAGCAGCTGTGTCAAGGGGGAGGCAGGGCTGGCTCCTGTGGCTACGGTCCCAATAGCTATAGAAACACACTCTGGGGGTGCCTGGGTGGCGCAGTCGGTTAAGCGTCCGACTTTAGCCAGGTCACGATCTCGTGGTCCATGAGTTCGAGCCCCGCGTCGGGCTCTGGGCTGATGGCTCAGAGCCTGGAGCCTGTTTCCGATTCTGTGTCTCCCTCTCTCTCTCTGCCCCTACCCCGTTCATGCTCTGTCTCTCTCTGTCTCAAAAATAAATAAAAAACGTTGAAAAAAAATAATTTAGAAACACACTCTGGTTCTTAACTTTTTCTGAGACCTGAAGTTCAGCTTTATCTCTGTGTGAATATCCTTGAAAATAGGCAGCTGCCCCTGGAGGTAACTTGAGGTTGTTTCTGGTACTTGTGAGTGAAAGGGCCTGAGTAGAGGAAGAACATATTTGTGATGCTTTTCCCTAAAAGTGGTACCAGAAGAATAAATGTTTGTAAATTGTCTAGGCATATTGTTGAATAATTATTTTATCAGTTTTCCAAGAAAATTAATGATTTTGTTTTTCCTTTTGAATGGTAAATGGTAACAGCTATAACTTAATGAGGAGAGCTATGGCTCTGGTAAAGAAAGCTGGCCATCATCTGGATTTTGGCCCTTAGTGGCTGTGATACTTTGGAAAAGTCAACTGGCCCAAATCTGCTTCTTGTTTTCTTTGAAGGTATAAAGGCATAATGATATCTATCTTGCTATGTTGCTGTGAGAATTACATGTTGATAAACATGAAAGTCCTTTGAAACCATAAAAAAAACTGTTGCTCTTTATTATGATTGACAGAAACCTGACTGATGGATTTCTCATAATCTCAGAGAATGGCAAAATCTCCCAGAAGATTCCATACATTTTTGATAAATAAGAAGTAGGGGGCCCTATTGGGAAACTGCATTTTTACAGAAGTAGTAGGGTTTGTGGACAGACGAACTTCAAATCAGACAGAATAGGAGAGAAAATGAGAAACAGCATAAATGGCAAAGGTTAAAGTTTGATTTATGGTATGTGATCATTTGTTAGAAAACTGTATATGGGACAGGTGTATGGGAAAGGCCTGTGTTCAGGTGACGGGCTTAAGGTTTTTTACTAGAGATTCACATAATGGTTATTTCCAGTTGTCTCCTGTGAAAAAGTTGGAGGTTACTTACACTATGCTTTTACATCAAATAAAATACCTAAATTTCCCATGGCTCTTATATGCCTATATTTTGAACTTGAAAAGAAAATGAGAAACATCAAGGAAATAAGATAAATGTGCCTTATCCAAACTGCAAAGGAGAGAAACACTTGGAAATGAATGGAACAATCCTGTTCTATTCTGAAAGAAATGGAAAGCATTTTGTCTTTCTCTGTTTGAGAGAATAGGCATCCAAGATTTTCTCTATGAGCATGAAGAACTATAGGCACCAGCCAAAATGAGCCTTAGCACATAAAATCTGTGATGAAAATTCCAGAATTTACATAAAAACTCCTGACATAAGCTTGGCATTGAGCAAAATGTCCAGCTGAGTGAAGGCAGGAGCAGGAGGCTTAGGACTTCTCAGGAAAGGTCTGATGAAAGCACAGCCTCCAATTCTCTTATTTTTAGAGCAGTCATGCCAGTCCAAGGTTATCTCTGAGAGAAGAATCTTCACTGTACTGATGCTAAGGTGATCTCAGGGTGGAAATCTATTTTGAAAGCAGTGGAGCTCTGGTTCATATAAATTGTTTATCTTTTGAAATATTAATAATGGAGTACTCACTGAAAAATCACTCCAATATCCTGTCTTTTTAGAAATATTGTTGCTGTTTTCATAAAAAGGTATATGATATAAAGGATCTTAGAAAAAGATATTGCCCTCCCATTTTCACAGTGGGTGTAATGGACTGCATATGTGTCCCCCTAAATTCATATGTGGAAGTCCCAAGTTCCATGTTTATGTATTTGGAGATGGGACCAATAAGGAAGTATTTAAGGTTAAATGAGGTCATAAGGATGGGGCCCTAATCCCATAGGACTAGTGTCCTTAGAAGAAGAGACATTTTGGGGCACCTGAGAGGCTCAGTTGGGTAAGTGTCTGACTCTTGATTTCAGCTCAATTCAGGATCTCATGGTTGTACTGGGCATGGGGCCAGCTTAAGATTCTCTCTCTCCCTCTGCCCATACCCTGCTCATTCACTCTCAAGAAGAAGAAGAGGAGGAGGAGGAGAAGGAGGAAAAAGAGGAGTAGGAGGAAACAGAGGAGGAGAAGGAGGTATAGAGGAATAGAAGGAGGTAGAGGAGGAGGAGGAGGAGGCAGAGGAGGAGGAGGAGGAGGGGGAGAAGAGACACAAGAGAGCTCTCCCTGCACATGCACAGAGAAGAGGTTTTTTGAGCACACAGGGAGAAGGCAGCCATCTGCAACCCAAGGGGAGAGCTCTCACTGGACTCCAACCCTGATGACAACTTAATCTTGAGTTTTCAGCCTCAAGAATTTGAGAAAATACATGTCTGTTGTTTAAGCCCCCAGTCTGTGGTATTTTATTATGACACAGAGAGTGACCCAACTTGCTCTTTAGATGGTGGGACATAAAAGTATACAGTAAGTGACCTGGAAGCTAATTTTAAGTTTGAAATCTTAATCTATCCTGTTTCATTGTGGAGACTTGTGTTTATTAATAGTAGAATCTACAAAGGACTTCTTAACTTAAGATACATGAAAATACTGTGGTAAACATCAGAGACACTGAAAAATATAATTGGTATGGACTTGGATGGTTTTGTTTGCTTATGATTTATTTATGCTTAAAAAATTTACTTATTTTCTGACCCATTTTTCTCATCAAGTAAACAGAGAGAAGGAGGTACCTATGAAACATGTCAGACTTCCTACAGAAAATTTCTGTGAAATTCTAAGAAATGAATGAGGGGATGCTGGGAAATTCTATCTCAGGTGAGATCGTTCAGGGAACAGAGATACCATCACATGACTTCCAGTCAGCTAGGCAATGTTTGTGTATTGTACAGGAGGTAAGGAAGTGTGCAAAGGCTTGTAACAAAAAAGCCTCTTGAAGAACCGGCACATTGTTCTGAATCCCTCAGCAACTCTCAGAGTCTGGTATTTCTGTGCCTGATATCTTCCTCTGCCTCTCACTCTCTTATGGCTCATGCATACCTCCTTCTATTTAAGAGTATTTCGGCTCTGGTCTTCCTCTTCCATGTCAATGTCTCTCTTTGCTTATATCCTAATTTCCCAAGGAAAGATCTGATTAGAAAGATTTGTCCCTTGTACACTTCTCCTTCTAGTTAGAGTGCTTGTGCTGGGTCATGTGACAGATGACTGGCCTCTCTCATGTCAAACTTTGGGAGGCTCATTCATTGTGGCCAGATTTGCATAGCTATGTGAGCCAAATCTTGGCTGTCTAATTGACATGGGTGAATATTCAAGATTTGCTATTATATGGATATGTATATATAGATAAGAAGAAAATAACAGAAGTATATACATACCAAGATTTGTCTTTTATATCTCAATAACAATCATGCCTATATCACTGTGTATCTGGCAGTTTTATACCCCGGACCATTGACTTTGGCTGTTACTATCATGAAGAAACATTTATTTCTTGTTATGTTTTCCACTTAATCCACTTCCCTCTTATCTCTGACACCATGACCAGGCATGGCCTAGTTCACTCTAGTTGGTCAAGCACATTGGAGAGGACTTGAGGCAGAAGCCAGGGTTGGGTCAAGGATAGGCATGGCAAAAGGAGAAAAAATGTGGTTGTGGGTGTGGGTGCCAAGAGCAATCAGAAAATTTCTGGCAGGCTGAGCAAAGTTTCTTGGTCCCATACCAGAAAACCGTTGGTTGTTTAATATCTAAATCAAGCTCCATCTCAAATTTGCTATGTGACCTCAGGCAGTACCCAACCTCATAGGGCTAGGATGAAGAGTTTGGATTTTATTCTAAGCATACTTGGGAAGTCAAGGGAAGGTTTTAAGTAGAAGAGAAACATGGATTATGTTTAGAAAAATCTACCCAGGGTGGGAAGTGGATTGAAAGTAGAAAGGGTGGAAGCAGGGAGAATAGACAGGAGGCTAGTGTATCTGAGAGTAGGTCTGTCACGGCAACACAACACTTTGCACCCATCAGAGAGATGATGTCTCGGAACCCAGGTAGGTGACAGGTAGAGATGTGGCAATGTAGGTGGAGAGAAGAGAATAGATTTGACATAAGCTTTGGGGGTAGAAGCAAAGAGACCTTTTCATGGAATAGAGTAACAACAGCCACAAATCAGTAACAAGGGATCTGACAACTTCTTAAAATCCTAAGATGGCCCTGGGCTATTCGTGCTGTTGGAAAATTCTGTCTTTCCATTCTCTTTCCCTTTCTCTACTCCCTCTGCCGCCGGAGCTCTATATAGTTCCTAGGGGCTAAGGAGCCCTCCAGCAGCACCTCGTGCTCGATTTCTTTCTGGATCCACTTCCTATAATCACTTATATCTTAAAAGTTTCCCTTGGCCCTATGAAGTGACTAAAACTTATTTTTTTTGAAAAAGTGTTTTCCACTAAGTATGAATGATTTCACATACAACGTCCCCCAAGAAATAAAACATCTGCATTTCATCATGGAATAATTCTTGTTGGAAGGCCAGTCTTGTGGCTAGGTCACTAGGATATTATATGAGTGCAGAAAGGACCTTTTAAGGCCCCCAGAATGATACTACTTTATTTAAACTTCCAATTTTTACTCAAAGTAGTTCTAGGCTAGCATTGGGTGTTTCTCTTGTGTGAATTTTGTACGTCAGAATTTTTTTGTGGAGCTTTAAAAAATACATCCCCCAGAAAATCCTGCACACACACCTCATGTCTGCACCCCAGTCCTGAATCAGGATCTCAGAAGGGGCCCAGGCAGTGGCATTTTCACAAGTTCCATAGGTGAGGAGTCAGAAAACTCCTTCATTAAAAGGCTACATAGTAAATATCTTAGGCTTTGTGGGTCAGCTACTCAACTCTGTGGTGATTCCTCAAAATAGGTAAACAAGTGAGTATAGCTGTGTTTCCATAAAACTTATTTTATAAACAAGGCAGTGGGCCAGATGCAGCCGTGACATGCGGAGTCCTGTTGTAGGTGATGGCTCCAGATGGTTCTCTGGCCTCACAGGTGTGACGGTGTAACGGTGGTATAATCCTGGTTTGGGGCATTTGCATTAATCCTTGATCATTTGTTGAGGTAACAATTTATTTCTTAAGTGTTTACTATGTGCCAGACACTTAGAATACAAATACTAGCTCCTGCCTTCAAGAAGTCACAGTTGTTGGAGAAGTAAGACAAAGATAGAGACAATTAACAATGACAGATAAGGGTAAGGACCGATTTCTATAAGGGGAAGCAAGAGAATTCAAAGTGAATGCTGGTGGTAAAGGAGGCTTTTTCAGAGAAGGTGACTTGAATTCTTATTTGTAGGCTCGGCCCTGGCCCAAGGTCCCAAGACCAACTGTGGCCTGAAGTTAACAGGTTCCTTGGCTGTTCCTGACCTCTGGCTATTGGGCTCCTGCCTCAGTGCCAGACTGTAGCCCTACTGTGTTCCCCATTCATGGAGCTATACTCTCAGACTCCTTCCTTCTAGTATCAGTGGTTTTATATAATCCCACTTTTCCCTACCACGCTGCTCACTCTGATAATGCAATCTGCTGGGTCTGGCTCTCTATGGTTCCAGGGATTATTCTGGTACTTAGTTTCTAAAGATCAACGCCAGCCTTACTCATGCTAGCCTGCCAGGGTATGAATTGTTGCTTTCCCCTGACAGGCATCCTTCCAGATGCAGACTGTTTGGACATCACTTATTCGATATAATGTGTTTTATGTTCCTTCCAGCCTATATATGCACTGGCTTTTATTAACATTTTACCTGTCAGGGAGCCCCAGTGGCTTAGTTGGTTGAGCAACAGACTCTTGGTCTTGGCTCAGGTCATGATCTCACAGTTTCCTGAGTTTGAGCTCCACGTCAGGCCACACGGCAGAGCCTGCTTGCAGTTCTCTCTCTGCCCCTCTCCCTCTGCCCCTCCCTGATGCTCTCTCTCTCTCTCTCTCTCTCTGTCTTTCACTCTCACACTCAAAATGAATAAACTTAAAAAAAAAAACACCAAAAAAATTTACCTTCCTTATTTTGTCCATTTTTCCTTTTTTCCCATCCAGCTAGTCCATTTTTAAGAACTGTTCTATATTCCTGCTTTAAGCAGGGTTTTGTAGCAGTTGCTTCTTTCTAGAACTGCTCAGTGGAAAGCAGTTTACCTTCCAGAAGTAGTGGTGCCAGTATAGACCTAAATCCCAGTTCACATGCTTGGGAAATATATCCTTCAGTGATTATTTCTGCATTTTCTACTTGATTATGAATGTTTTAATACTCTTATAACTCAGTGGTGGCCAGTTGTTCTGTCCCCTGTGATGTCCCTTGGTGTCTTTAGGAAGCTTAGTAACACCACACACAGTACGGCCTCATTAGCTCTGGGTTGAAGCGCATCCAGGAGACAGGCCCCTTACTCACTCTCTTGGCCTGGGAGCCGTCATGGTGCACTGGCATAGTAAGCCTGGGGGTATTTCCTCTAAGGATATTCAGAGGTTGCCCGAGCCGAGTGAAACATGGCTTTGGTGCTGGCTAAGATCCTTCCTGACCAAAGTGTCAGTTAATTTCCAGAAATATTAAACAACCCCTGCATACACAAATGTTCAAAAATCACAGGCCATCTGGGGTTCCCGTATCCTCACATGAGAGACCCCAGATGGATTGTAAATTCATCCCTGTGGGTAATATAGTGCGGTTGCTCCTCGGTCCTCCTGCTTTTCCCTGTGGCATCTGATACTGTGGCCATGATGAGGTTAATTTATGTGGCTTGATACACTTTATCATCTGTCACTTGTACAGCTCTTGCTGTGCCATCTGGTGTCTCAGAGGCAGTTTCGGGAAGCAGCATGCATAACAAGGTATCTGCATTTGTGAATTCTTTCAAGCATTTATAGGTAATAGCTAAAAGATATTTTGAGAAGCCAGTGCCCGTCTCTGCTGCAGATCAACACTAACGTGGATAATCTGACATGAGGTTCAAACAAAGCCCTCTATATTTTGCAGGAAAACACATCTGAATTAGTCCACAATCACCAGTATTGATGGAACCTATTTATTTCAAGACCCTGAATATCTCTATCAGGCTGAGAATATCTTACGAGGCTCTTGTGCAAATCAGTAAAAGGCAGAGGCAATGGCTTACTTTCAAACATGATGGATGATGAGACAAAAAAGCACATACCAGCACAAAAAAATTGTTTAAATCAAAAATCCTGCAGCAAAATGCCTAAGTGCCCCTATTATAATGATTTCATATCCATGTTTCATTTTCAGCAATGTGTTAGGACCTCAAGAGAGCACAACAAAACATTAAATAGATAAAACCATGAGAAGTAGATGGAAAAATATACTAGGGGGAAGTGGGAAAGGTAAATGATACAACATGGTCTATCCTGTCTATCTGTCAGTCAGGCTGCAATTTGTGTGCCACTCTGAGGGGTGGGGGATTATGGATGTTAGGGATCTTGTTCTTCAGATATTATAATTTATTTTTGGAGAGTAAGATAATTATCTATCTATCTATCTATCATCTATCTATATCTATATCTATATCATCTATATATATCTATATCTATCTATCTATATTACACACACACACACACACACACACACACACACACAGAATGAGAAAGAAAGTGGAACAACTGCAGAATACGGCAAAGTTTTTGAAAGTAGTTAGTATTAAGTTCTGTAGGAATGCACAATGGTCCTTTGGAGAGAAGCTGGAAAGTGTGTAGGACAATGCAAAGGTCAAGAGGTAGAGCTGAACCTCCTTACCCCGGGTATGGCTGGCTGTTGGCTTGAGCAAAGCACAGGAGTCCATGTGTGAGATGGAATCAGTGGAACAGGAGGGGGCCAATTAGTGCAGGTTATGATATGTCAGGCTAAGATTTTGAAATTTAATTGAATAAGCATCACAGATCCATCATACGTTTTCAGGAAGGTAGTGAATGAAAAGCAGTGAATGAACTTGAGGGGAAAATTATTCTAGTAGCAGTATGAGTTGATATTTCCCACATGGGTGAGAGAATGACAAAGATCCATTGAAGAACTTCTCTATTTGTTATAGCTGAATTGCAGTTAAAATAAAACAATAAGATAGCTCCAGTGCATGGAATATCAAAGGTAGCCTACTGTTTAAAAAGCAATTTTCAACCTAACAGTGAGTTTACCAATATCATGAAGGCTTATCCTTCCCTTCCCTCTCCATCCTCCGTCTTCCAACCTTTCATTATTTCTCTCTCTATTAAAAGGCTAAGAAAATACAAGGCAACAGATACTTCTCATAGAACCAAAGAGTGGCTAGAGAGCTGTCATATAAGGACAGGAATGAAATTAGTGAGTTCAGTTGAAAAGTCAACTGATTAAAAAAAGCATCCATTTGAAACTTATTCTGTGTAGGATCATCTCTTGGCACTTACTGACTATAAATTTCCAGAAAGGAAGAGCTAGATTTCATGCTCAAGTGATGCCTCTCATTGTGAAAGCCTAGTCGAGCCAAGACTATATTTCTGACAGTGGCAAGAAGAAAGTCTTGTGTAAGAATAAGGAGGGTTACTCTTTGCATTAATATGCAAAAGTTTGGAGAAGTGGCCTGGCCAGGTTTATGTTCCATTTTAATCCACTCTGCAACTATTTCCCAGCTCTGTTGGATCAGAAATTTATCATCATTCAGATCCCTCATGCCTACCCAGCCCAGGGCCTGGCAGGCAGTAGGGGCTCAGCAAATGTTTATGAATGAACTATGTATTGTACTGTATGACTTCCTGGGAAAACCTTTTCTTTCGCATCTTGAAATGTCTTTATTCAAACTTTCGAGAGTGTAGCCTGGTAATCTTGGAGGGATTATTAGGGGGGGATCTTCTTCCCTATCTAATGGTTCTAGTCTGTGTATTCTGCTGATTAGACATGGTGATTTTCTGGGGCCCCTGGGTGGCTCTGTCGGCCGAGTGTCCAACTTTGGCTCAGGTCATGATCTCATGGGTTCGTGAGTTCGAGCTCCACATTGGGCTCACTGCTGTCAGCCTGTCTGTTTCAGATTCTCTGTCCCCCTCTCTCTACCCCTCCCCCACTTGTACTCTCCCAAAAAGTAAATAAATATTGAGAAAAAAAAGTCATAGTATTTTTCCTTTTTGTCTTGTGGTTCTAGATGGAGTAACTGATTACTTTCTTTGGCAACCTTAGCCATTTATCCCTTTCAGTTTAGTCCAGGGGTCAGCACATTTTTTCTGTAAGGTTACATAGCAAACATATTAGGCTTTGCAGGCTATAAGGTATCTTAGAACTATCCAGCTCTGCTGCTGTAGTGTGAATGAAGCCTTGGACAACACAGAAAATGGGTATGGCTGCATTCCAGTACAACTTTATTTACAAAACAGGCAGTGGCTGCATTTGTCCTGTGGGCTGTAGTTTGTTTACCCAATTTAGTCTTTATGGCACACGGTCCATAATTTAGCGTTTTGAGTATTCTGATATTTCTACTCTTCAACCTTTAGCTGGGATCTACTCTTTTCTTTCTTTTTTGTACCAGCCATCACTTTTATATCACTGTTTTGCCACCCAGCATCTTCATTGTCTCATTATCAAATAGTTGGAGCAGGTTTTTGCCAAACATTTTTGTCTACGTACTCTAGGCACTCAGTCCTTTCAGCACACCTCCTACTCTGTCCTGTGAAAGTCAGTGTTTCTACAAGAGCAGGTGATTCTGGCACATAACAATACAGAAATAGACAATGAAGCTTGGTCACTTCCTCACTGAAGCTGTCACTGATCTTTTGAATTGTTTTAACAGAACATGATCTTGCATTTCTGTTACAGTCAGTAATTGAGCTTCACTTGGCTCTCCTGAGCGTCAAGGCATTTCCTTCATATTTTTGACCTTATCTCAAGAACTAAGGGTCGTAAGTGGCAATTTACCTTCTCTCAGTTGCCTTTGTCTGAGCTGGTTCCTATGTTTTATGCTTTCCAAGAGAAGAGACAATTATGTAGAGTTAGCGGTCATTAAACCATCTTCCATGAGGTACCAGGTTTCTTTGAATCATCTGCAGGAGGGTCTTTGAATGCTAATTTCCTTATAGAAAAGCTGTTCCTGGGGTCCCTGGGAGGCTCAGTCGGTTAAGCGTCAGACTCTTGGTTTCTGCTTAGGTCATGATCTCACGGTTGGTTCCCGAGTTCAAGCCTCTGTGCTGACAGCACAGAGCCCACTTGGAATTCCTGTCGCCTTTCTCTCTGCCCCTCCCCGGCTTGCTCTCTCTCTCTCTCTCTCTTTCTCTCTCTCTCTCTCTCTCTCTCTCTCAAAACAAAGAAACAAACAAACAAACAAACATTTAAAAAAAGGAAAAGCTGTTCCTTTCATTACTATCAAGGAATGTCAGAATGAGGACCATAAATATACACTGTATAATGGAAACTTCACAGCCTAGAAGAGTATGGGATTCCTCCAGATTATATCAGCCCTACACATAGAATCATGACAGATGTTATCTCAGGAATCCTGTGTTTTCCAGCTTTCCTTTGGTCCTGCTTTCCTACTCTTACCTGTAAACGTAGAGTTGTTGCAGAAACCGATGTATACTTTGCCACAGGCTCCTGTTTAAATGTTATCTGTACTATTACTTTCTATTTTTCTCAGGCAGTCATGGTTGATCCACCTCCCCTAGGAATAAGAGGTCTATTTATAACACTGCCTAACCAATATGTTAAAAGAAAGCTTATTAAAATGCAAAATGCTGTTCCCAAAGTAATGGTAGTTTTATTGCTTTAGATATATAAAACAGGTTGATTAAAGAATAAAGAAATGAATTGTGAGGAGAAATTATAACCTGTCCTTCACAATGGAGAGGAAAAAAAAAACCTTTTGCTTTTAATTGCTAGGATTATCAGTGAATGGTTGTTTCGGCTAAAACAAATTAACAAATAAAATTTAAAAAAATCTTCATTGAATACAGTACTGTATATAAGTACTGTATAAGCTCTGTGGTCATTGAGCTAAACTCTGGACAAGGGATTTAACCATGTGTATTTTGATTCCCAACTCAGTCACATGCATTTCTTGGCTCCCACCTTTTTGAACCCCTTGGCTTTCTCATTTGAAGCTTATTTATAAGCAATGGGAACTGCATACATTTGCTGTTGAAGGAATCAATAATTCGAGGTCCTAGGTCTTTCCAAATTTGGCCATGTTGTCTTGCAAAGCTGGCAAATTCTGCCAATTCTGAGAAACTAGTCTGAAATACTAGATTTAGAGATGGCTGAGGGCATTTCCCATTTCATTAACATTTAAAACACATTAAGGACTAGTAATAAATATAGCACAGTCAATGGATTTCTGTTCCAACTTGAGAGGGGAGGGGGGATTGTGGGGGGACTTCCTGCTCTTGAAGAGTGATAAGGTAAGAGAAGGATCCTACAAATCCCAGATCTCAAAATAGGAATGTTACACCCGGAAGAAAGTCGAAACAAATCTTGTTAAAAAAATTGTCTTACAGCTGATGTAGATGTTATTATGAAAAATTTAGAGCTGCCTTTTGGGCGTGGGAGAGTGGGGAGGGAGAAATGTAGTAATCCCCCTGCTGTTTCTCTTGGCCCTTGAGAGAATGGCAAAATAAACACACCAGGGTCTGTACACAGAGGCTGTCAGCAGTCTGGGCACTGTGCAGGCCACATGTGAAGGGAGTTTGTAGCACAGAGAAGTGAATGAGTCTTTGTTTCCATAATTCTTTCAAAGATGGAAAGAAAGGAGAAAAATTATATTCTTGCATCAGAGAACAAATATAAAAGCTAACAGTAGATACAGGAGTAGACTATGCGGAGACCATGATTAGGGTTTAAATTTAGTCTGATCTCCTTTTCTTAGCTACACTCTCCCATTTTTTTAAAACATTATGAGGCAAAGGGACAGAGCACATAAATTTAGTTGACGCAGGAAAAAAAAACATTCTTGTGTTTTGTGTTAACATTAAATCCAGGGCAACAGCTCAACGAGTATCAAGTAATCTGTCTCTAAGGCAGTGTCAGGCTACGTGAACAAGGTGGCAGGGTCTGGTGGCTCAGTATTCTGAGTTGTACACAGCCTAAGGAGGAGGCTCTTCTCACAACAGCTACCATGAAGCGTGATTGGAAATGACAGGCAGCGAAATTCAGAGGACCTGAATTACATGGTCTGATCTGATTTGACTAAGCCCCTATTCCGTATACTCAGCAAGGATATGCATACTTCAGGGAAGAAATGCCTGGCTAATTAATGATAACTCACTCAACATGCATTTCCAATGACATTACTTTTGTTGAACCCTCACTATAGCGCGATGCTTCTTCCTGATCTCCTGTGATTAATAATAACTATCAGAAATAAAACTTCAAACTTTATATATTCACGTAATGAAGTCCTTCAATGAGTTTGATTCCATTTTTTTGATTGTATAGAGTAAGTTAGGTGACGTACCCAAGAGCACACACAGCCGTTAAATGCCGGAGGTAAAATTAGAGACCAAACCAACCGCTCTGCAATAGTGCCTCTCTTCTGAAATGCCACTTGCTCTTTTCTCCACCATATTTAAAATTGTGCTGAAGTTTCTACATAGTAGGCAAAAAAAAAAAAAAAAAGACAAGCTCTCTATATGTTCCTTGAAAAGTACCCCTCCTCGCTCAGTGTGCTTAAAAGTTGTCGATACCAGATGAGTGCAAGAATGAGCCCTGCTCTCGAATTTCCCCTTCCTCCCACAATAAGAGGTTTTTTTTTTTCTTTCTTTTTTTTCTTTCTTTTTTTTTTTTTCCGACTCTGAAAACTGGAAAAGTGAGTTGGTTAAATAGTGATTCCATTCTTGGGGGAGGGTGGTGAACAAGAATGAAAGGCAGATGCTTCAGTGCCTTAGGCAATGTCGTTACTGTAGTGATGCTGTCATTGTGGTTTCCATCAAAAACCTGAGGTTTTTGACTCCTAGTGCTCAAGAGCTTGATGTCACAGAAAATATACTGACATGTGAGAAGAGCCGTCTTTCCTTTCCCTTGCCTGCTTCTTACCCCCCTCCCCTTTTTGACAGTAAATTTGGGGAGGCTTGTGGTATATTGAAGACGTTGCTGCAGAGCTCTGGTTGCTGATAGAGAACCTTTGGCTTCTGGGCTCATTGCAGACTGTGTGAGCACAGCCTTTAGAGACCCGGGCCAACTGTAATCAAAAGGCTGTCTGAATGAGTTCCACTGATGCTTCCAACCACTTCTTGGACCAGTTGTAGAATGACTTAGACTTGGGAAGAATAAGGGAATTCAATAGCCCATGAGTGGTTGTATTGAGTTTACAACTTTCAGAAAGATAACCTGAGAGAAGAAGAAGAAGCAATAGAAAGTGATCTTTATTCCTATAGGTAGACAGTGAATAGGTCACTGGTTCAGGCAAGGCAGTAATTCTGGACAGAACTTACCCAATGTGTGATTTATCACTGTCAGAAATAAAAAATTGCCTTTGCATTTATTATTCTACCTCCTTATTCTATTACATCGGAAATTCACAGCCTTTTTTTAATACTTCCCACTCCTGCTTTATAAAAACTGTAGTGGCTAAGCAATTTTCTCTATGCTAACCCCCAGTAAGTTGAGAATATACATGGCAGTTGGGATAGAAAAACACACAATTCCATAATGCTAGCAACATCTGCATATCTCAGCATCTTTGTGATGACATTGAGCTACCAAAGGACCTGTCTTTGTTCACCCAGCTGTTGATTTCTTGCCAGAAGGACATTCCACCACATTAATCCCACTGATGACCTGTCTGTGTAGATGGATTTTTAATCCATTGATTTAAAAAAAACAAAACAAAAACCAAAAACGACCAAATAGCTCTATTGATAGCCATTATATAACTCCATATTTCCTAGTTCTTAGCAACATAGTTCACATTCTTTAAGATCAACTAAAACTAGAAAACAATTCTAATATTGTTTAGTATATTTTCCAATATATCTAGGTTCCTAATAATAATTCTATAAATTAAGAAAACTCATATATGTGTTAACAACTTTCAAGATCCAAACATATGAATTCAACAATAAAAGTGTTTGAGTTTAACAAAGTGTTCATGATAAGTATTTAGATCCATGAAACACTTAGATTAACTGCTGAAACAAGCTTATGCCTTATCAAATAAGGTTACAATTTAGCAGTACACTGTATCCATCAGACATTATGAAACGTTTACTCCTAACTATGTCTGTTTGATGGATATTGCCTATGTCCGGTGTATGATTCTACATTACTAGACAGAAGAAACCCATGTACCCAAAGCCAAAATCTATAACGTGACTTTGACTTCTCTTAGTGAAAAGCTTTGAGGAATAAATAATAGTAATAGAAAATGCATTCTGAGTCTATGTTGTAAGTGTGAACAACAAAGAGACTATTTTGAATGCAATCACATTTCCTTTCAGTTGTGGTAAAGAGTGTCACAGCTGGGCTGAAGTCTTGTTAGCTCTTGTGTCATACAGAAATAATGTTTCTATCAGAACATGTCTCATTTTTAAAAATATGTGTGTTAACTGTAAATGTTGGCAGACTCCTATCTTAAATTGAGCAACAAACTAGTTTTCACAACTAAAGAATTATAGGATTCTTTAGAAGCAAAATTTATTTACTTTAGTTTCTAGATCAGGTAAAATAAAGTTCCCATGAGTTCTTTTAATGGTTTGGGCTGTTTGTTTAGTTAATATTCCTATTTTTCAATTAACTGAGAAAAACAAATACTTTGACACATATCTGGCTCAAATTGATGATGGATGACCTAATAGGTGAGAAGTAAAGTATGTGACAAAAGGTGGGAAATAAGAATTATTTATTCTGCCACTAGCTCCATATGTAGCTATTAGAAATTCATTAGATTAAACTTTGATATAAAGACCAAAAATGAGAGTTATGAACTGATTTCTACTTTAAATGTTGGAAGAAGGGACATAAGGAGAAGAAAACCTGGACTTGTTAATTATTTACGAAGTACCATGAGACGTTCTGTAAGCCAAAGTCATGAGTATGATTTCTTTCTTAATAAATAAAGTATCATGTGATTGATCTATATGTTGTCATCAAACATAGACATACATGTTGGTGACAAGCCAAATGCAAGCACATATCTCAATGAGTCACCATTAGCCTTCTTGCCAAACCTAAATTTTTTGTTGTATTAATTTTGTGTGAAACTGATCATTAAGTTTGGTTTTCCTTCTAGTTCTGGGTTGGTTTCCTTGATTTCTTTTTTTTTGAATGTTTATTTATTTTGAGAGAGAGAAAGAGAATCCCAAGCAGGCTCTGCACTGTCAGCATAGGGCCTGCTGGGAGTCTCAATCCCACAAACTGTGAGATCATGACCTAAGGTGAAACCAAGATGCCCAACCATCTGAGCCACTCAGGCGCCCCTGGTGTTGTTTTCTTTTTTAGTTGTGACTAACAGCATGCCAATTTGAGTTTTTATAAAGGATATTCTTTTCTACTCAAAATAATAAAAATTTTCAAAATACTTTTGAACCTAAAATAACTTTTTAAACTCCATATTTTGTGCTGTGTGGGCTGGTAATCAAGAATTCCCGGAGGACACAGGTATAGTTTTCTTCTACTGTTCCTGAGTTATCAGCAGAGAACAGCCTGGGAGTTATTTTCCTCAGCCCTTTTTCTAAGTTGAAAAAGATTTTATAGAGTGTTTAACTAGACCATGATCAGTTGATCCTGAATATAGTAGCTGTAGTGCCTTTCATTGCTTCTTCAAAATTCCTTTGCTTGGCTCTGTTGACCACAAAGCTGAGAATGCAACCCCCCTCTCCATTCCAGTAATGAGCAGGTGATGATGGCACATTGTGTTATCATGGCAATTGTTCACCATCTAGGTCATAAGGCTGTTTTCCCCTTCCTTCCTTTTTTCCCTCCTTCCTTCTTCTTCTTGTCTCTCTCATTCCTTCTCCCTTTTTCTCTTTCTTTCTTTCTTTCTTTCTTTCTTTCTTTCTTTCTTTCTTTCTTTCCTTTCCTTTCCTTTCCTTTCCTTTTCTTTTCTGTTCTTTTCTGTTCTTTCTTTTCTTTTCTTGCCTTCCTGCCTTCCTGCCTTCCTTTTTCACGTTTTCTTCTCTTTTTTGGAAAATAACAAATTGTGAGAAATACAGATTTGGGTGCTCAAAGACCTAATTTCAATAGAAAGCCCAACGATTTATTATAATTTATTTTAAAATTATATTCTACTGTTTTGAGCTGTTAACTCTGTGTCTTCTTTACCATATAAAATACCTGGTTACTTTATTTAGAAACATAAACTATGAGTTGATATTATGGAACTCGCCTTTTTTTCTTAGCTAAAAATATTTGATAGATTACTCTGAAATAAAAATGCTACCTGAGTGAAAAAGCTGAGGGTGCTGAGTTTTCATCTGACAATGAAGGTACTTAAAGAAGGTATTTAACTTTACATTTGCTTATCTGTATAAGTAGGGATAATACAGATGCCTAATGATTATAAAAAAGCTTTGATGGCTCACATGAAAGAAGATAGCTACATGCTTTAGAATTAAATACTTAAAATGGATATAATTCCATTACTCTTCATTATTTCTTTGTGAAGTAAATGTGTTTCAGGAAGTATGAGGCTGTCTTGCAGACAAATATAATAAAGCATAGAGTTGTTAATGGACTTGGGAAATTAATAAGAAGCCCAAACATAAACCCAGGTTTGCTGAGTTTTAATTCCTTTCATTAACTTCTTTACACAATTTCTGATATTCCTTATTTTGTGCTTCACAAAGGAGAACAATGAGAATACATTTTTGCAAAAGTAAGGTGTGTTTATTGCACTGTTAGGTCAAAATCCTCTCATCATATCTGTCTACTTCTGTTTCAAAAATGCTTATGTAACTTATGAAAAATTCAAATCTCTTTGATCCTTGGTTTCCCCATCTGAGCACTTTTATGACTTATGAATAACACAGAGCTTTTATGTTATAATAATATCTACATCATAAGACATTTTATGAGTATTAGATTAAATAAGGTAATAGATGTAAAAATGTATTTCAAACTCCAAAGAGTTTTATAAATTGAAGACCTTATTTATGAAGGTACTCTGTGGCCAGAGTATAGGGGGCTTTAAACATTAGGTTTACAAGTGTTGACTTACTTTTTGGGCAGTGGGGAACCTTTAAAGTTTTTAGAAAAGGCAGTACAAAGTCCAAGGAGAGCTTGAGGAACATGGATATAGCAGTAGCCTTTGTGATGAATCAAGAGATGAAAAGACCAAATGAGGAGCGTGGGGTGGGGTGGTTAGAAGACTAGTTCAAGTGAGAGGTAAATAAGAGTCGAACCAGCATAATGACAAGAATAAGATTATGAATAAGAAAAATAAGAATAAAAAATATGTACAGATAGAATCTATGGAATCAGCTAAAGAATGAGGAGGTGGGTTAAGAAAGAATAACATGGCGTTAAGGGTTGAATCTCAGCTATAGGAGACAAAAATTAAGGAATTTAGGAGATGGGGCTGGGTATTTGTAAAAGATGGAATGCCAATTTCAGTGTATGTTGACTTTGAGGACTTGTCAGAGCATCACGTTGGGTGCTAAGAAGCGTTAATGAAATCAGGAAAGCAGTCAGAGGATAAAGTGGTCACAAAGTAAGGAGTCATTTGCAAAGAAGTAATAATAAGAGCCCTGAGAATAAAGAATTTTGATGAGAAAGATACTATAGGTTCAGAGGGCTATATAGTCTCGTAATAAAAGACGGTGAGAAACTGAGGCTCCAGAAAGAGGGTAGAAGGCAGGGTAAGAAAAATTAAAAAAAAAACAAAAACAAAAACAAAAACAAAAAACAAAAAAAACACTAAAAGAATATGGCAACATGGATGCCAGTGAATGGGAGAAGTTGAAATTTTCATAAAAATATGCTGTCCTATACTTTAAAATATTTTATTAGAGACCACTAAGGAAGGGACTGTGAATAATTAGGAATGGAAATTTTGAGAAGATACTTGGCAAGGCTTAGGCGGGTTGGAATTGTGTTTGTTATCTTCAGTGTATCACCCTCACCCGGTAGAGACGTCATATTTATGAACAATTTAATAAATATTTCTGTGAATGAATGAAAGATGAAAACCAGATTTTGAGAGCTTAATAAGGGAACTGGTAACAGAGAATTTAAAAAATTAGAAAACATAGACTGCTTTTCTAAGATAATTGCAATGGTGCAAAAGGTTGTATCATGTGCACAGGTTACTACTGATAGCCAATATTTATTTGTAGCTTACTCCTTATTAGCAATCTTTCTTAGGGAGGCATTATTTTTATCTCCATTCTAAAGTGGAGGAAACTGAGGCATCAAGAGATTAATGTTAAGCTGAAGGTCACAAAGCTGGTCGTGGAAGAAGCTAGGCTACATCTGATTATATCACTTCTCTACTTAAAATTCTTTGATAGCTTACATGTTGAATTATTAGCATCTGCCACAGTGTGTGGCACACTGAAGTATATATTACCTTTCTACTGATGGAGAGACCAAAACACAGAAATCAAGTCATTTGCCCAAGATCACACACATTAGTGGTGGAGAAAGTTTAAATCCAGGCACTCTGATCCAGATCCCCTGATCCTACTCATTGTATAACACCATCTCAAATGACTATATTTGACATGAGTCCTAGACATGAGACATCGAGCCTAGATGGGGTATTAACAAAAATCAGAATAAAAGCTGATAAATTGGGAGAGAATGGAACAAAGAATAAAAGCATTTCATTATGAATAGTAAGTCTAGTAGGGATTGACAGAGGGAGAGCAGTGGTAGATTATCCACGTTCTTGGAGGAACAGTGGTTCTGAGTGATGCTGAGATCTGGGGTGGGTTGTACTAGTGGGTGAGTGAAGATAAGTGGAAATGGAGATCACTAACATTGATTATTTGAAGACTTATGGGACTAAGGCTAAGAGGGCAAGTGAGAAGAACTTCATGAAACAAATCTAGGCAAACGAGACATCTTTTCCAGGCATGGTGTCTCAGAATTATGATATGTACATTATGTATCAATGATAGAGTATGCTCCTCTTGGAATTTATCTATGGATGTTAATCCTATGTTTACTTCTTCCAATTCTACAGCTGTGAGTTGAAAGAATTTCTAGATGGGAATTCATAGCATTTTCTTTTTAAAAATCTACAAAACTTGGTCCCCAAACTTGCATGTGGTCAATATTCAGTATACGTATGCATAATGGAGATTGTGCCTAGAGCGAAGGCTCCCCTCTATTCTGAGAAAAACATTACATCACGTACCCTCCATTCATTCATCCTTTCTTTTTTTTTTTTAATTTTTTTTTCAACGTTTATTTATTTTTGGGACAGAGAGAGACAGAGCATGAACGGGGGAGGGGCAGAGAGAGAGGGAGACACAGAATCAGAAACAGGCTCCAGGCTCTGAGCCATCAGCCCAGAGCCCGACGCGGGGCTCGAACTCACGGACCGTGAGATCGTGACCTGGCTGAAGTCGGACGCTTAACCGACTGCGCCACCCAGGTGCCCCCATTCATCCTTTCTTAAGGGGTTGAGGAATGATTTTCTTAAGGGAAGTCATTTGAGGGACATATTTTCAGTTGAGCTGGAATGGATTTGGTTTGGAATTTTAACTGTCAAAGTTGAAGATCTCATGGGTAACAGAAGACACCATATGTTCTGGTACTCTATTCAAAATAGGACTCCCCTCGAGCTTATTATCATGCAACAGCACTACTTCAAGGCCTAAGCTAGAAAAAAGAGAAGTCCTTTCTATTGCTCTAAAGTTTCTTTCAATGTTTCCTTGATGAAACAACCCCGTTTAACCTATAATTATGGCCATTGGAATTTGAACTTGGGTAAGAAATGTAGTAAGGATTAGTAGTAGCTGAAACTGAAAAGACATAGCCTCACTCTAAGGAGGGAACTGCATTTGAGATTCATTGTTCTCACAGGCTGGACGTTTCTCCTTTCAAATACACACATCTGCACACATGTACCTACATAACCTTTCCTCGATGAAATTTCTCCTTAAAAATTGACATTTTTCAAAGGCAGACTGCACATCAGGATACATATAGGACCCACTGAGAGATAAAACATAACTCCTCTCTAACAGGGGACATTTCTTTAGGTTCTGATTCATTACTGGTTCAGTAAGTTAGGGAAAGAGACAATAAAAGGCAAAAAAAAATGAGCCATATTTTCACATAACAGTCAACTTCCATAGACGTTTGTGTCCTTCCTCAGAGATTTTTTTTTCCTCTTTGAAACTTTTGCAGATACAGTTTTTTAACTGTGCTGTATTAGCCTCAGTGATAACCCAGTGAGGGTCAGTCTACAACTGCCTCTTGGATTACAAGAGAACAGAAGTTAGAGTTGTACTAATAGCATGCAGGGAGTTCAGTGCTTTCGGCTTTGAAGCCTATCTGTCAATTTTTCTTAAAATACACACGTACATACACTGCCTTCGGTCCTTTCGCTGCCTGATTAATGTGGCTCTGTTCCTCTAAGGCTAACACATGCTGCACTTGCCTTGTTTCTAGCAGCACAGCCCCTCTGGTGTTGCCCGAATTATACCTGGTTCTTTCCGACAAATTATTGTGATGATTAAGAAAGTTTGATGATATATCATTTTTTAGATTCCAGACCTCCTGTCAGATAATAGAGTCAGAAGTGTAGGGCTGCTGCAGTTATTCCATATCAATGCTCTGAGTTCAAATAAAGTGTCAGGATGACTAAGTACAAGGGATTTGTGGAATGCTTTAATGTTGCCTCATTTCAAATCACTTCATAAGCAGCCTGGTAATGAGCTCAATAAATTCTGTTGGAGGAGGAAAAAAAAAAAAAAGCCCTGTATTCACTACAGAAAAAGTAGGTTGCTATTTTATAATTAGGCCTCTGGGCTGGTGGGAAGGAGTCTTATTTCCTGTTTGAAATCCACTTTGTTAGCTCTGTGATGTGGAGATGGCTAAATGAGTATGAAATATTATAATTAAGGACATCACAAGCTGTTTATCTTATCAGCAGTGTTTTTCCTTAAAGGCTGCCTCATTGACCACTTGTGTATTATAACCACTTTTTTTCTGTGCTTTGCCAGTTGTAACCAACAGAGGTTTATCTGGCACTAAGGGGCAAAAAAGGAGATATGAACAGCAGCCCAGCAACCAGAAGTTACGTGAGGGACCTAAATTGCTTGATTTCGCTCTGATCGGGCATTCTTTTCATTAACTGCAAAAAGCTGTTTGTTTATGAAATAAACAAGTTTATGAGAACTTGGCTAAACCTGGTGACAGTGTGCTGCCCAGGGCCAGACTGTGAGGTGCTATCTTGGGCATCCCACTAAGCAGCATGTTTTTGTTTTGAAGCTAACACAGAAACCCAATCCCACTTTGGAAAATGAGAACTGGTTTATTATTGATTGGGTGGAAAGCAAGTGGCCACATCTGTAATCTCCACTGTGATTTGAAAGGCTCTATATTAGGATAATCTTTTGACCTGCCAACTTTCTTGTTTTCATTCAATAGTGGGAGAGTGAGTCCTGGTCCCCTATAATAGACTGAAATGACAATTCTCACCAGGTTCTGCTGCAAAGGTCTGGATAGTAGTTATTTGCCTGATAAGCCATTTGGCTGAGCTGAAAGATCAATTCATATATTCACAACACCTTGCCCTAGTGTTGATTTCTGAAAGGTCCCATTCTCAAAAAAACATAGTAAAAGTCTAAGGTGTTCCTAAGGATAGACTCAGTATACCTGGACATTCAGCATTGGTTGGCCCTTGATGAAATGATGGACAAGGTTTTGGGTGACAAGTTTTCCTTCTGAATTTCATCCGCAAACCTGCCTTGACCCTAAAATCTGAAAGTCCCTTCCATATTCATGTTGTCTCTACAAATTCTCCATCAAAATCCTTTAAAGAAAGTATATAACAAAGAAGTTTACAAAGAAGTGGCAACTTAGTCACATTAGAAGTATTAAGACTGTCTGATACGGTTTTATGTGATGCCCAAGGCCACTGCTTATCATTATGCTCTTTGTGAACTGCCCCCAAACATCAAGCCAAGGAGTGAATGGAGAATGAAATATGGCATCACTCAATTTACCCATCCCCGCATCTTGGATAGGTTTGGATTATCCTGGAGGAATGGGTGACTTTCTATAATTCATGGCCCACAGAGGGTACCTGTGGCTAATGTGTCCAAAATTGCCTCATATATTGGACAGGGGCCCCATATTATTTCTCCCAAAGAAAAAAGAAATGAATGTGTCATTATAGCCTTTTTGTTGTCATAGACATTATTTGAATACTAGGGGTCCTGAAATAACCTCATGTAGACAGAAGCTGGCTTTTCCTATACACACAATTATTAAACAAACATTTGCATTGATTGTATGAAATGCCAACATTGAACTGCAGCCATGATCTAGAATGGGGGTTGACATTTTTGTAAAGTGTCAGACATTAAACGTTTTAGGATTTGTAGGCCACAAGGTGCCTATCATGACTGCAACTCTGCTGTCATAGCAGCAAAGCAACCATAGACAAACGTAAATGAATGAGTATGGCTTTGTTCCAATAAAACTTTATTTATGGATGCTGAAGTTTAAATGTCATGTAATTGTCATATGTCACCATTTAAAAATGTAAAAACCATTCTTAGGTTGAGGGCCATACAAAAATAGAATGTGTGGGCTGGATTTGGCCTGGGGCCAGTAGTTAGATGATCTCTAGATCCCTATTGTAGAATAGATTTCAAGTAGGAATCTTCCTAACCTGGGGGCTGGGCTGGGGTGGGGGCAGGCTCCCTCTGCATGAGCATTTTAACCCCATTGACACACTGCTAGACACTGTTGGATGGTCAGAAAAGACCATGACAAAAAGATGGCATTTCTAAAAGCCTTAATCTTGTAAATTTTAAACGCATTGAGTTGTTTTTAGCTAATAAAGCACATCAAATACCATTGAAAGGCAAGAGGGGGTAACCACGAATTGAGATCTACTCATTCGCAAGTCATACTAAGTGCAACACAACTGCTGAGTTTTGTTTGGTATCAGCAGAATCCTTTCACTCGTTTATTCACTAATTGGTTCAGCTATTCAGTGCCTACTGTGTGGAGGGTCCATGAGGATCCTTAAAATGGGGGAAGGTGCCAATCATGGGGGGTGTGGATGAAATCTTGAAAATTCCCAGAAGGAAAGCATTCCAGAGTCAGAGTGGAGCAGCTGGAGAAGGTTGGCCAACGGCCGCCAGCAGATGACCTGGCTTCTGGGTTTGCCCTGTGAGCAAGTATGGCATGCACCTTAGGAGAGGAAGAGGCGGAGCCCTGAGTGACAGCAGAATGTAAACAGCAACTCAAAGCCACCCACCAACGCATAGCTTTCAAGGGTGCACATGGGGCTTTCAGCCACAGAAACAGATCTCAGCAGCTTCATCTTCTAGGAAGAAGGACAGTTACGCTTTGCATGCATATTTGGCGATGAGCATAGACTCAAATCTTATCCTGCTCCTCCTGAGATTTTTATATTTTTAACAAATACCTCTTTCCATCTGTAGTTGATTCATTGCTTTTTCCGCTATGCTTGATGTATTCATTATTTCCAGGACAGCTACTCTGAAGTAACACCCTATCAACACCCCCGCACCATCATTACCACCACCTCATACACAGATAGAATTCCTTGAAAGAGAAATCATAATTGCATCTTGGTTTTTCAATGGCAACATTAATTGAACTGAAAAAGATAAGAATTAATGTGGCTTATTACAGTCATCCGGAATTCTGGCACTCCCAGCTGAAATGAAATGCTTCTGGAAGTAAAAAAAAAAAAATGATTCTGGCTCCAAAGTGCCAAAACATCTGGATGAAACCTGAAACATGAAAAATGAAGTCAGTTTCCCGATATTCTGTCTTCTAAGTGACAAGCATGTTATATTTACTGATTTGGCTGCCTTAAAACTTACATGAAAAGCTATCTAGAATTAAGGTAGTGACATGAATGTATTAACTCTAACATTGGTGGAGGTCTTCATATTTCCAAGATTTTTCACATGCCGTGTTTTACTAAAATTTCATAACTATGCAGCATAGTATTAACATCAATTCCATTGTATAGGTGTGGTGGCTGAGGGTGAAGGTGTGAGGGGACCTGCTCCAGTTCAGGTGGCAGTAAGTCTAGGCAGGGACTGAGATTTCAGTGCATCTAAGTCAGACATGCTTCTGGATGTACAAAATTGCACTAAGCTCCCTACGTGAGTGTGGTTAGAGAAACTAAGCAGTATAAGTCAGAGTCTTTGATGGGTTGCTGTTATTTGCAGAGCCTTTTGTTGAGAACCTCACCTCAGTAGCCCACGATGTCTCTGTTACCCTTGCCCCCAAAATGTGAAAAACTGGACCAATATTTTGTACTTGCTGCCTTATGCTTCTCTTTCCCAAGAGCTTAAATGATGTGCATGTGGTTTAAAGTTTCTGAATATCAAAATGTTTAGCAAAGCCAATGTCTTCTATCGTATTAGGCAGACCTACCCTTTGCATTTGATGTAATAATTTATCATTATGGGCAGATGTATAATTATTATCATCCCTAATGAGACAAAGATGCAAATTTCATGTTTGATGTTAATCTGCCAAATAATTTAACGTTAGTTCAGTTTAAAAAATGGCATGGATCATACATCTGCTTAGTGGTCTGTGAGGGAAACCAAAGTGAATCTGATTGCAGCCCTGGCAGGATGGGCTACCCTATAGCCTCGTGGAAGAATGTTTATTTTTGAAAAAGGGAAAACGTGTTCATGAGAATGTGGTGATGCTTAACTGCTTTCCAAACTTAGAATAAATATTTACATAGAGAAAAGTCTCCAAACATTAAGGCAACTGTTTCATAAGCCAGAGAAATACTGCAGAGAGAGAAGGGGACAGAGGAGCCAAAGCGGGTTCTCCACTGACAAGCTGAAAGCAGTGAGCCCAATGTGGGACTCAAACTCACAAACTGTGAGATCGTGACCTGAGCTCAAGTTGGACACTCAACCGACTGAGCCACCCAGGTGCCTCTATGCACCTTCTTGTATCTCTGCTGGTACATGTTAATATCCTGCAGGCTCTCTTCTGTCCCCTTTACAGGCTTAGACAAAGAAGATAAAAATCTTAATTAAAACAAAAGTGTCAAATCATGTCCAGGAAAGATGCAATGTAGGTTCCCCCCACCCCCAATCTTCTGTTCCATTCCCACATCCTGAATTCCACTTTCTCCACTGAGAAGCCCAAAGACTCGTGGCTGGTAAAGATATGAAATTAGATGACCTACATTCCTGTGAAAGTGGAGATATTTTCTGAAGCAAGTTGAGGTTTTGTGTGTTAAGTCATCAATTCACTCAACAAACATCTATTAGACATAGTAGCTGTGCTAAGAGCAGGTGAGTCTACCCACCCCACGTACCACCCCTAAACTAAACAAGCAAATTGCAGCCCGGATGGCTATGTTAAACAATGGAGATATGTTAAACAACTAAGATAGAGTATGATGAGAGATGTGCTCGGCATTATTAAACAATATGGGAGGCAAATCTAACCCAGACAAAGGAGAGTAGGGAGAAGGAGGGAAAGGCATATACTATTAATGAGGACCTTCTAACTGCTTGTCTCCCGTCACTCTGGGGCTTCCCAGTGGGGGGCTCAAGTGCTGTTTCTCTTCTGCCCTGCCTTCTGCTGTCTGTGGTGCCCTCTGGTCCTGCGAGCAGAGCAGCAAAGCCCCTGAACTGTCACTGCCCAAGTCGGTAGAAGGAGCTGTCACTTTGGCCGTGTCTCCTATACTAGTGCTTTTACTTCAGGGACAGACAGAAGCCACCATCTCTGGTCTAGCAACTCACTGATACTGATCCAGCACAGGCCTGGGCACTGAATAAAGACTGCTGAATTAAACCAATTGCTGTTCCTGAGTTCCTATCATTCTATTCCATGCTTAAACCTGGCTGCAACATTGACCTTGAATGAGGACTCCCACCCCTGCTCACACTGTGGTCTGTTGCCCATGCCACCATCAGAGAAGCTGCGTGTTGGTACTTCTCCTCAAGGAAAACTGCCCTCCAACTTTTCCAGTTAGCTGTTTTCTCTTTGGAATCTAATGGGGTCTCGCCAGTGGGATCTCCCCCTCCTTGTAGTCAGGAGAAAAACCAAGCAAGGAAAGCCTCCCTTCTGATTGTGAAGCATTGTCTTTGGACATAATTTGTGTGGCTTGATGCTCCCTTTCCAAAGATGAATTCATTCTCAACACTGTGTCTTAGTCTTTCCTACAAATAAAACTCTAACAGCTTTGTGAGCTAGTCCTCCACATCTGCACAGACACATGGGAATCTTCCAGAGAACACACTTTAGAATCAAGGTGTAAGGGGGGGGCGGACGGAGAAGAAAAAGAAAAAGTGCAGGACCATGGGGTACAAAACACTGACATGGGGAACAGAGGGTCATCCCTACCTAACTTAACCCTCACACACCTAACATTCCAGCTTCCCTGACTCAGCTTCCAGACACCTCTTTGCCCAAAGGGAATGGATACTCAGGGGAATGTCTGGAGGACACCCAAAGGCTGTGGGTCTTTTTGCCCCTTGGGTCACTGTGAAAACTGATGTGAGGCTGCCCGTAACCATATGAACAACAACAGAAAAAGGGCACATGAGATCTGGCAAACTGTGCACCCTTCAGGGTGATAAGAAAGAACAAGTATGGCTGGATATGGGGATTTTTCCTCAGGAGGTTTAACTTTTTTGCTAGTGTGACATTTAGAAAATACCAATATTTATGAATAATTTTAAATTTGGTGCTGAAAGATGGCTTGTAATTAAATATCAATGATTGCCTTTTAATAGAATATTTATTGATATATTTTTGTTCCCAATGGTTTCTGTTTCCAAATATCTAGAACCCCTGGCTTGGGTGACTCCTCTCATTTTAGAACTTATCCCTTTTAGGTTCCTCTGGAACACACAGTTTAGATGCACGATAGGTATTTGTCAAATTATATTGAATAAAATTTGGAATGATACCTGTTAACAGCTGAAACCCTTGGACATTTAAGGAACAGATCATAGTATCTCAGGGATATTTTAGCTGCCAAGTAGGAACATCCAGCTTGCACACAGTTGCTGTCTTTTTATTATTTCTCATTTTGTTGCTTTCTGTATGTTGTTGGCTACCTTATTAGTACCTCCTATTGGGAAATATTTTTCTTTAGCATAGTATCTTAATAACCATCGAGGTGGCTTACTCAGGGTTTCCTAATGCTCATCATGACCAGGAATTGTAATGTGGTAAATATCATGTGGGCAAAGTGACTGCATTTAAAAAAATCTATCACTAGCTGAATTTCTTTTACCTGTTATTTAGACACATTGATGATATATATAGTGTGTCTCCATTGAGAAATATGATTTCTGATAGATGGGAAAATCTTTTCTTATGGATTCTAACTTGGCATAAGAAAATAAGACCCTTTAAAGAAATCCATACCTAAATTTGGAAGGCAGAGTTTCAAAATATTAAGACCATCAGTCAGTTTTCAGTAGTTCCTTGATGATGAAGTTCATTAGCCTGGATATATGGGTGAACGTCATCATAACGAAATTAATATTGTCTAAAACAATTATTGTTTCTTAGCAGCTTCTCTTTCAATTTGTTCACCTAAGTGAATATCTCACTGTTAAGGAAGCAAATCCACAGTTTCCATCTGTTTGGGCAGTGTGCAGCATTACAGACTATATATTTTAGATTCTCTATTTTTGATTCTTTATTTACAATATGATTTTTATTTATGCAACCCTTATTTGAAAAATGTATAGTTATATTTATTTATTTTATCACCTTCATCTCACCCTTTGCACCCTTAAAAGCCTCAAAGCAGTTACAGCAAGGCATACGATGTTATGTGATGCATACTTCATCACTTGGCAAAGCCATTAAGAATCTGCCAAATTAATTCAATGCTGATGAATTTTGGACAGATAGTAAATGCTTTTTATATTTGGGAACTTCTGCCGTTCATAATTTTGAGCTTTTAGGTCACTATGCCATTTTTTCCCACTAAGATAAGAAATCATCCTGGCAGGTAAGAGTTTGCAAATGGCTGATTATAGTCACTTCCTGATGATACCTGGGGGAGTCATTGCTGATTATCTTCTGCAAATCTTGCTTTCAATTTCTATTGACATTCAAACAGAATAGGCTATAAAGTCATTTGTGGTTATTACTCAATACCTTTTGTCTAATTTCCCTTCCCCATGTAGCCTATCACCCAGCAGGAGATCTTTTATGCCAAAACACTTAATTACTTACCCCAAATCAGTGAAGGTTAAAAACAAAACAAAAGAAAAACAAAACCAACAGAAGAAAACAAATATAGCATATTTATAGCCTTTCACCCTGATTCATGATTTGTTTTTATCTGTTTGACTTTAGGCTACTTGCAGAACAGAAAGGAAGCTGCAGCTGTTTTGAAGGTACAGCAAAAATTTCAGATATTACCTCCTGTTCTGTTCTTAGGGCCCCACCATATTGGGGAGGGGGTGGTTCATAAGACCATGATTTGGGGAAGAGAGATACTGTGCTTATCACATGTGCTACACAACCTTGATGTGTCTGAAAGGTGCTTCTGTGTATGTGTGTGTATGTAAGGATATAGATTAAAAGAGAGCAAGCATTTTTGTCTGTCTGTATGCGTGCATTATATGTAAATGTATATGCATATGTGAAAATAAATAGAATATAAATAAATAAAATAATTCAATTAAACCTGTGCCCTCTGTGTACAAATGATGAAGACCTCCATCCTATATTCCTATCCGCTATTGGAAGCTTGGGTTTTTGTAGGTCTAGAGCAGACAAAGCCCACGGGATAAATGTAAATCTTTATTCTCCAATATCAGAATATTTTTCCTCAAATGGATTCTGTTTTTTTCCTTGCAGCTGTGGAGCTTTTCTGGATAAAGTTCAGGGACAACCTCATGACTAAAAGGTAAGACTTTTATTTTTAAATGAATATTTGCACCACCAGGCCCACCCATTAACAAAACCAAACTGTTTTGTGTTTCTCTTCTTTGCGATATACATAAGGAATTCATATGAATATTTCTATGAAAGGGGGAAGTTCCCCCCTTCTTTGTCAAGGCTTTTGCTTATAGAATACATTGTTGGTTTGGATGCTGTTATTGCTGCGGACCTCCCCGCCCCCTGTTTTTAGAAACACCATGCAACCCTCAGAAGGCAATACTTTAAGTGTGTTTCTACTTCACCTGTTAGAAGCTCTAATGTATTTCATCATTAGACTCCTGTGGAAATATACAATGAAAGTAGGGGATCTGGTTAGTGCTGGAGGCAAAGTACTACTAACTCATCCCAAAAGATTGCTTTTTGATTAAGGGGCTCTTGCTGTAAGGTGCTCAGTCTTTCTTGCAGCTGATATGAACTGCTATTCTTGGCTATATAACCTAAGTTGAACATTTGATTTTTTTTTAAAGAAACAGCAATTATATTAAGGGGTCCTCATGTGAGATATAATTCCTTGAAAATTTCAAATAGAATTCAATAAGCAGACTCAACATCATACCATAGAGTTAGGCAGAAATTTGTAGAGAGAGAGGGTGGTGGGGAAAGATAGGGGTAATTCTGCCCAAAATATTTCATGGGTGAATGGGACCGTGTCAAATTCAATTCAGACTAGAAATCTTTCCTGCTGTAGGAAAATGAAGGGTAGTCAAATGAATAGCTGAGCTTAGAAAAACAGATAACTTTTTTCTTCCCTTTCACATAACCTGAAGAGTTAAAGGTTTTTTTTTTTTTTTTTTGGAGGAGAAGGAAGTAAAAGGGAGTAGGGGTAAACCCAGGGCAACTATATAATTTATTGTCCAAACTGGGACACTTTTAGAGTTAAAGGTACTCTATTAATAATTACACTGGATAAAAGGTAGAAATCGGGACTCTTGCAGGCAAACAGAGATGTTTGGTGACTCCTGGGAAGTACAATTAATAGGGCTTTATGTCCCTGGTCTTGTAGCCTTGCTGTGACCATGAGCTCACAGTAGAAACATTATTTCTATTGATGGCTTTTTTCCCCTAAGGTTTCTGATCATAAACTGTCTGTGGTGTAGGCAATCTCAATTACACTTTGTGGAGGGTAGGTTTTCTGTTCTTGACATTCTGTTATTAGATTAACAAGCATGTTATTGTTTCTTTTGTATATGGGCTTCTCCTATTTGGTACAATTGGAATGTGAAAAAAAGAAAAAGGATTTGATAGCATAGCTAAAGAAGAACATCAAAGCCCGCTGTTTGAATTATCTTGAACTGTTAGATATCTTTTGTTCTTCAGACCGCATCTATCTATGAATCCTGTCTCTTGTATTCCTCTAATAATACTGTTTTCTCCTTTTCCCCGAGAAAGGAAGAAAGCAGAATGAAATCTGTTGTGATTGTTTTATAAAAATCCTAGATTTCCCTCTCATAGTAGGGCTTTTTAAAGAATGAAATGCATGATGAGTACATACCCTTGGCTTAACATGATAGCCTTTGATGCTTCTCAGACAAAGTTTGAAACTGAAGGGATCAATTTTAAGCAAGAGCAATTATGTACTAACATTCCGAAAATGTACTTTGTTTCGTTCCATTCATCAGCTATCAGCTCTAAGAGCTTTGGATGGCAGCTTTCGCCTTGCATTTGTTAAAAATAAGATTGCCATGTAAATGACAAGAAAGTTTACTTGAGGAAAGGAAACTAGAAGTCAAACCAAGTTTGCTAATTTTAAAATACTGTATAGTCAGATTTCTTGCAGGCATTTTAGACATATTGTGTTTGTCACAGAACAAGCAGACCAGCCAATAAACCAAAGCAATTAGTCATGTCCACCAATTATTAAGAGCTCGTAAAATGCCAGACCTCTCGCTAAGGGTTTTATATACATTACCTCATTTAATCCTTATAGAAATCCTATTATAGGTATGATTTCTATGTAAGAGATGGAAAAGAAAAGCAAAACTCAAAGAGGGTAATTACTGGACCAAACTGACAGAGCTGAAAAGCAAGTCAAGGGCTTTCAGACTCTGCGGTTCCATGAAACTAGTATAACTATTTACTGTTTATAAGTGACAGGATTTAGATAAAATTATCAAAAGGCCAAAGTATGCCTTTGGTAATTAATTGTCTACTTGTATTATTGAATACTGAATGTATATTTTCAACACCAGCATTTTACTACTTAAAAAAAAAAATAACTCATTATGGAAGCAAAAGCTAACAGGGGTATCAGTGTGCTGCTTCGTATTTCACTTCCCTATCCTCCTTCCAAACTTGCTCGAACTTCTTTCTCACCTTCCTTACGCATCATGTCTCCCTGAGGAAAAAAGAATGATCTCCCAAGACTAGGTGTAGCAGCTCTTAACACATCTCAGTTCATTCTCTGCTCTGGCATGACAATTCACTATTCATCTTTCCAGTCATCTTTTTCCATAACGATCCTGAGAACCCCTCCTCCTTCAGAGGCCATCAGTTTGGTAACTCCCATCAATAAGTGAGTATTGAATTAAATTTACTAAACTGAATCACATCTCTCCAGACCCCAGTCTAGCAGCAGACTTCACCATGTCCTATATTTCTTGTCTGTTCTGCCCGGGAGAAAACTGGTTATCAGAAAGAAAAGAAAATGTTTGATAAATTCCTACATCCTGTTACAGAAGATAATAAAAATGTATTGATGGCCCTTGGGGCAATGGCGTTTACAAATGGTGACTTTAGTGTGGATTGCAAAAAGGTGCCTCCTGTGGTCAGGCTAATTGCAAAATGGAGCTTCCTCAGGCAGGAGGAGGCCCTGGTGTGTTTTGACCCCTCCCTTCGCCCCACAGAAGGCTCAGTACTGAGTTACAGGTGCCTTGGTGAGTGCTCTGGGGATTGGGGGGAGGGGTGGCTTTGAAGACATTTTTATCTTTTACATATTAAGTAAGAAGACTACAGAAGTAAACATTTTCATAGGAGACCAAAGAATGTTAATTAGTGAAGCTACCTTTCACATTACTTATATTTTGGAGAAAGATAATGAATCAAATTAGTTATAGCATTGCTAATGAGCATTAGCAATATAGTTTGGCATCAGTCAGACCTGTATTCGAATCCTGTCTGTGACACTATTTGCTATGTGACTTGAATATGTTACTTAACTTCTCTGGTCTCATTTTACTCACTGGGAAATGAGATAATAAAGTTCAACCCCGAGTGTTGGAGGGCAGGGTTAAATACACGAAGGTAAGCTTCTGGTATGAACAATGCATTCAGTTTTTGTTTGTTGATGTAGGATCTCAATATGCCCTGCTTTTGATTTTTAAAGATGTGCTTACATTCTTAGCATATCAATTAGTGCTATTAAAATAAATGAATAAATGAAAAAAGGAGTAGTGTATATAATAAGATGGCCAAAAAGAGTGCTAAATTGTAGTTTCAAAGTGGTAGCCTATGTCACTTCCTGATTTGTATTAATTTTTTTTATCTCATACAAACTGAAGAATATGAGCGCTAATATTTCTTTATGATGAATGTGGTTCATTGCCCTTCATCATGCTAAAGTAGAGATATTTAGGTAAAAACTGAATTTCACGTGTCAGAGTTGAATCTAGCCTGTCAGTAATACTTACTCAATAAAAAGAACACTTTTAATAAATAACTTTAATGGACATCACCTTTTAAAATGCAAAGTTATTGGAATGCTTTTTATTTGTCCAATCTGTTTTTTATTTGTACAAGCTAAATTCTATCCATTTGTGATGAGCACTTTATTTGGTTTCTGTCACATCTTTCTTCCAGAAAAGCTTTACTTATGGAGCTAATGACACAACTGAATTACGCATGGACTTAAGTGATAGGAAATATTTCTAAAATACTGCCCTTATGAATCTGCTAATAAGTTGATGCCTGTTTTTCATTAATGACCTGAAAAACAAGTGAAGCTTGTGGCATTTCAGGCAAAACTGTGTTGATTACAGCGCTTCTTCTATGTTATGCAGGAAAGAGTTTTTTCCAGTTATCGCGCATCTTGATTAAAATATGTGCAGATCCATTTTGAGGCATACAAAATATCGTTAGAAATATCTGCCGGGCATTCTTTTGAAACCAAGAGATCGAATAATAATATAGTGAAATTATTTAAGGCAGATTATGAAGAATGTGTTCTATAAATGGTGAAATTCCCAGCTCTACTCCTCACTTAAACTAGCAATGCAATTTTTTTAAATTAGATAATGGGGATACATTTTATGGTTTTGTCCTGTACGCTCGTTAACATCATTGTTTGCTTACTGCACGGTGATTCTAATATCATTTTATAAATACCATAGTATCGTTTCGCATTTGACATGAGAGAAAATGGGGTTGGGTTTTTAATATCCATGTCATTTCTCACCTTCTACACATACATTTTCCTACCTTTGTGGTTCCGATATAACTGGTGTGTGAATCTAGGAATAAAAGACAATGTCGGGTGTGCGGCGACAGAATTAGACTTGCCTGGATGACTGGCCTGGGGATGCAGCGCGGCTCTCTGGAGCTTGGCTTGCCACTCAGGGAAGCTCCATCATGGGATTATAGTGTTTTTTCAAGCTGTCTGATGAGAGACTTTTAACTCACAACATCTAGGTATTGCAATGCCTTCTTTCCGTCACGGTTGCTAGAAACACACAGCCTTTTGTCAGGCTACAGAATGTTTTAATTCCCAATGCAAATCTGGGTGACATGTTTGTTACGCTAGCGGATATACCTGACAGATCCTATTCTGAGTTTTCCAGGAAAAAACACACGGCAGCACGTTTGTGGGATATCAGTCCTTTTATGTGAGCATAGCATGCCTTTTAGTAATTGAAGAAACCATGTCAGACCGGAGCTGATTTGATATAAAAATAACTTGCAAGCTGTGTTTGTATATAATTCCTAGGGTAAGATCATTTTAACAGATCTGATTGTTAGTTTTAAGAACGGTTTTATGGTTTGCACGAAGCAGTAAATAATAGTAAGGGCAAATAAAAATAAAGCTTTCATCACACCTTTGTTAACCTTTAGAAATACATTCATTGAGTTTTTGAGTTACTTACACATATGTATACAGAATGTGTAAAGAATTATGGTGCGTGCACTCAAATAACCTATAAAACAGAACAATTACACACACATGTTTCTGAAGCCATAAGTCATAGGTGTTCATAAAAGTATGCTGAAGTGTATTTAATATTCAGTGCAAACATAGATATTAAGAAAGCTTTCCTTGAGATTTAAACTCCATTCTTTATTTATAATGAGATACATTGCCTTTAGCCACCAAAACACAGGTTCAGATTCTGGTCACTTAGATGTGAGGAAAGTCCCTGAAATGAATTGTTGGTCACAGTGTTTAATAATGTTACTGGGTTGGCTCTGGAAACACAGTCTCCAGGTAATAAAGTTCCCTGGGCCCAAAAGCACATCACATTTTAGATCACATTACACTGTGTCCCAAGGTTATCCATTTCTGTTTTTAGAATTAAAGGAAGGGAAAATATGAGTAAAGCTGGTTTTGAAATTTTTTATTACTTTTGTTTAGTACCACTACAAAGATTTTAGAAACATGTTCTCTCAACTACAAGGTGTTAGTATTTCTAAGATTTCAGCAGTATCTCTCCTTTCCTTCTTCATCCATTACATCTTCAGCTTGCTTTTGACTCCTTTGTATGTAAGGGTCTTTATTTTGAGTTTATCATCCTCAGTATGGGGTTTATTATTGGGGACTCTTCCATGTATGTCAATTTAGGAAGAACAAATAGTATAAAAGTAGGTGGGACTGGATTAGAACTGAGCATGTGTCCTTTTAATCTTTTCATTAAATGCAAAAAGTACACTTGGATAATCGTGTTTTATTTATTATTTTTAAACTAATTTTTCCTTTTCTTCTTTTCTATTTTTATTTTTAATTTTTTGACTTTAGAGAAAGAGAGAGAATTTAAGTGGGGGAGAGGGGCAGAGGGAGAATGAGAGAGAATCTTAAGCAGGTTCCACGCTCAGTGTGGAGCCCAATGGGGGCTTGATCCCATGACCCTAGGATTGTGACCTGAGCTGAAATCAAGAGCCAGATACTCAACCGTCTGGGTCACCCAGGAGCCCCATGGAGCATTTTAATCTTATTTGAATAAACTGCTGTGTTGGTTCAATTAATATGTTCAAATTTCTTTACTCAGCAAAAGTATGATAAAGCATTTAAACTTTTAGTTGCATTTCTGAATGTGTGACATGCAAAGAAGAGCTTATCTTGTTTCAATTTGTAGGCCACCAGAATTTATTTTCCTCTTAATACAGGTTCAAGAAAGACTAAGCACCTTACCTTACTGCTATAGGAGAGAATATTCTTAGACTCTACAAACTTATTGAAAGAGGATGGTGAATTGGCTGGGGATGTACGGCTTTATTTTGAATATTTTCATTAGTTTGTAAGATATTAAGATCTATTGTATTATTCTATTGAATTATTTGCTATTGTAAAGATTTGGTGAGTCACTGAAGAAATGCCTTTTGAGTTTTTATTTTTTTTCTTTCATATTATAAAGTGCCTGCTGGAGGGCTCAGGTATATCTAGGTTAATGTGTTTCTATTTCAGTACCCAAAAAACAAATGTGAGATCTTGGAAGGGTCATATTCACATCCCGGTTGACAATAATTGCTTAGGAGTGAGCACCTGCTGAAGAGGTGTAGGCTCTGCGGTAGAGCAAGGAGAAGGGGGCAGGGGGAGGCTTTAAACAAAAACTTTAACTGTAAAAGAAACAAGTTTTCCTCTGGGAAATTACTCAGAGTGCAATACAAGCATATTTTTCTAATTAAATAGATTAGTTTATGCCTTTGGCATTTAAAGAAAGTCCTTAGATTCATAGCCTCCTGAGTTATAAGTATTTCCCAGGTTAATTCTCTGGAAATTAAATCTGGCCCTATTTCTTGCCATTTTGTTCCTTTTTTTTTTTTTTCCTATTCCCATTTCTCTTTTCACCTCCAGATCATTCCCTTCTCTCTCTTCATGATCTGTCCACCTTCTCTTTCTCTTCCTGAACTTCAACCAATGGAAATGGGACAAGCATTGACATTCTCCTTCCATCTTTGTCCTCTAAATAGAATGAATTACCACTAGCCTGTGATACCATTGGGCTCATTTCAGCCCATTTTTATGCACAGCCCTTAGCTGTCTGCCTTGAATAAGTTAGTTGCTTACATATCCATCCCTATGACTGCACTTTGCGCATCTTGAAGGCAAGGGTACCATTCGCTTTCTTCTATCCACCAATGTCATACGCTCTCACACAGAGTAGGCACTCAAAAGAGATTGGATGGAGTGTGGTTGATCCTTATCAGTAAATAAACCCTTAAAAATCTGTGAAGAATCATCTTCCTTTTCTTTTTAAATTCACAGCCTTCCTCACTTACTTTATCTTTTTATACCAGCCTCCTCATTTCCTCTACACTCACTGAGGTACTGCAGAGAAGAGTAGAGACCCACACATTTGGAATATGTCTGCTGTGTATGTGCTGCGGACACAGAGGGATTCACTGGGCCCCAGAAGAAGGCTGAGGAGGGACCGGGACTGAGAAAGACATTGTATTGTACTAACAAGGAATCATTGGGAAATCATTTTAAGACTTTGACAATAATTTCCCAGTGGTTGGTTGTCTAGAAAAGGGAAGGGAAAAAGAGAGAAAGAAATAGTGTTTTCTACTGAATACCAAATAATTCCATACGACAATGCAAATCAAGTTTGAATGCCAGGAACGTAGAAATTAAAGCCCACTCAGCCATTAGGTTGTCTGTCTTGATCAGGAAGGCGTGGAGAGTCGTTCCCTTGGAAAAGCAAAGCAAAGGAAATGTAGAAAAGGAATTTGAAGGTGAGAGGCTTAAAATAAGAACGTTTTGCAGTTTGTTCCAAATGAAAGCCCCCGCAAGTCGGCAACACAGGGCTAATGCATCACTAAAATGGGATAAAGTAAACAGAATGTTAGATCAAGTCCTGCTCTTCAATACTGGGGAAATTATCTTATAAAAAGATTAAAAGAAAAAAGCATTAAGATCCTAAATAGCATGGCTTTACGAAATGTATCACTTAGAAGTATGGTTTGTGGCTTCATTCCGTATGACACATTGGCATACATACATAAAACAAATTGCTCTGAGTATTGTAACATGCAATTCCAAGGTCTCCTGCTTCGGGTTTGTGTTTTAGGTAAGTGGTTTCTATGTTTGTGCCTTTACTGATGGAAATTCATTTACAACCTGCTGCAGTGGACTTTTTGACTGTCTTTTTTGATGAACGGCTTTTCAGTATGTGACTTTTTTTTTTTTTTGAGGTTTCTGTGTCATGAAACACTTCTTCAAATGCTGCATATTATAACAGAAAATCGCATCAAGTAAGAAAGCTGGAGTCGAGGTTAGATGAAAAAAAAAACAAAAACAAACCCAAAATCTTTCTACTTCTTCCTCCTCTGTTTCTTAAACCTTTTGGCACTGCCTTAATGGGCACTGGTTTATCTTGTAATATTGCAGAATTTGGGGCCAAAGGAAAACGTACTGCGAAGAGTAAATGGGAATTTTCAACTTATAAAAAGTAATGCCGTTTACTAAGAGATTTACATTGACTAGAGGTGAGAGATTGGCGAGGTGTCAAGGCCAGGGTCAGAGAACCACATCCAATGTTATCTGTTAGGCACTTTTTAGGAGTAATGTGGCCAAATGGAGTCATAGTTCAGTGTCACAGTCTTACCACAAGAGGTATGAGAGCTACGTGGAAAAAAGAATCAGAGCCCTTTCCTTCTCCACCACTGGGCATTAGGGGTGGAAGTTCCCAGCTTTTTGCAAATGACCCTGACATATTTTTTTTTTCTTCCATAGCTAATTTTATTTATTCTTCTGCTTCAGCTTATCTCTGAGTGAACTTTGTGGCCCTGCTCCTGCCTCTCAGTAAATCTGAGAGACTCTACTAAAGTCAAAAATCTTTAATCATGGTAGACATTTACTTTTTAATAGACCAACAAGGCAATATAACTTCTTTATAGAGATACATAGCTATTTACTTTACATAAACCTTACAAACAAGCCATTTACCATCAGTGCCGCACCAGATACCTGTGTACATCAACTGAAGTGGGGTGGGGTGATTAAAGTTTCACTTCTTTCCAGAAGCCTTCCCTGGTGGCCGATCCGTTTCATGAGGCTTTTCCCTGTACTGAAAGTCTATTGTGATGTCTTTATTTTCTGTAACACACAATTAATTATAAATAACTATGTATTCTCCATTCAGAGGTTTGCCTCGAAGAGCTAAGGCAAATCTCCCAGCACTTTGTTATGTGATTCCAGAGGAGAAATACATATTTGTGTAAAAATCCAGGCAGCATTTATTAGTGTGCAGACATTTATTGAGCACCTACTATATACCACACCATCAGTTCAGTGCTGGGCATGCAAAAATGGCTAAAAACTTCAAGGTGTTACAGTTAGTAGAGAGAACAGATTTATAAATAAAGAAATTGCCTGCTATTCAATGTAATATAGCTAAAAATATACCCAGTGCTGGAGTTGTCCAGAAACAAGTCAGATGATTTATTACACTGGACTCAGGAAATGGTACTAAGAAGTCCCCCTAGAGATTCTTATTTCTGGGTTGGGTTCAAAGAATAACAAGGGTATTTGTTGTTGCTGTTGTTTATTTTTTTTTAAGTGGACAAGTAAAGGAAAAGGCATTGAAAGCATAACCATGGAAGTGTGAGACAGCCTATATTTATGTTTAGAAACTAAACGGACTTCCATAAAGAATGGCATTAATCAGGGGAACTAGGAAATAACGCTGAATAAACAAGGCAGAGATGAAAGGCCTTGCATGTTATGCCAGCGAACAGCAGATTAGAATGAAGAAAGTCACAGTGAAAGTAGCAAGGAATGACGTCTTCCAGGGAGGAAGGATGCATGGGTAGAAAATCCTTAGAGGTCCTAAAGCCTGGGGCCACTTGGTGTCCAGGCAGATGGCTTTCTAGGACTCAGTAACTTCTGGAAGCACTGTGCTCCCACACCACAGTACAGTGATTGAAATGCAGAGTTATGATCCCAAGTCATCAAGGAATGGAAAAATTATGTGCAATAAGCTTTGTTTATGAAGTCAAAGAAGTGTGTAATAGAGTTTAGAATGCCATCAAACACTGAATATTAGAAACAAGGTTTTTGGTGCTTATAGATGTGTTAGTTTATAAGTATATGAATCTTCTTATTCTCTGACAAGACCAACTATAGTAGGCATTATTGTAGTCTCTGCAACTTTTTCAGATCCGTGTTAGGGTAGTTTTACCTTTTAGAATTTAAGTTCCTTGTTGTCAGATAACTCATCTCATACTCCCTTACATCTCTGAAGCCAATGCTGTAGGTCTTCAATAAATCTCTTATGATTGTTTCTAGACCATGGTCCAGCACGTCTGTCCTGCCTTCAGGTTCTTTGCTGAGTCATTTATGGGACATCTCAGGACAGTCACTGAAATTTTCTGTGGTTTGTCCTGTTAGAAATAAATACATTAACTGTATCTTATTTTGCAGAATAGTTTCCTTAAGAAGCTAACTGGTAGTTCAGAGGATGACATGATATAGGGGGAAAAAAAGAGTGTCAATTTAGGACCCAGAGAACCTTTGGTTTGAATGCCAGCCACCATCCACTAGTGGGGTGGCCTTAGCCAAGATACAGTCTCCATGAGCCTGTTTCCCTTTGTGTAAGCAGAAAACAGATACAAAGAATGCAAAACCCTTGTAAACAAGAGAAATTATTTTTGTAAACCCCACAGCATACTGTTTAGCACAAAGCAGTCATTCAATAAATAGCTATTAGTATTTTAAAGTCATACTTAAAGACATTATTCTTTAATAACACAGCTAAAAGGTACACAATATAATCCTGAGAAAGGTGAGTAATATTGAAAGTAGTTCACCAAATATAAACCAGAGTAACCTCTATTATTTTCCTTTTTTGCCCCTGGGATTTAATACTGATGGCACTTCACCTTGCCCTAGGTCAACAGTTCCTGCAATATTCTGAAATAAGATAATATAGAATGCATTTTACTTCTGTGGGGTTTTTTTTGGAATATTTAGATGTTTGAATATGATAAGACTGATATAAAGTGAAAGAAGAAAGAGAACTAACAGACTAGCAATTTGAAATATAACACTGGAAACCAAAGGAAAAGTAGATTTCCTTTTTAAAAATTTTTTTTTACATTTATTTATTTTTGAGAGACAGAGAGACACAGCACAAGTTGGGGAGGGGCAGAGAGAGAATGAGACACAGAATCCGAAGCGGGCTCCAGGTTCTGAGCTGACAGCACAGAGCCTGATGCGGGGCTTGAACTCATGAACCGTGAGATCATGACCTGAGATGAAGTGGGAAGCATAACCTACTGAGCCACCCAGGCACCCCAGAGAAGTAGATTTCTTAGAACACAGAGGCACTGAGAGGGACAAGGGAAGGTATTGACGGTAGAATCATTTCTCAGAATGCATATGCTGTAACAGCAAACTTATTCTAAACATGTTTCTTATTTATATTTTTAGGTTATTCTTATTGCAAATTCAAAATTTCACAATCACAAACCCTCTCTTTCGTTCTAACCCCTATTTTCCTATAAGATCACAGGACACTGTCAGCAAGATTTGTTCCTTTTTTCCTGGCCTCTTCAGCACAAATGCATTTTTATGTCTGCATTTCCAGAAGGTTGTGTTATTGGTTTTGTGTTTTGTTTTGTTTTGTTTTGTTTTTGTTTGTCTTTGACATTGATGATTAAGAAATGGCAATGACACCTAGGCTTCTTTTCCCTGGTTAAAAAGAGCAAAGTACATATTAGTAGTGACTACCTATTTTAAATCCCCTTTTTCTTTGTCTGTCGACCTGTCTGTAATCATCAGAGTGGAAAATAACTTTGAAAACTCAAGCTCAGGGGGAAATAAAAGGAGCTTTAGTGCCTCAATATGGCAAAAGGACTGGTAGCCAGAGTTGTCTTTTTGAAATATAAGTTTTACCCAGTGTCTGCAAAGTTCTACAAAATGCACAACCACGTAGTGTAAACCCCAGATTGGTCTCCTTGACCTGTAGTTTTCCTGTGAATTTTGTCACATGGATACCTAGGGAGAGAAGAGATGGCTAGTTGGTCATTAAGAGAGAGAAGGAAAGGAAAGGAAGGGAGGAAAGGAAGGAGAAGAGAGGAGCGGAGAGGGGAGGTGAGGGGAGGAAAAATTTACTCCAAACTGGAAAGTCTGAAATTTACTTCTGGCTATGTTGGACTCAAATTTCATTAATGACCCTTATCTGTTTGCCTCCCTCAGCAAATTCACCCTGTGTATTTTGTGCTGAGAAATGGTCCTTCATGTTTGCCCTGGTTTGTTTCTCGTCAGTTTCCCTTTCACAGTGTTCATTCTGTTGTCTGTGCCAGACTCTGTGAAAATACCTTAGCATTCTTTTCAGGCTTTGAAGACTTTTTTTTTTTTTAATGTGTTGAGCTTAATCTTTTCCAGCTTCATTTCTATTAAGGTTGTAGGAGGTTTCATTATTTTTCTTTCTATTTCTTTTCTCCTGCTGCTGCATTTGTAGACACATTGTCTCGATGGTCTCTATGATGTGATGTATTATGCATGCCCTTTCTAGTGGGATTGGCGTGGGAAGAGCAACAAAGGGATGGGGAGCTCTGAGAGGTCATATACCCTGAGGAACGCCCACTGATGACAATGCTGACCGACCGCAATGGATGGTCTGGCGGAGCTGGTGGGGGTGCGATTCCAAAAAGAACATTTGTTTTGTTTCATCCAGGAGCCTGAATGAAGAGCAATCTTTTTGTTTGTTACAGTGATGGGTAATTTGGAGCACTTCCCTTTGCATGAAGAAATTTGCTATTCTAATCAAAATCTCGTCCCTTTCTACAAACCATTATAAGATACTTATGAAAATAGGCAGATTCAGATTTCCTGTTTGAATCTTTGTCAGCTTTCACTTTTATGCTCATTTGCAGAATCACATAACTATGAAAGGCCAATTAGTTCTAAGTCCCCAGAAAGTGACAGAATAAATTGCTTTCTTCCTAGCAAATCAAGAATAATATTGCGGGTGCAGTGCAAAAGTGTCCACCCAGAGATTTCAGTTCATTTTATCAATCTAATAGAGTGCTTTCGGCCTGTCTTCTGTGACTGGTGGATGCTTCCAGTGTACATGTTCCTGTCAGAGCTCTTATATAACACTTCTCCCCTTCCTTGCCGAGATAGGATAAATCTGTAGCTTTGAGTCGTGCATTGGTCAAGACGCTTAGTGTGGAATAGATCTCTCATGCCAGTCAACATTTAAGTTCAATCAAGGAATTCACAGAATTCTGTTCAGCAGTGTTGACCGTCACTCACTTCATATCCCTTAATGCAGTGTAGTGGGCAGTCGATTGTGTTTTTTCCCCCACAGAGGATGGCTGGGATAATGTTCCTGTTAATTGGGATTGCTATGCAAATAGGGTTGGAGACCATAACATAATTGTAATTTTCAAAATCAAGCTGTCTCAAAAGAGATTCAGCCGATTATGGCTTTTCTGAGATACTGCTCCTCCTGAACACACATATGTGAAAATTGCTTTCTGCCTCCATATTTCTCTCCGTGGCGTTTCTCCATTTCTTCAACACTTTTATCTCAAGTTGACCTGAGCAACTCCACCATGCTGGGCAAGCTCATGGCACCCAAGCAAGAGAAATGCCATTTTTCAAGCTATAAGAGAACCATTGTTCTAGCTCCTCTGGAAAGAGGTCACACGCGGTCAGGAACATTTCTAGGAGTCAAGGTAAGTTTGATCACCAAAGAAGCAAGCCATCTCTCTTGTTCCACGCTCAGGATTTTCACTGAAGGAACCTTTGCTGCTTACTCATCATTGCCAGAATTATTATTCTTGGTGCCTTAGAAATGAGGGCATAATAACAAGGGACTTGACATAGAATTAGTGTTGAATTATTTTGTTCTCTTAAGTCCGTTAGCTCTTACTGAAAAACTGTGAATTACTAATAGTTTCTTGCTCACATGTGGCATGTACTTTGATATAAATGAATTGTATTCAATCAGTGATGTTTTATAATGAGTAGCAGATTTATTCACAGTAACTGGATAACGAGGAGGCTACAGCCTATTTTTGTTGTTGTTGTTGTTCAGGGGAATGGATACAGGATATTTGGAGGAATTTTGTTCTGGATTCCCGTGGAGTTACATACAACATTTCTATTAATACACAACGAGTTTGACATGATTAGTGTCATTACAACAAACTCCAAAGGGGTTAATGAGGATTTGCTACTTGTACGGAAGTATTGCTGTGCAGAGACTGTCACTGTGTAATTCCAGGGTGGCCTCATTTCGTCAGAACTTTTGGATTAGAGATATTCAATAAAAACATCTGTAAACTGGTATAAGATTTACATTCTTCCCCCTGTTAGAGATGACATTGCTAACGCTACTGCACCACTGGGGCTCATTTAATCTAGCAGTCATTTCAGCAAGCACTTCATAAAAAACAATTATTGAATTAATTGTGATGTTTCCAGTCCAGTGTTCATTTATGATATCCTCTCCACCTGTAAACTTCTCTCCCAGTTGCCTTGTAGAAGTAAAACTGGATAATTTCACAGCCTATAAAATATGTGTTCTTTTTGTTAATATAAAATCTCTGACAAGAACTCTATTGGTAGAGAACATACAGTTCTAGTGTCATTTTGTCCTGCTCTAGGGAAATAAAACCTTGTCAATTTACCAGGAGATAAGTTCATTCAAACTCTGTGCCTACCTTTCAGCTGTCCTTCCTTGAAAGGGCTCCTTCACATACCCTCCCACAAAAATTCAAAAATTCACTGAATGTTTTCTTCCTTGAGTTATTTTTAACTATATCAGAAAAGAAAAAAAAAAAGAAGAAGACTCTGAAGCTTGAACATATTTATAAAAAAGAAAAAAAAAGTGTTTTATCTTCCCCAAATCTCACACTTTTTTTGACTGGAGGTTCTAAGTTATGTTTTTGTTTGGTTCATTTGCGTTGTTTCTCAAAACTTCGCAAGGTTGAGCTGGGCACCTTCATTTCTAAAGTTTACATTTAAGTAATTTTCTAAGATGTGTGCTACATAGGGTGATGAAAAGAGCCATGAAGATGAACCAGTCTGGTAAAGAGCAATTTGGAACCGAAACGTCTGAGACCAGAGCATAATAAGTTGGGGTGACACAAATAAGGGTCTTTGTTTGATTTCTATGCAATATGGAACCTTGAGTCACTAACACATCATCAGGCAGCTCAGTGTGTTCATATCTGAGCTTTTCTCTTGTACCTGCAGAGATCGGTGCTTTGGCTACAGTTACAGATATCTCTTACCCTACTTACCTGACAATTTAAGGTGTAGATTAAGCATCCACTCATCCTAAAGGAAGGTGGTGCTTTTTTCGATAGTATGGGTTGAATCTAAATAAACTGTTCCAATGCAGAGGCTGTTTCTGAAGCCAAACAATACATACTTAGGGAGGTCTGATGGGGGAAGTTGTGTGTAAACAAACCTGGGAGTGAGAAGAATCACACAAGATATTACACTTGAATAGAATTGCATTTGTATTTCAAATAAGTCAGTGGGGATCAATACTTGGAGTAACTTTTTGAAAAAATTCAGTTCACGTTCAACCTTTGAAAAACTAATGGCATGGTGGACAGCAACCTTCAGAAAATGGGACCCACTACAACAAAGGAGTAGTGATCACATGCATCTTGACCAACAAGTTATTGATTCTAGTTGGAATCCACAGCCATTTCTGTTACGCTGTAGAGGGATCGACGGAGGCAAGAAGGTAATGGATTCCTGGTGATGCTTAGCTAAAAATAATCACTGCATGGCGGAGATGGGGGGGGGGATGTTCTATATCTTCATTGTGGTCATGGTTGTACCAATTTCTACATGTGCTAAAACACATAGAATTGTAAACCAAAAGGAGTCAGTTCTACTCCGTGCAACTTTTAAAATAGCAGTAGAAAGAGTTACAGTGAAGTGACAGTTTAGACTAGTTCTGCTGTGTGTCATAGAAGAATAAGGAGAGGGACTTGATTGATGGATTAACACATTAATATAAAAGCTGAGAGAAAAAAAATCATGTAATAAGATATAGTAGAAACAACAATTATATTTTCAAAAAAGACATTGAAAATGACTAAAAATTGAACATGTGAAGTTATTTATAAGGATGCCCCATCAGCTTCTGATGAAAGCTGACTCCCCAGCTAGGCATTCAAACCTCTTATAATATGCTCCCAACCAACTTTTCAGGCCGCATCTCCCTCTACGTACCCCCATGCACAATTTATCCACAATTCAGACATTTTAAAAATTCCAAACACTGGATGTTCTGTTATTCATTTGGTGGCAAACCCTGCTCTGAACTCACATGAGCCTATTTATGTCTTATGTATGTCACTTTGTGTGAATATTTGCATGTTTGATGTAGAAATACTACTTTGTTTGATTACTAGGTGTTGCCCAGAGCCTACAGGGTATGTTTTAATATATAGTATGTGAACTGCATTCCCCTTTTACAACCTGATAAAAAATCCAAATTCCAAAACATATCTGACCCCAAGGGTTCCTGATAAAGGATTACGGGCTGTGTTTTCAACAGAAATAGTCGAAAGACTATTTCTGAACAAAACAGATGGTACCACCTACTACTTCAGACTGTTTCGTGTGTTTGTGCTTTAGCGCATTTGCTAATATTACTACCTGCATTCTGAATGCACAGTTCTCTTAACTCAGCCATATGAAAGTCAAGTTTAAATGCCACTGCCCCCAAGCGGACCACCCCAGCTGAGCTTGCCAACTCTTTCTTCTCTGGTTGTAACTCTCTTACATATCCTTCTAGATTACAATTCTCATGAGGGCACAGACTACTCTCATTAGACATGACAGTCTAGGATCCTAATAACAAGGTTTGGGATCAGAATATCTCTGGAGAAATGGTTAAGATCATGGCCAAGGATAAGGGCCAAAGGATAGAGGCCAAAACTCCTGGTTCAAGGCTAGTATGAAATGTTGATTGAAGCTGAGGTCTTACCATGGGGCTTAGCCGGAATTGGTTGGTATCAACATGGTAGAGGCCCCTATACTAAAAAGACTAGTTACCATGCATTAACCACTGATTAAGAATCAGGACCTGTGAAGACACTTTAAAATCATTATTATTTCTTTTAATCCTTAAATTTTTAAGTAGTTACCATTACCTCTATTTTACGGGTGAAGGACTAAAGCTTAGAAAGTGTAAGCCCTTGACTAACATCATATAATTAGTAACAAGCAAAGCCATGATTTGAACTCTGTATCTCTAACACCCTAGTCCTTATTCATAACCCACTCTGTGACACTGCCTCTTCAACTGGGGCAAACAGAAGTGGTGAGAAATTAAAGTTAAGTGAGCTAGATCCTGGAGTTGGAACTTGGGACAGGATTTAGCATGATTTTCAATGCATGCCATTTTACCAATGGTATACAGTGGCTAATTTTGATCTTACATTTAGGAGCACTTGGGTTTTTCCTAATAAGCTCTGAAGTGTCACCTCTTTCTGTTCTTACAGTTCTGTTGTCTCTCAGGATGGGTTCTATACCCTAATTGAGGCAGCAAATACACCTAAGAGTATTCACTGTATGAAACCACAGAAGATCAATGAGAAGACAGATTAAACCACACAATGGGAGATCAAGTGGAGATAGAATACTTTAAAGTCTTGAGATTTTCTCTGGGTATTCTTCAGGATATTACCTCTTTTTGACTTCTTGAACCTGACAAGAACCAGATCCTACTCATTCTTGCTCCTAGTATTAAACAATACAGTGCCTTGAGTATAAAAATAAATAAATAATTTTTTTATGGAACAAATTCCTGCTAATAGAGACTGGAGCCCGGGGCACCTGGGTGGCTCAGTTGGTTAAGCATCTGATTTTGGCTCAGGTTATGATTCATGGTTTGTGAGTTTGAGCCCCACTTCGGGCTCTGTGCTGACAGCTCAGAGCCTGGAGCCTGCTTTGGATTCTGTGTCTCATTCTCTCTCTGCCCTTCCACTGCTTGTGCTGTGTCTCTCTCTGTCTCTCAAAAATAAATAAAATGTAATAGAGACTGGAGCTGGACAGCTTGATAAGAACATAGTGCTGTTGACAGCTATTTTGTGATATCAGGCAGTTTCCTTATGCTCTAAGTTTTGAAGATTTCAGAATAAAGTATAGATCTTTATAGACATTCAAAGAAGAACTAATAAACTTTATGTTTCTTTAGTTGGACATGATGTTGGAAACCACATTAATTTCTCCCAGCATTATTTTATGGTTTCTGTAGCCTAAAGGATTTTGAATGTATTGAATCCAATGGGAGAGCATCCCAGTAGTGTCAACAAAAAGCTGCCACTCCTTATTCTTCTCAGTTCAGCTTTTCATTCTGAATCCTATCTGTGCAATCAGCAACTTTCACTCCAGGAAAGGAGACTGTAGATGAATTAATGAGAACGGACTTAGCATAGGTCCCCCTCAACAATTTATAGCCAGTAAATTAAAATCACCTGTTGGTCCAATGCATTAGCATTGCTGGCTCTTTGCTCAAACCCTTCAGGATTAGTTTAAGCTCAGAGGGATAAATAGGCATAAATAAAAATGTATTTTTCCATCTCTCATTCCACAAAGTTGTAAAATAGTTGAGAATTTTTTTCCTACTATATTTGGCTTTTACTGTTCTTGAGAAGCAGGGAAAAGGAAAACATAAGAGGATGTGACACTCCTACTACTTTTGCTCTGTAATATGTAGACATATACAAAAAATGGGGTTTTCCATTATTAATCAGTAAACATTGACAATGGAAATATTTTATTAAGTAACCATATATTTTTTACTCAGTGTTTAGGAGGTTGACTTTGGATGTCATCAGACTTCTACTCCAGGAGCCAGGTAGAAAAAAATTCTTAGGTTCTCCTCATTGATATACCAACAACTGAGCGAAGATTCTTTAGTGATCTCTGAAAATGGACTTGAGCAGTTAATTCTCGCAGGCTGTCTTTGGAGCACTGGAGGTTACACTAAGGACTCTCCTTGCTGCCTGCAGTGGTCTAATTTATGAACAGAGACATACATTTCAGGGAAGGAAGATATTTGAAATGTACATGTTGCCAAGTGGAACCATTAGAAATACTTTGGAACTCTTGTTAAAAGTACAAATGTTGGCACTTCAGTTCACACCTAAATTTTCAGGATCTCCACGGTTGAGGCCAGAGAACAAATTTTTAATATGTTTTATAGGTAATTCTGATAAGCAGCCAGGTTTAGGAGTCAATTGCTAGTCCAGACTATGATCCATTTATTCTGCAAATAGTGATGAAGTTTCTATGGCTAATGGTCAACCAGAGTATGGTTAGTCAAACAGTTTGCACATAACCTAGGGATCATTTGCCTGAGTCTCTAATCTACTCAAGAAACCTGGGTATTTAATATTTAAATAGAATACACTCAAACCCACAGCTTGCACATCTTTAGAAAATATTCCTCACAACATCTTTGAGGATTATGGAGGGAAATGTAGCTAGTTTGATTTGAGTTGTGCTGTGTATAAAAAATACACACCAGATCTAATGATTTTTTGAAACAAAAATGTTATATACATCATTAATAATATTTTATATCGATTATATGTCAAAGTGCATATTTTAGATTTATCGGGTTAAATATGTAATTAAAATAATTTCACCTGTTTCTTTTTTAATGTGGCCACTAGAACATTTAAAAGTACACGTGTACCTTGCCTTATATTTCTGCTGGACAGAACTGCCCTGTATTTTAGAGGACTGAGCCACAGAAAATCAGATAGAGCATTCAATTTCGGTTGATCACTCTTTAAAATCTTCCTTCTTCCATCTCCAAAGTATGATTTTTTTTTTACCATGTTCTTGAGAATCAACTGTTTGCCAGGGTATTTTATAAATGCTATTTCTAATTCTCATAACAAGCTTCACACAGGTATTGCACTGATTTTTCAGAGGAAAAAACTGCTGTTTCCAGAGAGTAACTATACATCATAACAACTGCTCTTTATGGCATACTTACAATCTGAGAGGCATTATACGTATTATATCTAAAAATATGTATTATGCCAATTTTGCACATGAACAGAATGAGGTTTAAAGAGGGCAAGCTGTTCATCCAAGACCTGTGCTAGGTTCCAGCTGGGGCTGACTCCAGAGTCCTTGTTCGTTCCACCACCTCCACTAATAAGCAAGTCTATATTGTTTTTTGAGCATTACTATTTAATAAGCTGCAATACAAGGAGACACAGTGACTGGCTTTTATTTATCAAATATGTGTTATCTTTGGTTTGGCACTGTTGGAGGAGGTGGAATTATATAGCCCCTCTTTCACTGCTTATCACATAGCATGTGCCGTTTGAGACCCCAAACAACTTTTTTGCCTTAGCATTCCCCTTGGCTGAAATAAATTCAGACGGAAGGCTCATTCTGGCCTCGCCCCCATTCTTCACCGCAGGGCAGCTGTTGCAGGTGCTCAGCCGTCCTGTAACATGGTACTGCTGTGTGCTGGCAAGAGCAGCAGCCATGGGGGAAATGCACCTATTCGTAAACTAGCATGACTAACTAGCATCCTCGGGATGATGAGTAATCCAGGGCCAAGCACTTGGACGACTGATCTACCCTGTGTGCCTCTGGGTAACGGCGGTGCTACGTACACCTGCACTTCTGCTTGCAGTGAGCGAAGACACCGGGAAAGTGGCCTTTCCCGCTGCTCTGGATAGGCCAGTCAAGGAATCATAAAATCGATCAGTAGAAAAAATGCCTGTTTACTGTGGACCCAAGTGGATGCATCAAGACCTGTCATTCCATAATCATATACAGGATGCAAATAGAACGAGTAATAGCATATGCTACCTGAATACCTTCCATGAGCTAGCCTTTGTGCCAGATGCTTTACAGGTTTTATCTCTAATCCTCACTGTAACCTGGAAATCTAAGTACTACTATCTCTAGGTGAAGAGAGTAGGATTTTTAGACTGAAAACACCGGAGAGCCTCAGAATGGAGTTTCCAGCCTATTTTGGCCTTGTGGAACTGTTTTTGTTTTTTTATAGTGCAGTCAGTTTTACCAAAAAGGAAAATTTGGGAAGAGCAGCAATTTTAGTGGATGTTTATTGTTTTTACCTTTGCTTCTGGAAGCATAATGCCATTGTTATAATTGTCTGAAAGTCAGAGAGCAAGCTGCCTGAGATGCTTTGTAGATATGAAACAAACTTCAAAGAAAATCTAGTTTACTTCCCCTCCATATTAAAGTTTGATATTTATATTTCATGCATCTTAATGTCTACAAAGTGAAAAAGTTAAATCCCAGTGCCGCATTCCCATCCAGTTTAATTTTTATATGCAACAATATACCCTACTTAAAGGGTATTGGCTTTCACTAAATTTTGATTTTTTTTCCTAAATGGGAGGAAACTGGCAAGTAGAAGAGAAACTTGGTGGACATTGCTTAGAATAAAATGTATATAAGGGGTTAAATAATAACATTCTTAAAATAGCATTGATAAGTAGCCACATGATAAATTGAAGACAGATTGTGATGTGTAAAATGGGAGGATATTCCACAGATAGCATCAAACTAAGCAACTTTAAAAGATATGAAACTCACAAATGTTGAAATACTGCAGTTAAATTACATTTGGGAATTCAAAATAAATCCTTTGGCAGATATCTAAACCCCAAAAGTGGCAATTATAACATATGAAGAACAAATGTGGGCCTTGCTATGTTTTTAATACACCATAAATTAAATTATTTCTAATGTGAGTTGTTTAATACTATAAAATTTGCTTTTCCTAAGGGTTGGAAAATGTAGTTAGCATTGTACACATGTAAATATTATTTACTATAAAAGAGGAGACTTTAGAGCCAAGTTGCTGAGGTTTCTAGAGGGGTTATATTATATCAGCAGAAATAAAATCTCCATTTACCCGCCACTGCAGAGACCGGTGTCACAGAAAGAGAAGGGCTTGGGAAATGGGCCGGGTTTTGAACCTTTCCCCTTCTACTTTCCAGCTATATCAGCAGTGACACATGACTTAACCTCTCTGAACCTTAATTGTTTGAAATGAAAAGTGGGTATTGTACAAAGGCCTTGTTGTCAGGAGGATTAAGTTATAAAACTTAAATGACACTCCAGGCAAACAGTAGAAATCTGAAAATAAAAATATTAGTTTTTCTTTGCTTTTGATCAATTTACTTAGGAAAGTAAATTAATATGGAAGTTAAATCTTCTAAAGTGATCTTTGCATATTTCCCATTAGGAATAAATTCCTGGAATAGTGGAAGATATATAGCATGATTGGGATTATTCATTATTTAAAGACGTTCTAGAATGTTTCTCCTAAAAGTAATATTTAGGCGTGTTTGATGTTCTTGTCAACTGATTGTCACATCAGTTGTATAGTGATTTGTATCCGCTTTTTATTTTTAACTCATGTTCTTTAATCAATCATGTATTTATAGCTTGTTCCATACCTAAATTATAAGCTACTTGAGGTCAGGGTTTTCTTCTACTATTCTCTTGTAATGAGTGCCTGGTTTACGAGCAAACTCATTCATTGTTTCTGCTGGGAATATAAAGGTAAAAATATGTGTCTTGGACACATGTTTTAGACTATTTTCTAAAGAAAATCTTGAAACCTTTAGTCATCTTTAATATCTCTCCACTGCTCATGAAACTGAGTACAAACCCAATTGAAGACCATCTGGGATATGGATCCATAGTGGTCGTTCACACATTCTTGTTCTACAGTTCTGATAAACATATCCTACACAGAAGACTGCATACTGCTCAAATACTATGCTCCACTACTACGTCATTGAGTCTTTTTTTTTTAATTTTTTTTCAACGTTTATTTATTTTTGGGACAGAGAGAGACAGAGCATGAACGGGGGAGGGGCAGAGAGAGAGGGAGACACAGAATCGGAAACAGGCTCCAGGCTCTGAGCCATCAGCCCAGAGCCTGACGCGGGGCTCGAACTCACGGACCGCGAGATCATGACCTGGCTGAAGTCGGACGCTTAACCGACTGCGCCACCCAGGCGCCCCATGTCATTGAGTCTTTACTCAGACTGTTCCTTTTCAAGAAGTAGCCTATCCTATTGCTACCTGTTGAAACCCTACATCATTCTTCCAAGCATATCCCAAATTTAGATATTATCTTCTCTATTTCTCTCTCTTCTCTGAAACCTTTTCCCACGTTGGTTTTATCTCTCCTACAGAACTTGTAGATCACAGAGACCTATAACAGACCTTAGAGATAACTATTACACAACTATTATTATGGGTCATAATAGTCTATTAACCATACAAAAGGTGGGATTCTATTTTGCCTCTTGTCTCTCAAACTAGGGATAGTTCTGTTGGAACAGGATTCCTGCAATGTTGTCTAAGAACCCTTCCTTACTCCTTCAAACCTGGGTATGTGCATCCTTAGCTGTCTGCAGATACCTTTGTCATATTGCTTATCAGATGGCATTGAACCTCCTTGTTGGTTTTCCAGTGCATCTACTAGTCAAGGGGTTCCTGGATGTCTTTTATTGCTATACACACATAGCCTCACAAAGTGCCTGACAAATAGAAGACAATAAATGTCTGTGGAATGAATGAGTATATTGTCTGATTGTTGAATAACCCTCAAAATCAATTTATTGTGAATATGCCTCATTTGAATACAATTAAAATGTAAAATGTCTCATAATCTGTGTGCTTCTTAGAACTGGAAAATATTCTCTCATTGTTATCTGTTTTGTTTCTCTTAAAAATGTAAAGACAATTTAGCTAATTACCTCATAAACCTCCCTTTTTCCCTTAGTAATTTTTGCCCTCATGACTATCAATGCATGCCAACCCCCCCCCCCCAAAACCAAAAAGTATATTTGGGTGAATGGCTGGGATGAAGCTTACCTTTCGAAGAGCATCATCAGAATCAGTACAACCAGTCAAGCATCGTTGCTACACATGCCTAGAAAAGTAAAATAAGAAGAATAACATTTTCTTTGGGTGTTTGGACTTTTCTTGCTTTTTGTTTGTTTGTTTGTCTACAGAAACACAAAAAGTGTTAATGTATATGCTCTCAATTTTCTAACAAAGGAGAAATTCTATTTTGTTGTAAGGAAATTGCAAGGCTTTTGTTTTGCTTTAAGAGGTAATTAGTAAGTAGAATTTGAAAGACTTGATGGTTGACTGGATCTTAGGAGATAATGCAGCGCACAGAAGAATCTAGAGTGAATCTCAGTAATTGTCAGTTGTCAGATTTATAGATTTTTATTTAATTATGTTTTCAGCTTCAGGTCAGATCTGATATTCAAATTTGGATATTTTACCTGTTTAAGAAGGTAAAATAAACTTCATTTTGAAGTTGTGTGCAATATTTTATTAATGTGAATTATATTCTTTTGGTGGTAATGATTACAACAAATTTAATATATACAATAGGTGTATTTCTGTGTTAAAATATTTTTACAAATAAAATCATTTTAATGTAACTGAGAACATTTTTTAATTCTGGGAAAGAAAACTTGTGGGATATTTTGTAATATTAGTAATGAACACTTTTATTTATCTGTGAAGCAAATTTACGTTTTCATTGATTATAATTTCTTCCAGGAGAAGACTCTATATCTGGCAAAATTAGATTCTATTTGAAATTATTTTATTTTGCTGATATTATTAATTATGAAAAAAACCATTTTGTATACAATCAACACTATTTTTAAAAGCTGAATTTTCAATATTTTGGTTAATTTTTGATCCATTAATTCTGTCTTCTGGTCAGTTCTCTGCCTGCTACTATCTACTATTGCAATTTCTTGGTGTCTCTTCCCAATATCCACTCTTTTCAGAATTGTGGTCTAAGATGCAAAGGTATAAATTGTGAATTTCATCATAGAGCTTCCATCAAAGGTTTTTCGAATATAGCGATTGTCATTGTCTCACATAGTTGACATGGAAACTAGAAATTAAGGAAAAAAGACATAGTCCTTGCTTCTTGAGGGAATAACTTAAATGTCAGGTGGTAAAAATAAGTGCTGCAGTGAACTGGAAAGCAGGATAAAAGGTATGGAGCTTGCTGGTGAGGTTGAGGATTGATATTTATATACGGAGGTCAAAAAAGCCTCACTGATAAGGTGATATTTGAGCAGAAACCTTAAAGAAATGAAGGAGCAAACCATGTAGGCATCTGGGGAAAAGAGTTCCATACTGAGGGATTAATAAGAGCAAATGCCTTCATGCAGAAGCATACTTGGAATGTTCTTGTTCACAGATTTGGGTGTACAGCTGGAGTGCACTGAGTGGGAGAATGCGAGATGAGGTTAGCAAAGGTGAGCCACGTGGCCAGAACATGTAGGGCTTGATTGATTTATGTAATGACTGAGGTTATTTTTGTCATGGTCCCTGAGTATGAACAGAGACGTGCCATGATCTTACTCACGTTTTAAATGGGTTGTGCTGCCTGCTTCTTTCAGAATGGATTGCTGGGGAGCAAGAATGGCAGTAGGGAAAGAAACTAAGCTATTTCAACAATACTGCTGAGTGAGAGATGACAGTTGTTCAGATCAAGGTGGGGGGAGTAGAAGTTGTAAGAAATACTCTACATGCATTTTGAAGGTACGATCATACACTGATAAACAGAAGATGAGAAAACTCAGACTTTTCTTTGGCCTAAGAAATTGGAAGAATGGGCTTGCCATTTACTGAGAAGATTAGGGAAGAGGAAAGACTTGTTTGCCTGTTTGTTTGTGGGGATGATAAGAATCAGGCACTCATTTTTGGACATGTTAAGCTTGAGATTCCAATTAGATTTCCAGTTGGAAATGTCAAGCAAGCAATTAAATATATGGATTTGGAGTCTAGAGGGGAGATCTGAGCTGGAAGTATACATTTGAGAGATACCATCATGTAGATGGACTTAAAGGCACAAAACTAGAGCAGATTATTGAGGAGTGACCAGTTGATTGAAGAGAGATAAAAGAATGAAAATTCCAACATGGCTTTCTTTAATGGTTAGAGGGAAGGCAAAGAGGAACAGTCAGGGGGGGATGAGATTCTGGAAGTCAAGTGAAGAAAGTGTTTCAAGAAGGCAGTGGTAATCACATGTGTCAAGTATTGTTGAGTAGGATGAGAACTGAGTATTGATCATTGGGGATTAGTGGGATTAATTTTTGACTTTGACAAGAACTACTCTTGTAGAGTGGTAAGAATGATTGGAGTGAATTTCAAAGTGAATGGAAGGAATGGTATTAGAGATGGGGACTATAAGAACTCCTTTGAGCAAACTTCTATAGAGTGAAGCAGAAAAATGAGAGAGCAAATGGATATTTTTAGTGGGAGTGATTATTGTATGTTTGATTAATGATGCGAATGATCCCACAGAGAGAGGAACATCGATGAATCAGGAGTACAAAGAGAATTGTTGGAGTAATGTACTTGAGTAGGCAAGAAGTGATGATTGCACCATGAAAGAGGAACCTGAGGGTTTGCCTTAGACAGAGTGTTGGGAAATCATCCACAATAACAGGAGAGAAGACTGTGTGGGTACAGAGGCTGGTCCATTGGCAGATATGACAGTGGGCGGTTATTAGATTGGAAACCAGGTTATCAGCACCAAATAAGACCTGAGAGGGAAGTGCTGGAGATTAAGGTGGGGAGGGGAACCTCTGTCATCTAGGAGGGAGTGAGGTAGAATGGGCTAGGGAAATGATTTAGGATTTCTAGGCAGCACTGAGGGCCTGCTAATTCATATCAATAATAGCTACCTGTTTACCAAAATCTATGTTCTCTCCTTCCAGGTCACACAAATGACATTTCCCAAGCTCCCTTAAAATTAAGTGTGGTTTGATGGCTATAATGTGAGTGGAAGGGATGTGTTCTACTTCCAGGCCCAACTTCAACAGGCCTCCCATGAGCACTACATTCTATTTTCCCCTCTGGTTAGCAGAATGGAAATAAACCCCAGGATGACCTTAGAAGGCTACAGATTAAAGAGAGGAAGACCTTTCTTTGTCAGCCTGGAACCTAAAAGGGGGGTAGGCTTGAACCACTGACCTGTTCACTTAACCAGTATTATTACATGAGCAAAAAAATCAACTTTTGCTGTGCTTGTGACATTATACATTTTGGGGGTGAGTGGCAGCTGGGTGTAAGGAGGTTCATGTTTTAGAGCAGCTAGATAAGGAAAAGCTAATTGATCTTTATTACAGTTGATTCTTTCACTGTGCTTCCATGTTTTATTCACTGGTTTTTAATTTCTTCTTTTCTTTAGATTCCTTACTGACAAATTAATTTTTAAAACTATCTCAAACATTTATTGAAAGATGGTGGTGCAGTTGGTTAAGCGTCCAACTCTTGATTTCAGCTCAGGTCATGATCTCATGGTTTGTGGGTTCAAGCCCCATGATGGGTTCCACCATGTCAGTGCAGAGCCTACTTGGTATTCTCTCTCTCTCCCTCTCTCTCTGCCCCTCCCCCGTCAAAATACATAAATGAGCTTTAAAAAATTATTGAAATAAAAAATAATTGAAAGTGTTGTAAAAGTATTTGTAAATAAAAACACCTAGGGTGGCATCTGACTTTGGCTCAGATCATGATATCACAGTCCGTGAGTTCCAGCCCAGCATCGGGCTCTGTGCTGATGGCTCAGAGCCTGGATTCTGTGTCTTTCTGTGTCTTTCTCCCCTCTCTGCGCCTTCCCTGCTCACGCTCTGCCTCTCTCTGTCTCAAAAAATAAAAATAAAAACACCTAATGCAAAGAATATATTACATCACATTTTATTATTTTATATGTATTTATATCTTACATATTTATTTGTTTATATTCATGTATTAGTTTCCTAGGGCTGCCATAATTAAGAACTACAAACTGGGTGATTTAAGTAGCAGTTTTATCATCTTATAGTTTTAGAGGCTAGAAGTCTGAGATGAAGCTTTCAGCATGGTTGCTTCCTTCTGAGGGCCATGGAGAGAATCTGTTTCATTTCTCTCTGCCTTCAGGGCTTTCCTGACAATCTTTGGCATTCCTTGGCTTACAGGTCCATCACCCCAGTCTTTGCCTTCATCTTCACATCGTGTTCTCCTTGTGTGAATTTCTCTATGTTCAAATTCCTCCATTTTATAAAGACACCAGTCATCCTGGATTAGGACCTGTGCTAACTTGATTTCATCCTAACTTGATTACCTCCATAAAGACTCTGTCTTCAGACTCTAAGTTAACTAAGGGTTAGTATTCCAATGTATGTTCTTTGGGGAGATACAATTCAACCCATAACAATATTATGCTACAAGATCTGACAGCAGAAGGGAGGGAGCATGAATCTCATGGAATCAGTTTGGAATCCCAGCCCTGTCACTCACTTTCTTTGTTACTGAATCTTAGGTGTTTTGACTCTCTGAGCCACAGTTTCTTCTTTTGTAAAATCATGGTAGGGACACCAATCATATTAGATTTTTATAAGGATTTTTATGAAATGTTGGGCAATTATTAACCACTTGATAGCTATTACTCAGATAATTATTACTCAAAATAATTATGATACATCTCACAACAAATAATTGTTATGATCCAAGTGTACATTATAATACTCTTGCTATGGAAATATTATAGGGTTAAGGAATGATCCTGCTATCTCATAAAAAAAAAAATCCAAGTAACCTAAGCTGTCTTAATTTAATTACTATTAATGTCATCGTTTCAATGTAATCTTGACTGTGGGACTCACAATCTCAATGCATCCTTTATTAATTGACACCTGTACTTGAATGCTTGTCCTTAACTGAGTTTTATTTGATACGAAATGATATATCATGGGATTAGCTACTTACTTCAAAGTCATGTTCTTTCGTGATTTGTGTGTTGAAATGAATCAATTGTTCGCAGTTAAAAAGCTGATGAACTACTCACAGGACTGAAAAGCTCCCCAAAAGTTTAGAATTCTGAAAGTGCCTATGCATCTGAGGGGCACACAACCAATTCTCTTTCAGGTGTCACATTGTCCTTGAAATGGAGCGCTACCAGATTTCACAGTATAAATGCATGATTCTTTGATACCCTACCATTCTCTATTCAATCTCTGCCCAGAACAGTAACTCCAAAAGCAGGTTCATTCTTCTCATTTTGACTTCTTTATTCTATTTTTTTTAATAACTTGTAAGGTTTATTAGTTTTCCCACCAGGATGAACTGAGCAGGAGACAGCTGCTGGGCTAATAGGAGGAACAGCTGGCTGTATTATTTCTTCAGTTACTGCATGTACCTGTATCTATTCACCTACAACCCAACAAGTTTGATCCTTAGACACAAATGCTAAATCAGAAACTGAATCAATGGAAAAGCAAAAGAAGTGAAAGGAAAAATGAAGTCTCTCCACTTGGAAATGGATGTGGGTAAGAGGAAATGGTGAAGTTCAGAAAGCAATTGTAATATCAAATGAATCAGGATATGATTATCAAGAGAAGCAAAGAGAAAAATACCAGACAGTTGAAGGCAAACAGGAATGTTTTCAGACATCTTACAGTGCCTTTTGTCCAAGTGGATTAACGCATTGGCATATGATAGCCCCTGGCAGCATTTTTTCCACTTACATTCTTCACCTGTCACTGTACAATTTGTTTCACACCTACCTTTTGGAACTTAAAATGGATTCTGGGGCTTCCAGTAAGGGACAAAAGAGGAAAGAAAAAAACCCAAAACAGTTGACATGAAAGTCATCACAAATCACTCACAGCTGTAACTGTACTGTCTATGTCCCATTTTCTATTTACCAACCTGAGTGCTAAGTAGGTCCGTGTCTACTCTACAGATTTTCTTTATATGGACAATAAAACGCGTGTTGAGCTATTAGCACCTGCTACAAATAGGGTTTCATTAAGGAAAACAGATACAGTACCTGGAAACGTCAGTCATAAAACTCCATTCAGAGTACAAACAGTGCTTAAAAACAGCGGAAGGACAGCAAAAAGAGAAGATGCGGTATGGCCATTAGGCTGGAGTTGGAGGGGGAGAAGCAGAAAGGAACTGAAGCAGAAAATTAAATGGTCTGATGCTGACTTTGAATAATAGCTCTTGGGTGACCCTGAATCTTACAACTGGAAGTGTGCACATATTAAAATTCTCCAGTTGTGATCAGTTTTCAGTGTGCAAGATATTTCCCCCTCTAAATGTGCTGTTAGGTGAGTGGGAAGAAGCCAGTCATTTAAAAAACTCTTGGAGGCTCTGCATCCATTTTATATCCTTGTGAAAGCTGTTGATTTCCTCTCCTTTCATTAACTCCTCCAGAAACATTGGCCCTCATGTGGGTCCTTCACTCATCAGAATCTAATTATTGCCATCCATTTTGGTTCTGCTGCCCAGCCCTAGCGCTCCGAGATCACCACAAGGGATATCGGGTCTGTGGAGGTATTTGTTAGCACTGCCAGATACATCTCCACAGAGATGTTATTTCCCCCCTCCATTTTTATTAACTCTTCTTTTGTTTCAAAACTGCCCGCCCTTTTCCATCCTCAGTTCTTTTCACCAATGATTTGCCACAAAGTGAACCCCATCTTAAGTGTTGAGCAGTAGTATTTAGGCTTTGATGTGTTATAATTACTCACAATTACTTAATCCCACAGTGCCTCTGACTTTCTAATATTTTAGCTATAGGCATTATTCAGTTATTATTTTTCTATTTAGAGGGAAAATTTTCCTGTAATAATTTCTCTTTAAGATAATTTTTATTTCATTTTTTTAAATGTTTATTTGTGAGAGAGAGAGAGAGAAACAAAGTGTGAGTGGGAGAGGGGCAGAGAGAGAGGGCGACACAGAATCAGGGGCAGGCTCCAGACTCTGAGCTGTCAGCACAAAGCCTAATGTGGGACTCGAACTCATGAACAGTGAGATCATGACCTGAGCCGAAGTCAAACACTCAACTGACTGAGCCACCCAGGAGCCCCTTTAAGATAATTTTTTTAAAAATAATATTCCTAATGAGAGAATTATGGGGGAGGAAGACCTAAGGTGCATTTTCACTTTTAAGTTTTTGGGGCAATACAGTCCAGCATTGTACTCTTAACCACCAGTCCAAGTTATCTCTTTTGTTTTTTCAGTCCAAGTTATTTCTGATGAACTAAAGATGCTACATGCAAAACAACCAGCTTTAAAAATTGCTGTATCTTAGTAACTTCCAAATATCTATCTCTTCCTATTTGATTATTCAGAATGCAATGAAAGTGATATTTTCTTTATATTGATTATGATATAAATAAGAAAAGGCTAAACAAATTATTAAATTATAATCTCCAAAAGAAACAAAATATGTTTTTAACTCCCAAGAAGCCCTAATAATGTCTTTTCACTTCTATCTTCTTCCCTACATGAGGTCTAGAACCGCCACATGTATGCCATTCTCTCCTTCACAGACGAACTTCTGGGTCATGGAAAGAGTGAACAAGTCTCACAACCCCTTTACAGTGTCTGGTTCTTTTGTCCCTGAGTGGGTTTACTTAATACTCACTGTATTAGTTTTCTATTGCTGCTGTAACAAATTACCACAAACTTTTAGATTCTTAACACATACTATCTTACAGATCTAGAGTGTAAAAGTCCAGTGAGGATTTTTTTCTCCCTGAGCTAGAATCCAAGTGTCAAAAGGGCTGCATTCATTTTTGGAGTCTCTAGGGGAGAATCCGTTTCCTTGCCTTGTTTTAACTTCTAGAGACTGTTCACCTTCTTTGATTCATAAACTCCTTTCACTTTCAAAGCCAGCAATAGCCAGTCAAGTCTTTATCTTACTCTGACATTTCTGCCTCTGTTTTACCCATTTAAGGCCACTTGTGATTGTGCACACTCACATAATTCAGTATAATCTAAATATGGCCAGCTGATTAGCAAACGTAATTGCATCCATAACCTTAACTTTTCCTTGCCAAAAACATATTTACATGTTCTGAGAATTATGTTGTGGATGTTTGGGAAGGCCATTGTTCAGTCTACCACACCCACCCTCTTAGAAGCCTAAAGGAAAAGAGAGATGAGATTACTATGGAAATTTCCAGTTACATGAACCTGAGAACCATATTATTTGAAGTTAACTGTTATTCAAAATCTATGTTCAGTGCAATATAAATTTATAAGTAACTTCTGCTTTAGTTTCCTGTCTTTAATGATGTGTCATAATTTTGGACCAGAGACTCGATGTGATATAAGGGAAAGAATATGACCTTTGGGATCAAAAAGGCCAGTATTCAAATCCCAATGTCATGACTCAGTGAGCCTCTGTTTCCTTATTTTTACAATGGGGATAAAGATGTCTGTCTTGAGTGCAATGAGGAAGACACAACTGATGCACACAAAAATATGCAAAGTGTAATATTTGTATGAATAGTGATAGATGGTGTAACCCCTATGAGAAGTACCAGACACATGGTAGCTGTTTGGCAAAGGTCATCACTCTCCTTAGTGCTCATTGTATAATGAGTGACACCAAAGCATCACTACATTCTGGAGGCGAAATCTGATTGGGAAATCTCAGGATTCACACAACACAAATTTTGGATCTGAGTTCCTGCAAAAGCCTGAGGCCAATACTAGTCTTTGGTCTCAGTTGGTCTTGGTGAGATTGTCATGGAGCTCAGATTTGGCAAGTATAGTAAAGTTGTTATTTGTCCCAAATTGCATGACAGCTGGTTCAATCCCTGACAGCGATTTCAGTCAGGGAGCATTCAGCCCTTTGAAATTGATAATTTGCTGCTCCTACTTATATCTTTTTCTCTTATCCTCCTTTATATTCCACTGTTAAATATAGAATGGGGAGAAATTATTTTGGCTTGGATACATGAAATAAAGGAACATATAATGTTGTATTTTTCAAATTAATATAGATTATATCATAAAGCATGGAATACATAATCTTATATGTTATATAACCCATATTTTAGATACATAAACAGTATAATAGACCTAGGATAATAATAATAAGCTATCACATCCTTCTAAAAATAATTATATACGGTGGTCAGCAAAATAGTGATCCCCAGAAGATGTTCACATCCTAGTCTCTGGGACTTGTGAATATTGCTGTATATGGCAAAAGAGAGCTAGGTTGCTGATTCAATTAAGATGCCAGTCAGCTGACCTTTAGATGGGGAGATTATTATTTAGATGGGTTAGCTGGGTGGGCCCAATCTGATTCCATGACCTCTTAAAAGTGGAAAAGAGAGAAAAATAAAATAAAAAGAGGTCATTCTTCAGGACTTAAATTGGTATCTGTTATTTTGTAAATTTCTTAACCATTCAGAAATAAATGTTGTAATATCCTTAGAAATGAAAACGGTACATATACTCCATAAGCTTCTTGAAAACACTTCTAGTTTATTGTTTATTGTTTAAACTGTGGATATCTGGTACACATAAATTAACTCTCTATTTACCTGTGCTTGAAGGAGAAGATGAGGAGTGACTATTGTTAGTGTGAGGTTTTCCCCAAACTCCATCACTTCCTCTTTTTCCCCTCTGGGGCTCCCTTGCTGATAAAGTGGTATATACAGGGACTAAGCCAACCGGGGAAACAACGATAGGCTCATTTTTTAATAACCAGGAGAGTATCTGCTATTTTCAGGTCAAGACTATGGGAAAAACAGGAAAAACAGGGCACCTGGGTGGCTCATTTGGTTGAGCATCTGACTCTTGATTTGGGCTCAGGTTATGATCTCAGGGTGGTGAGGTCGAGCCCCATGTTGAGCTCCAAGCAGAGTGTGGAGCCTGCTTAAGATTCTCTCTCTTTCTCTTCCTCTGCCCTTCTCCCTGCTCACATGCTCTCTCTATATAAAATAAAATAAAATAAAATAAAATAAAATAAAATAAAATAGTAAAGTAAAACAAAATAAAATAAAAGTGGAAAAAAGAGAACCAGAGAAATGATCATGTGAAAGGGACTGGCCCTCTGTTGCTTTCAAAATGTTCTTCTGTGAGTCCAAGAATACGGAGGGATTCTAGAAACTGGAAAAGGCAATAAAATATATTCTTCCCTAGAGCTTCCCAAAAGGAACACAACTCTGCCAGCACCTTGATCTTAACCCAATGAGATCAGTCTTGCACTTCTAACCTACAGAACTGTAGAATAAAACATTTTTATTGCTTTAAACCGCTATATTTGTGCTTGTTTGTTATCGGAACTATGGAAAACCAATACATATGCCATGTATCTAAATTGCTATAGTAATTTATTGGGTAAGTAAACTACTTACAACACGATAATAACTTTAAAAATATGTACCAAGTGAATATCTTGGTAAACACTGTGCCTATCATTTTATTTAATAAATTTCTTCCAAAATTCTACGCTTCATAGATAAGGTTTTCATTAAATCAAACATAACAGATTGAGATACTGTAGAAAATTTTAAAGGAGATTTCAAAGCAAATGCAAAAGTTCAGGGCATTGCCATTACATTACTGTATGCAAAGAATTTTATTTCCGGTGCTATGACAACTGAAAAATGACAACTGCATTTGACGAGGACAAATGATGTTCATGTTTTTTAGATGTGGGGATAACAGTATCAATTTATTTTTAAAAGCCATTTTCTGTTTGTATCTACCACACCTATAGTCTAAGATATTAAATTTTGTAAGTTTTAAAACTCTACAAGATTTCATGAAAGCCCAGAATACTGTCTCATATGTACTCCTATCATTATGAGGGAGGCAGATAGTGTTTTCTGACAATTACATCATTTCACTAATCATTCTGACAACTCTCCACGTCGATGGCAAGTATTTTAGAAAAGTCAATGTACCCCTCTCCCATTGAAAGGGCAACAGAGCAGGATCAGGACTGTGTATATCGTTCCAGATCATTGTAGAAGGCTGTATAGGATGGAAGGCGAGCCTATGTCTGCAAGCTCTCAGGCTCACATTTTCTGCTTTGTTTAACTGCAGTGTTTCTTCTGTGAAATGCATTCTTTCTCCAAGCTCTCATGTAACAGTCTGACTGTTGTCCCTTCCCTTTTACTTTCCACTTCAAAAAAGACAAATAAGGACATGAAGGAAACCTAAGTGAGAAATACTTCAAAGTCAGTTTTCTGCTTGTCATGGCCTACACTCATCTCTCCACTCCTGAGACAGACTTGCTGGAAGACTGAGGTTTGACTTAACACTTAAGAATGTTCCAGAAGTGTGCTTTGTAGCAATGCCCCTGAAGAAAATGAATGCTTACTCCGTGAGCTGCTGTGAAGCAAGGCAATACACACAGAGACACATCGTTCATCTTCTTCTGGCTCCAGGGGCCTCTCCCACCAGCCTGTTTGACATATAAAATTTCCACGTCACTTGGTGGTAAAGCCGCCTGCTGCTGTCTCTGTATAGGGAAAAGTGCTAGAGATCTGTAAAGGTATAGAAGTTGTTACTTTTGTAAACGAGAAGTACCAATTATGGAGTAGGAAGGGAAATAGGAAGAGGAGAGAAAGTAAAGTTGGAATGAATGCAAGATGGGAAACGAACTGAAAGCTTACCACAAGAGGAATCATCATGTAACCTTATAGATTTTAGGGACCACACTTTAACATGTTTAAGGACTGAGTTACCTCATAACAACCATAACAAACAACAAATTTTGAAGTAAGATTTTTAATGTTAACATGTTTAAGGACTAAGTTACCTCCTAACAACCATAACAAACAACGGATTTTTGTTTCTACAAAAAAGCTATGCTACAAGTTCTGCTTGTACACAGGCAGAAAATACGGATGCCTGCCTGACTGGAGTGCTTTTCTTTATATACATACATGTATAAACATTTGTATTTGGCACAATTACTTTTTATTGTTATGATCGTTTAACACATGTTCTCATGGAAGGTACTTAATGCTACATAATTTAAAATTCCTCTTCCATGGGATCTTGAAATCTTCAAAGATAAATCTTGATGTTTTTCATCTGTAAAGATGGTGGTTTTATGATTGGTGGGGTTCCTGCAAGAATTAAATGAGATGACACATAGAAAAATGCCTAGCATAATCCCAGGATTTAGATGCTCTCTACATGTGAGTTTTATATGCTTTTACCTTTCTGCTTTGCTGATATTCTCCTTCTCCATTAGAATTATCTTATTCTTCCCTTTATTGTCTCTTCTTAGTTCTCCACACTTCACCTCCTACCCACAGCATTTTAACTTATAGCTTGATATCTGAAGGTCCTGATAAGCTTAAACCGGCAGGCTTCTGTTTGACACTATAGAGAACTTTGGATCTCTGGATCTTTCACTTGGAAACAGTTCACGTGATGGACATCATTGTAGTTCTAAATGTGGGTTACTATAGAATCACTCTAGTCTTTACTTATCTGTCTTTATCTGTGCATAATTGCCTGAAGTAGGGAAGCAGCAATAAACAGCCAGAAAGTTCTACCACTGCGTTTCTGAAAGGACTTGACGATAGTGAACTACTGGGTATGATAGTAAACCAACATTTTGTATTTAAGTACCAATGATAGCACATGATATAACTCAGAGGAGGGTTATATGGAGACCCATTCAGTTATCAGATTAAATCATGATTATTTATTGACTGCTAATGTGTGCTAAAACTCAGAGGTAAGATGATGAGTAAAATGGACACAATCTTAAAGTTTAGATAAGCCTGAAGGATTTATACCAAAAAATAATGTTGGTATATATCTTTTTGTGCTTTTAAAATTTTTAATTAAAAATATTTTTAATTGTAAATGATTATTTTAGGAGCCTCACATAAGTGAAATCATACCATATTTGTCCTTTAGAGATTTGCTTATTTCTCTTAGCATGATGTCTTCAAAATTCATCCATGTTGTAGCATGTGTCATAATTTCTTTAGTTTTTAAAGTTGAATAATATTCAATTGCACATATAAACCACATTTTATTTATTCATGCATCCACTGATGAACAGTTGGGTTGCTGCCACCTTTTAGTTATTGCGAATAATTCTTCCATGAACATGGATATGCAGATACCTTTTACACACCCTGCTTTCAATACTTTTGGGTATATGCACAGAAGTAGTAATGCTTAAATATGTTTATTCTACTTTTAATTAAAAAAATGACAAACTCTTTTCCTTAGCTGCAGCCCTAGTTTACATTTCTTCTAACCATGCATATGGATTCCAGTTTCTCCATATCTTTGCCAACATTTTTTATTTTATTTATTTTATTTTATATTTACTTTATATTTATTTTATTTTATCTTATCTCATCTGATTTTTAATTTAATTTAATTTTTAATTCTTTTATAGTCACCCTAATAAGTGTGAGAGGACATCTGATTGCAATTTAGGTTTGCATTTGCCTCATGATTAGTAATGGTGAACATCTTTTCATGTGCTTAGTCACCATTCGTACATCTTCCTTAGGGAAAAATGTATTCAAGTCCTTGTCCTTTGCCTATTTTTTTAATAGGGCTGGGATTTTGTTGTTATTGTTGAGTTGTGATGTTGATATATTTTTTAAGGCTAAAAGTGCCTTTTATTTGCTGTTGTCTTAACCTTTCTAATGATCATAGAAATATTATATTCCAGGGAAATTCCATCTATTTTTTACATATTTTCTTTTATTTTTAGTAATATGATTTCAATAGTTAAGTCAAAACTAGGCCATCAGTGGGATTTGCCTCATATTACATTATCTGGTCCCAGAAGTTATCTCTTCAGAAAGAGGCCTTCCAAACCATTCCATTTTCACTTTCTCAGCTTTTTGTAAAGAAATACATCCTCTGGAGATAAAATTTCACATGCTTACTCATTGCATTAATGAAAAATAAAGTTCTGAAATGTTTTGAAGGTGGATTCAAAGGTTTTTTTTTTTTCTATTTATTGGAAGACTTGGAATAAACTGCAGACACAAAATCCTTTAGGCCACTGGGTCACTTAATCAACAGCCTTGTTTAGATGTATTAGTAAACTTTATTTTAATCTTCTATTTTACTATATGTTAACAGGAACTAAACCAAGTTTTCAATGTATCCCTGAGCATAAAACAAACATGCGGATGATTTACATATTCTAAGACACCATTCTACCTTATATAAATATACTTGATGCTATTTTCTTGCTCACAGTAGAATAAAATGTTAATAATTTGGTGAGTCCCTGCAATTTTACTATCCATTTCTTCCTGGTTCTATATAACATTTAGTGAGCACTAAACCCTAAAAGACTCAGGCAATTCAGTTTGAATAACCACTTAAAAGTACATATGCTTACTCAAAATAACTGAGGTACTTGATTCTGCAAAATGAAGTTGAAAAATCCCTGAAGAACAGACTCTTATGAAATAGAAGGTTGCAAACTGACTTTCATTTATATCCCTGGATATTTTTTCCAAGAAAATTACATTCACCTGCATATTTCTTTATACAAATATTTTCTATTTTTAAGAAATGGCTAGAAACTCACCTAGGGTAATTTAAGTGCCAATCCACCTAGATTCTAAGAGATTAACTTTTAGATTCTATTTCACTATTTGGTTGAATTCTGTCATTTGTCACAAATTCACTTCTCTGCTCATATATACATTGTTAAATTAGTCTGAATATTTTATAGTAAATATGTAATATAATAAAATTATTTATATGGATGTACTTAGTATATAATTTAATATACAGTAATATATAGTGATTAGATATACTCCTTTCTAAAATATTTCTTGAGAGGCTTCTGGGTAGCTCAGTCAGTTAAGTGTCTGACTTCAGCTCAGGTCACGATCTCATAGGTTCACGGGTTTGTGAGTTCAAGCCCCGCAACGGTCTCACTGCTGTCAGTGCAGAGCCCTCTAGGTATCCTCTTTCCCCCTCTCTCTGCCCCTCCCCTCCTTGCACTCTCTCTCACAGATGAATAAACATTTAAAAATATATTAAAAATATTTATTGAATGAGTGGTATGCTGAGCATTGTCTTAAGTGCAGCATAGGCTCTGGTTAACAAGACCTAAATAGTCTGTGTCCTCATGAAGAGTTCAGTGGAGAGGAAAGGCCATAAATGAATGAAAAAGCAAACAAGCAAAGTACAACACAAATACATTTTGGTGAGTCTCACAAACAATATGCAGAGATGGAGAATAATGTTGGTAGAGAGAAAAGGTGGTTAGAAAAGGCATCTCTGTTTTTCAGCTGAGATGTGAAGAACCAGATAAGAAGGAACCAGACATATAAACTCATGGGGGGGGGGGGTTGAGGGGTTGGATGGGTGGGTGTGTTGAGGCTAAATGTGTAGGCGATTTGTTGTAGAAAAGCATCAATGGAAAGTAAAAAAAGGGGAGCTTGAGATATGGGTCATGAACAGATGAGGCAAGTTTAGATAGACCATCATAAGGATTTCACATTTTATCTACTGAGGAATTTAAAGCAGTGCAAGGGCATGATTTGATGTATGCTTTTTTAAAAGATTATTCTGACTACTCTTTGCAGATTAAATTAAGGAGTAGAAGTGGGAATTGCAGATCAATATGGAGGCCATTTTTCATGGGTTGACTTGGGGATTGCAGTGGAACTACAGAGAAGTAGAAGAAAGTCTATTGTCCTACCTTCACTTCATCTGGATGGTTATATTTTGTCAGTGTTTTTTCTAGTACAAGTTTGACTTCTATTTAGGATGTAAAAAACCACAGGGAATGCCACTTCCTCTCCAACAGTGAGAAAAAGCTATATAATGTGCAAAATTACCACTTTTAAACTCATCATAGTGTTGAGTTTTCAAGACCACCAGGTGACTGGAATTTCATAAGACCCTTGGAGGAGCAAATCAGTCAACATGATACCTCACACCAGTAAAAGAAAGGGTAAGAATCATATTATGATCATTTCAATGGATGCAAAAGGAACATTTGATAAAGTACAACATCCATTCATGATAAAAAACCGTCAACAAAGTAGGTTTGGGGGGAACATACCTCAACATAAAAAAGACCATATACAAATAACCTACAGCTAACATCATCCTCAATGGGGAAAACCCGAGATCTTTTCTCCTAAGGTCAGGAACAAGAAAAGGATATCCACTCTCACCACTTTTATTCAACATAGTACTGGAAGTTGAAGCCACAGCAATCAGACAACAGAAAGCAATAATAAAAGGCATCCAAATCAGTAAGGAAGAAGTACATCTTTTACTATTTGTAGATGACATGATAACTGTATGTAAAAAACCCAAAAGACTCCACCAAAAAAACTAGTAGAACTGATAAATGAATTCAGTAGAGTCACAGGATACAAAATCAGTGTACAGAAATCTGTTACATTTCTACACACCAATAATGAAGCAGCAGAAAGAGAACTTAAGAAAACAGTCCCATTTATATTTACACCAAAATAACAAGATACTGAGGATCTTGAATAAACCTGACCAAAAAAGTGAAAAACCTGTACTCTGAAACCTACAAAACACTGATGAAAGAAATTGAAAACAATACAAAGAAATGAAAAGACATTCCATGCTCATGGATTGGAAGAAACTGTATATATATAACTATAGTTATATAGTTATATATATAGTTATATATATAGTTATATATATATATTATTAGTTATATTAGTAACTATATATAGTTATATAATATTATATATTATAGTTATATTAGTTATATTATATAACTATATATAGTTATATATATAGTTATATAGTTATATATATAGTTATATTATATAACTATATATATAGTTATATATATAGTTATATTATATAACTATATATATAGTTATATATATAGTTATATATAGTTATATATATAGTTATATAGTTATATACATAGTTTATATATTTATATAGTTTATATATATAGTTTATATATATATATATATATATATATATATATTTAATGTTTATTTACTTTTGAGAAAGAGACACAGCACAAGCAGGGAAGGGGCAGAGAGAGAGGGAGACAGAATCTGAGGCAGGCTCTGGGCTTTGAGCTGTCAGCACAGAGCCCAATTCAGGAATAGAACTCACGAACCGTGAGATCATGACCTGAGCTGATGTCAGAGGCTCAACCAACTGAGTCACCCAGGCTCCCCAAGTTAGAACAAATATTGTTAAAATGTCCATACTACTCAAAGCAATCAACACACTTAACACAATCCCTATCAAGATACCAACAGCATTTGTCAAAGAACTAGAACAAAGAATTCTAAAATGTGAATAGAACCACAAAATCCCTTGGAGGAGAGTAGGACGGTCAAACTTTAGCCTTTGGCAGATTACAGGAGGAAGAGGTGGCAGCCATCCAGGTGTGAAGTTCAGAGGAAACAACTGAAATGTAAATGAATTTTTTTAAAGTTTGTTTTATTTATTTTGAGAGAGAGAGAGAGAGAAAGAGAATGAGCAGGGGAGGGGCAGAGAGAAAGGGAGACTGAGAATCCCAAGAAGCATGAGATCACGACCTGAGCCAAAATCAAGAGTCAGATGCTTAACCAACTGAGTCACCCAGGCACCCCTGTAAATGTATTTAAAATTAATTTTAAAAGGTTGGGTGTGGGGTAGCATGACAATTTGAATCTGTGGGAGTCCCAGACATAGAATTTATGCTTCTTTACCACTATTTTCCATGGACCTTTACTGGATACCTGAGAAGAACTGGGGACAGAGCAGTGAATATCAGAGAGGCTTCTCTGGTAATGCATGTGATATTACCACCTGCTAGTGGCCTAGCACTGGTGCACATGTGTGAGATCCACCTATATTGTGGACTCTTCTCCTTAGGTGAGGCAAAAGCTGTCTGCTGCTGGGTGCAAGGTAGGAGACTCTTTTGCTTCCCCCAGTAACACCCAGAAAAGACTGGGTGCTGCCAGGGGAAAGATGAAAGTAAAAGCATCTGTCACTGAAGGTGGGGAAGGAGACCCATACATGCCTGGGGTCTTACACAGAGAGAAACTATTGTTCCACTGCCTCTGGGAGTGGAAAAGGAAACTACTCATGCCAAAGATCCTCACCAACTGAAAGCATTTTGGCATAAATGAGGAGGGCCAGGAATGCTGAGAAATTTCTATCCCTCAGGTGTACACGACATGTTTATGACTGAAGCTAATGCAGTAGAATTGAAAAATGCTCTCTGCCCACATCATAGCATTTGAACTGAAAAAAGAAAAGCAGTTGATGGCTAGAGAAGAGGCAAGAACATGAAAAGATACCCTTTTTGTTGTGCCGGTGTGCAGAGATTGCAAAAAGTAGAACAACACTCAGAGACTCTCTGCTTAGTCTAACTCCAAGACAGCAACAATCCATGTGTGGAGGAATTTGACATATGAGTTGCACAAAATGTAACTATGGCAACAACAAAATCCAAGCTTAATGCCACTATTCAACAGTTCGCCCCTTCCCACTCCCTACCCTCACCACCAAATTCACAACCTGACAGGAGAAAGACATACACCTTTGTGGGTGTAAATATCACTTACTTCAGTCTATAGTGTTCTTTTATATGGCATCCAATCCTAAATTTGAAGCATATAAAAAGAAAAAAAATAAATTAAGCCATTGTCAAGAAATACAGCAATCAACAGGATCAGACTCAAAGACAGCTCAGATATTATAATATTGAGAGAATTTAAAACAATTATGATCAATAGTTTAAAGTATCTAGTAGAAAACATATGCATGAAGAAACGGGAAAATTTTGCAGGTACATGCAAACTATAATGCAGTGTCAAGTAGAAATGCTAAAAATGAAAAATGCAATGTTGGAGATGAAGAATCCTTTCCATGGGCTTAGCTGACTGAACATAAAAGAAGGAATAATCAGTAAACCTTAAGACATATCATTAGAAATTACCCAAAGTGAAGCAAAAAGGGAAATAAGGAGTAAGTAAAGAGCATCCAAAAGCTGTTGGAAAACACAAAATGATATAGTAAAAAGGAAATTAGAGTCACAGAAAGAGAGACGAGAGAAATCAGGACAGAAGAAATATTAGAAAGAGACAAGAGCCAATCATTCGTCCAAATTAATGAAAGCCAAAGGATCACAGATTCAAAGAGCTTAGAGAAAAATGTATGTAGGCAAATCCTAGTCAGAATTCTTGTAATGAGCTAAATTATGTCCCACTCCCAAATTTATATGTTGAAGTCCTAAGCTCAGTACGTCAGAATGTGACCCTTTTGAGGGATAGGGTCTTTACAGAGGTAATTAAGTTAAAATGAGGTCATTAGAGTGGGCACTAATCCAGTATGACTCATGTCTTTTTAAGAAGGGATATCTGGACACAAAAATGTACAGAGGAAAGTCAGCGTGAAGACACAGAGGGAAGACAGCCATCTACAAGCCAAGAAGAGAGGCCTGAAAAAGATACTTCTCTCAAGGCCCTCAGAAGGAACCCAGCCCTGCTGAAACCTTGATCTTGGACTTCAGCCTCCAAAACTGTGAGAAAATAAATTTCTGCTGTTTAAGTCACCCAGTCTGTGTTTCTTTGCTATGGTAGTCCTAGAAAACTAATACAGTGCTGAAAAACAAAGATAGAGATAATCCTGAATGCAGCAAGAGGAAACAAGATAAATCATGTAAAAGAAATAGAAGAATGAGAGTAGATTGGTCATTAGAATTTTGCATGATGGAAAGCAATGGTGCAACATCTGTAAAGTACTAAGCAAATGAACAAAAACCCTATCCTTCCAGAATTCTGTATTCAGCAAAAATCTTTCAAAAGCTAAAGCAAACATTTAAAACAAAACCCAAAAGTTGAGATAATTCATGATCAGCAGACATATACTTTAAGGTATATTCAAGGAAATTTCTTCAGGTGAGGGAAAATGATACAGAAAAAAATTTAGATCCATACAAAAAATAAAGAGCACGTAGGATGGTAAAAGCACATGGAATTTTTTAATTTTTTTAAATCTATTTAAAAGACTCAAAGGCTGATGAAAATAGTGGAGTTTAAACATATGTAGAAATAAAATGTATGAGATCAAAGGACAAAAGGATCAAAATGGAGAGATATTGTAGAGTTCTTATTTAAAGTAACATGTTATTTGAAGAGAGACTAAGAAAAATTAAAGACACAAATCACTAATATTAGGAATGATAAAAGGTTATCACTATAGATCCTATAGATATTAAAACCTGATAATAAATTCATATTTTGATAAAAATTATGCCCAGAAATTTGACAAATTATATATGATGGACACAATTATTTAAAAATACAGGCTATTAAAAGCTTGCTCTGAAAGAAATAAACTGAATATCCTTATACCTGTAAAGAAAATGGAATTTGTAGTCAAAAGCTTTCCTGCGAACAAACTTCAGGTCCAAATAAAATCATTAGAGAATTCTACCAAAATTTTAAGAAAGAAATAATACCAATTCTACACAAAATATATAGACAATTCCAAAGAATCTATGAAAAAGCTACCAGAACAAAGAAAGGAATTTACAAAGTTGAAGGATACAAGGGTAATATATACTAAACAAATCAATAATATTTCTGTATGCTAAATTTCTAATTGGAAAAAACAATTTCAAATTAGAATTAAAAAAAAAAGACACCATATCCAATAGCATTAAAAATATAAAGTACTTAGGGGGCACCTTGGTGGCTCAGTCAGTGAAGTGTCCGACTTCAACTCATGTCATGATCTCATGACTCATGAGTTTGAGCCCTGCGTTGGGCTCTCTGCTGGCAGCTCAGAGACTGGAGCCTTCTTCAGATTCTGTCTCTGTCTCTCTCTGCCCCTCCCTTGCTCACACTCTGTCTCTCTCCTCTCAAATATAAATAAACATTAAAAAATTTTATTTAAAAAATATAAATTACTTAGGGATAAATTTAGCACAGTTTGTACAAAGCCTGTATGCTGAAAATTACAAAATACTGTTGAAAGAAATTAAAGAAGACTTAAGTAAATGAAGAGTTCATGAATTGGAACTCAATATTATTAGTTGTCAATTTTCTCAAAATTGGTCTATCATAATCTCAATCAAGATCTCAGTAAGTCTTTTTGTTTTGGTGTGGTTTGGGGAGTTTTTTTTGCAGAAATTGGCAAGATGATTCTAAAATTTTTGTGGAAATACAAAGGACCTCTAATAGTCAAAATACTTTTGAAAAAGGTAAACAAAGTCGGGGAACTCATCAAAACAATGTGCTATTAGTATAAGGTAGACATATAGATCAATGGAACAGAATAGGGAGAATCAGGTACAGAACTACCGAAGGTAAGTTTATGGTTTACTTTCACTGAAATTCTTCATTTCTTCTTAATGTATCATTAATCATCATTGCCTTTCACTATAGTTATTTCTATAAATATTTTATATCCTTAAGCGGATTGTGATAACATGAAAGAGATAGGATATTATTTTATGTTTCTTATATTTACGTACAATCTCATGCTTCACCATTAAAAATTCTGTCCCAAAAATTCTGTTCAAACTCCTTTCCAGTATTCTAATATATGCTCAGCCAATTTTATCTCTATTGTTTTTTCTTTGTTAACAGCATAACATCTGAAACATAATAGGAGATCAGTAAATATTTTTAAATTAATAAATGAATAATAAAAATTGAGTCTAATTTTTTGGCATAGTTTATTTACACTTTCTTATGTAAAAGGCACATGAACTAGCCATATTCTTAAAAAATATATATATATATATATAAACTACATAGCATTCTTACCTAACAAGAATTTATTGTCATCTAGACAATGTTTTGAATAGTTGGGGCAAAATCATTGCAACACTTATCATTGTTGTCTTACATTGCTGAAATAATCCAATCACTGGTTTTACATTAATTTTGTTTTCTTAGTGTTTAAACATTATGCCACATGATTTAATGGATATATGCCCATGATTATTATATTACTCATCATGTGGGTCCCCTTTGGAGTTAAGTACAGCAAACAGCCACGAAATCCACAAACAAATAAGTATATGTATATATAAACACACACACACACACACACACACACACACACGTATGTATGTATGTATAACCTAGAAGAGAAAAAAACAAAAAGTTTATTTATGTGTAAAAATTTTACAAACTAAAGTTACTGTAGACCTGTGACTAAAATGTAAATACAATTTGCTTCTCTCTCTCTCTTTGTAAAATAAAATAAAACAATTTTAAAAATCAAAAATTAAAGAAAAGTTGGGGGCACCTGGGTGGCTCAGTCAGTAGAGCCTCTGACTCTTGATTCTGGCTTAGATCATGTCATGGTCCCAGTGTGTGGGATCTAGTTTCACGTCAGGCTCCAAGCTGAGGTGAAGCCTACTTAACATTCTCTCTCTCCCTCTGCCTCCTACACTGCTCATGTGCTCTCTCTCTCTCTCTCTCTCTCTCTCTCTCTAAAATACAATTTAAAAAATAAAATAAATAAAATGTAAATAAAATTTGCTAAATCTATATCAATGATTCCAATATAATACTGCTTTTAAAATGTAATTGCATTGTTAAAAGTTAATGAGAAGTTGGATAAAATATGTTATCATATTTTTCAAATTATTCTTAAAACATTCTTATCCCCAAATTATCAGATATGGTTTATATTTACAAAAGTGACTTGAGGAATTTAAAGTAAAACAAAGGAAGCATTTGTATTTACCCAATTTTCATTTCCTAATAATTTTATCCAACTAATGCATTTTAAAATGACCACAATTACATTTACATGTTTTGCAAGAAAAAAGACAGAGAATGACATTAAATGTATTTGAAAACCAATTTAAAAATAGATGCTTGTGACTCCAGATTATACATATGAAAAAGGAAAATGATTTTTTTATAAATTGGGGAAGTATACTATTCATCAATTTATCACAAAATGGATCTATAGTTAAAATTTACTTATTGGAAACTTTGGAGTATTTGATTCAATTCAACAAAGATTTACAGAGCATCTGTCCTGTACCTGGAATTGTTCCAGAGATTTGAGATACATCAGTGAAGAAAACAAAGATTCCAGTATGTTGGAAGCTTACATCCTAGCAAGAGAGAGCCAAAATTAACAATAATTAAAGTGTGTGTGTGTGTGTGTGTGTGTGTGTGTGTGTGTGTGTGTAGCTAAGTGTGTATATGTATATGTAAGTATGTATGTGTACATACATATACATGTTAGAAGGCTGAAGGGAACATGTGTGTAAGGAGTGCCAGGAGTCCTGGTTAGGAGACATGGATTGAGAAGGTGCAGAAAGTGGCCATGCCTATGTCTAGTGGAATAGTGGTCCAGGCAGAGTGAAATGGCCTAGGTAGAGCAAAGAGCTGTGCAAATGTCCTAAGGCAGCATATGCCTGAGTTTCTGAGTGTTTGTGGATGAGGCCAGTGTGGCTGGAGCAGTATGAACAAAGGAGCAAGTAGTAAAAAATGAAGTGGGGGAAAAGGGACAAGGAGGGGGTTTAAAAGGAGGAGGGGAGGAGTTGATCATGTATGACTTTTTAGGCTATCAAAGATCTATAGCTTTTTCTTTGATGAAATGGGAGGAAACAATTCTTCCTTTTGTATTCAAGGAGAGGAATAAGTAAGGATCACCTAGGGAATGATCTCTCCCTGACTGAATGCTCAGCAAGGTCATCTGCCCCAACTTCATTAGGAAGCATCTCTGATCACTCCAATCCTCTGGACTCAATATTTCCTCTGGGTACCAGGTATCACTGTATTTGCTAGGCACTTACAGGGTTCCCACTACATCTTTGCTTCATATATTTATTCAGTATTTTCTTCAATCTCTACATACATTATATATTTCTTGAAAGTAGTGAGTTTGTTATCCTTCTCAGTATAGCTTCCTTCCACAAAGAATTCAATGAATGTTTTGTAAATGAATAGGGTCTCTGGACTTCATGGAAATGTCAATTTCCGCACTCTTCAAGAGGCATCTTACCTAGAATAGACAACAAATGTTCCATCATCTTGAAATGCATGCCCCCTAAAAAGTGATACTGCGCTTTTAGGGTTTTTTTTTTCTGTTATAAGCAAATGTTTTTTCATGTTGTTTCTAATTATTGAAATTTGGGGGGAATGAAAATCCTTTGCTAACCAGATTCCCTTTAATCACATTGCTTAATGGGCTGCTAAGTCTTACATTCTATATTGGTCCTAGTTCTTCCTTCAAATAAAATACTTGTCTTTTAAATAGTTATGCTTTTAGTTCAGATATAAATAATATTCTGATACTATGTCTACTATATCTTTCATGGGAAGTTTCATATGTTTAACTATTCGATTTTTCTTAATCATATATCTTTTTGCAGAGTATAATATTTTTGTTCTAATGAAAAACTGGTGAAAATCAAGTTACCAACATGATTTGTTGCTCTACTATGGGTACACTGTGTTAGAAAATTCAATTATATGTCAATTCTATGTCTTCATCATAGTTTTTCTTACACAACATCCTATATTTGGAGAGTCATTCATGGCCCATTGGGAAAGGTTAGAACTATAATTAGACCTTTTCTCTAGACACTTGAGCAATGGAATGCATGAAGGTTAGTAACAGCTTCCCATTAATTGCTCCCTTGTGGTTTTACAGTAAAGCCGTTAACTTATGTACTGGGGCTGCTACCCACGGCATCCTTGCACTGACATTTGAAGCAGTGATTAGAATGTCATTGCTTTCCAATACTTCATTGCTATTCAGGGAACACATTCGATGTCTTTCCCCTCATACTGCAGGGATCACAAATTCAGACACAAAAAAAATAGCATCTGTTTCTTTATCATCGGAATAGGGCTTTTGAAAGTGGGTTTGTTCTGAATACAGTGTTCATACTGGACTCTGTTCTGCACAGTGTCACTGTCTTGTCTTTCAAACTAATGGGAACAAAGCAGAATCATTCTTTATGTGCAAAGCAGTGCACCCCAAGGGCAAAACATCTATCAGTATGAAAAATAGTCAAGTAACAACCAAGAAATTGTGTTTTGTGGAAGCTCATGGGTTTGATTGTATGTTTGAGCCAGCACACTGCCATGTTAGTTTTCTCAAATCTTTGAACTTAATAGTGTCTTATTCAAATGTCTTCCTTATCATTTATACCGCCTGAATTCAACTATTCAGTTTGTCCTGTCAGTACTTGCCTGTAACTCAACTAAGACTGAGATTTACTGAACTAGAGAGCACAATTATCCTTCTGTCTCAGAAATAAATTACAACTCCAAAGCCCTGCTCTTTCTTCATCCCACTCACTCATTAAAAAAAAAAATCCACACCATGGATAGCATGAGGATATTACGTTTTAGTGAAGAATTCAACCTAGCTCCCCTTATTTTTTCTTTCCTTACTCTCTCCTAATATATGTATATGAGTGTATGCGTGTTTGTGTGTGTATGTACTTCATGTAGAATATGTATGATGTGATTTATTTTTTTATTTAATGCTTTTCACATTTAAGATTCTATAAAGTGAGATGCTTGATATCATTTCTGTTCTTATCATCAAGGCCATCCCAGACATTTTTCTTTATAAAAAAAAGAAAAAGACAAAAAAAGACTTTTGATATGCGCTGCACCTTAATGTAGATATCTGATATATTGCATTCTTGTAAAAAAAATTACTTTTCTGCCAGCAGAAGTGGCTGAAGAGTAGCTGCAAAATTGAAATGATCATGATGAAACTCTGAGGAGCAGGGTCAAGGGAAGTAAGAAGGATTATTAAACAGCTGAAAAACCAGACTGAAGGGGAAAGGTCCCAGAAGTGAGATTATTGAGGGCAGAGTAGAGAAGTTGGAATGGAGATGGTATTTGAGTGTCTGAAAAGTTAGGATTCTGATTTTTTTTTAAAGTTCACAGTCTTCATTGGGTACAGACAAGGAAAATGAGCATGGAGTTCTTAGACTGATATAAAATTTTTCCTATAGGTCAATATTTCCTATAGGTCAAGATTTAAGGCATTGAAATTTTAAATGTAATTAATGATGTCTTGAAGAAAATTTATTTGTTTAAATTACTTTAGAATCTTGCCTCATGCTTGTAAGATGAACAGAATTAATTCCTTCCATCATGAAAATCTCTATTATTAGCTGTCAGTGTTAGGGATGAGGAAAGATGATTGATTTTAGAGTTCTTAGGGACCAAAAGGGGTTGCAGATGACCCTTATTGGCATGGAAATATGAAGATATATGTTGCAAACTAGTCCCTTATAAAATAAAGGATGAAGGGGTCTCTCAGAGAAGTGTAAATAGTTGGGTGAAGGGGACAAGCCTGTCATCTAGAAGGTGTAAATCAAAGGGGATTGATTACTGGGGAAGGCTGGACCAGCAAGAGAACAAGGTGGAGGTGGGGGTCATGAGAATTTTAAAAGATGTGAAATGAAAATGGGCAAAAGGGTCTAAGTCTTGGGAATCTTGGGGCATTTCATTAATTTATGGTCAGTTCTCACAGTCTCTGCAAGCAATACAATAGAAGGATGGGGCCTTATGCACAAAAACACTTTCTTAAGGAAAAATGCAAAGTGGATTGAGACTGAAACTGCAGACTCTTTGAACCAATGTTCCAAAATAAGGACTCAGTGAGTGTGAAACAGTCTAGAGACTAGGATGGTCACTGAAACGTTCAGGCCCCTTTGATCTTCAGAACTTGAGAGAACAGCTCTTATTTATTACATGAAAGGATATATTCTGAAGATAAAATTACATATAAGAAATATTTGAGATTAGATGTGAAATGTTAACATTCTTTCATTCATTGTGTATTTATTGAGCACCTTCTCTGAGTGCTGTTCTAGTTTGGAATTGTCAATGAATAAAGAAGACAAAGATCTCTGCCCACCTGGGGCTTATGTTTGAGTGTGGGGAGCATACAGTAATGGATAGGTAAATTGCATAGTATTTAGAAGGTAATGGGTGTTTTGAAAACAAGTAAGTAGAGCATGATGAGAGGGATCAGTAGTACCAGATTGTGGGTCAGATTGCTGTGCTCAAAGCTGGGGAGAATAGACTTCATGGACAAGGTGCTATCTGAACAAATGCTTACAGGAGGTGCAGGGGGTTAATTACATTGATATTTTTGGGAAGATGATTCCAAGCAAAAGGAACAGACAGCACAGAAGCTTTAAGGCAGGAGTCTTTTTAAAGAATCTCAAGGTATGTGTCGCTATTGCCAAATGAGCGAAAGCAAAAGAAATGGGAGACAATCCTAGTGATACATCCAGTTGTGACCCATATCAATCTAACAGCTATTGAATTAATTCTCAGAAAGGAACATTCCAAGAATTAAAAGTTTCAAAATTAAAAATTTCACTGTTAAACTAGAGCACCAGTTTTAAAGAATCAGAAGTACCAAGCCAATGTTATGATACAGCTTATTCCAAAAAGGTGTGAGAATATATAATCTTTTTAAGATTCTACCAAAAAGTTGAATTAAGAGCTGAAATGTACTGTATTGCCTTTTGTTGGTTTATAAACATAGATACTTTTGACTTCTTCATATTTAAATTCTGGATTTGACATTCAATATTCTAATATATAAAAACAAAAATTTTATATTGGTTATTCTCTCTCTATAGTCTTTAGCTTAGCTGTTTGTCACAACCCATTTTACTTCCATTTATAAAGTAGCATGGCTGTACTTTTCACTCTCAGATGAGTAGAAATGCAATCTTATTTTCTATAACTCAATTCAATTTGCTGTTGTATCACTAATTATTATTATTATTATTATTATTTTATTATTATTATTATTATTATTCCTGATGGCTGTAAAAAAGATAAAATTTTTAAAAACACCATAATCTTGAACCTTTAATATTTTTTCTGTAAATATTTGAATCCAGGCTTCTTCCCTCCCTTCTTTCTCCCAAATGGCAGGTGAGACTAACATACTGTCTCTGTCCTCCCTATATCTAGTACTGTTGTCACCACTGCTGGTTTATCCTGTGGCCGCTTATCTACTCTACAGAGCCTAGTTTATCTCCTGATGCTGACCAGGCCTCCATGTTGGCTCTTGTTGAAGGTGCTCCCCATTGAGGAGCAGTTGGAAAGAAGCCACCTCTCTCCCAGGATTTGGGTTTTATTTTCCACCCCACCACCATCCTGGAGTTTCAAATTCCAGAAGGAGGAGTAGGGTGAGGCCACATACTCAGATCACAAATCACAACTTTCTTGCTTCCTTCGTTCTCCCACTACCTCCTTTTATTTTTCCTACCATCTTCTTTTGCCAATTTTGTATCCAATCCATCCCAGAAAGGATTTTTTTACCTCCTCATGGGACAGATGAAATTATAAGCATTTTGTATCTAGTACCTTCTCTAATTTATGCCATTAGGAAATCCTTGTTCTGTTGGGGTGACAGCCTCTGTTTTTGATATTTAAAGGGAAGTTTTGGGAATTTGTGTCTCTTAAATTTATCTCATGCCAATGAAAGTCTTGGTACTCACAACCATTAAAGCTGAAGTAATGTAATTTTTAATGTACACTTTGCCGTTTAACTCTGAAAGTGTAGTCACCCAGCCACTGAGTGCATCAACCTCAGTGGGTGGAGGCCTATGAAGCAGCAGGGAAAAACATAACCAATTGTCCATAAATTTTTAGCTGAATGCTTTGTTTATTGTCAGTACTTAATAATTAATCTTCGTTGCACTGAAATATATTTCTAAATGCTATAAGGCAAATGACCTTACATTTAATCTGAGAACATTGAATATTCTGGTGAAAATAGGTTAGATTATCATTTTGCACCTCCACATCATTCTGAGATGGAAAATTTTCAAGGATATAACTCTCTACTGGAATATAAGTGTTTAATGAGGATAGGTAACATGGTTTTACCTTCTTTTGGATAACCTACCCAATGGTCAGAGTGGTGGGGTGGCTCAGTTGGTTGAGTGTCCGACTCTTGGTTTCAGCTCAGGTCATGATCTCATGGTTTTGTGAGTTTGAGCCCCGCATTGATCTCTGCTGGCAGCTCAGAACCTGCTTAGGATTCTCTCTCATCTTCTCTCTCTGCCCCTCCCCCATTCATGCTGTCTTTGTCTCTCTCAAATAAGTAACAACTCAAAACAAAATTAAAAAAAAAAAAAAAAACAACTACCCAATGGCTGATACATGAGAGCATGAGAGTTGCAAAACAAGTTATTCCTTTCAAGCCCATGAAGTGAGAAAATAAGCATGAGCTGGGAGCGAAGGTCAGAACTAGTTTAAAATTCTGTTTTCTCATTAAAATCTGTAGATTTCTAGAAAAGTGTTACACTCAATCTCAATTTCATCATTTTTAAAGTGAGGATATACTATCAATTCTATGTGCTATATGTGGGATTACCTAAAATAATATATTTCAAAGTTTTTTGTGAACATTTTATAATGCACTATGCAGCCATAGGTTGCTATTATTAATAATAAAAGTAATGACCAGGAAGGGTAAAATACTTAAAGAAAAAATTTAGGAATTATGTCACTTAAATGTGAGCTACAAAACCTTGGGAATTGTCTGTTTTGAAGGGACTTCAATCCATTTTGATTGAGGATCTACTATGTCTTAATATGCTGAAGTATTTGCCAACTCAGCCACAAAAAATGTTCTTTTTCCTCTATAGAGGAATATTATTTTTAGACCATAATAACCAAAAGGGGAAGAATGAACAATAGGAAATAGCCTACTCTAGAAAAAAATGTTCATTTATTTGTACTTGAGCTATAGAAATTGTATATCATGAATAGGCAATAGTAATATTGATTTCTTTAAAAATCCTTTATAAGAATCTGATGGCTTTGGTAAAATGTGTGTCTGTTTTACATGCTGAATATATAAAGTATTTCAAAAGCTTGTCTAGAATGGGTTGCAGCAAGTACTATAAAATAATTGTAGTGTATGTTTTTTGGTTCAAGTTGAATAACAGTGTCATATTAACTTGATGAGTTAACAAAGAGAAGGTATGATGGTTAAATTCTGGCCTTTGCTTTCAAAAGAAAAGATTGATATAATATTGTGCATGACTTTACATCCTTTTTGCTACTTTATTTTACAGAATTGCTCATGACTTTTAATCACAAAGTTAGATAGCAGCTTTGAGAAATACTGTTTTAATAAAATAATTTTAAATGCAGCACATGACCATAGTTTAAAAGTAATTACACCTCACCAAATGTGCAAAATTAAAAGCAAAAATTTAGCTCCATTACCCCTTCCCAGGATCATTTTCCAGGAGCGACCATGTTTTTATTATGTATTTAGCTCTTCTGTTGAAAACAAACATAATTCTGAAGTGCTTATGCTTCTATTTCTTTTTTTTTTTGATTGACATATAATTGACATATAGCATCGCATTAGTTTTGTACAGTAAAATGAATGATTTGATATATGCATATATTGGGAAATAATTACCACAGTAAGTTTAGTTCACATCCATCACCTGACATAGTTACACATTTTTTTTCTTGTGATGAGAACTTTTAAGATATACCAACCTAGCAAGTTTCAATGCAGAAAATTATTGTTAGTTATAGTCACCATGCTGTATATCATATCCCCAAAACTTATTTATCTTATAATTGGAAGTTTGTTCCTTTTGACTACATTCACCCACTTCACCCATCCCCCATTCCTGCCTTTGGAGGCCACCAGTTTGCTCTGTATCTATATGAGATCATTGTTATTGTTTGTTTAGTTTCCACATATAAGTGAGATCATACAGTATTTGTCTTTCTCTGTGTGGCTTACTTCACTTAGCATAATGCCTAAAGTTCCTTTCATGTTGTCAAAAATGGCAGGATTTCCTTTCTCATGGCTGAAAATATTGCAGAGAGAGAGAGGGAGGGAGGGAGGGAGGGATGGAAGGAGGAAGACTGTGTGTATGTGTGTGTGTATCACATTTTCTGTTTATCCATTAATAGACTCTTAAGTTGTTTCCATGTCTTGGCTACTGTAAATAATGCTGCTATGAACATGGGGATGCAGATATCTTGCCTGTTTCTTGATTAATCAATTTTAGATTCTTTATCTATCTTTTACTACCTTTACTAACCAATCACTTAGATTTTCCTAATTAGCCCATTGCAGTTTTTTAAAGGCTTCTGGTGGTTATCTTCATAACTTTAAATAATGTACTTCAATTTCTGTTTCTTTATTTACATTAAGTAGGCATCACTGGCTTTTGCCATGTTGAGTACATTGCTAAACTTATCCTCTGTCCATCATTTTTGTCTACCCTGCTCCCAAACCTCTGTCAGCCACACCATTCTTTTCTTTTACCTCATCAAGGTTTGTAACCTTTACATTTCATTCTGTATAATTAAGTCTCCCATGCTATTATTTCAATGGTTCTAAACCTTAGCTGTGTATTAATCATCTATGAATGTTAAAAAAAAATGTTGATGCCAAGTCTCATCCCAGACCAATTAGATCACGATCTCTGGTGTTGAGCCTATGAATTACTATTTTTCATAAGATACTTAAGCAATTTTAATGTGCCACCAACATTAAGTACTGCATATATATCAGTTAGTATAAAAATTGAAAACCAATAAACAGCATTGATAATATTATAATTATACACATATTATTAAGTACAATACCAAATGTGTGTGTGTGTGTGTGTGTGTGTGTGTGTGTGTGTGTGTGATTATACCCTAGAACAGGAGACATATTCCTATTTTAGTAATCTCATGTGGCATAAATCCAATGTGGCACACTTGATAATAGCGTCAAGTTCAAGTTCAAATGCCTTCTCTTCTGTTAAACATCAGTTATGTACAGTCTGGCCATAATATGTTACGAGTTATATTTATTCTCTTATTTATTATATCTTTTCATTTACAGAGTTTCTGATTCTTTCTTTTTATATTGATAGAAGAGATATATATCTTTCAGTTTGAAAATTTTCCAAGTTCTCGTCATACAACCTATATACAATATATTTTACCTACTCTTGGATTAATTATTTGTGCACTTTTGTTTTCAGGAAGGATAAATGTGATGGGAACTTTTAACTTTTTTTTCTTTGCTTTCACAAATACTTAGAGATTTCCATAGTTTTCTTTATTCAAATGATCTTTCTTTAGAAACTTAATCTTATTAAAATATTTGCACGTACTGTTTCACCCCTAATTGGTCTAACACCTACTAGATACACTGCAATTCAATTCTGACACTAACTACCTGCAGTTAGCACAGACTCCATAGGTTAAATCCCCTACCCCTTTTTTACTTCAGACATCATCTACAGCTTTCAGGGTATCCCTATCTCACCCACATGTCTGAATGACTGGATGCAAATTTGGGGATTCTTATGACCCTCTCAGTTTCTATAATTTGCCAGTGTGACTCACAGAACTCAGGAAAGTACTATATTTATGATTACAGTTTAATTATAAGGGATGCACATAGTGCATGGCCTGGAAAGGATCACAGAACTTCTGTGCCCTCTTCTTGTGGAATCAGGTCATGTCTCCCCCACCCCCCACCCTCCCTCTCCTGCACACTGATGTGCTCACTAACCAGGAAGCTATACCGAGCCTCGTCCTCCAGAGTTTTTGGGATTTTATTATGTAAGCATGATTGAATCAATCTGTGGCCCCTCCCACCTTCCCACAGATCAGGCAGCTGAAAGTTCAGGCCCTCTAAGCAGGTTGTTTGTTGGTTTTTCTGGTGACTAGCCCCTATCCTGAAGCTAACTAGCCTTAAAGTGAGTCACCTCATTAGCATAACAAGGACACTCATCATTCAAGAAATTCTAAGGGCTATTGATGCTCCCTATCAGGACTCAGGACAAAGACCAGACAAATTATTTATTATACCATCTCATTTGACCAGGGGGATGGGTATGGTAAACAGGAGAGAGTATGTGCCTGGAAACAGGAATGCTGCCTGATTTTGTACTGTCAGAAATTCTGGTGGCCTTGTCCCAATAGAATTGGTTTTCCACTGTAGTGTGATTTTTTAGCAGTAAGGAATATAGAGTAAGAGGCTTATTGTCTAATATTTTTATCTTCTTATTATTCTTTAAAATTTTTTTCTAGTCGTTTCTGCAGGCCTGGAGCCCAAGCCTACTTCAAAGAGAGGCTCCCTCTTTTCCTCACTAAGACTAGGTTATGAAAATTAACTGCATAATTCTGACTTTAGTAGGGAAAATTTTCTGGTATTCTAATATACATAATTTGTAACAAAGGAAATATAGTTTATATATATCTCAACCAGCTAATAACATTCTTATAATATATTCTATGATATGCTGACTACATTTTTCTTTGGTATTTGGGCTACCAGACAAAGTGAGGACTACAGATAATAACGCGTTCTGAAGACACTTAGAAGAATATATAAAACAGATTTTTTTTCAGAATATTTCAGTGGATGGCACCGTTCTATCATTGTCTTGAAACAACTTCAGCGTATAATTATTGTTAGCTATTTGGTCTCTCATTTCAAAAAAAGAATAAATATGTCCATCATTTTTTTACATGTGCTATAAACTTTCTTTGATAACACCTTCAATGATGACTTTGGGGACATTTAGTAGTTGTTATGTTTATTATCTAGAATCCACATATCCTACATTTTAAAAAGTCAGTTGTGAGGATAGAGCAAGTGTGCAGCTAGTCAGAACAATTATTTGTGCTGCAGGCAATTTGTATATATCTAACTGGAGAGCTGTTATCATGAAATACCTTACTGAATTTGAAAAGGTTAGGGAGTTTTGGGGGGTTATCACACACAGCTTCTTCATTTTGCCTGAGGTCATGTAATTTGTGTCCGTATAGAACAAGGAATGGAATGGAGGGAAAATGGTTCCATGTGCTTGCTGGTTCACAATGGTGGGCATTTGATTTATTCAATCTTTGTACTTTTATTCAGTGGGGGGACATCTTATCAGAGTTCTGCCAACCATCTGTGTTTTAGAGGTGTTACAGTATCAGCCTGGGTCGCATTTTCTATATCTCTTTTATAATCTGCCCAGCTTCTGAGAAATTATTGCCATTTCCTTCTTCCTACAGTCAAAATGTCAGTGCCTCCCACCAAATAGGTTTTGCTCCTTGACTATGAACACGTAGACCTATAAAAAAGCCCATGTGAATCAAGTTTATAGTGACAGTGCATGGCCTTATTTTACATAAAAATACAAGAACCATGTTTTTAATAGATAAAAACAATCTTTTTCACAAAGAAGAGCCGAGTGCTTTACTCCATCAACACATCACTTACCACAACTCCGAGGTAGATACAGAATAATCATTGGTACAAAGTAGGAAAACCTCATAAGGAATATCAGGTTCAAAACAATTGTGTGCAGAGCCTTCAGAGCTTTAGTGAATTTCATCATCCAGCATAAATGTTATTTTATTAATCCTTTTTAGACACATCTCTGCTGCCGTTGTTTTCAATATTGTTTCCCCTTCTTCCGAATGAAACTTCACCTACTTGAGAGAGGCCGAGCCCAGGCTCTTCTTGGTTCTCCTGTCTGCCCATCTGCTCAGCCAGGATAGAGCCCTCACATAGTGATGAAGCTTGGGAATAGCTACACCACCTTGAAAGAAGAGGATTGTGAGAAACTGGCAGTCACCTATTCAAATATATTTGGGGCACTTGTAACCCAGTTAGAGTAATTGAAGCTAGGCAATTTAATGAAAAGATTAGATTCAGTCTGCTTGCTTTTCCAGTCATTAGATTTTAGTGAGCCTGCTTCTAAGACTTTTTATTTTATTTTGTTTTGAGGAGGAGATGAACAACTGCTTCTTTTTCTGCTGCTGCCCACAAGGTGTTCAAAATGCCAAAAATAAAATCATTCCTGCACTTGATAAGAGGGCATGATTGTCCCAGACCAGTAGGAAGACTTGATATTCTTATCAAAGTGTCCTTGTAGAACAGATAAAATGCTCTTATATTTTCATGGTGGAAGGAAACTCACATGCAGGACAAGTTTAAAAGTAAGCATATTTCCTTCATTTACTGTAGATTTTTTACTTGAAAACAATTACTCTTTTAAAGTTCTGAGTAGAATGTTATTCTCACTTCTTAAACTTGTCTATTAATCTCCAGGTGCTTTATGGTGTAAACGTTCATTTTTAATGCATAATGTGAGTGTAATACTCTGATGTATGAATTTTTAATACTCTGATGTATGAAGTTAAAGAGTGGCATATTCAGGAGCTGACAAATGCACATAACTTGTACAGGACAATCACTGTACTTCTAAGAGTGAGAATCTGATTGTGAAAATTAACAAAGAACTCAGAAATAAAAATAGCAAATTCCCAGGAGCTCACCTCCCATATCATAAATGTCTGTCAATTGGTGATGGTGAATCCATCTCTTGATCTTGAGCTAAGTGGCTGCTTTACCCTGACTCCTAGAGCTGGTTGACTGTGTGTGTGTGTGGACGGAGGGAGGGTCTCCAATCTTAAACCTGAATTTACCCAGGTCCCCATCATTCCCTTATCCCCACTTATTATATAAACAAAGACAATGTAGACTGGTCAAAACTAAATAATAGGCAAATTAATAAATTAGAACATCTTTAAACTTCTAACTAACAAGGTAAATCAGACAAGTAAGGGTGGGTAAAACAAGGGTATACCTCTGAGCTGGTCACCACTGTGGGCAACTGAAGCTCCATCCCACTGGGACACTCTGAGGCGTCATGTAGAGAACAATCTTGAGGGTTGGCAGGGGAGAGAATTTAAGACATTGACTTTTGTTCCCATTGGCTAAGATTTGTCCCACGGAGTGTCAGTGCCCTCACACTTCGAGGTTTGGTTGTGCATCAGAAAGGCTAACAGGGTCCACAAGTTCCAATGGTAGAGTACAAAAGTGGGCCCTGGAACCTTGATACTCAGTGTGTGGTCCAGAGTCCTGCAGCATTTGTGTCACTCAGGAGCTTGTTAGAATGCAGAATCTCAGCCTCACCTCCTATAGAGTGAACCAGAATTTACTTTTTAATGAGCTCTCAGGCACCTGGGTGGCTTAGTCGGTTAAGCATCCAATTCTTGATTTCCGCTCAGGCCATGATCTCATGTTTGAGCCCCACGTCAGGCTCTGTGCTGACAGTGCAGAGCCTGCTTGAGATTCTCTCTCCCTCTCTCTGCCCACCCTGCTCTCTATCTCAAAATAAATAAATAAACTTAAAACAAATTTAACAAGATCTCCAGGTGATTTAATATTCATATAAAAGTTTGAGAAGCGCTGGCCCCAAGGGTGTTAGCTGGGGTTCTGGAGGAGTCTATTATTTGCAGCATACAAGGTCACGTGTGATCTGTCTCCTCTCTTCTCTGGGATTCTTTCTTGTGGCTTCTCATGGCAGTAGCTGTGCCCAGTCTTACTGATATTTCTCTGGCCCTAAAGCCTGTCAAGTTCTTCCCTTGCTCAAGGCCTATAGTTTCCCCTGCCTGCTATGTTTCCCCTGCCCTGCACATGCCCAGGTCCTTTCTATCCTTTGAGTCTCCATTTAAATAACACCTTATAGAGCCTTTCCCTGTATAGTTCATGTGAATTAGGATCTGCACAGTTATTTCCTACCTTAGCAATTGGTTTTAAATTTTCCCTTCACAGCACAGTTTTTAATTGACATTTTTTACCTGTTTATTATATATTTCTCACACTAGATTATAAACTTTTTATAAGGGTAGGAACTGTGAATGCGTGTTCCCCATTGCATTCTCAGAGTCTACCCATGTTTAACACATGGCAGAACCCAGTATACATTTGTTGAGTGAGTGATCAAAAACTGGAAAAGATAGGCTTTGAACTGAACAGACGCGAGTTGAAATTTTGGTTCTATTACTAAATGAATTGAGTAATCCATACAAATCTCTGATCATCTCAGACTGTTCCATCTATAAAATGGAGATAATATTATACACACTTAATGGAATGATTGTAAAGATGAGCACCCTTTAGAACTCTGTCCCCTGGAGTTGTCTTTGGTTTAGATAACCTTAGAATGTTTTAGATTCTGTAGGATATTTGCCAGCAACATAGGGCTAAGCAATATGATGTCTCAGGCAAAGTCCAAATGAGTAATTGTGAGAAATAATTTTATGGGTTAAAACACTTCTCCAATGACCCATTTTCCCAGATACATTTCCATATCAATCTTCTACTACCATGGCAACCCACAGTCCATCATAAAACTAGAATGTTATGGTTGGAAATAGAAGTGAGCCTAAAAGTAGAAAACTTGCATTTAGTTTGAAGGCCTAATCTGGTGATCTTGCCTTTGTATGCACTCTTGATGTATTTTGGTATATCACAGAGTACTTACCCGTTCCCCCGGGAGAGTCTTCAATCGCATCTCCTGGTATCTTGGCATCAAAGACATTTACTGGAGCCATGTATCCTCCCTAATGTTTAACATCAATAAATTAGACTGCTATCTAGGAAAAGTGAGCTTTGCCTGCTCTAATAATTTAACACAACTTAAATCACAGAAGAAGGGGTTTCAGTTTCTAGAAGGCCCTGTTCAGGCCCATCCAAGCAGACAAAAACATGTGTATGTATAAATATACATATATTTATATTTATATACAAATAGAGAAGAGAGACAAATGTATAGTTTAAGGTGAATTTTGTTTTCACTCTGATTTCAAACGTCTGTTAACATAAAGTAGCCTTTGTAGCCCACTTATTGTCTGGTTGGGTGATTCTTTTTCATGTCTCACCAATTGTACATAGCACAGTGACTGGTTCATGAGAAGTGCTAAAATAATTTGAAATATTATTACATACACAAGGAGAAACAGTTAAGGGGATAAGTAGAAAGTGCAATGTGTCCCCGAAGAAGGGAGTAGGGGTCGAGTCTGCCATTAAGTGTACAAGGGTTTTGAGAAAGTTTCATGAAAGAGAAGGTATAGTAATTGGCCTTAAGAGGCATCTAAGAATTTGTCAGTTGGAAAAGAAATTAAAGTTATTTCAGGCTGAGAGAACAGGAAAGGGCATGTGGACACGTGGCACATTTAGGGATGACTTAAATTTGAGTGTACCTTCAGTCAACATTAGAATAATAAGACAAACAATGACTAAAAAGCCCTTGCTTTTGCCTTGGCAGGCTCACAGCCCAACTGGTGGCTACAGCGGGCGTTTTGCTCTGTGGACGAGTTTGAATGGTTTCCTGAAATCAGTGTGTGTGTGTGTGTGTGTGTGTGTGTGTGTGTGTGTGTGTGTATGTATAGGAGGTGGCAGATACTGGGGGTGGGGTGGACTCTCCATGGAGATAGGAAGTACACACATTACTTGAGAGGCTCTTTTGGTCCAGGTAAAAGAATGTGGATTTGGTGCAGAAGATTTCCTTTTGAGACATAATCTGTCATTCTTCACTTATTGACCTCCCCCCCAAAAAGTAAAAAATAAATGGATCTATATCTTCCTACTTATTTTGTCATGGAAAAGGAGTGGGGGTAAAATATTCATACACTTACACACACAAGATACAATCCATGCCAAGAGTTTCACACTTTGCACATAAAGTTAATGATTTTATATCAATTTTCATAGTGACAACATTTCAATACAAATTAAAATGTTTACAAATTAGCTTGAGACTAGGACTGACCAGAGTTCATGCTGATGAAAAGTGATTCAATTCTGAATAAACTCTTTGATAAGCAAACATAAAAGCTACTGGACCACACTTTTCATGCTTCATTTTCCCCTGGTTACTAGAGAGTTATAGCTATCTAAACTAGATTCTTTGCCAGATGTGAGTCTAATATAAATGTGAAGCCATCTCTGAAACAATAGTTAACATGTATTTACATTTTTGTTTGTATTTACTATATTTATCAGACTTTTTTTTAACGTTTATTTATTTTTTGAGACAGAGAGAGACAGAGCATGAACAGGGGAGGGGCAGAGAGAGAGGGAGACACAGAATCCGAAACGGGCTCCAGGCTCTGAGCTGTCAGCACAGAGCCTGACGCGGGGCTTGAACTCACAGACTGTGAGATCATGACCTGAGCTGAAGTCGGACGCTTAACCGACTGAGCCACCCAGGCGCCCCTATCATAGACTTTTTAAATTAAAATCTTATCACAGATTCAATACAGAAGGGAGGATGAGCCCGGAGAAATGTTTTTCAAGCTGCTCACAAACTATTAACACATTACCCTTTAGGACAGAAAATTCAAACCCCTGACTGTGTTCACTGACAGTGGCTAATACCATAACTATGCTGGCTCCTTGTCAAATTCAACGACTCTATAGGATGCAGCAAGAGATTTTTGGATACTTGGACTAGTTCCTTCCTGGCAACTGTATGAACTAGCTATTGTCACTCCCATTTTATAGACAAGAAGACTGTGACAGTTTTTAAAACTTGCTTATAATAATACAAACGATGTCAGAGTGTGACTATGAAATGAGGGCTCTGAATCCAGTCCTCTTCCTCTGTATTTTCTCTGACCTTTCAAATCGAGGTCATTAATCACTAAAACTGTCCCTGTAAGCTCAGCATGCCCAGAAATATTATTAGGTTGGAGTAAAAAATGGGATAAGCGATCAATGCAAAGTTAAAACATTTTGAAATAGTTTTCTGCAAGAACTTAGACCTTATGTTAAAAGTGAATACTAAATCCATAAATAACACTACTAGTTTTTTCTAATTTGACTGTGGCTGTGAGTTTATATAGGACAATTACATTACTGTAGGTTCAACCTCTTAAGAAGTTATTTAGAGAACTTTTCATCTGTTCAAGCTTAGATCATCTGCTGGGATAAGGCTGGCAGTATTACTTTGAATCTCATGGTGAGGAAATAGATATTAGGAAAGTATACATTGCATGAAGAAGCCAGAGTATAACCTGAGTCACAGGCCACGAGAATGTGTTACCTCATGAAATGTACCTTATTTCTGGGTAAATTACTTCAGTCTTCACTTCTGTCCATCTGGGGTCTTTCATGAATAATATATCCAATTAAGTGACATGAAATACTAATCAAATTCTTCTCACTTGTCATGAAAGTTATTTTTGTTATTTGTAATTTTTCATTTAAGTATTTTATCCATGACTATAAAACTCATTCTAACATATATTTCTTATTCTATGGTAGTCCCATTGATAGTTTTACTCATTCAAACACTGATACAGCATGGAATTACATTTAACTATTAAAACAGATATAGTCCCTCTGTGTGTGTGTGTGCGTGTGTAGTATATATATATTTCCTGATGCATGTTCTATTGCTTAATCACTTTTAATGAAAAATATTTGGTTCCCTCTACATACTATCCACTATGGCTGCCTGAATGTTTCTTGTAATAAGTAAAAAAAAGCAGACTTAGAGCTTTCTTGTTTCAATATTTCTCTATCTTCACATCTGTTTGTATTTTATATCCAGAAGAAAGTATAACTCTTTCCTCTCTTATTTACTTCCTTTCACTACCTCATTATTGGTATAAACATAGTTTCCACATTCTCATTTATTAGCATTATAATACCTAAGAGCAAAGGCCCAGGAAAGCTTTGTAGATGGGTAGCTTTTTTGTCTTCATATTTATCAAATGTTGCTGGCCCAGGCCCTGAGTCAGCAGACTAGACAGTAGGATTTGTAAAGATGTTAAGCTGGGTTTTTTTCAATAAATATCTAGTGAATTTTTACCCTTATGATTAATATACACTATTTTTCGAAGTTTCAGGAAAGTTAAAGTCAGCCTCTTGGAGCCTGTTATTTATTGTTTTAGAAATCACTCAGATGCTCAACTGTGCAATAGAGCAGAATTAATTCAGCTAGAAACAGAAAGAAACTGAGCAGTGTTGCAGATAATCTTATGATTTCCATAGGCATAGACTGTTAAACATGACCCCGAAGAGATTTACACTGAGTCTCATTATGGTTCGGGAAGATGTTTGCATTCATACAGATGAGACCTTTAGGGATGCAGTAATAACACCCTGCAGATAGATTCACTATCCATAATTTCTCAGTTTATGTCTTGGTTAGTTTTCAGTTCATAACCAGAAACTCCTGTGTAGATATATAGCTATTTGGACTCACTATTTTCCTCTTAGAATAGGTGACTAAAGTTATCAAATAGTTGTAAACCAATAAAGTTAGGCACCTCCTAAGAAAGATGTCATCAGAAAATAAATTTTATTATCTTGATATCGAGGTGATGCTAAATTTGAAATACTTTTGAAAAAAATGATTATTACTTGTGATTATAAATTACTTAAAATTAAAAAAATATTTTAAATAGAAAGGTGTTTTCAACTGTTCTGAAAAATGCTTGATCAGTGCCATAAAAAAACTTTTAAATGATTTATTGGTTCATGATAAAATGGACAGCCCTTCAATTTTTAAAAAACGAATTCACAGTGCACTAGGTCAAGAGTTAACCTCCACTAGGATATTTCACTATTTGTAAGTGAATATAGCCTAAGGTAGTATTCTTGAGCTTTAAATGTAGGTAGAATGGTTTAGTTGTGGTAATATAATTTTATTTATGTTAATAATACTGAATAAAAATGCAAGCACAAGAATCTCCCTACTTGGGGAGAGCATTTGGAGTGGTGAATGTGAAGAGACTCCCCTATGGATAGAAAAGTTTATACTGTTACACTGGTATAAAATTCACATCTGCTTTTTTAAAAATTATTATTACATATAGATACTGAGTGTATTGCAAAATTAAGAGTTCCTGGAAATTGTTTCACATAGGAATATGCTCAATAAACATTCTTTGAATAAGTGAGCAAGATAACCAAGAAAAAAAACAACAACAACACTGGATGTTAATTCAAATATATTGACCATATTGGGTAAAGAGTTCCCCTTGTCTATATTACCCATAATTGTCACAGTGCCAAGATGTCAACATGGAAATATTATACCCATAATTTCACCAAAATTATGTCTATATTTTATATCATGATTATAAAATGCTTTAAAATATCTGTGTTTAATACATTTATTACTTTTGCTCTGAATTCTATCCAAGAAACTTAAAAGTCAGCTGAATTATACTTCATTTAGGGCATGATCATTCACTCTATCTTAATACAAAGTGATTTCTCCATGAATTTACACAAACACAGAGTTTTATTAAAATTATAATTATATGTGCTACTTGAGACATGATTATAGATTTTGGTTGCTAGTTATTATTAGTCTCTAAGGATTCAAAACCTATAATTTAATATTTTCCACTATTGACTTTCTTTACTGGTTGACAAGTTCACCATAACCAAAATGACCCATATGACTGGCTTATGCATCTACTTAGGTATGAATGGCAGCCCTCATCTACACAGTGGCTCTTCCTCCTCACTCCATTTCAATTCTTCCTTTCTTAGCCACAGTGGCAGAATTTTTTTGATGTCAACTGTAGCAGCTCCGTGGGAATTGGCTTCTCTTCCACTCCTCCTTCACCCCTCTCCCACCTCTTATATAGGCAGCTTTGGTTTTCCTGGATCCCGGCTGTCTATGTGATTATACTGCCATTAGGCATACTCCCTCTCAGCTACTTCACTGTCGCCCTCCTCTCTAACTGTCATCTTAATGAAATGGCAGAGCCCTGCCTTTCTTTCTCAATAGCTAGCAGAGGCAGCCAGGATGTCATGCCATGAAGATGACATACAATCTCTAATGTGGAAGTCTGGCAGAGTACACAGGCCTAAAGAAAATGTGTGAGCAGTTATTAAACACATGGGATAGCACCAACTGTATGGCCATCTCCCAATATTAAGGAGGAGTCAGTTGAACCAGGGTCACATCCTACCTTGGACCTTTTTCCTAGTGATATGACTCTAGACAAATTACTTAACCTTTCTGAGATTCAATTTCCTACCTATAAAATAGGGCTAATCTTTCCTACCTTTAAAAGTTGTTGTAAGGAGTAAAAGATAGCTCAATGCTGATACATATTTAAACGAAGGCGAATAGACTTTCTGAATAAAATTATATTCTTCATCCAGACAAAACTATTCCCAAATGAATACAATTAATTATTTTGTTTGAAATGGAAAAAATAATGAGTCGTAGCATGACCCATTCAAGGGTCCTTGTAAAAACAGCTGTAATTGAAGTCATCGGATAGCTCCTTATTTGTCATGTCAAGACTTTTCCAAATAGGAGTAATATTTCCATCTGGAGAATGGCTGCACATTTAAAACACACAATCAGAAAACCGGTGCCTGCTTGCAAATGATCTAGCATGAATTTTTCCTTCTTGCACGTGAAAAAGATACTCAAAGCAATTTTTATTTTTACAACCTAATTGTTTCCCTTACTTGCCCTCCCACCTGTGATGGATGCAGTGGATTGATTCACCAGCCTTGTCCCCACCCCTTGAAGCATGATTCTGTGCAGGCCAAAGGCTAAATAAAGCAAGACTCTTCCGAATACAATCGAGCTTTCACTCAACAGAGGAGCCGTGATGACACGCGAGAGGGAGATATCCGTGTCATGAGACAGAGGCCACACTTCTTCTGCTTCTGCTCACAAAGTGTCTCTGTGGAGGTTTTTGGTACCAGTCTCAGGGGAGGTCTGAAATGCCCACCCTCTAAATCCATGGGTGTCAGGTGGTGAGGACTCTGGCAATCACTTGCCTGGCTCTGAGGACACAGAGGGATGCGATCTGGGCTGTGGTGGGTTCTCATGAGCCCCTCTGTGTCAGAATCATGGCAGAGGCAACAGTTCTTCTGTGTTTTAGGAGTTGTTTCTTGAAGCCCAGTATAAAATCTGGCCCCCTAACACTTCCAATTAGTTTGTCATTGAACCCTGACTAATACTCCCTTGAAAGCCAAAAATCATACTAGAATACTTTAGCCCCTAAAGACTTTGTAAATGATTAAATATATTAGAAATTGTATAGTCAAGCTTTTTTTTTATACAGATGTAGTTGGCTTTACTTTGTCAAATTATTATGTTCTGAATAATGCTTTCCATTTTGCATGTTTCTCTTTCAATAATAAATTTTAAGGTATATTCCAAAGACAGCAAATAATTTGAAGAAACAATTGTCCTTATCAAAAAAATCCTCTTATTTACTTTTCACAGTGATTGTTTCTGTATTCCTTCAAATTTAATCAGTATATAAATATGCACAAGTACTGCATATATTGGAAATAAATACTGTACATATATATACAATGCATTTATTTGTGTCATTGATGTCACATTTTAAAAGGCAAATTAAAAGTGGCTAAAAGAGAAAAAAGTAAATATTTAAAGGGGGTAGCCAATAGGCAGTTTATCATAAGAGCCTGAAAACTTGAGTTTTGATTTTAGCTTCTCTTTGTACTGACTGTTTTAATTAAGTTAAAATAAGCCACATAACTTTTATGAGCCTAATACCTATGTCAAAGAACTATTGCAAGAATAAATGAGATGACAACTATAAACTGCAGGGTGCAGAATGGGTATTTATTAAATGATTGGGTGATAGAAAGTTGTAAGGATACACTTTGTCTCAGTTTCTACTGAGACTCACAATGCTGAGAAAAACAACAACATGGGTACAATAACATGAGGAACACAGCCTCTCTTCAGGGCATGCTATAAGGCACTATGAAATGATTTCCCCCAATCTTAATCACTGTTTTTCTTCCAGGGTATATAAGGAGGAGGCAAAAGATTCATGGGGAGCCTAGAGTTCTTGTAGATTGTGGAAAATATCATCAACTGTAGAGCAAAGTCTGTTCTTTCCTTCCATAGAGAGAGAGTTGTTGCTGGGCATATGGCTGATGGTTGCAGTGTGTTTCTCAGGCAAGTTGGGATGGCCAATGTGATGTGAGCAGAAGAGATGTGTGCCACTGCTAGGACAGGGCTTTCAACAGAGTGGATGTGTCACTCTATGTTCCCCTTCTTTCTCAGTCTGGGTGCAGATGGTGACGAGGCTGTAAGAACTCATGTAGCTGAAGATGGAAAAAGTCCCCAAATGATCATCTGAAGAGAGTTAGCCACTTACTTAACAGCCCCCCCCATCCCCCCACCACAGAACTATTATGGGAGGGCTAGGTAAACTTCTTTTTTAAGCTGTTGAAATATGGTGACCCATTTGTTGTCATTTTCTAGACCAGCCTAACTAATACAGAGAGTCTAAATTCTCTTGGATAGAGTTGCTGTGGTACTACAGCATTTCCCCTTTCCAGCCACTCATGAAGCTAGGGGAAGGTACACCATCCCAAGCCAAAAATAGGGGCTGTATGAAACAAATCATTTGAAACACTTGCTTTATGTTCCCTGGAATATGGTCACATAAAGACACTAATAATTCTCTAAAACCTAGGGCAGACTAGATAGTGACAGAGGAAAGAGGGTGGGAGAGAGGAAAAAGAAATGTGTCATCCTTTCCAGAAGCAAATGTGCACTCCACCAAAGGGAGCAAGCCTGCAGCCATCTTGATAGGGAATCATACCAAAAAGGGATGAAGGGGTGAATAGATCCAGCACTGGACAGACTGCTGGAACCACACAGGCTCCTGAGACAGTGGTCAGCTAGATGCCATGTCTCCTGCCTCACAAGATCTGAGGTTAGAGGTCCATAGCAGGAGGATCTCAAAGGCATCCAACCAAAGGCCCAGAGAGAAAAAGCAGTTGCTTATCTGCTGCCCCTAGAGCCCTGTGGCCATGTGCTAACTATACAAGTCAGGCGGCATTTAAGAGTTTTTCTCCCTGACACTTCCCCTCTTCTTCACCACTTTGGAAGGGACAAGCAGCAATGGGAAGGGGAAGGCTGGAGAATTTAGACACCAAGTGTGCGTTCCTTGCTCTTTGCAGGATGCACAGCTGTGATGGGCCCCAGCTGGGGAAAGATAATTTAAATTGTATAATAGATTAAACTGTAATGTTAGATTTGATGAGATTTTTAAATTTTTGAAATGAGATTGCTGTTCCTTCCGAAAGGGACCAGAAAAGCTTTGGGAACCACTTGAGATTTCATCAGGGGTGGGAAAGATCAATTACAAAAACCACTATTGAAAGGACATGGGAGGGAGGAGGATGGCTACTCTCAACAATCATGCAATTGTGTCCAACAAGTTCAATAAACTGATGAAGTAGCTTTTGTCATTGGTTAAAGAAAAGATAATTGGCATTTCAAACTACAACTGCTTGTGTTCACTTTTGGCTCTAAAAAAGTGGCAAAAAAATTTTCCTGAGGTAGATTACCCACCCCAGAAATGTTTAGCAAAAACAATTAACAAAATTTCTTGCTTACGATGCAAAGGCAAGGTCCTCAGCCTTAATCTAGAGCAATACTGTCTTACAGAATTATAATGCAAGCCACAAGTGAGCTACATTTGTTTTTTAAAAATTTTAGTAGCCATGTTAATTGGGTAAAATTATCTTAGGAATATATTTTATTTTACATAATAATATCAAAATGCTAGTATTTCAACATGTAGCCAATGTAAGAAATTGTTCATGAGGTCTTTTACATTTTTTAATACTAAGTCTTCAAAATTTAGTATGTATTTTGTACAGCAATCTCAACTTGAACTAGCCACATTTCCAGAGCTCAGTAGCTATTATATTAAAACAGCACGGAACTGGAGTTAATTATCTTTAAATCTGCCCAAGAAATGAGTAGAAATATTGCATTACAGAGAAAGTAGAAAAGAGCAAGGGGAAGGAGAAATAGTGAGAATGACAGAAGGAAAATGTTGGCCAAGGAGGAGTTCTGAGAAGGTGGAGAGAACAAATAATGTCTAAAACCAGGAGGGTTCAGACTAGTGCTTGGCCCATTGACAGTGCTCCATAAATGCTTGCCCATATTACCCGAAACCTCCTTTCACCCTGACATTGACAGATAGATAAATAGATATATGATATATAAATAGATAGATAGATAGATCGATAGATAGACCATATTACTGTTTTACATCCAACCTGTCTTTTTCTACCTTTGTTCAAAGGTCTTCATCTAGACATACTAGAACCATCATCTATCTGAAAACTTATTGTCTACTAAGACTGGCGAAGAAAATAAACACATTTGGTCCGATGTAACTTTTGATTAATCAACCCATGTTGTTTTTCAGTGATAATTATTTTTTGTCTAAAAGTTTGCATCTTTATAGTAACCAAATACACTAAGGTCATTCAAAATATTTTATACTAGTATCATAGGATCAAATATCCTTAAACTCTTAAACCTCATAGCTGCTCTAATTTGCTTCATATGTTTGATAAAGTGTCTTAAATATGTAAGTATAAACTTGGCAGGGTAGATGAATGTTTCAGCACTCTGGAATGGCCTTTGCCACAACTATAGTCAAATGTTCTATTCTTGACAACATCACAGGGATTAATACATATTATGTTAAATGAATATAAAATGTATTAATTTTCCATGACTACAGTAACAAATTACCACAAACATGGTGGCTTAAGACAAAAGATATTTACTGTCTCACAGTCCTAGAGTCCCAAATCTAAAATGAATATTATTAAGGCAAAACCAAGATGTTAGCAGAGCTGTGCCTCTTCCAGAGGCTCTAGGGAGAATAATCCTAGGGTTTGTTCCTAGGTTTGCAGGAACAAAATACCACAATCTGGGTGATTTCAAAAACAGAAATTTATTGTCTCTCGGTTCTAGAGGTTCAGAGTCTGAGATTAAGGTCCAGCAGGGTTTGTTCATTCCGAGTGCTGTGTGGGAAAAGCCATCCCATGCCTGTCTCCCAGCTCCTGGCAGTTTGCTGGCAGTCTCTGGCATTCACTGCCTTGTGCTCCCATCACCCTGATCTCTGCCTTTATCTTCTCATGTTTCCCTTTTGTGTGTGTCTGTCTCGAACTTTGCCCTTTTATAAGGACACCAGTTAGACTAGGGGCTTACCCTACACCAGTATGATCTCTTCTTAGCTAATAACATCTGCAACAACGTTTCCAAATAAGATCACATTCTGCCATATTGGTTCACACTTCAACACATGAATTGTGATGGGACACAATTCAACCCCTAATGCTACTCATCTTAAGATCCATGGGGTGCCTGGGTGGCTCAGTCCATTAAGTATCTGACTGTTGATTTTAGCTCAGGTCATGATTTCGTGGTTTGTGAGTTCAAGACCCACTTCGGGCTCTGAGCTGATCATGCAGACCCTGCTTGGGATTCTCTCTCTCTCCTTCTCTTTGCTCCTCCCCATCTCGTACGTGCAGTCTCTCTCTCTCTCTCTCTCTCTCTCTCTCTCTCTCAAAATAAATAAATAAATAAACTTAAAAAGATCCTTAATCACATCTGTAAATATCCTTTTCTTTTCAAATAAGGTAACATCCACAGTTTTCAGGATTAGGATCTGATATCTTTATGTGTCCATTATTCTGCCTACTCCAAATAAACATGGAAATTTCTTCAGCAAATTTAAAAAAGAAGAAGAAAGAGGAAGACAGAAGAGGAAGAGGTGCAAAGTCAGAGTTTTAACAAATTCTTTATCGAACACTAATTCTCTCCTAAGCACCTAATTCACCAAACTATCTCAAACTGCTGCCTATGGCCTTAAGGCACTACTTGCCTTAATGAAGCACAATATTGGATGCCTCACATATATCTGGGGCTATGACCGCTGTAACGGGGTCAGTTTTCAAGCAAAAGAATCCCGCTCAAACTTGACACTGATCCTGACTTAACTCTGATTATTGTTGAGAGCTTATCTCTGGGCCAGTTTCTAAGAAGTTTGAGAAAGGTTTCATTCCTATACAGCTGCCACTTTTTCATCGTAGGGAATCAGGGAGAAGGCAGTGCTCCCCTCTGATTTCAGTGCTTCTTCTGATTTCATATGTCCTGGGATGGCCCCGCTTTGTGGCTAGCACCCTTATTTCACAAACCAGCTTCTGGGAGAAACCTTTAAGTCTTTGGAATATCCTGCCTGAGAAGAGTGTATTTGTTTGCCTAGGGACTTTAGCCTTATGAGACAGTTCATACTCAGAATGTGGTTTACGGTGAATGCCTGTTTCTGTTTACCTGGGATCCTGGGCCATGCTCTATCAGCTTGATATTTGGAGGGGCTAGAGCCTGAGTAGCCAAGGGCAGTCTGTGCCTGCATAACTAACCTGCAATAAAAACTCTGGACACAATGTTTAGGCGAACTTCCCTCATTGATAATAACTGGCACATGTCCCACTTTGTTGCGGGGAGAATTAAAAGCTGTCCACGTGGAGTGACTGGAAGCTCATTCTTGGTTTCTCCTGGGCTCCAAACTCTGCATGTTTTTTTCTCTGCTGATTTATCCGTATCCTTTCTCTGTAATAAACCATAACCATGAGTCTCACGGTTTTTTCTCAGTTCTGTGAGTACTTCTACCAACTCACCAAACCTGAAGGTGGTCTTGGGGACCTTTGGCATGTTAATACAAGCTGTTTACAGCAGTTTGTTATATAGATAGAACTTAAAACATTGTGACAATAACTGATATTCATTGTGTACATCTTAAGCCAGGCCTTCTGCCAAATACTTTATGGGGAATGCCTTGTTTATTGTTTTGCATCAGCCCTCTAAGAATGGAAGAAGCTCATAGAAGTTAATTAACTTGTGCAGACTCACACAGCAAATGGCAGGGTTGCAAAGCAAACTGAGGCTAGACTGATTCCAAAGCCATGCTCTCAATCACCGTGTTTTATACTCACATGGGCCAATGATATGCTAACCTAACTCTAATAAGGTACACATTCACCTGGATGATCTAAGAACACTTTCCAACATAAAATAACAACTTCAGGGAAAGTTCAGGGGTTTAAGAAGTAGTATGTTAGCTAATTAAGTTTATATAATAGGAGATAAATAAGTGCCCTTTTGATAAGATCGAAATGAGAACTGCATCCTTTTTTGTCTTTTTCCTCTGCATGTGAGACTCTAAGATCCTCAAGGAAGGCTCCGGGAGGAATTTTATTTCTACAGTCATAGTTGGGTTTCCTGTTCTAGTATGTATCTTTCTGCCTTATGTTATCACTTGTTTTCATGATCTTGCGTGAATTTACTGGAAACTAATTTGTATGGATGCGTATGGTTTGTAGAAAGCTGAAGCTATTCGTGGATTTAACATCGGTGCAAACAAGCACAAAGTTTGGCTTCTAATTTCTTGTAACCATTTCATTGTCTCAATTTCGTGGCAGTTTCCCTGGGTAGGGTTTTAGTAACTCCATTTTTTCCACTACATAATTCAGTAACTTTAATAAACTCGTCTACTGGCTGAGCACCATGTTAAAAATCCATGCACAGTGTCTTCAGTGCAGCACTTTATTACCGGTTTTACTGTAATGCAATATTCATATAAAATGATGACACTTGGACTGTGGAGGCACTATTGTGCATTTACAATAATATTTATACAAATAATTAAACTTTCATTTTATTGGCTAGGGCATGTCTATACAAGGGGATCTTTTGCACAAATTAACTGAAAAAAAATTAAAAGACCGTATTGGCCATCATGGGCCCTATCTGGATTTCCTCTGATTGGACTGCGGGAAAATCTAGTTTCAAATATTGCATCTGTCATCTGTACTTCATATCAAGGAATTAATCAAACTGACGGTGGAGAGAGTTTTTTGAATGTTCATTATTTCAGCTATTAATTTTTAAAAGCAGCAAATGTTGCAAGTCAATAGCATCCATAAAAATTGATTTATTGTGCAATTTCCTTCATACTCCTGGAAGCCAAGAGCTGATTCTGTGTATCTAATGCTTTCTATTTCTAAGCCACTCTCTTCACATCCATTTTTTTAAGATAAATTATTTAGATGAAAGAAATGTAATCCTGTTTGAATTCCACTGATTTGAATTCGTAGGAACTGACCACATCAAGGAAATGTGAAATTTAGCATGAAAAAGAACTACACACAGAAGCAATTACATTGTGAAAAATCACAGAAATGTAATTTATATTAAAAGTGCAAAAGATTCTTGATCAATCACGTTACTTCTGTGATACAGGTAACCTCACACTACGCTCTGATAGAGTTCTGGGACAGCCAAGACCATGGATGCTGTTTCTACCACTGATGTCTCAGTTGAGACATACAGTTTCCTTTATACACAGACATCACCTGTCATCCTGGAATTGTTTACCACTAAATAGATTTGCACTTCAATTTCAGAATGGAATCTAGAGATGGCCAGTCTGTGTTTAAATCCTGAGCCTGGTTCTGCTAATTTATAGCTATGTATTTTTTTTTTCCCCTTGGACAACACTTAATCCTCTGAATTTCAGTTGACTTCTCTGTAATACATAGATTACAAAGTTTATTCAATAGATTTTTTTAAAGAATTAAACATGAATGAATAAGATAATGTTTGTAAAAGCATTTATCACAGTACTGTTCATTAAGTGTGATTATCCTTCCATCCAGAAATGTCCAGGTCTCAAATAATATAATTAGATTATGAAAAATAAGTATTGCTTAAAATGCCATTACTACTAACTGGTGTTATTTCCTCTTTAACCAACATAGATTATTACATTCTGAAATCCAAAGGAAAACTCATGGCTCTTTAAATAGTCCATTGTGGTACAAAGTGGTGATACAAAACCTTGATATTAATCAAACCTGGGGTCCCTTCTGTTCCTCCCATATGTTGCCTGCTCCTTACTGCAAAGAATGCTATTCTCCATACCTAAAGTGCCCTCTCCCCAGTGCCTGCAAATCAAAATGGTAGCAATTTCACCCAGTACCACTCATGGTTTTCAAAACTAAAGAGACGAGAGTGGTCTGTGTGTGGGAATTGAACAGGAGGGACATACCTGGTTAGGTCCTGTCATATTGCATCTAGGGAGATATTCCACGTGCAGCTGGCTCTACTCTGCTAAGAGAGATAAAGGAATAAACTGGTTTTAAACAAGGATGAAACTCCAAACCTTCGGACACCTCCTACTGCTAATAACTCCATCTTTATCATGTAGGAAATATCAGTTACTACCCAGGCAAAGAAAAATCCAATATAACTTAAATATTTTTCTCCTTTTTAAGAACTTATTTTAGATGCCAAAATAACCATTATAACTACTTTCATAAGGATAATCAAGCAGAGAAAAATAACCAGGTATATTAAAAAAATTACCTGTTCAAAAGAGGGAAACCATTTGAGCATTCAAAACATATGTTTGCCAGGGTATCACAATTATTACAGGAAGTCAGGGATAATTTTTTAGAGCTAATGGTGATTCTAAATGGGGCTCAAGGAAATTTCGCAGTCACAAAAGATGTTGATATAGTGGTACAATTTTGGAAATGTAAAAAATTGCTAAACTAAAAAATTTAATTGTTCCTAAGGAGAGCATTTTCAGTATCAGTCAAACAAAATGAGTACATTCGAAGACTGGAACTCAGATGAAGACAAATAATGATGGAATGGGATGAAAGAAATATGAATAATAAAGCATATATCTATATGATCCAATACATGTTTAAGTTTGAATTTTGAGAGGAGACAATGGAACTTGCAGAAGAAAAGCAGTAATAAAATAAATAATACAACAAATTTTCTGAGCTGACCAAAGTCCTGTGTATTAGTTTTCTATTGCTGCTAAAAGAAAATACCACAAACTTAGTGGCTTAAAACAACACAAATTCATTATCTTACAGCTCAGTATGTTAGAAATCTGACACAGATGTCCTTGGGATTAATCAAAGTGTTAGCAGTGTTGCATTTCTTTCTAGAGACTCTAGGGGAGAATCTGTTTCCTTACACTCTCCCACTTCTAGAGGCCACCCATATTCCTTGGCTCATGGCTCCTTCCTTCGCCTTCAAAGATAGCAACTTCGTATCTCTCTGGCCAGGCTTCTCTTGGTGATATTTCTTCTGACCACAGCTGGGAAAATTTCCTCACTATCAAGGCCCCTTGTGATTAGGTTAGACCCCCTCGGAAAATCCCCCATCTCAAGGTTCTTAATTTAGTCCCAGATGCAAAGTCCCTTTTGCTGTAATAGGTATCATATTCACAGGTTTCAGGAATCAGGAGGTGAACATTTTGAGAGGGCCATTATTCTGCCAACCACAAACTGTGCATCCATAAGGAAAGAGTTCACTGAGTGCAGGGCAGAATTAATAAAAAGACATTCATACCTACATGTAATGTAAATTACAAGGACAAAGAGAAAATTTAACAAGCATCGGATTTTAAAAGATGGTTATCAGAAAAGGAAAGAATAACATTAGCATAAAACCTGTGAAACACTATGATCCAGAAAACTGTCTTAGATTGGTTATGGTGAATAACACAAGATACTGTTTCAAGACCCCATATGTCAGTGGCTTAATACAGTGAAATTACTTCTTGCTTATGTAAAACGCAGCTGGTGTTTCTGAGCAAGTGGCTTTCCTTGGATTCATTTAGAGACTTGAGTTCCTCTTTGGGGCTCCATTCAGAGACCTCTCCTTTAAAGGCAGTAGATGGGGAAAGAGAGACAGTGGGGAAGCTTGTGACGTTTTTATGGGACAAACATAAAGGTGACATCCGTTGCTTCCACCTAATGTTCCATTACCCACATAGCCATGGTTAACTTCCCAGAAAGCTTGTATAACAATGCCCAGGAGGAACCAAAGTGGGTTTTGATAAAACACAGCTCTGTCAGTGACAGGCGGCACAACTTGTTTTCTTAGGACGAAAGACCGATTTCCCATAATTCTAGTTCCTGCCCAATTAACATTCATTTGACACAAACACACACATGTCTTTAGATACACAAAAAATTATTTGTCATACCACTCATGAACTTATCCTGAAAAATTACCTATGGAATCAAATAGATGAATATCAGAATGTACAACCTATAATTAGAAATCACATAAATGAATTTTTCCTAAACAACCAAAAATTTCCCCAGAGTAGCAATTGATAACAAACATGAACTACTTGGTAACTACAAAGTGGTAGAGTGTGAATCTAATCAAAGGGTTATTATTCTGTAAGGGGTCTGGGTGAAAATCTGATTCTATTTCTTACCAGCTGTGTGAACTTGGGCAAGTTAGTTAGCCTCCAGTTACCTTTTTCTTTCAAGTAAAAAGGAAATAATATTAATTCCTATTTTATAAGATTGCTGTAAGGACCCAATTAGGTAAATCATGTAAATAATGATAGCAAACATTAATAAAGCACAGTTGAAGTGTTAGGCACTTTCCATATATTATCTAAGTACTTGCTATGCTGTGCTATTTTTATTAATTAGCATGTCAAAGATAAAATAAATGTAAAAATTACAGAATATCTAGAAATCAAATATAATAAGAAAAGTATAATTATAAGGAAATAGCTACATATATATTTACAAATTATTTATATCTTAAAATATATTAATTTATATCTTATTTTTTCTCTTTAGAAATGCCTATTTTGGTATTCAACCAATGCACTGAGCTTTTAGAGTCAATAGCTATGTTTTCCATTTGTAGAAACTATACATGGCTATTTTTTTAATGTTTATTTTTTAGAGAGAGAAAGAGAGAGAGACAGAGCATGAGTAGGGAGAGGGCAGAGAGAGAGAGAGAGAGACAGAATCTGAAGCAGGCTCCAGGCTCTGAGCTGTCAGCACAGAGCCTGACGTGGGGCTTGAACTCACAAACTGTGAGATCATGGCCTGAGCTGAAGTCAGCTGCTTAACTGACTGAGCCACCCAGGCACCCCTGTATATAGCTATTTACAAATCCACTTTTATTTTAACAGTGTCCTGTTTTTCCTAATAGTTTCAATTCTTTTGTTTTTCTAATTTTATCGTAATTATTTTTAATCTCCTCTGACTTTTTTGTAATCTGAAGTTTGCCCTATGCTAATTATCCTGTTTGTGGTATCTGCTGATTTTACCTTATAATTTGTTTCTAATATACTCTGTAGCATCTTTCTGTGAGCTCATGATCTTTAGATCTTTACTTTGATGTTGTTGATTTGCTTTTCTTGTGGGTCCTGAGGTGTGAAAGGGTGCTTGAGAGCAGTGCTGAGCTTGGGCCTGCTCCAGGAGGGTGTGGCGGCCCTGGACCAGTTTAAAAATCTTAATTTCTTTACCTGCAGCCAAATTACAAAATTGTTTTACATTGAGACCTCACAGATGAGCTCAGTGAGACTAAGGTTTTGACTTTTTTTTCATTTCACCCAAGGCTGTAGATACAGGCAAACCTCCTCATCCCTTCCTTACTTCTGAACAGAAGGGAACCTCTTGAACTACTGGCCTATACAGATGGATTGGTTTTGGATTCCTGTCTGTCCTGGCATTGGACTGAGGCCACATATCCTAATTCCATGGGTCAATAAGACCCAATCTCCAATCTCTTGGATATCTCCAAGACCCAATCTCTTGGATATCTATCTGTAATTCAAAGACGTGAAGTGGCCAGGTAATCTGTTCTCAGGTTTACTACATGGACTTTGCCTTTTCTTAATCATAGAACCAGAGATGTTCCTTCCTTTGTTCTTTGTTTTTTTTTAAATTTTCTTAATGTTTATTTATTCTTGAGAGAGAGAGACAACATGAGTGAGTGAGTGAATGGCAGAGAGAGAAGGAGACACACAATTCGAAGCAGGCTCCAGGCTCTGAGCTGTCAGCACAGAGTTGGACGTGGAGCTTGAACTCACAAACCATGAGATCGTGACCTGAGCTGAAGTTGGACACTTAACCCAGGCACCCCTGTTCTTTGTTTTTTGTTTTTTTTTAATGAAATGGTATTTTTTAAATTATGTTTTATTTATCATTTTAAAAATATTTATAGCAGAGAGTAGGGGAGAGGGATCACCAATGTCAGTTTCACTTGCCATATTCAGGTTCATAATCCCTACATTGGAATGAGGTCATTTGCCAATGAGAGCAAACAACAAAAAGGCAATCTTATTTAAAGATATATAAGCATCTATTCATTAATAGTAATTTATTATTTAATGTTACAAGTTACAGTAATTGGTGGTAGAGACACAATAGAAGATTTTAGTCCTCATAGGACTTATATGCTAACAAAATGAAAAAAGTCCCCACAAAAATACAGCAAATTGAAGACAACAGGGGATTAAACAAATAAAACACTATAGACAACTGGATATATTCCTGAAATGTAAAGATATTAGGTTATACCTTAATGACATTAAAAGAATAATGTTGATATGGCTGATGATATGATAATATTATAATCTTTTCAAATGATGAGACTTTTAATACATATGTGTGAGGCAAATTCAGAGTATACTAAGACTTGATAGTTATTTAACACAAAATGAGATTCATTAAGAAAGCAACAGTTTCTGTCATTTAAAGAACTGAAATATAAAAAGTATTACCCGTGAAATAACACAATAAGGATATCTGCTATCTGCTATTCAACATTGTTTAGGAAATTCTAGTCATGCACTTAAAGAAGAAAAATAAGGACCTGGGGAAGATGGCGGCCTAAGAGGACACTGGGCTAACCGCGCATCCTGCTGATCCCTTAGATTCCACCTACACCTGCCTAAATAACCCAGAAAACAACCAGAAGACTAGCAGAACAGAGTCTCTGGAGCCAAGCGCAGACGAGAGGCCCACGGAAGAGGGTAGGAGGGGCAGCGAGGCGGTGCGTGATACACGGACTGGCGGGAGGGAGCCGGGGTGGAGGGGCAGCCTGCCGGCCAAGCAGAGCCCCTGAGTCTGGCTGGCAAAAGCGGAGGGCTGGACAGAGTGTGTTCCGACAGCAAGAGGGACTTGACATCTGGAAGGTTATAAGCTAACAGCTCTGCTCAGAGAAGGGAGGGCTGGAAGACAATGGGAGGGAGAGTTGTTGAGCCCCGGTGGACAGAGCACAGCTTGGCGGGGAACAAAGGCACTTGCCAGCACCATCTACCTTGCCCATTCCCCAGCCAAAATCCCACAGGGAACCAGTTCCTGCCAGGGAACTTGCATGCACCGCACAAACACCCAGTGCTGTGCTACTGTGGCTCCATCCCTCTGGTGGGTCTGACTCCCTCCTGGTGCCGCAGGGCCCCTCCCGAAGTGGATCTCCAAAGGAAAGGCGAGCTGAGCCTGCCCCTCCCGCCCCTGTGCACCTTGCGATCCACCCCAGCTAATATGCCAGATCACCAGCACCACAAGCCTGCCAGTGTGCAAATAGCCCAGACGGGCCATGCCACCCCACAATGAATCCCGCCCCTAGGAGAAGGAAAGAGAAGGCACACACCAGTCTGACTGTGGCACGAGCGGTGGGCTGGGGACAGATCAGGTCTGACTGCGCCCCGTCCACCAACACAAGTTATTCAAGACAGCACAGGGGAAGTGCCCCGCAGTTCTGCACCACTCCAGGGACTATCCAAAATGACAAAACGGAAGAATTCCCCTCAAAAAAACCTCCAGGAAATAACAACAGCTAACGTACTGATCAAAAACAATTTAAACAATATAACAGAAAGTGAATTTAGATAATAGTTGTAAAATTAATCGCTGGGCTTGCAAACAGTATAAAGGACAGCAGAGAATCTATTGCTACAGAGATCAAGGGACTAAGGAACAGCCAGGAGGAGCTAAAAAATGCTATTAATGAGCTGCAAAATAAAATGGAGACAACCACGGCTCGGATTGAAGAGGCAGAGGAGAGAATAGGAGAACTAGAAGATAAAATTATGGAAAAAGAAGAAGCTGAGAAAAAGAGAGATAAAAAAATCCTGGAGTATGAGGGGAAATTTAGAGAACTAAGTGATGCACTAAAGAGAAATAATCTACGCATAATTGGTATTCCAGAGGAGGAAGAGAGAGGGAAAGGTGCTGAAGGTGTACTTGAAGAAATAATAGCTGAGAACTTCCTGGATCTGGGGAAGGAAAAAGGCATTGAAATCCAAGAGGCACCAAGAACTCCCTTCAGACATAACTTGAATCGATCTTCTGCATGACATATCATAGTGAAACTGGCAAAATACAAGGATAAAGAGAAAATTCTGAAAGCAGCTAGGGATAAACGTGCTCTAACATATAAAGGGAGACCTATAAGACTCGTGACCGATCTCTCTACTGAAACTTGGCAGGCCAGAAAGGAATGGCAGGAGATCTTCAATGTGATGAACAGAAAAAATATGCAGCTGAGAATCCTTTATCCAGCAAGTCTGTCATTTAGAATAGAAGGAGAGATAAAGGTCTTCCCAAACAAACAAAAACTGAAGGAATTCGTCACCACTAAACCAGCCCTACGAGAGATCCTAAGGGGGATCCCGACAAAGTACCAGACACATCGCTACAAGCATGAAACCTATGGGCATCACAATGACTCTAAACCCATATCTTTCTATAATAACACTGAATGTAAATGGACTAAGTGCGCCAACCAAAAGACATACAGTATCAGAATGGATAAAACCACAGGACCCATCTATTTGCTGTCTACAAGAGACTCATTTTAGACCTGACGACACCTTCAGATTGAGAGTGAGGGGATGGAGAACTATTTATCATGCCACTGGAAGTCAAAAGAAAGCTATAGTAGCCATATTTATATCAGACAAACTAGACTTTAAATTAAAGGCTGTAACAAGAGATGAAGAAGGGCATTATATAATAATCACAGGGTCTATCCATCAGGAAGAGCTAACAATTATAAATGTCTATGCGCCAAATACAGGAGCCCCCAAATATATAAAACAATTACTCACAAACATAAGCAACCTTATTGATAAGAGTGTGATAATTGCAGGGGACTTTAACACTCCACTTACAGAAATGGATACATCATCTAGACACATGGTCAATAAAGAAACCAGGGCCCTGAATGATACATTGGATCAGATGGACTTGACAGATATATTTAGAACTCTGCATCCCAAAGCAACAGAATATACTTTCTTCTCAAGTGCACATGGAACATTCTCCAAGATAGATCACATCCTGGGTCACAAAACAGCCCTTCAAAAGTATACAAGAATTGAAATCATACCATGCATACTTTCAGACCACAATGCTATGAAGCTTGAAATCAACCACAGGAAAAAGTCTGGAAAACCTCCAAAAGCATGGAGGTTAAAGAACACCCTACTAAAGAATGAATGGGTCAACCAGGCAGTTAGAGAGGAAATTAAAAAATATATGGAAACAAACAAAAATGAAAATACAACAATCCAAACGCTTTGGGATGCAGTGAAGGCAGTCCTGAGAGGAAAATACATTGCAATCCAGGCCTATCTCAAGAAACAGGAAAACCCCCAAATACAAAATCTAATAGCACACCTAAAGGAAATAGAAGCAGAACAGCAAAGACAGCCTAAACCCAGCAGAAGAAGAGAAATAATAAAGATCAGAGCAGAAATAAACAATATAGAATCTAAAAAAAACTGTACAGCAGATCAACGAAACCAAGAGTTGATTTTTTGAAAAAATAAACAAAATTGATAAACCTCTAGCCAGGCTTCTCAAAAAGAAAAGGGAGATGACCCAAATAGATAAAATCATGAATGAAAATGGAATTATTACAACCAATCCCTCAGAGATACAAGCAATTATCAGGGAATACTATGAAAAATTATATGCCAACAAACTGGACAACCTGGAAGAAATGGACAAATTCCTAAACACCCACACGCTTCCAAAACTCAATCAGGAGAAAATAGAAAGCTTGAGCAGACCTGTAAACAGAGAAGAAATTGAATCAGTCGTTAAAAATCTCCCAACAAATAAGAGTCCAGGACCAGATGGCTTCCCAGGGGAGTTCTACCAGACACTTAAAGCAGAGATAATACCTATCCTTCTCAAGCTATTCCAAAAAATAGAAAGGGAAGAAAAACTTCCAGACTCATTCTATTAAGCCAGTATTACTTTGATTCCTAAACCAGACAGGGACCCAGTAAAAAAAGAGAACTACAGGCCAATATCCCTGATGAATATGGATGCAAAATTCTCAATAAGATACTAACAAATCGAATTCAACAGCATATAAAAAGAATTAGTCACCATGATCAAGTGGGATTCATTCCTGGGATGCAGGGCTGATTCAACATTCACAAATCAATCAACGTGATACATCACATTAATAAAAGAAAAGATAAGAACTATATGATCCTGTCAATCGATGCAGAAAAGGCATTTGACAAAATTCAGCAACCTTTCTTAACAGAAACCCTCGAGAAAGTCGGTATAGAAGGAACATACTTAAAGATCATAAAAGCCATTTAGGAAAAGCCCACAGCTAACATCCTCCTCAATGGGGAAAAACTGAGAGCTTTTTTCCTGAGATCAGGAACACGACAGGGAAGTCCATTCTCACCACTGTTGTTTAACATAGTGTTAGAAGTTCTAGCATCAGCAATCAGACAACAAAAGGAAATCAAAGACATCAAAATTGGCAAAGATGAAGTCAAGCTTTCACTTTTTGCAGATGACATGATATTATACATGGAAAATCCGACAGACTCCACCAAACGTCTGCTAGAACTGATACATGAATTCAGCAAAGTTGCAGGATACAAAATCAATGTACAGAAGTCAGTTGCATTCTTATACACTAACAATGAAACAACAGAAAGACAAATGAAGAAACTGATCCCATTCACAATTGCACCAAGAAGCATAAAACACCTAGGGATAAATCTAACCAAAGATGTAAAAGATCTGTATGCTGAAAACTATAGAAAGCTTATGAAGGAAACTGAAGGAGATATAAAGAAATGGAAAAACATTCCATGCTCATGGATTGGGAGAATAAATATTGTCAAAATGTCAATACCACCCAAAGCTATCTACACATTCAATGCAATCCCAATCAAAATTGCACCAGCATTCTTCTCGAAGCTAGAACAAGCAATCCTAAAATTCATATGGAACCACAAAAGGCCCCGAATAGCCAAAGTGATTTTGAAGAAGAAGACCAAAGCAGGAGGCATCACAATCCCAGACTTTAGTCTCTACTACAAAGCTGTCATCATCAAGACAGCATGGTATTGGCATAAAAACAGACACATAGACCAATGGAATAGAATAGAAACCCTAGAACTAGACCCACACATGTATGGCCCACTAATCTTTGACAAAGCAGGAAAGAACATCCAATGGAAAAAAGACAGTCTCTTTAACAAATGGTGCTGGGAGAACTGGACAGCAACATGCAGAAGACTGAAACTAGACCACTTTCTCACACCATTCACAAAAATAAACTCAAAATGGATAAAGGACCTGAATGTGAGACAGGAAACCATCAAAACACTAAAAGAGAAAGCAGGAAAAGACCTCTCTGACCTCAGCCACAGCAATTTCTTACTTGACACATCCCCAAAGGCAAGGGAATTAAAAGCAAAAATGATCTACTGGGACCTTATGAAGATAAAAAGCTTCTGCACAGCAAAGGAAACAACCAACAAAACTAAAAGGCAACCAAAGGAATGGGGAAAGATATGTGCAAATGACCTATCTGACAAAGCGCTAGTATCCAAAATCTATAAAGAGCTCACCAAACTCCACACCTGAAAAACAAATAACCCAGTGAAGAAATGGGCAGAAAACATGAATAAATACTTCTCTAAAGAAGACATCCGGATGGCCAACAGGCACATGAAAAGATGCTCAATGTCGCTCCTCATCAGGGAAATACAAATCAAAACCACACTCAGGTATCACCTCACGCCAGTCAGAGTGGCCAAAATGAACAAATCAGGAGACTATAGATGCTGGAGAGGATGTGGAGAAACGGAAACCCTCTTGCACTATTGGTGGGAATGCAAACTGGTGCAGCCACTCTGGAAAACAGTGTGGAGGTTCCTCAAAAAATTAAAAATAGACCTACCCTATGACCCAGCAATAGCACTGCTAGGAATTTACCCAAGGGATACAGGAGTACTGATGCATAGGTGCACATGTACCCCAATGTTTATAGCAGCACTTTCAACAGTAGCCAAATTGTGGAAAGAGCCTAACCGTCCATCAACTGATGAATGGATAAAGAAATGGTGGTTTATATACACAATGGAGTACTACGTGGCAATGAGAAAAAATGAAATATGGCCCTTTGTAGCAACGTGGATGGAACTGGAGAGTGTGATGCTAAGTGAAATAAGCCATACAGAGAAAGACAGATACCATATGTTTACAATCTTATGTGGATCCTGAGAAACTTAACAGGAACCCATGGGGGAGGGGAAGAAAAAAAAAAAGGTTAGAGTGGGAGAGAGCCAAAGCATAAGTGACTGTTAAAAACTGAGAACAAACTGAGGGTTGATGGGGGTGGGAGGGAGGGGACGGTGGGTGATGGGTATTGAGGAGAGCACCTTTTGGGATGAGCACTGGGTGTTGTATGGAAACCAATTTGACAATAAATTTCATATATTGAAAAAAATAAAGAAGAAAAATAATATATCAGTTTTGTAAATTAATTTTTAATATCATTATATTATATATAATATATAATATATAATTATATATTGTATATATGTTTAATTATTTTATATATTATATAAATATATATTATATTAATATTATAATTACATATAATTACCATATATAATTATATATAATAATTATTATATTATTATAATAATTATATATAATTATAATAATAGTATAATAATAATTATATATATTTATTTATATTATATATATTATGTATAATATATAATATTATATATATTATATATATATTGCAATATATATTATATTATATATACGTATATAATATAATATATATTGCAATATATATATTGCGATATATATTATATATATATTTATATATTTAATAATTATATAATTATATATAATTATTATATCACCTAATTGAAAAAAGATTTAGTTGAAAAAATTTTAAAACATAGAAAATCTTAGTAAGCTGGCTATTAAAATATAATTAAAATGGAGAAAATTATCTCATATGTAGTAACATGTTATAACTTTTTATAACTTTATAACATTTTATAAATTTCCATGGGCATGAAAAAAGACAACTCTACCAAAGAAGAAAATAAAAGATGACCTGAGTTAGTAAAGTGACATCCATCTAGCTTGACAAGAATCTCAATATTTGCAGGTGTCAATTCTTTCAATTAACCTATAAATTGTGTGGGAAGTTATTCTTTTGATGAATTTTGGAGAGAACTTGCCAAAACTAATATTAAGTTAATTTATAAGAGTGAATGGATAAGAATGGCCACTATAATAATGAAACACCAGAGTAATGATAGTCATGTTGAATAGGTCTGGCTTTACAAGATATAAAAATGTATATATATTTTATAGTTACTAAAATGTTGTGTATCTGAAAGACAGATTAAGTGGAATAGAACAGTAAATCTAGAAATGAACTGAAGTCTAGAGGTAGCATATGATAATGGTAGCCTTTGAAATCAGTGGGGAGGAGAAAAAATTATAAAATTTGATAACTGAATAACTGTATTAACATTCTATTTTTTCACTAGACTATTTCCTAGAAGAGTTGAAGACAAATACACTTTTTTAAATGACTATAAAATTTTAGGGGTAATATGTATAACTTTTATTTAAACTTGGGCAGTGAGGTAAAATTTATCTTTTCTATCTTTCTCTCTTTCTCTCTCTCTCACACACACACACACACACACACACACACACACATGCGGAGTGGAAAAACTGGAGAGACTGAATGACCTAAAAATAAAACATCGTTCTAGGCTACAATATCTATAAAAAATTTGACAACAAAATGGTACCAATATTTGTCATAGAAAACCATTACATATATGTTCATATATAAATACATATATAGGGGCGCCCAGGTGGCTCAGTTGGTTGAGCGACAGACTTTGACTCAGGTCATGATCTCTCAGTTTGTGATTTCGAGCCCCGCGTGGGCTCTGTGCTGACAGCTTGGAGCCTGGAGCCTGCTTTGGATTCTGTGTCTCCTCTTCTCTCTGCCCCTCCCCTGCTCATGCTCTGTGTCTCTCTCTGTCTCTCAATAATAAATAAACGCTAAAAAAATTAAAAAAAATAAATACATATATATGTCAGTTAACAAAAACATATAATAAATTGAGTAAAGGTACTACATGTGTATTAATCAACATAGGCTAGGTCACATTGAAATAACAAACATCACATAACCTGGTTGGCTTACAACCATAAAGGCTTATTTCCCAGTTATGCTTCATGCCCGTCATGAGGTAGCTACAGCCCTTCTCCACATTATCTTCCTGATGGGATCCATGCTAATGGAGCAGTCTTTTTCTGGAATCTTGTTGCTGTTGTGGCCATGGAAAAGAGATTCTAAACCATAATCTCAGTTAAAATTGCCATTTAGAAGTGACGTGTATTATTTACACTCATATTTCATTGATCAGACTAAGCCATATGGCCATCTCCAAATTTCAGAGGTTGGGAGTTTATAATCTGCCTGTGCAGAGGGGTACAGCATGGAGGAGTACAAATATGAGTGAATAGTAATTTAATCTGCCACTCCCATTGAGGAAGAAAACCCAAAACTCATTGGAGCAATGAGCTTAAAGATCAGATCTCAGAAAGTTGCCACATTATCTCTATGTCAGGTTTGAATAAGGTTCCTTTTAAACTGAAAACATGTAAACTAAATACAAATTATGTGCCTCAATGTCCTACCATCTGTGTCCCACATTGTTGGAGCAGGAATGGATCACCCCACAGTACAATTCTCATTGAGAAATGAGACAAAAAGGACACAGCAGTCTCTGGTCTACAGAGCTGAAAACCTGTAAGACAGATGTTGTAATTTCCCCTATTTTGTGGATGAGGAATGTTCCTTGTATAAACCTTCATTATCTTCCCTGGGAACAGCTACCCAGGTCATTCTTCTCTGTGGCCCTTGTCTCTTTTCTCTACAAATTTATTCCTTTTCACTTTTCTTCTTCAACTATTTCTGAAATGACAGCAGAGGTTACAGAGAACCCTTTTTTTTTGTATTATGATTATTGTTTTATTGTGGTAAGAACTCTTAACTTGAGACCCATCATCCTAGCAAAATTTAAGTGTACAATATATTATTGTTGATTATGGGTACTATACTGTACAGCAGATCTCTAGTGCTTGTTCATCTTATTTAACTGAAACCTTTTGCCTGTTTAGTTGATTAATAATTCCTGATTTCCCTCTCTTCCACCCAAAGGCCTGGTAACCATAATTCCAGTCTTGGATTTTATTTTTTTGGCTATGTTAGATATCTAATTTAAGTGGAATGATGTAGTGCTTGCCTTTCTGTCTCTGGCTTTATTATACTCATCATGACCCTAAGGTCAATCCAGGTTGTCACAATTGTAGATGTGATAACTTCCTCCACTCTTTTTTAAGGCTGAATAGTATTTCCTTGTATGTATACATCACATTTTTTTTTTGAGAGGGAGAGGGAGAGAGAGAGAGTGCAAGCAAGGGAGAGGAGCAGAGGGAGAAGGAGAAAGAATCCCAAGCAGGTTACAGACTCGGGGCAGAGCCCGACAAGGGGCTTGATCCTATGACTTTGGGATCATGACCTAAGCTGAAATCAAGAATCAGTCCCTTGACTGACTAAACCACCCAGGTGCCCCTAGATCACATTTTTCTTATCCATTCATCTGTTGATGGACATTTGTTTCCACTTCTTAGGTATTGTAAACAGTGCTGCAAAGAATGTGGGGTGCAGATATCTCTTTGAGATCCTGATTTCAGTTCTTTTATATCCAGAAGTGGGATTTCTGGATCATATGGTAGCTCTATTTTTAATTTGTTAAGGAAACTCCACACTGTTTTACATAGTAGCTACGCTATTTTGCGTTTCCACCAACAGTGTGAAAGGGTTCCAATTTCTCCACACCTCGCAATACTTGTCTTTAGTGGAGTTTTTTTTTTTGCCTAGTTTTCTTTTTTTTCTTTTTTCTTTTTTTTTTTTTTTTACTATTATCTATCTGGATAAGTATGAGGTGATATCTTACTGTAGTTATGGTTTGAATTCTCCCAATGGTTAGTGACAATGTACATTTTTTCATATGCTTATTGCCCATTTGTATGTCATCTTTGGAGAAATGTCTATTCAAGTACTAATAATCCTAACTGGTTTATTAGTTTGTTGTTGTTGTTAAATTGTACGAGTTCCTTACATATTTTAGAGATTAACCCCTTATCAAATGCATGGTTTACAAATATTTTCTCCAATTCTGTGGGTTCTTTTCATTCTGCTGATTGATTCCTTTTCTGTACAGTACCTATTTTCCTTAAGCTTTCTCAAATATTAGGTGCACTAGGGTTATTTTATTTTATTTTCCTTTATTTTATTATCTTGCACTAGGGTTAATTTAATTCTCAAATAGTCATAGTCTCATTGAGGCCAAGTCATTGGCAATTTTGATCATTCAATTCAAAACCATATTTAGCTTCTCCCTTATTTGTTTGCGATTAACATTATGTGCTCACATGATCATTAACATCATCAGGACCCATATCCACAGTGGTTTTGACTTGAGTCTACACTTAATTCAACTTGAATTCATCAGGTTGGGATTTGGGAAAAACACCCTTCTGGTTTCTTTTACCTGAATTTGCTGGGTGCTAACAACCGGTTTAGTTTCAATATTCTTGATTGGTACCTTTCGGTGAGGCTGAGTTTTAACTATCCTTTGTCACTCAAAGGCTTTTTCAGTTTTGCCTTTCCCTAGTTGGTGATGAAAATTAGTTGCATCTTCCAACACTGTCATATCAGTATTTCTAGACTGTCTTTTCTCTGTGGCAAGCAGGTAAATTCTTTTAAAAATTCACTTCCTTTTTAAAGTATCTTGCTAAATGAACCAAATAGTAACCAAGGTATGCTATTAACATTCTGTTTCCCAGGTTCTTCACCAAGTAACACACTTCTTTGGTTCAAAATCTGACTTCCAAGTTAGGAATAGTTCACCACTCATGACATAAATCACCATCCACTGGGCTCTGATAATTTATTTGCTAATCACTCATCAGCCCTGAATTGAATGCCATCTATTTTGGTTTTTGTTTATTTGTTATTACTACTCACTTTTGGTTGAAGCATTTAAATTATTCACAGGGGTGCCTAGGTGGCTCAGTCGACTAAGCATCTGACTCTTGATTTGGTTCAGGTCAAGATCTCATGGTTTGTAAGATAGAGCCCTGCCTCAAGTTCTGCCCTGACAGCTCAGAGCCTGCTCTCTCCCTTTCTCCCTGCTCCTCCCCAACTTGCTCTCTCTCTCTGTGACTCACAATAAATAAATAAACATTAAAAAAATTTACAAAGCCATTCACAAAAGCCTAGACTCTGTTAAGAAAACAAGTCACCCTGGGGCACCTGGGTGGCTCAGTTGGTTAAGCATCCAACACTGCTCAGGTCATAATCTTGCGGTTTGTGAGTTGGAGCCCCAAGTCGGGCTCTGTGCTGACAGCTCAGAGCCTGGAGCCTGCTTTGGATTCTGAGACCTCTCTCTCTGCCCCTCCTCTGCTCACATTCTGTCTCTCTCTCAAAAATGAACATTAAAAAATTAAAAAAGAAAAAAGAAGAAAAAAAGTCACCCCAAACTGTCACTGACTCACAGCAATAAAAATTTAGTTCTCACTCACATTATGTGACCATTGTGTGACAATGGTTGTTGTTCTCAGGAAGAGCTTTCCCCCAACCCCTCCAGCTCCTCTCCCCAGGCACAGCTGTTCTTCAAGATCTATCTCATGGCAGAAGAAAAACATGTAAATGAAGAGCTAATTCTTAAAATTTCAGTGAAGAGCCATGTTGCTTTCTCTTCAATTTCTTTGGCAGAGCAATTTGTGTAGCCATACCTGACTTCACAGTGGCGGGGTGCTTCCTCCTCCAGGGCAGAAGGACCTGACACTGAATATGGGAAAACTGAAATCCAGCCTCCTAATATGGGCAAATCACATGTAAATGTAAATGACCCCAAACATGCAAATGAAAATGACCTTCAGTGACCCAAAAATGACCCAAAATATGATCCAAATATACCTTTGAAAGTAGCAAAAGCTAATTAGAAATAAAATGCAGTTAAGGACAAGATTAAATGGCACTTTTCACCCAAAATTTGGGAAATAATTTTGAAAAATGGTAATACTCAGTATTTAAAAGGTTGTGGCAAAATAGGCACTGCAGTGTCCTTCTGGGAGGTTTGTCATGAATAAATTGATATAATTTTCAGGAAGGCATTTGGCAAATACTGAAGAATAGCCTTTAAAGTGGACATACCCATTGGGCCGAAGTTTCCCCTTCTCAGTAATTATCTAAAACAACTATAAGAAAATGCAAAAATATATATGTTTGCATATAGAAAGTATTTCATGGACAGGATAATCACATTATTAATATTAATGAAAAATTGGAAACATTTAGAATGTTTAACAATAAGATAATTGTTAATTAAAGTATGATTTATTACTAGGATGGACTATAATGCAGCCATTAAAATAATATTATATTAATCCCTGATAGGAATAGATGTGTTTGCTATATTGTTAAATAAAACACATATATAAAACAGTATGCATTATAGAAATAGAAAATTATAAAGGCACAAATACTTTGATTCAGTCTTGATTAAAATTAGAGTTGAAACCATATGCCGTAATTTTCAAATGGTGCTTAGTGGAAAATTTTGGCTTTAATAATCTGTTTACATTGTGAGTCTCTGAGAATGCAAAGCAGTGACTTGGCTATTACCCTTTGTTTAGAAAGATAAGGAAGAAGGTTAAAGAATATTTGCATTCCATTACCATAAATATTAAGTTAAATCTATACTTTTCTTGTATCTTGTCATCATAAAGTTGAATTTCTTTCTGTTTACTAAAAAGGACAAAGGGCTTTGTGTAAAATTCATAGTTCTGCTTTAATAGTTTTTTTTTTCCTCAAGAATTGTTGGCTTATAACCTTGAGACAACATATGTTTGTTCTATGAAACCACAGTTGTAAGAATGTTTGTTGTAGAAGGCTTCTTTTCACTTGAAGTTGTAAACCACGTTTGTCCTAAGTGGTTGAATTTGCTTACCAACTTTGTGGTAATTAAGCAGATATTATCTTATTGATTTTTATTTAACCAACCAGGGCATAAAAACTGTCAAGTATTTGATTAACTTAGAAATGCATTTTAAAGCCCTCCTCCTACAGAGAGAGAGAGAGAGAGAGAGAGGAAAAATGTAGTTAATTTTAAAATACATCACAAATCGTATTCTACCACAGCATGTATGATTTGTTTTATGTGTTTACATGCATATATGTATAAATAACCAATTGAGTAATGTATGTTCACTTAACAGTAGGTCATGAACATATTTCCATGTCAATAACAACCATTCTATCAGTTCTAATGGTATAATGTTTTAAACTACATGTGTTAAGCTATATATATATATATATATATATATATATATATATATATATATATATAATTGTGTATTTATTTTTGAGAGCAAGAGAGAGAGAGAGAGAGAGCACGAGAGAGCAGAGGGAAAGAGGGAGGTACAGAATCCTAAGCTGGCTCTGGGCTCTGAACTGTCAGCACAGAGCTCTACGCCAGGCTCAAACCCATGAAATGTGAGATCATGACCTGAGCCAAAGTCAGACACTTAACTGACTCAGCCACCCAGGCTCCCCGTATTAACTAAATTTTAATGTGTAACTAAGTTATTCTGACCACATACACCAAAACGTCAACACTGGCTATATTTGAATGTTAGAGTTTTGTTTCTTTTTTTGCCTATTTATATTCTTTAAAGTTCCTGCCATGAGTGTGTATTTTGTGTTGTTGTTATTGTTATGAGAAACTAAAAACAAAACAAAACACACACACACACACACACACACACACACATACACACAAATAAGCAAACAAAACCCTCTTAAACTCATGCTTTCCATCCCGATCACATGCCATTTCTTCCATTTGTTAGGCTTTTCTTGGTCTCTCCAGTTAAAGGAGACAACTCTTCAAACTCTTGTTTCTTTTGTTTTATACCATGGTTATACACTAATTTTGTCTTTTTCCAAGAAATTCTTCTAGTTCATTGGTTCCTTGGGGATAGGCACTACATTTTATTTTTCTTTATGATATGTACGACTTTTAGCACAGTCCAGCCACATCATGGCGCTTTTGAATGCAAGTCCCACAGGACTGAATGTGTACAATCAGATCCTTGCCCAGGTCACCTCCAATTTGTATCAAGTGCTTCGCCCAGGACTCCCTGTGACTCCCTGTGGAGAAGCAGGGCAGTGGCTTAGCTATCATTATAAAGCGAGCCATATCTCAAACAGCATAAATATTTTACTTGGAAATTAAAAAGCCTTGTCTTGTAAAAAGGTGGTTTTTGAAACCTCCTTCCTGTTGTCATCTGAAAATGGAATTTAAATGGGGAGAGCATTTGTTTTTCAACTCTCAGTTGATTAAATTTTCCACTTTGAGATTGCTATTTTAAACCCTCCTTGGCATCAATGAGGAGGAACGGGGGCCTTGCAGCATCTGGGTTAGACTCTCTCACCTCTTTGTTTTGATCTTAAAACCTATCTGCCTATCCGATATATATTTTTCTTTAACAAAAGCAGGTCTGGCAAGTCTGCATGATATTATGAGAAAAGGATTTTACGTTACTTTGCAGTTTAGAGACACCAAGTGCTGCTAAGAATATAAATGCCCTGCTCGCATATACATTCGTGTTCTTACCATTGTTTTGCTTAGGGTGATGTTCAAGCCCTTTGGCCCTTTGTGCCTGGCATGCAGTCCTCATTATGACTTGAAGAGTGCTCAGCTGGACTTGTAGAATTTATGATGTCTGGAGATAGTTCTTCTTTTAAAACTCTTTCATTGTCCTTATCTAAACATTTCATTAAATGACAGTTTGAAGTATTTTCCTTGGTTCTCAGTCGAAATAAGAAAAATATTTTAGGAAGAGTTTTCAAAATACTTACAAGGGGTACTTAGTGGTGTGCACATTTTTTTCCCCTAATACTTGGGTTACTTTGGGCTTCTTGTTGTTAGTAAGATAACAATATCTCTAAAGCAAAAGCTTATGTTGCATAATAAGACCTTTTAAAAACTATTTATGTATTTTAGATTTAGGCTTTTTGTATAGCCCTTGGGTGGGCATTTGAAGACACCAAAATATACCTACAGGGGGTTTGTAGATTAAGTAATAAGTGGTAAGCCTCCAACTGAGGCTTTGTGTTTATCATTATCATCTTGGTACAGAAAATATTCAGACTGGTAATGATTCCAGGCTACCTGCTGTGGGGAATTTCAGCCTCAATGTAACATTTAATAAAACATTATCACTAGACTTCAGTGAGACTATGTTGATAAGAACTGCCTTTAGAAGATCTCAGAAGAGTGGGCTATTGAGGTAGAGAATGCAAACCCTAGAAATAATAAAATAAAAACAGGAGTCATAAAAGTAGAGATAAAATTTTGCCCAAACTAATAAAAAACAGTAAATGAAAAAAGAAAGAAAGAAAGAAAGAAAGAAAGAAAGAAAGAAAGAAAGAAAGAAAAGAAAAGAAAAGAAAAAAACACGCAACAACCTATCTAAAGCCCAGGACTTAAATAGATAAAAGGAGTACATAAATTAAAGTCACACATTGCAAGCAAAGCAAGAAATGAATGGGGAAAACATATTAATAGCACAGAGCAAACCAGAATTCAATAGCTAGGGGACTGAAATATTGGCTTAGCTACATAATGGACTAGGTCCTTGGTCTTCGGAAGTTTTAGAATGGTGTAACTTTTCATGATGTCAGGTTTCCCACACTTGGGCTTCACTGATTCTGCACTGCATGGTTTTGTTAGCTAGCATCCGTTACCTTTACACGATGTACATTTCTATGCTTTTTATTTGGATTCCGTACATTTGAAAGTTCAGAGTAATTATTACACCCGGGTCTTTGCCTTTAGATTATCCTGAAGTCTGCTCTAGTTGTTGGTTAGTATAATTCAGCCTAACCCTAGCTCATAAATCGTGTTGTAAAGGATCATAACTGCCTGAGAAGTGCTCTTCCAGGCTGGGTATTTCAGTGGGAAGTTGTTTTGGGGTCTCTGTCATGTGTTGGCATTGTTTAGAAATCATATGCTAACAATTCAGTGCTTAATATTGTTTTTAAAGGAAAACTTCCTTCTCCTAGTTCAAATACATATTCACTGAGTTAACCTTTAGTGCTTCAAGTAAAACACATATCTATAATTTTTGTGCTCTGCTAGCTATACATTATTAGGGTTTTTTCTACCACTAACAGTGGTCTAAAGTGCTTGCTTAGGAAATGCATGAACTCTTATAGGTCAAGATATCATTTAGAACATCGTTTTTTTTCTAGTGGACTAAAAGCTGTGCCTTGGCCTTTAAGCCTAAATGTCTACTAGAGACCTAACTGGCTCATGATGCCTCAACAATAAACAATTATTCTATTAATGTGTTATTTCTTTTAATTCCAAAGTTGATCATTGAATAAAAAGCCCATAGATCAGCTGATATGTGTTTGCATTTCGTAAGTTGCTTGAATTTCAAAGTTGTATCTTACAGAATAAAAGCAAATGCCTCCCCTTACACTTTTAAATGCCAATTACAATTTGTAGTCTTAATAAAACAAAAAAATAGAACTTTATAGTACCAGTGTAAACAAAAATAAGAATAATCAATTATTCTTCCTGTATGATAGATATTCAGTAACCCTAGTTTGACCTTCAGGTATACCTCTACCTGATGTGTTTCTCAAAGGAAGAATGTATTTCTTTCTTACTTGCAGGCTCTATAAAAATTTTAGGAATTATTATTTTAAGAATATTTAAATTTTTTTTTGGTTTTTGCTTTTTGTTTGTTTTAGATAAGCCTTAGCTTGTCCATAAATTATATCACGATCTGTGCTGAGTTCCTTGTACAAATTTTGACGAATTTAACTCTTTGAATGTATACTTGGCATACTTATTACATTTTTCTTGTTTATATAATGAATATATATTTATTGGGACACTAGTATGTATATGAACATATCCTAGATGATCTGATGGTGTCAAAAGAGGAAGATGCAGATTTGGGGGTTAAGGTACAAAGTAAATTATTGATACTCTAAACTGGGTATAAATGAAAATTCAAGTAAAAGTAGAAAGACATATTCCATAGCAGACATGAGCAAAGGCAAGGTTTGTCTTGATGGATAAACATAATTTCAACAGATTGTAAAGTGGGCCCAGGAAGGGTACACTCCAGACAGGATAGTTCAAGCAATGAATACGATGGGTGGATGATGAACAGATGATAGATGATAGCTAGCTAAATATCTAGTTAGCAATATCTTGATTAATGTCAACCATTTTGTACTTTATAATTTTTATAATCACCAGATCATCAAAAAAGATTTATGAAATATTTGTATACAACTTGTTCAAAGTCATAAAGCTATGATTTGAACCCAGTTCTGAAAGACTCAAAAAATAAAGCATTATTATTTTTTCCATTATGCTGCCTCTTTTGGACTCCAATTTCTCTTTAACACTATTTATCATGTCAACTATTATTTTCCTAAATTAAAAATACAGAAACATAATAGGATCAAGCAACATTGTTCTCTCTTTGTTGTATTTTGTTGTTGTTGTTGTTGTTATTGCCTTTTTAAATTACAGTATTTACTCCTTTTCTTTCTTTCCCCCTTCCTTCCTTCCTTCCTTCCTTCCTTCCTTCCTTTGCTTTTTCCTCTATTTTATTAAGCACCTATTAGTTTCAAGAACTGTATTCATATAGAAGGAGAAGGAGCTGGTAAAGGAAACACTGGAATGATCTGTAGCTTGTTTCCAAGTTTAAACGCTTAGGAGGGAAAATTAAAACCATAAAAAAAATTTTAGTTTCCTTTATCGTTCTTTTGCATATTTTAGCTAATCTTAGGCTTAACCCTTTCTGGTTTAGTTTTATGTCTCTTTATTGTGTGATCCTCCTCTTGTCCTAATGCAATGTATGTTTTTTTAAAAAATAATTTCATCACAGTTCTTTGTGACCCTACTTTGTTCCTGTCTTCATTTAATATATTTTATTCTTAATTGGGATTGTTATTATTCTGGGCTTTCAGTAAAAAAGAATACATTTATGTTTTTCCTGTATCAAAAAATTCTATTTAAAATATCTGATAGAAGACTGTATTTTTCCTTATTTTCATATCTTCTACTTCAGCAAGAAGTTATCTCTTTTAAAATTTATTCAGAAATAAGCTAAGTTTAGCAATTCCCTCATATTGTTTTATTCATCTCCTGAGAAATAAAATTTTCAACCAAGTAGATAAAAAGTAAATATACATGCTCTACTTTTTTCAGAACTCACCTTTGTCTTAGATTGGTTTTCCTGGGAAAACACTGAGAGGGAGAATTGCACACCAAAGGCTTACTGGAGAGTACTCTCTGGAGATACTCTTTTAAGTGAGTATCTGCCCCATTCTACAATGTGACTGCAATTGAGACTCAGACAATATTCCAGAGGAAACTCTGGAGCTTGGATGACCTTAAAAATTGTCTTGATTTTAGACAGAGGGCTAGGCCTTTGTATCCCAGCATCTAATAGTCATAGGCCACTGACACACACACACACACACACACACACACACACACACACACACCGCCCCAGGGCAGGGCTCAGGACCCTGGGTGAGGAAGTTCCCTGCCTGTAGAGGGCAGCTCCCAGTGAGGGTCCAGCTGTGGGCCAGCAGCTGTGGATCTTCCCAGCAGCTGGGAGAGGGATACAAAGGCCTTGAAGAGGGATACAAAGACCTGGTATACTATATACACCTCAACCTTCAGGTAGGTCTCCTAAGAGTTTAACTCACATACAACCACACAGTAATATCTGCATTAAGACAAACTTTAGTTTTCCAATTGATTTTAAACTCATTAGCTTATCAGCCAAGTCCTTCTTAAATGCAAAAAAAATTTCTCAGGGTTCCCTAACTTACTATAACTTATTTCTCCAAATCTGAATGTTTCAGAGATACATTTTTAAAACTTTTTCTTACACATAGTGTCTTTCAACACTATGGACTAAATGGCTACTGGGTAAGCAACCTAGAGTGTCTGCCAAATGGGGTAAGAACAGATGTCCAGAAACACAGAACAGTCAACTAGCATCAAAGAAGGAAGGAAGTTCTCCTAAAAAAAGTAGTGACCATTGGCTTCTGAAGGGGAGGGGAGGGTTCAGAGAAACGTGAGGGCAGCCTCCAGTGGAGGCTGAGAACTGAGCAAGGGTGAGTAGGGCAAGGATGGAAAAGATATCCAACATGGCCAGTGCACAGACCGGGTGTGGGCTCATCCAACTCCTCCAGGAGGTTTCTACGGCCTGTGAAAGAAGGTTGACATGAGTCTAAGAGAAATGGAAAGCTCCAGAAAGAACATATACAGAGTATGTGTGTATGCCCTGTGATCAGATTATTTTCTCTAAGAAGCAGTATTTGTTATTGTTGATATTGTCATTTTGTTGTTGTTTTTTTACAACGAAGTAAAGGTTGGAAAGGGGAAATAGAGTACCAGATGACAAGTGGTTATAACATAGATCAGGGTTGACAAACTATATCCCGCAAGCCAAATCCAGCCTTCTGCCTGTTTTTGGATGGCTCCCAAACTAAGAATAATTTTTACATTTTTAAATTTGAAAAAGAATCCAAGAAGAATAATATTTCATGATGTGAAAATAATGTGAAATCCAAATTTCAGCGTTCTTAAATAATGTTTTGTTGGAAAACAGTTATGCTTATTTGCTTACGTATTAGCTACGACTGCTCTCACCCTACAGGCAGAGCTGAGTAGTTGCAACAGAGGATCCATGGCCTGCAAAACCTCAAATATTTACTATCTGGCCCTTTACAGGAAATGTTTGACTTAGATGATGAATTCTCCAGGCATTGCTAAGGTTCACAATATAAAAACCCTTGGACAAAAGGCAGAAGCACCTACTCCTCTACTCAGAAGATCTGCTCCTAGGCTGACTAGTGAGTTTATTTTTGTAGATACTGAAGCAAAATGTAGTGTCTGTTCTTACACTTTGGTGGGAGAGGCAGACATTCCAGAGCTATCCACACACAAAAACATACATTCTAAAAGAGTCATAATAGAAGTAGAGAGTGTGATGTAGCATCATTTATTTTCTATTCAAAAGGATGGCCTCTTTGAGGATGTAACATTTAAGTTAAAGGATAGCATTTGAAAGTCCAGGCAAAACTTTCGGGCAGAGGGAAGAACAGGTGCAGGCAGAACTGAACTGGGCACCGGGTGTGTTCCAGGAATGTAAAGAAGGTCCATGTGGCGACAACATAGTAGGTGACTGAGAGTAGGTAGGGGCTGGAGCAGGCACCGCTTTGTAGATCAAATGCTAAAGATGTTGAGAATACAACAGGAAGCCTTGGAAGGGTTTTGAAAGAGAAACATGATGGGATGTACTTTTTAAAGAACTCTTTGATCGCCTCTTCCTGAAGAGTAGATAGGCATGGCAATAGCTAGAGGGGATGTGGGGACATGGGGGATGGAAAATGATACACTGGGTTTTGGCTTTTGAAGGGAGGGATCTGGTAGTCAAGGGGAGGTTGAAGTTTCACGAAGTGGGCAACACATGGTGGACTGAGAAGTCTGAAAAGGAATGGAAAGGCCTTCCTGGAGGTTAGATGTGGTGATTCCTCTGCCACCAGAAGGAAGGGGAAGAAAGATCGCAGGAGTACAACTTTTAATTCCAAAGTGCATCCCCTTTTCTCTATTCAGTGCTGCTTAAAAATCTTTCTCTGGCTTTTTGTCTAATTATATTAAAGATCTAAGGAGGTCAGTGAGAAGCCCATTCTTTTTGTCTTTAATATTAAGACTTATTGTAGGGCATCTTAACCTTCATCATACATTTTATTTCTCTCTTCCTTATTCATCTTTGCTTTCTTCTGTGTTAGACTATGGTTTGTGCTTCAGGCATACAGAAAAATGCATTCATACAGTGGAGAGCTCTCTGGAAATTTTTTAAACTGCATTCTGCCTCTTCTGTCTTCATTTTCCTCTTCCATCTTTTTATTGCCCTCTTTTTCACCCTTCCTCTACAGGATTCCTCTTTTTGTTTTGCCTTCTCATTCTCTTTCTTTGTCCCAATCTTCTCCGTTTACTCACTGCTTCTGTTTCTCTTCTCTCCCACCTCATCTCTCTTTATCTCCATCTTTTGATGACACCTGCCACATCTTTGTCTCCCATTCTATTGACAGTTCTAGCTGTGCGACCCCAGAAGAAAACCAAATCCATGTTAAAGATATATATTCTATATTTATATATAAAGATATGAAATAGGTATATTCACTGCCAAGGCCACATATACAAATTTCTTGAACTCTAGGCGGAATTTTGATGACCTCCATTTTAATAAAAACCCCTTTTATATGTTTTCATATATTTTGTTTTCCATCTCTCCTGTCTACTCTCCTCCAAGAAATTCAAGGGATTCTGGATTTCTCATCCCATTTTCATAATGTAGTAATAAATTGTTCTTTAATGTATGTTTATATTGTTCGTGTTTTACCATGTTATAACTTTCCCCATGGGAAGGGTGGAGGGCAGCATTATGCTGATTTTTAAGTTTTCAAATATACTAACTTAGCCAAATGATATATTTTTTTTAATTGATGACAAGTTAGAGTTAATTGCTTCCTTATTGGGATTATTGTAGTATCCCTTGTTTGTCTCTGAGATTTCCACTAAGAATGCTTGCTTCCCTCTTATCTAAGGAAGACCCGGGGTTAATGGTGAGCTTTTGGTTAGAACTCTATGAGAAAAAGAAGAAAAGAATTCCACAAGGGAATCAGGTGCGCCTGAAAGCCAGGTTTTACTTTGTAGCCAAACTCAGATGGAAAAATGGATATATTTCTACCTCTTTCTTATCTGAGGAACACTTGGGGTTAGTGGTAAGCTGTTGATTAGAACTCTATAAGAAAAAAAGAAAAGAAAAGAATTCCACAAGGGAATCAGGTGGACCTGAAAGCCAGGTTTTACTTTGTAGCCAAACTGGATGGAAAAATGGATATATTCCTAGAGATAGCAAGGTTTCTGTGACCTTCAGGGACTAGTTTGTTGGCTGTAGAGAAGTTTCTGTATTCCTATGTATTTATTTCTGAGTTTGGTTTTATAGTATTACCATGTTGCTGTCATGCATTTTGTTTCCTTTGTCTACCTTTCCTGAGATTCAGATTCTACTTTCAACCCCACCCTGACAGCTGCTTGTTGTTATTCTGACTGCTTGTCCATCGGCTCTTCTAGAGGTCTTAGAAGTCTTCTAGACCTTAGTCTAAGCCCTGCCTTAGCATCACTCTATAATAGTGACTCAGTGTCACAGAACATTCCATGGCCACATGCCATATAAAAATGAATATGCAGCTGCCATAGCAGTACCTGAGATGTCAGTAGCTGGAGAGGACAACTATAGTTCCATATGTATCACTATTCAAATTCCAATGGTTCTAATTCCCCACATAACTGATTCCAGAATGTCTAGCCTTTTAGAACCCCCACTCTGTCAAGTGTCTCCTTTATATCCCAGGTATGTTAACATATACTCATGAATCCATCATTATCCTTGTCCCTGAGGCTGAGTTCTTCAATCTCATCAGTTGGACAGAGGAACCATTCCAAAGCAAATAATTCCCTATTGCTGCTGCTTCTGCTGTTGCTACGATCATTTGTGTCTGAGCTGGAATCTAGTTAGTGGCAGCAGAACTGGAGCCATGTGGCTCTATCTCTTGGCATTAATCTTGCAATGTTAGAAGGAAACATCCCTCTTATGGAAATGCTCAACAAAGTAAGTCCAAGAGAGATTTCTACTACTAAGCTGTTTGAGTTCCAAAGTGCTATAGCATTTGGCTATATAACTCTTCCATTTATATAATTACTAAATTCTCCCCAGGAAAAGACACACATTTACAGGGTTGATGGATCTAGACACATTTTTATATTAGCTCTGTGATGGCTTTTAGATGTTGGCAACTTGGCTAAGCTGAACTACAGTCCCCAGAACTCCATTCCTAGAATGTTTCTGGGTAGGATGGGCTATAGTCAGAGGGAGACAATGTCCATGTTGTAGCATAACACATCCCTTTGTTATTCAGTCAAGCTAGGTGCTGCTGTGAAGGTGCTGCTGTGAATCTGGTTATTTGCATGCATCAGTCATCAGCAAATCAAAAGGGAGATTTTCCTTGGTGGGTCTATTTTAATTAGTTGGAAGTCCTTCCCTGAGCCCAGAGACTCTAAATAACATTTGAATCTGTAATGGGTCTCCTTTCCCCTTAGATCTTTCTTCCTAAGGGATACGTATGGTTGACAAGCGTCAGCTTGTGTTCCTCAGGTTTCTGCCTGCCTGAGATCATTCTTTCCTAATCGCTATTCTGTATACTTTAGTCTTGGATTAGCCAGTCCCAAATTGCTCATCCCTTGCGTAAATTCATATGCATCCTACTGTTTCTGCTTTTGCTCTGGATGAACTGTGATTGATACAAGCTCCTACAAAACCATCATCTAAATGCTGGTGCTGAACAGTGTTCAGGAGACTTCTCAAAACACACCTCAGTCCAACATAAATAGACATATGGTGGGGAGATGTTGCCTAACACTACCAGTATCAAGCATGTTTTGGTTGGAATTTCGCAGATTTGAACATTCAGACATCACAGGAAATTTTCTTTTTTATGATTCGATTATGAAGCAAAGTGAGAACATGATTTCTGTTTTCCATGGATTTGGTATCCAAATGGATAGGAAATGTTAATACAGAGGTTCCATGAATGGCTGCTTTGGAAGAAACCAAGAAACCTGGTAGAATGGTTAGAGAGTTAAGTGTATTTTTCCTGTGGCCAAATGGAATTTAAGGAAAATGAATGTAAATAGAGTTTGTCACTTGAAAATAGCTAACCTTTGTTATTTTCCTGAATTCCATTGAATCCCAACCAGATTGATTTGTGGGTCATTACTGTTAACCCAAACTGTGCCAAAGTCAATGTCATCAAGTTGTATTAAAATTATTCACTTGTTTTTGTGTAACCCTGACTTCATCAAAATGAATCCATGCCCTATTCAATTAATATCCTCATTACCATCCTCAGAAGTGAAGAGTTAAACTCACTGGGGAGCAGTAATGGTAATATGTCCAGAGAGAGATTCATCTGGCCCCAGCTGTCCATTTTATTCTAAGTGCTAAATGCGTTAATATACATAGACTATCATTTACATAGCAAGTGACTACGCAAGATGAATTATTTATTGTGTGACAACTACCTAATACCCAGTGTACTATCAAATGCAAAGCCATTTCTTATTTGACCTGTATATAAATTTGCATTATAGAATTCATTACCTTCACATATAAGTCACATTGAAGTTTTGCGCAGCTATCTCTTCGAGAAGCTGTAGGTTACCTCTGCTTTGATTTAATTGCCGCTCTCCTTGTATGGCAAAGCAGCCTGCTCTTGGAATGGAAGAATTTCAGGGACCCCAGCCAGGCTGCATGTGAAAAGCCTCTCCTTTGATGCAGAGTAAGGTGAGAGAGAAAGACAAGCCCAAATTTAATTAAAATGTTATGAGAGCTGGAAACCAGCACATGAGACAAAGTAAAGGGGAGCAGGGTTTGTGCCTCCTGAAGTGCGTATGCTGCCAGGGATCACCAAGGTAATAAAATTCAAGCTGCTTTCCCCAGGCAGTGGGTGACCCCATCCTCTGCAGAGAGCCGCATGTTTACATTTGGAGAGAACTGGGAGAAAGTCTTCTTGAATAAAAAATTGCCTCATTTCCAATTTATTCTTTAGTCTCTGGAATGTAATTTAATTCATCTTTGCAGTTTTCGTGTGCTTTTGCACACTATTTGTCTCTGGATTATCTTTGCAACCTTAGTAATATGGTTCATCAGGGAGGTTTATGCGTCTGAACATAATAGTGTTAAGACTAGTTCCCTGACCAGGCAGATAGGAAGCTAATCACCCACCTTGTTGGAGAACCAGAGCAGTACGGACTGGAAATTTCTGGTATTGAAATGAATAATGGGTAGGCTTTAGAGGCCTAAAACTTTAGGGAGCCTCCCCATTAGATTCTTAGTCAGTCGCTCAGGGCTCTACCAAATTGGATGGCCTCAAGATTTGCTTTGCTTGTGAGATTTTTTGTTACTTCCCAATTCCAGCTGGACTGCAAATACTGTGAGAAAATCCTTTCTTATTATTGGTGTTTTGGCCCTTCTATTTCCCATCTCACCTGGAAACAGGCAGGGCAGAGGAGTGAGAAAATGAAAAGAACAATGGGAAAGGTAATAGAATTGCACTGAACCCTCGAAGAGATTTGCTTTGAATTCCACACGAAGGTTGAGGCACCTACAAACTTCAGCTAAGTCAGTTCAGGTGTACTTGTCCTTCCAAACGTATTTTCAGACCTCTTTTTTTCTGGAGGAAAGCTTTTTTGGCTATGAGATCGGTTGGAATATCCCTAAGATTACAAAGCTTCTTTGGTCTCTTGTCATTTGATACCTATACTCCCACACTAGAAATATTTTTCTTTAGTAAATGAAAATGTGGACTTAAAGATTCAATTGTAATCTAGTCTCTTACTATACATAGCACGATCAGGGGACAGGCAGTATCAGCATCACATAGGAGCTTCTTGGAAATACCCCATCCACTCTTTGCTGACAGTGCGGAGCCTACTTGGGATTCTCTCTCTCTCTCTCTCTCTCTCTCTCTCTCTTTCTGCCCTTCCCCTGCTCTTGATCTCTTGCTTGTCTTTCAAAAATAAATAAATAAACATTAAAAAAAGAATCCAGACCTATTGCATCTGAATCTGAAGTTCAACAAGATCCTCAGTTGCTTTGTAAGCACGTTAAAGCTTGAACTCTCTGATATAGCCCACTGACCTCCAATCATTTACATTATTTCCTCCACTGGATCCTTTCTTCAAGTGACTCAAGTGAGGCTTAGACAAGGGAGGGGAGCTGGGCGGGTATAGATGTTGAGGCTCTCAAGCTGTCCATGCCTCCTATTCCTGCTGTAGGTCTATGTTACCCCAGGGCACCATGGCACACAGCACAAAAACACTAAGCCAATTTCTGCACTTATTGTGCATTAAGAGACCGAGGCTCTGAGAGGTTATATAGCTTCCTTTAGGTCACAGAGCTTGTTAGTGCTAATGCTGGGTCTGTATACCAGGTGGTCCGATGCCCAGTTCTGTTCTCTTTTCATCCTGCCTCGTTCTGACACCCAGGATTTGCGATAAGCCTTTGAACAAAAAAATAAGCTGTGTCTGAAACTGAAGTTATTACCCAGGCTTTGCCACTCCCTGGACAGTGAAAAGCATTTAAACACCTGTCCTTGTTGAAGAGTGAATTAGTGCATTATGTGTTTATGGCTCTGATAATTGCACCCTATGCATATGATTGTCTTTATAGAACAAATCTGAGGTTGAATGCAAGCTTTTAGTTTTGATTATAAATGTTTACTTAAAAGATGGCTCCAATTCAATGCTGTGGAATCAATTCCAGTCCACTAAAGACCTCACATCTAGGCTTTTTATCCTCTGGGCCTGAAAGATGAAAAGCTTTGGATGGTGTTAAGGACTGAGTTTGTGCACAGCCTCCTGCTTCCACCCCAATTCATATGTATTGAAGTCCTAGCCTCTATGGTGATTGTATTTGGAGATATAATGCCTTTGGTAGGTAGTTAGGGTTAGATGAGTTTGTGAGGGTGTGGCCCTCATGATGGGATTAGTGTCCTTATAAGAAGAGAGAGCAGGAAGTTTGCCTCTTTCTTTTCATACCCATACATAAAGAAGAGGTCATGTGATCACACAGTGAGATGGCATCTTTCTACAAGCCAGGAAAAGAGGCCTCAAAATGAAACCTGCCTTGCTGACACCTTGATGTTGTACTTATCAGCCTCCACACCTATGAAAAATAAATTTCTGTTGTTAAGGCACCCAGTCTATTGTATTTTCTTAGGGCAGCCTCAGGAGACTAATACAGGTGACATCGCTTTCAAATCCATTTACAAGTGAAACCTGGGCATTCATCTGAAAATTCAGTAATAATGATTGCTCTTAATTATTGAGTGCCTACTACATGTCAGTTACTACCAGTCACTATACTAGACATTTCATATATATTATCTATTTAGTCCTCACACTAATCCTTTACAATAAATATTACACTGGTTTTATAAATATTTTCTTTAGAGGAGGGGGCATGTCTCAGTCTGTCTTAGTATGTCTAGATTTTATCACAGTGTTTGGCATACAATGACCCTTTAAATGTTGCTATTGTGGGGCATCTGGGTGGCTTGGCTGGTTAAGTGTCCAACTTTGTCTCAGGTCATGATCTCGCAGTCTGTGAGTTCGAACCCTGCATCAGACTCTCTGCTGTCAGCAGGGAGCCCACTTGGGATCCTCTGCCTCCCTCTATCTCTGCCCCTCCCCTGCTCATGCATAAGGTTGTGCTCTGTCTTTCTCTCAAAAATAAACATTTAAAGAAAAATAACTGCTGTTATCATACTGGAGGTTATGAGATTTGCCCAAGGTCATGCATTTGCAAATCTTCAGATCCACAGCTATCTTCCCAAAGCTGGTTATAATAGAGCTCTTGCCACTCTTCTGAATTTAGGCTGTCCCTGGGACTTGCTTTGACCAACAGAAAGTAGCAGAGCAACAATTGGGAGTTTTGAGCCTAGGTCTCAAGACAAAGGTCTCCTCCTCAGACTTCCATGGAAAGGAGCCTGAGATAGTTTCCATTAGGGTGCAACAGCTTGTGCTCATCAGTATCAACCACCATCCACGGGACTGAGCCTGTCTTGGACCTGGACTGTGAAGCCTACTAGGCTGCATGCTCCCACATGAGTGAGGAAAAGTAAGACAAGCAGAAGAATTGCCCATATGAGCTCAGCCAAAATTTATGACCCATATGATTATAAAGTAATAAATGATTGTTTGAAGCCATTATTTCAATTACTACATAATAGAAAACTGATATACTCATGCTCCTTCTACTACCTAGATGTTGATGAAGATGGTGGTGATGAAAAGGATATCAATAATATTATCTGACATTGTTGAAAGATTATGTGTGCAAACAACACTAAGAATTTCACATGCATTATATCATTTAATAGGTTAACCGTCCTATGAGGTGGTACTACATTATCTGCCACTTTTTTTTTTATTTAAAAAAAATTTAGACATTGATTTTTGAGAGACAGAGAGAGGCAGAGCATGAGCAGGGGAGGGAGAGAGAGCGAGAGACACAGAATCCAAAGCAGGCTCTAGGCTCTGAGCTGTTTGTTAGCACAGAGCCGGACACGGGGCTCGAACTCCCCAACTGCAAGACCATGACCTGAGCTGAAGTCGGACGCTCAACCAACTGAGCCACCCAGGCACCCCTATTATCTCCCACTTTATTGGTGAGAAAACTAAATCAAACAACTTTCCTGGATCGCACAGCTAGTAAGTGTTGAAGAGGTTATATTCCAGAACCAACACTCTCAACCACTAAGCTACAGAATTGAAAGAAGAGGAGCCACGGTGCAATGTGTTATGTAGTAGTGAATGGAGGGAGCTATAGGGATACACTTATGGAGCTAATGGGCTAAAGGAGTGTAATAGGCAGAATAATGTTCCCTCTGCGTTGTCTATGTCCTAATCTTCAAAACCTGGGACCATGTTATATTACATGACAAAGGAGAATTAAGGTCGCGGTGGAGTTATGTTTGCTATATTAGTTTCTTATGGCTGCTATAGTAAGTTGCCATACACTTGGCGGCTTCAGAAAACAGAAATCGATGGTCTCACACATCTGAAGGCCAGAACTCTAAAATCAGCCTCACTGGGCCGAAATCCAGATGAGGACAGTCTTGAAATTCCCTTCAAGCTTTAGGGGAGAATCTTCTCCTTGCCTCTTCCAGCTTCTGGTGGCTGTTAGTATTCCTTGACTTGTGGCTACATCACTCAGATCTCTGTCTCTGTGGTCACGTTGTCTTCTCTCCTGTGCATATCATCTCCTTCTGCCTCTTTTATATAAAGACACTTGTGATGGCTTTTAAAGGCTACTCTGACAATCTCCCCATTTCATGACACATCATTGAATCATGTCTGTAAAGTCTTTTTTTAATTTTATTTTTTGCCCTAGAAGGTAACATTTATGGGTTCCAAGGATTAGGACATGGATCTCTTTTAGGGGACATTATTCAGCCCACCAAAGGTGATTACTGTGAGGTAGGATGAGTTGAGATGGAGACAGTATTGTGAATTATTCAGGAGGGCCCAATGTAATCCCAAAGGTACTTTAAAATGAAAGAGGAAGGCAGAAGAGAGTCAGAGGAGATGTGACTATAAAAGAAAGGCAGAGAGATGGAACATTATAATGGATTCTCTTACAGCCTCCAGAAAAGAGTTCAGCCTTGTGGATACCTTGATTTTAGCCCAGAGAGACCTGTCGAACTGTTAGGTAGTAAATTGGTATTGTTTTAAGTCACTAAGTTTGTGTCATTGGCTAGATGGTACAAGCTAAAATGCTCTATTTTAAAGCTAACTTTTGTTCAATATTTCCCTTCCATCAGTTACTACATAGATTTTTATATATGTATTATTTCATGTGATTTTCAGGGAAACAATGAAACAACAAACTTTTTGAAGCGATGTCTCCATATAATAGCTATGAATACAGTAGTCCCCCCTTATCCGTGTTTTCAGTTACCTGGCTGTCAACCATGTTACAGAAGCAAATGATCCTCTTTCTGACAAATTGTCAGAAGGTCAATACTAGCCTAACACTACCACAATGCCTGTGTCATTCTCCTCATTTCATCTCATCATGTAGACATTGTGTCATCTCACATAATCACAAGAAGAAGGGTGAGTATTGTACAATAAGATATTTTGACAAAGAGACAGGCAGAGGAGAGAGGGAGAGAGAGAGAGAGATCACAGTCATATACCTTTTACTATAGTATATTATTATAATTGTCCTATTTTATTATTGGCTATTGTTAATCTCTTATGGTGCCTAATTTATAAACTAAAGTTTATCATATATGTGCAAATAGGAAAGAAAAAAGAAAACGGTATACATAGGGTTTAGTAGTATCCATGGTTTATATAGACCTTCAGGTGTGATTCAGGAGTACTCACCAGAGCATGTTCTTCTCAACCAAGCATTAAAGACGCCTGAATGAAGATATCTCTATTTATGGATAAGGTTGTATCAGAGCTACAAATAGGAGTTCTTGTAGTCTTTGAGTGAAAGATGATCTAACTTATTTTTTTCTTCTGGTACTTCCTTCTTTTGGCCAATAGCACTGAAGAAAAAAAGAGTTGAATGGAAGAAAGAAACAAAAGGGCTAGATATAGAGGAAGGGAGGTTTATATTTAAGCTTTTGTTAATTCAAGTTAACTTTAAGCTCCTTTTGAAATATTGCAACTATTCTTTAGAGATGAATTCAAGCATCCAGAGTTTTCTTGATTCCAATCTCTGCATTCCTAACAATGCATAGCTGATGTCCATCAAATGGCAATATGTCTACAGAAATAAGCTCTAGGAAATTAATTCAATTTTCAGCAACGTGCCACTTATTTGTCATTTCAGTTATGGATCTGCCTGCGTTATTCTGCACCATGACTGAGTTTTGTCCAATCACTTTTAATTACGAGACCTTCCTTGGGTACTTCTTTCCTTTGATATAAGCTTTCCAGATCCAGGCTCTGGGCCTCATTTTTCTGAGCTCTGGCTTCAACACCAGGAACCCCTGAGGCCTGATGTTGCTTGGACACTGACTCCAATTATTTTCTGTGCAAATTGTTTGACCCTTCAGCTTTGATTCTCCCTTTCACAAACTGGGGATATAATCACTTCCTCTCTTATCTCACAAGATTCCTGAGGGAAGCATTAAAGAGCTTTGAATATGAAAAGCACTATATACCTGTGAAGGAGTGTTATGTGCTTGTCATTTTCCATCTAGTTCCCGGATAATATCGGGCGCCATGTTCCCCAGGGAAGCTAGTTAAGACGCAACAATCCTTGGCCAGGTCTGTGGTTTCCTTTGCTGCTTCTGAGATGCCCTGCAGCAGACAGCAAGCATCAACCCATTCCCTCCTGCGTAATTTTTTTCATGGCTGTTTGCAAGTGAGATCCTAGCAGAACTGCTGAGCCTCTGTGTTAAACTTTTCCTTTCACTTAATCTACTTGCAAAAACCTTGCTGCATACATTTGTCCACATTACCACCCCAGAGGAGCACTGTGAAAATGCACTTCTGTTCATCTGGCCTGCTCAGGGAAAAGAAAAGCAAGTCATTTTCAGTGCTGTCTGAGTTCAGGAGGAGAACGGATATTTTCAAGATTAAAGTAAACTAGTGTTACAATTACAGTACTTAAGACACCCTCAAACTGAACATCATTTTTACTCTTCCTGCTGTAGATAAGGACATCATCAGACTTGACAGGTCCTCTCCTAATGCAATTGGTCCAACCAATTCATGGCAAAGTGACAACAAAGCATTTAATGGACCTGGGCCTTTCCCCCTCTGTCTGTTTCTTGGGATGAGAAAGACTGAGTATAAATGAGCGAGCATTTATTTCTTTTCCTAGATTCTTAATCCCATTCCATATCAGTTGACTTGGAATATCTGTAAGTAGCTCTTGTTCCTTAGTTCTTGCCCTCATCTACTCTTCCAGTACTCTGACAGGCTTCTTATAATTTTCAGGATAGAATAGTACATCAGGGATATTTCTTTTACATTACGGGAGGGCTGAGATCATGCCATGGACCCAGCAGGCCCTTGGAGTAAGGAAGAACTTCAGTTTACAAGAGAGAGAGTTGAGTTATTCCATAGTGCACTTGAAGTCACACATCCAATTAGAGACAGATCTCTGACCAGACCCTGGATGTCGTGACTTCCATTCCAGGGTTCTCTCCATTACATACCCAGTAATAAGTCTTATTTCTACCCTCAGTCCATATGGAGCACAATGCATAGATTTTGTCTTTAGGGCTGTGAAGCCAAGGCTCCCCTTCACCCTCTGCCTCCATGCATGTACAAATTGGGAGCAGTTCTACATTTCCTTTTTGGTTGTGGGTAGTCTTGGTGTCTCTCCAGGAAGACAGAAGGGGCTAGACAGAGATTTTTTAAGTAAAATGTCTGAGTTGTTCACCTTCCATTGTAATCCATATTTCTTCCTGTCTTAGAGCCATCTGCAGATAGAACAGGGCCATTATGCCAGTCATAAAACCATTCTGTCTGACTCTGGCCTGACCCATAATTGGGAATTCTAGCCCTTTCAGATACTTCCCAAGGAGTTTCAGGAGCTCTCAGAGGATGTTTTCCAGGAGCTTAGAGAACTAGTGTTTAGGTTTCATGGTTCTTAAGTCTCAGTGATTATCATAATCTCCTGCAAGCTATCTAAATATCAGATTTTAAGGCACCACTCCCAGAAGATTTGAATTACCAGAGTCCACAAATATGTATGCCATTAATGCCCCCACATCAATTGATGTCAACCTGACCTGTGAACCCCCATTCTATTTCCACAGATCATTCTTTCAATATTTATTTCCAGCCCTCTATAGTCTAAGCACTATTCTAGGCCCTGGAGATAAGCAATGAAAAAACCCAAACAAACAAAAGTTCTGAGCTCTTGGAGCTTCCATTCCATTAGGGAAACAGAAAATAGACAAGTAAACAAGTAAATGTGTATATAGCAAATCAGCTGGTGACAGATATGAAGAGAAGCAAGATAAAGTAAGTGTGGGATCAGGGCTGCTTTTTTACACGGTCTGCTCAAGGAAGGCCACTTCCATCATGTGACATTCAAGCAGAGATTGAGGAAAATGGGGGAAGAAAGCCATGTGGATATTTTTCAGAAGGGTGTTCCAAATAAAGGGAACAGCTAGGCCAATGGCTATTGGGAGTAAGCATGTCAACCTGGAAAGGACAGTGTGAGCAGGAAAGAGGAGGGAGTTGGGGCTTGAGGGGTTCAAGGTCCCCAGCATGCAGGACACAATGAATATTTAGACTTGGCCATCCTGATTATATAGGGAGCCACTGCAAGCTTTTCAACAGAGTATGATACATTCCTTAGATGTATTGCTCTGGCTGTTTTATTGAGAGACATTTTTAAGATGGCAAAATTAGAATCCAGAGGACCAGTGAGGAAGCTAGTATGTATAGTCCAGGTCAGACACAATGGAGCCTTGGGCCAAGTAGCAACAGTAGACATGGAATGGATATGGGATATATTTTGAGGATAAAAACTCTGGGAATTTGCTGGAGGACTGAACGTGGGGTATGACAAGAAAAGTAATCTAAGGGGATTAAAATTTTTGGTGTGGACAATTTGAAGAACAAATTTGGCATTTGGAGAAGGAAAAAAGTATGGAAGGAGGGGAATTTAGAGGGAAAATCAAAATCAAATTTTGGTTATAATAAGTTTGAAATACCTACTAGATATCCAGATGGAACCCACGACAGCTGTTTTGATGTACAAATCAAGAGATCTAGGGAGAAATCTAGGCTGGATGTACAAATGTGATAATCATTGGTGTATGGCCATGAACCAAACGTTATCACTTATGGAATGAATATGGATAGATAAGAGAGGAGTTCTTGGAGACTGAAAGCCCTCTTTGCACAGTACTGTGTAGAGGTTAGAAAGCAGAGGACAGCTGGAGAAGACTGAGAAGGGGTGACCAGAGGGGTTCCACCATTTTCTTTCTCTTGAGCTCTATCTCACTGAACAATGTGTCCTATCACTGCTGATCCCCAAACAGTAACTCATTGCCAAAATTTCAAAGGCATCACTGTTAGCGCAGGAAGGACTGGGGCACTTCCAAGGCTGATGTTGCTGCCACTGTTCTTGCCAGTTCTGTGCTGGCACCAAGCTAATGGAAGCTTCAGCTATTTGATGCCCAGCAAGCATTAGGAAAACCTCTCTTTGGTTTTAATGTTGCTTATTGGAGATTCCTTAAGAAAGGATTTGAGCAGCTATCTGGAAGCCAGTCAGAGTAAATGGATATCCTAGCTCATTGTCCTTGAACTGAATGCATATATTTCAAATACATTTTGGTTCTGAATCCTATAGTGAACACAGCTTAGATTCAAGCAGAAATACCAGACAAATTCTAAAGCAATTTTTTTAACACTGGGAGGCAGCTCTTGCAATCATGGAAAAATCTGAGCTATAGCACTATAGAAGTTTGGTTTCAGATTCCATCCTAGCAAGAAATAGAAAGCTCACAGAGGGAGGCAGTACAGTGTTCATACCCTTTCCAGTTACTCTCTTTAAGTGTAGGGGAAGCCTCTGTTATGTACCTTTTGAGGTGTTGAGAAAAGGAAACAATTTAGTTCAACAAAAGCCTACTGCATTTTTGTAACTGATTATTGAAATCCATCCCATGCTAATGTTCAGTGCACACACATATAATTTGTTAAAGAAGGACTCCCTCTCTAATTCTCCTCATTCTGGATGTCAGAACTTGGATCTTAATAGTTCAGTAGGTGGGGCACCTGGGTGGCTCAGTCGGTTAAGCGGCAACTTCGGCTCAGGTCATGATCTCCTGGTTCACGATTTTGAGCCCCACATCGGGCTCTGTGCTGACAGCTTAGAGCCTGGAGCCTGCTTCAGATTCTGTATTTCCATATTTCTCTCTGCCCCTCCATTGCATGCTCTGTCTCTCTCTTTGTCAAAACAAAACAGAACAAAACAAACATTAAAAAATTAAAAAAAAAAAAGTAGGTCAGTAGGATACATCCAAGTGTGGACTCTAACTAACAAAACCTCAAAAGGTTCTTTCCTTGAGAACTTCCTAAAGAGGACTACAATAAGACTAAGGCCTCATTCCATGATATTGAGGGCTCTGAGAGACCCTGCAAGGTTTGTTTCTGGCTTTGGTGTCCTTATTATTAATCTCTGATAAGTCTAAAGCTTTTCTTGTCAAACCCAGGAGGGATATAATGTTGCAATTCTGTGTACTTAACTTGAATACTCTTAACTTGAATATTCTTTGAAGTCTCTCCATTAGCCATGCTCTGTCAGAAGAATCAGATATCTTTTGGTTCTTTAGAAACTTTGAGGAAAGGAAGAGTTATATAGTCATTTTGATTAGAAAAATCTATTCTAACTTGTAACGAGAGTTAAACATGGATTTTCAGACTATTTCAGGGGTCAGAGCATTAAACATCTCTGAGGCAATAATAGCTTTTGCTATTTCTGTTTAATCCTTCCATTTCTAATACTACAATGGCTCACATTATGACCATTGCTAGCCAGCAATGGCAGATGGGTTGAGAGAAACTGACAATATAGTTTATTCAAATAGCATGCTCATGTTCTGCATTGGAATGGACAAATACTCATTTTCCACTTCCCCTTAGTAGTTCTTATCTTGATGAATAATAGCACAATGGTCCATCTAGTCTGCATTCAGACTCCGTGCCTCTCTCCTGGCTTCATTTTTTACATCACACTAGGTTCAAACAGTCCTAATGTCTCATAAATTCACCCTCTCTTATCTCCAGCCCAAAGTGCCTGATTTCAGGCTCTTATAATTTCCTATCTGAACAATTGAAGCAGCTTTGTATTGGTTCTAACCTACTTCCAGTCACACCTTGTGAAAGCCATGCTAAGTGTTTCTATAAGAGAGCTATAAATAAATAAATAAATAAATAAATAAATAAATAAAATACTTCACCTTTTAAAAGTTTTCTTAGGTTTCCTCAAAATATAACAGTATGTCTCTAAATGTGAGCTTTGGGCCTCCTACATCACAGTAAATTTGGAATTTGCTTTTACAAGATTCCCAGGTGATTCATATGCACTTGAAACATTTAAGAATTACTTATGTAAATGATGACATCCTCAATGTTTATAAAATCCTGTAAAATTGAGCTTGTGTATGCAGCATTGCCTTGTACCATGCAATTATACCTGTGTTACCTTGTACTCATATTGAACCATATGTAGGTCTGGAAGCATGGTCATTGGTTAGGAAAAGTCTTCATTTTGGTCCACCGAAGGATTGGCATTTCTGGGCCATTCAAAGTTCTTAGTAGCTTGCCAGTTTCAGCTGGTTAAAACAGGTTACTTGTTAAAATGTAACTACTAAAATTTTTAAATTATATTCGAGGTTTGCCTCATATTTCTTTCCAGTAGCACTGCTCTAGTATATACTAAAGTTGAACATAGGCATATCTTATGCCCAGCAGTCACTCCTTGATATATATGCAATAGTGCTGACATATCCTAAAATGTTCACAGATGCACTGTACTAAATAGTAAAGAACTAGGATTGTGATTTCTTGGGATCTCTATCTTCTACAACAGTCAAAGACAACTTGTAAATCTTTGTTGAATGAATGACTGAATAGCTGTTACCAGCCTATCTGTATGATGGGGGTGGGGGGTTAGGGGCGGCAGAGGTGGACCTTAAAAGTAGGGGGATTTTTTATGCTGAGAGAAGATATCCCAGTAGCTGTCTCCTCTGGAGGTAAGAAATAAATGCTTACTGAAAGCATGAATGGACCTTCCTTCCATGGCAGACAATACATTAAACAGATTCCATACCCCAAATTTCCCTTTCTTTTTTTTTCCAAATTATTTTTTACTATAAGCAATATCCTTATATATACATTTTGACCTATCTGTCAAGTGTCTCATGGTAAATTCTTAGGACTAGAATAAAAGAGAATGCACGTTCTACATTTTGGTACCTGTTTGCAATCAGAGATGTTCCTTTAAGCTCACAGGAGCTTTTGTAAAGCACATGAGGACCAACACTGCCCCTCCGGGGGATCCCCAGTCTCTTGGCAGTGTGCACTCAGCAATACATCAGCTCCAGCCACCTTCCCGACACTCATGTCCTGTGTCTTAAGGGTGAGAAGACCAGCCAGAAAATGCAGTATTTGTGTCTGAGAAAGCTCCAGGTTTCTGAACTGCTGATGAAATAATAATATCTATTCACAACGAAGTTCTGGGTATAAGGATAAAGATTACTTATGATACCTTATTACAAAGTTGTATTATACCTGCTCAGACTGAGACAAAAGAATCATTCTGGGCAACCAATGTTCTCCCAGAGCTAGACAGTTCCATGGTTCCCAGTCTTCCCCCATTGAGCTCCTTTTTGCATCCCAAGAGCCACACCAAGTCCATATTCTTAGACATTTGCTTCCCAGTAGGAGCTTCCTTTTAGGCTATAGAGGAAATTTATTGCTTCATCCTGGCACCTTCTTTCTTCTGGGAAACTCCTTGAAACCTTGTGATCCTAGTTGGAACTGTCATTCCCCTGGATACAGGGACTCATAGTGTGTGACCATAGTGGTGATGGTGTCAGCAATGGACTTGAGACCCAAGCTGGGTCAAGTAGAATTCTCCTTGAAATGTCCCTCTCAGAGCACAATAGGCTGGAGGAAGAGGATGAAGATAGGATGCAGAGCAATGCTGAAACAAGTTATGGGGAGATAGCAAGAGACAGAGAGAGAGAGAGAGAAGAGAAGAGAAATTGACTCCTGATAGCTTTGAGCCCTGAGTCCCAAGCACTCTTGAGTCTAGCTCATGCTCTTTTTACAAAATGACATGAAGTGCTGACATCAGCAAGTTGTGTAACCTCTCAAAGCCTCAGTGGCTTATGACGTCCAGTATGAACTGGCCCTACCTATATCCTCGGTCTACCTCGTTTTGTGTAACTTGCCTTCTTAACCCACTACTCTGCAGTATTCGCCTTCTTTCAGTTCCCCCAAATCACCAACTCATGTCCACGATAGGGGCTTTGCACCAACCATTCTCATTGCTTCTTTCTCCGTTGCCACCTGAGCCTTGCATGGATGGATTTCCTTCTTTCCTTCCTTCCTTCTTCCCTCCCTCCCTCCTTCCTTCTCTCCATCTTTCTTTCTTTCTCTCTTGTCAGAATTAGAATGACTTCCATAAACACCAAACAATTTGAAATAGTGGCTGCATCATTATGTATCATATCACCCTTTAAATTGATTGCATAGTGTGTAACAAAATCTGATAGTATTTATTTATTGGTGAGTTTGTGTGTGGTCTTGTTTTTCCCACTTGACCATGAGCTTTCTGAATATAGTTCCTGGCACAGGATGAAAACTCAGTAGATACTCTTTGGATGAAAAAGCGGTAATAATAATAGAACCACTCAATATTTACTTTGACTTATTCTTTGCCACACACTGTTCTAGGCATTATCTGGGTTAATAAATTAAATCTTTGCAATGGTCCTTTATGAGATTAATACTTTTACCATCCCGTTTTACAGATGATGAAACTACAATACAGAGAAGTTGAAACCCTCACAGAACAATGCTTTGAGCAAAATAGAAATTTTGAATATTTTTAATATTTCATGTGTTGATCAATAGAGAGGAAGATATGTGAATAAACAGGAGGAAGAGAAGTGAAGAGGATCCAGGGCATTCAAAAGTAAGGATGAGCTCTAATAGAACATAAAGGAGAGAAAGGATGGAAACAGAAAATTAGTTTCCAGAGCTGCCATCACAAAACACCAGAGACTGGGTAGCTTAAACAACAGACGTTTATTTTCTTATAGTTCTGGAGGCTGAAGTCTGAGATCAGGGCATTGGTACGTTTGGTGTCTTTGATGCCTCTCTCTTTGGCTTATAGATGGCCACTTTCTAGTTGTGTCTTCACCTGGGCATCCTTCAGTCTGTATGGTCTGTGTACTAATCCCCTGTTTGGATAGGACACCCATCATATTGGATTAGTGCCACTCATATACCCTCACTTTACTTCTTACAGGTCCTATCTCTAAATAGTGTCATGTTCCGAGTTACCAGGGTATAGGGCTTCAACACACGAATATTGAGGGAACACAACTCAGTCTGGAATAGAGAAAAAAAGAGGACATAGGTAAAATGTAAAAATGAGTAAAGGTAAATGGAATTAAGGAGGGAAGAAGGCTGGGGTATAGACCTTAAGGTATAAAAGAAATTCTGCATAATTAGAATATATTATATAGGAAACAAAGCCAAGAAAAAGAGGTCAACAAAGAAATAATAAAATATATCAATGTGTTCAGTGAGTGGGATAAAAGAATAGTTTCACAAAGATGAATTAGAATGAATAAAAGATTAACACAGAAAAAAATAAGGCAGATGAGGGACAATGATGTAAAAATACCTCCAGAGAAGGAAAGGAATGAAAAAAAAAAAAAAAAAAGACATCCAGTTGTACAACACACTGGGTTTATGCTGGATTTCGTTTCTGTTTTGTTTTGTCAGATGACCTATCACTTTGTAAGGTCGAATAGTGCAGGACATGATTTCTAGAACTAAAGGCTCCACTAATTTGAAATATTCTAAGCAGGCAATGCTGATATTGGAAATACTGTGGAGATAGAGTAAGGAATACTTTCCTATATGACGGTACTGATCTGTGTCATAAGAGAAAGTATATCAGCGGCATTTTACAAAGCTTCGGGGGGCTTTAAAAAGCAAAGAAATTGAGATGGAGTTAGCTGGATTCTGACAGCAGATTTAACAGGAGATACTGTTCTGCCACCACTCTCACCCAGGGAGTTCAATTTCAACAGTGCTAATCTTTCCATAGTGGTGTAAGTTTAAATTTTGTGCCCCTAAGGAAAAATTTCCAAAGTAATTCCCATTGAACTTGCCTCCCAGAAATCCTTACTTTGTGTGCTATCCAGGTACCACACATGCCTCTTCAGCAGCGACTGAAACTCTCTCCATTCATTGACATCCGTTTGACATTTCAGATGCCAAATTCTCTGTTCCAACAGGGTTAATTAAATAAAGTTTCTATTGTTTTATAAGACTTCTGGCATGCATTTTTAAGACCAAATTATTATTTTCTTTTCATTTTTATTTTAATGTAATTTTGCCTACCTCATTTTCTGGTTTCTGGTATTGCAAATGAATATAATGCTTTCCAGTATAACTTGAGGTTTCCTTTATTTTAGCTATGTTGAAGCACATCAATGGAACCATTTTTATTTTATGTTTTCTCCCATAATCCCATAATCGTAAGTATCTTTCTTTTCTGACTAGGCATATAAAAATAGTGCAAAAAAGTCTGTGAATAAAAGAATAATAATTTACAATGTAATTTTTTCATTTATTTAAAAGTGAGGCTAGATTTGTTCTAGTTCCAGGTTAGCCTGGAATTTGGAATGTCATACATTTATTGTATATACCAGTGTTTCTTTAATTTAGAGTTTCTGAACCACCTGCATCAGAATCAGTTGGGGTGCTCTGAAAAAATGGAGATTTCAGGGACACACTCCTTATCTATTGAACCAAGACCTCAGAGGTGAGAACCTACAATAAAATAATCTTCCCAGGTGACCCTAAGGCTTATTAAATTTTGAGAACTACTGGCATATACTTTAAATACAAGAACTAAAATTCAGTTCCAATAAATCATCCTACTCAAATATCAAATACTTTATTGTAATTTGTTATACATGTGAATTTCACATACATAAAAAATATTTTTGTCTCCTTAAAATTTCTTTGACATGATTTTCAACTTTACATTTATCTGCTTTTCTCATGAACATTTGGAAAACTTTTTTTCTCTTTGCTTTACAGACTTTACTATAACAAGATAATATCAATTTAATGAACCTAGAGTAGGTTACACATACAAGCAAAATCAAAACAAACACTTCGTGTCTGACTATAGACTTGACTGAACAGAGGTTGGTTTGCACAGTGAACCTTGATATATTAATTAGATGGGAAGACTCAGGTCTTTTGAATCAAGACAAATTTGCTCCATTACACATAGCATCCAAAGTCCATATAAATCCTTTCTTTCTTCAAAACTTGGCAATGTTGGGGAAATACAATTGAAAACAGTATCTTCCTTCAACCTTGAGATTGTCTTTACAAAAGTAGTAGACAAAAATTACAAAATTACAAAAAAATTTCATTAAAAATTATTTTTAATTATTATTTTAATGATTGTATTTAAATTTTTTTTCAACGTTTATTTATTTTTGGGAGAGAGAGAGACAGAGCATGAACGGGGGAGGGGCAGAGAGAGAGGGAGACACGGAATCGGAAACAGGCTCCAGGCTCTGAGCCATCAGCCCAGAGCCTGACACGGGGCTCGAACTCACGGAGCACGAGATCGTGACCTGGCTGAAGTCGGAGGCTTAACCGACTGCGCCACCCAGGCGCCCCTATTTTAATGATTGTATTTTAAATTCACTCTCAGTGAATAATCATTAAGTCAGAATGTGATGCAAATCATAGGCAATCACGAAGAGATTGCAAGGACAGAAAAAATCGCATCCTCTTCTACAGCCCAACAGATACAACCTATTCTATATATGTTTTCAAGATAAACAGTTAACTAGTTCTGAGGTAAGAGGACTTGACACAATAGTTCATCCTAATTTTACTGGGTGATTGACATAGGATCTGTATCAGCTAATGGGCTTTACCCAAAGAAAAAACAAACTTCTCATATTTTTATGTCAGGAGGTAGTTTTCACAACTTGAGCCAGGTGCCCAATGAAGTTAGGCTCCTCCCTCCCACACACTCAAATAAGGGTGCTATATCCCTTGATGTTTACCTTTCAAAGAGATCCTTCCTCCTCTAGAGGAAGGCATTCACGGTCTTAAAGGGCCTATCTAGTTTTCAAAAAGAATTTTAAAGAGAGGAGAAAATACAATTTTAAGTTTTCTAAAGTAAATGCTCTACAAAAAAGGGAGGAAAGAGCAATCTCTTTGCCCTTTTTTTTTTTAACAGGGAGATGTTTTATTTTTAGTTTGTATTTGTCCTTGCAGTAACTATCGCCCCTAAGTGTGAATTCTTAATTAAGAGTGATGAAACGGGTACATCATCAGATAAAGGCTTTTTTGGACTGCTTTTGCACATGTATCATTAAGTTTGCTATTTCCAAGTTTTTTTCCCTGATTTCCCTTAAGACCAATGGTCTATATTTGTAGGACAAGTGGCTGGGGTTATCAATAGTCAACACTTTGTAGTGATAAACCTGGCACTCAAGGGAACAATTAAATTTATAAACTTGCTTCCTTATTCTATCATGTCATAGCAATAGAAATACATATTATTGATGTTCAGTTATATGGGGAAATGAACATTACTGATGTTCCACTGGTTCTCGACCCTTAGTCACTGGTTTTGAACTCAAAACTGGACCATGGAACTTCCATTTTAAGAATGTGTGTTCAGTACTGAGAAAGCCATAAATATTTGCCAGGAGATTCTGTTCAGAAAAGGGCACTCACAAACGTGACATTTCACTTGGAAGGGTGCTCATGTGGATGCAACTGGGGCATTCTGGACCATCTTTCATGGTGATGCTTGAATCCTTTGCCTTATAAGGAAGCAAGAGATACTTGTACAGTGTTACTCCCACTGCATTCCTTTGGCTTTCTGCATAAATGTGCATCGCGTCGTTTTCTCACTCCACTCCAATTCCCATCTCTTTGAAAAATGAGCAATATGAACTGGTTGGGGCCAGAGGGGAATGCTTCCAACTTAGCAAGTGGCAGTGGGATAAGAAGGGGCCCCATTAGACTCAAGATGTTTACTCTTAAAGGGTTGGTTCCCAAGGAGTTGGAGAGATAGTTCTTGGGCTTCAGTCAAAGAAAAGAATAACACAGCTGCCCTCAGCAAGGGGGAATTCCAGCATAATGGATTGGCAATGGAAACAGTTTAAACCAATATAAATATAATAGCCACCCACTGAGAGGCAATTTACACACACCAGGCCAACCTTACAGTGGTGTGCCTGGCCTGCTGGCCTGCATAATCCACCCAGGAGTATTTTATGAAGAAGGATACTGGGAAAATGGATGGGGAGAGAATGGAGAGTAGGGGGACCAGGCGGCTCCACATGTCACACTGAAACCACAAGCTCCTGCTTCAGGGCACTTCTACTTTTGTGCCACAAAAGGAATGACATCTGTCCTTGCTTCTTCTTTAAGAAGTAATTTTACTGACCTTGATTTTAGTTCTGGTTGTGCCCCAAAATGGCTAACGTGGCTTGGGATATGTTATTTTCTCACTCTGCTGCAGTGAGAAAGTAAGGGGTTAACTAAGAGAGTCAGTCAAGAAGAGTGACAAGATATGGACTCTGGAGCTTGGTTCTCTGGATGCCATTCCAAGTGTAGCAAGATTCTTGCACGGAGGGATGGGTGCACTGAGGCCTTTCTTTCTAGGAAGCAGCTTTATTCGTGCTAGCACGGGCTCAGCGGGCTAAGACCCAAAAGGCTGAGCCCCGAGCACAGTGGGGTGAAGCATTTTATGCAATTTCTACTTTTTTTATCTCCCATATATGGTGACACATATAGTCTGATTGGACACAGTTCAAGTTACAGAGTCCTGTCAGAGCTATCCATACAGGTATAGGAGTTGACTGGGCCACCTTGCCTTCCTTTGTTCTGAGAAGGCCTCCACTACAGAGGCCTAAGAATCTCTACCTCTATTGCAATAGCACTTCTCATGGGGGCTGTGTGACCCTAGGCAAGTTTCTTAACCTCTCTAAGCCTTACTTTTGATCATTCATAAAAAAAGGAATAATAACATTTTTCTCACATGCTTCCTAGAAGTATTAAAGGAGATACCTGTGTAAAACACTTTCATCATGCCAAGCCCATGATGAGTGTTCATTCACTGTTAACCCTTATCGTCAGAGACTTCTAAGATCTCTTCCTACTCCTAATATGTACAATTTTTATAATGTTTTGTCATTTCTAATTTATAGTCCAGTTTTAATACCTAAGGGAAATTCTCTTTAAGAAGTCTATTGATAGTTATATTTTCTGGCTTTATATTTCTAGAAAAAAAATATTTTACGCTTTTGATTCTAACCATTAAACATTGATTCAGGAAATCTCCCTTTTTCCCATTATACATTCCATCATATTTGCCCTGGATTTGTTTATACCTCTCCTTACATTTCGGAGGCTGCCTGAGCAGTAGTCATGTTTTGCTAGATAGTGATTGTGCAAGTTTCTAAATGTTAGGAGTATTCCCCAGGGCAGTTCTGTGAGTGGATCTACATGAATTAGACACTTGAAAAGAAATCTATCTCATTAAATTTAAGATTTATTCTACCTAAACTACTACTTAGCCAATTAATAACTAAAGAGAGATGAGTATAAAGTATTTTTACAACTGTCATCAGCATCACAGTGAATGGGGTGAAAAATAAGAAGGTAGATGCTGAAAACTTGATCTGGAACATGTAAGAGGAACATGTACATGATTTATTTTGCTTCCCAGAATGAAATGAAACAGAGATACATTACTGTCTGTAGCTTAGGACATGCTGTAAAATTGAAAGTGGTATACATTTTGTAAAATGATATAGGCTTCCCATATATTCTGGTAGTTCATTTTTTTAAGTTTTCAACAATGAAAAAAAGTTGACTCCATTTTATTTTCATCATAAAATAAGAAAGAAATTAAAAAATAAACTTTACAAATAAACTTTGTAAAACTTTTAAAAATTATTTTTTAAAAATTTGTAATGTTTATTTATTTTTGAGAGAGAGTGAGAGACAGAGCATGAGTGGGTGAGAGGCAGAGAGAAAGGGAAACAGAATCCAAAGCAGGCTCCAGGCTCTGAGCTGTCAGCACAGAGCTGGGCATGGGGGGATTGAACTCTCAAAATGTGAGATTATGACCTGAGCTGAAGTCAGACGCTTAACTGACGGAGCCACCCAGATGTCCCAAACTTTTTAAAATTATTGTGTTCGTAATAAAATATTACTAACATGAAATCCCTACAACATATCTCTAGTGTCCCTTAATACAGATTTTCATTTTTGTAAACAAATAATGCTAGGTTAGGCTTTGTATAGTCTAATTTCTTACAAAAAGGAATTTTGGGTGTGGTGTTGGCCTTGTAACCAGAGCATTAATAACTCTATTTATTTACCTGTGTTAATCAAACATTTTTGTGGAGTCTAATGAGCACCTTAGAACCCTGATCATCTTTTTGGAGAATGACTGGTTAATTTTAAATACACTTCCACCATGTCATTTATTCTTTATGTTTGCATGAAAGTGGCATGCAACTAGGAAGGAAATTGTAATGTATGTTAAACACCACTTTTACCAACCTGAATTTTCAGTTAATGAGAATTTGTGACTAAATAGCGTTCTTGATTCTGTGATTGGTAATAACTGTCTGATATTCAGGTACAGCCCCTCATCCAGCTGTAAGTAATGCACCTGATATTTCTGGAGGTGAGAAGAAAACATTAAAGATGCTCCACGGCCAAACACTCCTCCTGGAGATATTGTATTTAAAAAGTATAAACCATATACACTCTATGCATGTGTATATCTGTATTGTGTGTATTTACTTCAGGGCTGTTTATTAAAAGTGTTTCTTTGTGACACTTGGTTAAACAATTGTAAGCATCAGGCAAAGAGTTCACCTTTCCTTACAAAGAATCTCAGAAGGCCAGGGAAGGTGTTTATTTATAAGTCACAGTCTGGTTCCCCACAGTGTTCATATCCAGATTTGTGGGAGACGTTGGACCAAATTTTCATTTCAGCACCGTAATCAGAGGGAGAATTCTCTCTGAAAATATGTATGTTTGTGTGTATATTTGTGTGGAGGAGGTGGGGGTGAGTCATATACTCTGAAAATTAGAGCTTTTGATCCCGTAAAGTCAATGACTTCGTGAAGCTGAAAACTTTTCCATAAAGATTTTCCTTTCTTTTGACTTTCCAATCTAAAAACAAGACAAACAATCCTTTATTATGTTTAATTCCAGCAAATTATGTGAAAATGTTTATAAGACATATTTGAACAGAAAAGTACTTTCAAGTGACCCAGTTGAGAAAATCACAACCTTTCTAAACATTTGTAATATTTAAGGGACCTGATAAGTTAAAATGATTGGTTACAAAAGAAATTTCTGACCAAGCAGCCAAAGTATTAATTAGAATAATACTGTCACAAATTTGGAGAGAATAGGAACAGATTCATTTGTAGTTTTAGCATACAGAAGATAAATTTCAGTGTAATTTTTCATATTTTCTGGTTTCCACTTTACCCACTAAATTCCATGCTCCTCTCCTCACTAAAATTTGTGTTTGTTTAGGTTAACAATCTGTAAAGCAGTACTGGTCCTGCCTCAATACATTATGGAGTTTAGACACTATTCATACACTGTAACTCAATATCCTTTTGTAGACATTTGGAGAGAAGTATAATCTTTAATTTAAAGCCACAGTGATCTGGGTAACAGAAATAAAGAGGTTAAAATTGGTCTAGATGTGACATGACTACACTATTTACCATCATCTTGGCAACTGACAAGTGATCGACAGCAGCACTTGACAATGACATGATTTTCCTAATGTGTTGATAAGAGATGAAAGGGGTAATTTTCAATAAAAAAGACTTCCTGGGTTTCCAAAACCTGCATTCTAGAACTAATCAGAACATCCTGTTGCTGCAACTTTTATTGAGAGAAAATTTACGAAATACTGAGGTGAGAAATTATTAAGTCTTGGGAGATGTTTTAAATAATTTTATCTTCATTTTTTTCATTACGCATCCTTTGTAATTTACTCTTTAAAATAATTTTTAATTCTAAACAATTAATGCAAATAAAAATGTAAGATGACCAGAAATTTTCCAAAAGGAGGAAGAAAACTGAATAGATGTCAAGAAGCCATTCGCATAAGTGAATTACTATAGTTAGACCCTCAAAATGACTATAAGTTTTCTAGCAGGAAAGGCAAGAAGATAAACACATTGGTTTACACATTTTCTTTTTTCTTGTCTGACAGAAGAAAATAAACATTTGTCTGTAGAAACGAACTTTTTCCTGGGACTAAATTTTAGGAGAAATTTATCATGTTGTTCCTTGTGTAAGAGGTGCTGAATAACATAATAGACAATGTCTGCAAGAAACAAAAATACTGTTCAAATGGACAGTTTTGGTATTGATTCACTTTACAGGCTGAAAACATAACATTAAATTGTACTCAGTGAAAGCCTTTCTGCAGGGGATAAGAGGAAATGGCTAAGGTATTCCACTTTCTGATGATTAAACTTGATAGTGAGGATAGCACCTCGAGACTAGGAGAAGGGATAGTTAACATGCCTATTATACTGCCTCCAACATCATATGTCTTATGAGAGCCTTTGGTCTGCATTGGGTGACAGTTAACTCATGACTGAATTCTCAGAGGTTCCTGCAGTGCAGGTAGTCTATGTTGTGTGCTAAAGTTAAAAACATAGTTAAGAAGGAAAAGTGGTTACTGAATTGAGAAAGTTTAAGAGAGAAACTTATATTCTTGCCTAGACAGAAGGTCAACTCGATTCATCTTCAGTTGTAGGAATAGGGTTACCTAAAAGTGGTGCCAATCTTTTTCAGGAAAAAGAGTGTTTTATTTTGTAAAGCGTTTCAAAGTGTATTTGGGCTGAACCTCTGTGTTCAGTGCTTCATTGCAGAGACAAGATGACTTCAGGATGAAACGTATTTATGGCAAATGTTATCAAAAACTCTAGTCCACTGGGGGTGAAAAGTCTTTCCATGGTCCTTGTAGGATGTCTGATTTTAAGTCAATTATTCACATAAGTGATGGAGGAAATTAATCCAACTTCAGGTTTCATACTACTGATACGGAACATTGAAGTAGAGCTGACAAGGAGGCAATGTCTTAGGAGTCAGAGAAACTTCGAATCCTGGCCTACCTCTCCTTTGTTTTCTGATTGTATGCAATTTAATCTCTCTAAATGTCAGCTTTTTTTTTTTAATGAAAAATGCACACAGAATACGTTTGAAGCATGAAATGAAGAATGATGTATAGTTTGCTCATATTCAACAGTGACTATTTCCCACATCCCACATCTCATTTGGCAAGTACCAGTTAACTTGCTTCTAAAGACTAAGATAGTAAGGCTGAGAAAATAAAATACCATCACAGCTAGTTATACTGCTTGCCATTCAACACGGCCATTGCCCCTCCCCACTCTACCCCTCCAATAGGTTAGTTGTTTATTGGAAGGACTCATACAAATATTGTATTTTATCATATCATATCATATCATATCATATCATATCATATCATATTTATTTTTTATCTTATTTTATCATATGTGCTGAAATCATAGAAGAAGCCAATGTGTCTCAAATTTTGGATGCTAAATCAAATACCTAAGGATCACTGAGGGTGTTTGTCACACACCTTGTCACTAAGTCAATCCCATTGATTTTAAATCTGGTTACCAGGAATCTCGTAAACAAACGTGCTAGAGTTTGAGAATATCTGTAGTCAGTTGTGAAATGTCTGAATTCCAACTCCAGGGAGTAAACTCCACAGAGCAACATCTTTAGTAATCCTAATCGCCTCCCCGCCATTATAATAACAACCCACATCCCATAACATGCAGTGGGGAACATTATCAAGAAATAGGATGATTATGCCTGCAGATGTCATCTTGAAGCTCAATGTGAAAGAATATGTTTTCAGACGTTTCTTACCAATATACCTCATCTTAATACTCAAACAATACAATGTTATGGGAGCAGGGGGTCTACGTGCATTCCCCCTTGAATCTGAGTGGGCCTGTTACCATAGCCGAAATGATTCTGTGTGATTTGTGAGGCTATCAAAAGGTATTATTGTTTCCACCATTTACTCATGGGATGACTGTCCCTGGAACTCAGCCACTACATTACAAGGAAGCACTTGGAAAGGCCATCATCTATAGGTGCTCTGACAACAGCCCCAGGTAAAGTTCCAGCTGACCATACATGAAAATGAAAGGGCCTTCATTTGTTTCCAGCCCCTAGTCTTCAAGCCACCCCAGATGACACTAAATAAAATGTGTGAAGAAAATAAATTCCAGATTTATGAGCAAAATAAATGCCATCATTGTTTTAAGCCGCTGCTAAGATTTGGAATAGTTTGTTATGCATCGGTAGATAAAAGGGATAGCAAAATTGTACATGATGCTTTTGTGAGTCCCCTCTAGCAATGTTATTTTCGTCATGTGGATATCTGGTTTATTCTGATCTGAGGTCAATTCATTGAATTGGTATCTGAAATTTCTACTGTAAGTTTGAGATTTCATAAGGGCTGGATTGTGCAAATGACATTACATGGCACCATTGCAGTAAATATATAAAGGTGGCTAATTGTATACCCCACTTGTGAAACAAAACTGTTAAGTTATGTAAAATAAAAGGCAGTATGGGATTGAATCTCACAGCTAAAGGTTAGGAAAAACTATATTAAAGAGTTGAAAAAGGTAATACCTGAATAAATGTAAGAGAAATACAGGATAAATTGGTGAGAACAGATTGATAAGGAGAAGCTGAATCCAGTTCCATTTGAGAGGCTCTCTTTTTAAGTCTCTTCCCCCAATAAGCAAAGCATTATTCTAGGGCCTGGGGAAATCCATAACTGGATCTGATATTCTCTGCCCTTCAGGATCCCACATTCCAGTGGGGAGATATATAGGCATATGCATACGTATTTCTAAGAGAGTTCATATTTATGAAGGTCATAATATAAGCATGAGAATAGGAAAGAAAGATTCATGCCAACAATGCAGATCAGTATCACAAAGTTTAGGTAAAATTTGACAAGAAGATATTTTGTAAAGAGGGACGGATATGCTTTTGAAGGTAGTACTGACTTGAAAAATAGAAGAAAGGCAAAAGGATGCAGGTCGTGCTTAAGGAACGTTTATTGTTAATTATGACCTGGAATGGGTTGGCCAGTTGGTCAAAGAATTGTGGGGAAAGTTTAAGGTCTTTACTGACTTAAACAAATGTTTTTGTTTGTTTGTTTTTTATGGGGAAGTCAAAAGTTTAGAAGGTAGATGAAGGGGAAAGAATTTGTTTTAATGATAATAACCAAGCTAGTGGTACAAAGTACAGATTAGAAAGTGTTGAGGCAGAAAAACCCGTTAAGAAACTCTTGCAATAGTGAAGTCAATAAGAACCTAAATTAGAGCAGTGGCCAGCAGAGGAAATGTAAGGAATAAAATAGATGGAAAAGATGTTAAGAGAGGAGATCTGATGGGGTCTGCTGATTGATGGCCAGTCAGGGTTCAGTTTGTGACAAAGAGGGAATGGACAGATTATGGCACCGTTGACAGAAAAGGTCTGTTGGTTGGGTGTCCTTGTGTGTTGGTGTATATGGATGGATGGCCTGTGTGGTATCTCTCTCCCTAGCTTTTGAGCTGCTTCTACTACGTTATCATAGAGGTTATTCAGTAAATATTTGCTGAATTTGATTTAAATGGGGAAAAAGAAGGAAGAATGGCACTAACATTCATGGAAAGACAGTGATATACCTGAAGTTTATGTGCTAGGGGCTTTACACACATCAAAATGCAATCTTTTGAACAATGCTATGAAGAATGATTATCCCTATTTTACGGGTGGTGAAACTAAAGTACAAGCTGGCTACGTATAGTAATATGTCTATTAAGTAGTTAGGAATTAGCAGGGCTGGCAACGGCATCCCTGTTTATCTGACTGAATGGATTGTGGTTTCGTTTCTCTAGCACTAAGACCTTTCTGCAAAATGATCCACTGCTGGTGATTTTCCAACATCTGTTCCCTGCAGGCCCACACACATACAAATTGAATGCTAAAGATTAAGAGTAACTTGGATCTAACATCATCACTATCTCTCCAATCATTAAGTTACCTATTGTGTTACCTCTTGGTGGGTGGCGCTAGGGCAGAGGAGCATTTCATAGATTTCAGATCACTTCCATGTGCATTTGAGTTTCGACCAAGCCTAGAAAAGATTTCACTATCACTCTGAGAATTGATACACAGAGAAAGGCATACTAAATCTTACAAAATATATTAACCTAATGTTTGAGAAAGTCAGAGACTCTCCAAGAGAATATACATTCCAAACAAGCTACTTGATAAATTAAATGAACTTTTCCATAACAAAGGGCCACAACTGTATTTGTGTGAATTTGTGTAAAGAACCAAAAAATACATATTATTTTACAAACACCAAAAGGAAAAATAAAACACTAAAAACACATGACTTGGGTGTTTAGAATTATAAATATATCTGTTCTGTCATAAAATGTCATGACTCAAAATATGCTAGGTATATATTTTGTGGATAATCAGAAAGCAGAAGGCAGGTTTTGAAGGAAGTGGAGAAAACAAAACAAAATTCAAGCAGACTACCAAAGAAGAGTATGTCTATTCATTGTAGAATATCATCCCACAATTAATCTCTTTCAAAAGACATTTAAA